>NC_090447.1:1060857288-1061491288 GCF_031143425.1 Pleurodeles waltl
TGGCTGATGTAATCACAAGGGCAGCAGGGCTGGGAAGCAAACCAGCTGCCCTGTTGTGGAAGCACTACCAAAAAGTGGACTGTGCAAGCCTAAAACAAGTTAGGTAAAATCTGTGCTCCTGGTTTGGAATCCAGATTAACTATGTTCCATTGTATTAAATTGATGTAATCTCCATATGGTAATGTACAGTATCCATAGTCTGAGACTTATTTATCCGTTTCGAGTCCCTGCTATTTTGGAAAGGTGATCGGATAAGGACGCTCCAATTACTGTCAATCTTTCTAGGTGAATACAATACATGCGGAATACCATGATCTAGAAATAATTTTCTAATATAAGTTAAGCAAGCAATATTATCTACGTGATCTAATTATAATGCAGCCTGCGAGGAATTGGTGAAAAAAATGTGTATAGGGCAGCTCCATATTTTTACCCAGAGAACAAGTGCTGCCATTTTGATTTCATCCTCAATATAAAGAAGGCAAACCTCAGTGTGGGTAATAACGTTGGCAGTCCTTCCAGGAACTTTTAGCGATCTGCTGAGATATTTGTTTTCAATAGTTTGTAAGCAAAACTTCAATCAACATAACCCCAAACTCCAGCCCCATGAATGCCTACAGAGAGGAATTTGGCATTATAAAGGGAGATAAGTTCTTTGATGGGCTTTTGTTTAGGTCTCATATCAAATTTAAAGACAGCATCAGCTGCATTTTCCATTGTGCGCTCCCTCTGAGCCAAAAGCTTATTCCATTTAAAATTGATATCCTACAAAATCTTAAGTTAGGTAAAATTCATGACTTTGGTAATGGAGGGGGTCTGATGAATGGTAAATCAACATGAGCGAGTATTTCTGGAACTGTTGGACTTTTGCTTAGGCATGGTCATCCCGAATCTTTTTGCCTCCTGCCTCCTATTTTTTCTGACCTGTCGCTGTTGGCTTTTGAACTCTGAGCACTTTACCACTGGTAACCAGTGCTAAAGTGCATATGCTCTTCGTGTAAAATGTGTACGTAATTGGTTCTCCATGACTGGCATATTTGTTTTACTGTTAAGTCCCTAGTAAAGTGCACTAGAGGTGCCCAGGGCCTGTAAATCAAATGTTACTACTGGGCCTGCAGCACTGGTTGTGCCACCCACCCAAGTAACCCTGTAATCATGTCTCAGACCTGCCACTGCAGTGTCTGTAAGTGTACTTTTACACTGTAAATTCGACATGGCAAGTGTACCCACTTGCCAGACCTAGACCTTCCCCTTTCTTACATGTAAGGCACCCCTAAGGTAGGCCCTAGGTAGCCCCAAGGGCCGGGGTGCAGTGTATGGATAAGGTAGGACATATAGTAATGTGGTTTATATGTCCTGACAGTGAAATACTGCCAATTTCGTTTTTCACTGTTGCAAGGCCTGTCTCTCTCATATGATAATATGGGGGCTACCTTTAAATATGATTAAAGTGTAGATTCCCCTAGAGACTAGATGGACATGTGGAGTTTGGGGTCCCTGAACTCACAATAAAAAAAAAAACATCTTTTAGTAAAGTTGATTTTAAGATTGTGCGTTTGAAAATGCCACTTTTAGAAAGTGAGCATTTTCTTGCTTAAACCATTCTGTGACTCTGCCTTGTTTGTGGATTCCCTGTCTGGGTCAGTTTGACAGTTGGGTTGTTTTTCACCTCGCACTAGACAGTGACACAAAGGGGGCTGGGGTGTAATCTGCATTTCCTGATTAGCCATCTCTGCTAGGAGGGAGGGGTGGAGTGGTCACTCTCATCTGAAAGGACTGTGTCTGCCTCTTGACAATGCCTGCTCCAACCCCCTGGTGTGTGTCTCAGGCATTGCCTGGGCAAGGCAGGATTTCACAAGTAGGTTTGAGTCCCCTTTGAAGAAAGGTGACTTCAAAGACTAAAATGGATATAAGAAGGGCACCCACATCTACAGACTTGAGAAACACTTCTGGAACCTCTGCCTGGAGGAGAGCTGATAGCTGAGGAAGAAGTGCTGCCCTGCCTGTGACTGTGCTTTGTGGAGCTTTCCTGCAGTGCTGCTTCTGCCAGAGTAAGAGGGCAAAGACTGGACTTTGTGTGCCTTCCATCTTGTGAAGAAATCTCCAAGGGCTTGATTTAGAGCTTGCCTCCTGTTGTTTGAAGTCTCAGGAACAGCAAAGACTTCTCTCTGCCAGCACCTGGAGTCTCTGGAGAGACTCCTGCCCCGACAAGTGGCGCCCTATCCAGTCCCTGGGCCCTTGAAAGGAAAGCTGGTGGAATCCAAGGAAATCGACTTCGGATGACTTCGGACCGACACGCTGCTGAATCCGGTAACGCCGCCTGCACCTGACGCCGTGACCTTTGCTGGAAAGCAACGCTCTTCGCAGGCCCGACGCTGCAGCAGCCCCACTGAAGTCCGTGACTCCGTGGAAGTCGCCGCACCACTTCGTGACCAACGTCGCTTGAAGTGCACGGATTCAACGTTTCGCGCAGACGCCGCGATTCCCGACTTCGCTGATTGGCTTGTTTTCACTCTTCACCAAAGGTACTGTACTTGGGGGTCTACACGACTCTGTGTCCGGCGCCGCTGGTGTCGGCTTGTTGGGAACGTCTCCGTCACGACGCCGTGTTAACATCTCATCGAAGCATTTTTGTTTCTAAGCGCTATTTTTTTGTTTAATCTTTAAAAATTCATAACTTGACTTGTGTATGTCGGATTTTTGTCATTTTGGTCTTGTTTTGTTTAGATAAATATTTCCTATTATTCTAAACCGGTGTTGTGTCATTTTGTAGTGTTTTCATGAAGTTACTGTGTGTGTTGGTACAAATACTTTACACCTAGCGCTCTGAAGTTAAGCCTACTGCTCTGCCAAGCTACCAAGGGGGTAAGCAGGGGTTCGCTGAGGGTGATTCTCTTTTACCCTGACTAGAGTGAGGGTCCTTGCTTGAACAGGGGGTAACCTGACTGTCAACCAAAGACCCCATTTCTAACATTGGTGATCAGCGGTTGGGATTTGGACTTGTATTTGTACTTGACATACAGTAAGTAAGTGTACACTACTGTTTGAGTTCAGACCACTACGTGACCACATACTACTTGTTTGGTGATCTGTTGCTTTTTCTCTTAAGGACTCCTTTTTGTTCTACTTCCATGATTTTGCTGATCCCTTGACGGATTCTTTTTACTTCATTGGGAACTTATTTTCTGACTTTGGAACTTTGCACTTGTGACCACCATGTCTCAATCTGGAGATGCAACAGCTGGAGCTGTGTTTGAAATAGAGAAACTGAAGGAGTACTCAGTTGCTCAATTGAAACAGTTCCTTAAAGATCTTGACTGTCCCACTGAGAGCTCCACCAGGGAGGGGGAGCTGCAAAAGGCACAGAGGGCCTGGGTGACAATCAAGAAGGCTGGAGGGAACACAGAGGAGGAGAATGTGGGTGGGGAAGTGCAGAGGATACACAGTGGTGTAGTGGAGGTACCTGTTACGCCTGGGGGGAGGGTCCCCAGGAGGGGTAGCAGGGTGTCATCCAAGGGTCTGACTCCTGAAGAGTTACAGGACAGACAGGCAGAGAGGGCTCGCCGGTTCAAGGAGTTGAGGATGCAAAGGGAGAAGGAGTTGGAAGAAAGGAGGAGGGATTGAGAGATCAAAAAGAGGATTTGGGCTTATGAGCTCAAAATGAAGGAGCTGGAAGTCATGAGGGCTGAATCCAGCTGGAATGGTGGCAGCAACAATTTTATATCTGGTGCTGCTGAAGAAGTGCACATGCCCAGAGATGTGGTGCCCTACTTGAAGGAGGGAGTTAACACACACCAGGAGGTTCAGGGGTATGAGGTAGCTCCAGTGATGCACAGGGTCCCTGAGGTGGATTGGGGAACTGGCATGGGGAGTCATATTCCTACTGGTGGGAGGGACACTCTACTGACTCTAGGTGAGAGTGACAGGGAGAGGGGTTCCCCCCAGGTAGAAGTCCTGGTTATGGAGTGTGAAGACATCCCAGAAGAGTGTGGGTTGTGTGTCAGGGACAGTCAGGTACTGTCTCACCAGTCTCAGGAGGGTGATGTGGGGTGCTTTTTCAAAGCAGAGTCACTGGATGGTTGGGTGAAGGGTACTTTGGTTAATTCATGTGAGGGGCTGAGTGATGTAATTGCTGGAGAGCATATGTCTAGTTCTTATTTTCCAGAGCTATGCCAACACCAGGTGGAGTGTGAGTTCTCTGACCCCAGGGAGCTTACAATGGAGGCAGACTTCTGGGTGAGTACCAGAGAGTCTGAAGAGGCATTTGGGGGTGCTCCTGAGAGGAGTGGTCTAGGTAGTTCCCAACCAGGTGAGGTAGGGAAGGATTGTAGTGTCCCAGGTAGGTCCCAGTGTAGGGGGATGGGTGAGGGACCCCATGTCCAGTCTCAGAGGAGAGGGAATGGGGATGGGTTGAGGCCCAAGGTGCCCAAGATCCGGTCGCAGGTCCTGGATGGTTCCATGAGGGAACACCAGGAGGGGAGCCTAGCCTGTACCATAGGGCCATCTGTTGAGGGAGACCCCACAGTGTCAGGAGAACTTGGGGGGGGCGGCTGTAGCCAGCGGCCCACCAGTTCAGGTGTCTGGCAGTACCACTCCTAGTGAGGGGGTGCAGAAGTCCAGACAGAGGGTTGAGAGGGGGTTGCGGACCCCAGTGGAGAACCTGGAGGGTCAGGGGTCAGCTCTGAGAGCAGAGCCCCCCATGAATGACCTTGGTGAGACCATTTCTGGGTTTGGGGGAATCCAGACTCTGTCAGATGGGCAGAGGTCAGGAGACCTGCACCAGCCAGACTCTTGTGTGGCTCTTCGGGACAGTGTGTCCCTTGAGGGGGGTAAGTGTGCCCCCCTGGAAGTCCTGGTGTGCCAGGCAGTGGTTCAACCACAGGCTAGTGACTCTGGGTTGAATGATCAGGTTCAGGAGGTAAACTCTGACCTGGTGGGGGGTAAGTGTGCTCCCAAGGAAGTCCTGGTGCGCCAGGCAGTGGTTCAACGCAGGGTCGTGACCCTGGGTTGGATGACCAGGTTCAGAGGGTAAACTCTGACCTGTTGGGGGGGTAGGTATGCCCCCTAGGAATTCCTGGGTTGCCAGGCAGTGGTCCAGTCTGTGGGTACAGACCCTGGACTGGAGGATCAGGTGCAGGGGATAAATCCTGACCTGATGGGGGGGGGGCGGTTTGCCCAATCACCCCCCCTGGTGTGATTTCAACGGGTACTCTCCCTGAGGGGTGGGTGCAGAACCCTGAGAGTAGGGGAAGGGGAGAGAAAGACTCAGCCCTGACCCCATACTGAACTTGAGCTAGAGTGTCCCACTGAAAATGCTTGAGGTGCGCTATCAAGCAGTTATTAACCCCAGCCTTACTCATTATGCCCCACAACTTGCCCCTTTCCACCAGGTTGAATGCACTAGAAAGGTCCATGAAAGCTAGGTGTACCCCAACTCTCCCTTTAAACCCCCTGTCTCTCCATGTAAAGGTTGGGGGAAGCACCACCCCTCCATTAACAAAATCCAGATTAAACAATATATTTTACTTTAAAATAATCTGGTTCAATGCTTCTGTTAGAAATGGGGTCTTTGGTTGGCAGTCAGGTTACCCCCTGTCCAAGCCAGGACCCTCACTCTAGTCAGGGTAAGTCACACACAATCCAAATTATCCTGTGCCCACCCTCTGGTAGCTTGGCACTGAGCAGTCAGGCTTAACTTAGAAGGCAATATGTAAAGTATTTGTGCAATAAATCATACAATAACACAATATAGCACCGCAAAAATACACCACACAGTGTTTAGAAAAATATATAATATTTATCTGGGTATTTGTAGGTCAAAACGATAAAAGATGCAATAAGAAATTGTAGAGATATCACTGAAAAGTGATATGAAGTGTCTTAAGTCTTTAAAAAGCAAACAAAGTCTCTTTCAAGCACTAAGTACCTGGTTTGGAGTGGAAAATCTCTGCAGAGGGCCGCAGAGGAGAAGATGCGTGGAAAAATGGTGTGTGCGTCGGTTTCGCCCCCTTCACACACGGACTTGCGTCGTTATTTTTCACGCGGGAAGACGTGCGCCGTTTTCCGGTGCACGGATCGGTCGTGGGTTTACCAGATGTACCGGGGTCTGTGCGTGGAATCCTGGTCTTGTTATCCGGCTGCGCGTTGTTCCGGTGGGCTGTGCATGGAATTTTCTCCCTCACTGCAGGCGTTGCGTCGATTTCCTCTCGGGAAGTTGGGCGCCGTTGTCCAGGTGTGCCGTGCATTGAAGTTCCGGTCGCACCGCAGGCGTCGCGTCGATCTTTTCCTTGCGGGGTCGGGCGGCGTTTTTACAGATCGGCGTGCGGTGAATTTTTCACTGCGGAGCAAGCTGTGCGTCGAATTTTTCAGTGCACAAGGAGTCCAGTTGAAAGATGGAAGTCTTTTTGGTCCTGAGACTTCAGGAAACAGGAGGCAAGCTCTATCCAAGCCCTTGGAGAGCACTTCTGCAGCAAGGCAAGAGTTCAGCAAGACAGCAGGCCACAGCAAGGCAGCAGTCCTTTGTAGAAAGCAGTCAGGTGAGTCCTTTGAGCAGCCAGGCAGTTCTTCTTGGCAGGATGCAGGTTCTAGATCAGGTTTCTTCTCCAGCCAGTGTCTGAGGTGGTAGGGCAGAGGCCCTGTTTTATACCCAAATGTGCCTTTGAAGTGGGGGAGACTTCAAAGAGTGGCTTAGAAGTGCACCAGGTCCCCTTTCAGTTCAATCCTGTCTGCCAGGGTCCCAGTAGGGGGTGTGGCAGTCCTTTGTGTGAGAGCAGGCCCTCCACCCTCCCAGAACAGGAAGACCCATTCAAAATGCAGATGTATGCAAGTGAGGCTGAGTACCCTGTGTTTGGGGTGTGTCTGAGTGATTGCACAAGGAGCTGTCAACTAAACCTAGCCAGACGTGGATTGTAAGGCACAGAAAGATTTAAGTGCAGAGAAATGCTCACTTTCTAAAAGTGCCATTTCAAAAATAGTAATATTAAATCCAACTTCACCAGTCAGCAGGATTTTGTATTACCACTCTGGCCATACTAAATATGACCTTCCTACTCCCTTCAGATCAGCAGCTTCCACTTCAACAATGTATGAGGGCAGCCCCAATGTTAGCCTATGAAGGGAGCAGACCTCACAGTAGTGTAAAAACAAATTTAGGAGTTTTGCACTACCAGGACATGTAAACTACATAGGTACATGTCCTGCCTTTTACCCACACCGCACCCTGCTCTAGGGGTTACCTAGGGCACACATTAGTTAGTTTTAGGCTAGGCAAGTACTTTTAAATGCCAAGTCGAATTGGCAGTGAAACTGCACATACAGGCCTTGCAATGGCAGGCATGGGACAAGGTAAAGGGGCTACTTGAGTGGGTGGCACAACCAGTGCTGCAGGCCCACTAGTAGCATTTAATCTACAGGCCCTAGGCACATACAGTGCACATTACTAGGGACTTATAAGTAAATTAAATAGTCCAATTGGGTATGATCCAAAGTTACCATGTTTAAAGGGAGAGAGCATATGCACTTTAGCACTGGTTAGCAGTGGTAAAGTGCGCAGAGTCTAAAAGCCAGCAAAAATGAGGTCAGAAAAAGAGAAGGAGGAAGGCAAAATGTCTGGGGATAACCCTGCAGAAGGGCCATTTCCAACAGCTTCCTTTTAAGCGCTCCTAATTCTCCCTTGGGTCAACCAGACAAAGACGGTATGGCTGAGACACAAAAAGATTAGAGTCCATTTACATGAAAACTTTAAACTTTATAGAGCCCATGTTTCTTGGCAGGACACCACATTGAAAAGTTTAAAAGTGTCTAGCCAATCCGCTTTGTTCAATTTCCTACCAATACCTGATACATTCCTAGGAAGGAAGCATAAGCCACCTGGCCTAGCTGTCTTTGAATCTGCAATAGTAAAAGATGGCAAAGCCCTTACTAGAGAAACTAATTCAAACATAGGTGTAGGTATGTAGATGGATTCAGATAGAGGAACAAGTCAATTGGTATCTAAAAGGCCAGAAAGCAGTGGAAAATGATTATCATGAGAATGGGGATCTGTAGAGTGACTGTACAGTACAGCTCCTTGCCCATTCATCCTGCTGTATTGCCCCTGAGGTAGTGGTGGACAGTAAAAGATGCCAAGGGGAAGTGCACATATCATGGAGTGACGGATAGCTAGATAATCAAGATGATGGAGTAAGGAGCTTACCAAACAGGGAATTCTAAAGTTTACAGCAACACAGACTCCATGAAGGTGCTTTGGGGCATAGCCAACCCATTTTGACCCCTTGAACCATGAGGATATCATACACCAGATCATTACCCTAGCCTGATTTAGAAACCAGCCAATGGACGACACTCCGTTTGAGCATCTGCCAATCTTCAAGGGAACCTTCACTATCTTTGGGATGAAGTCACACCCCAGAGAAACTACAAAGTACTTGAAGAGCGGCTAAAATTGAGCCCCACATCACGGTGGGCAGATAGTTAGTTCTTTATGCATGTTCTCAACTGATCCCCATCTCCTGACAGGGCTGTCACCTGAGGGATGAAGTCCCACCACAATGAAAATGCAAGGTGCTTGAAGAGTGGCTAAAATGGAGTCGGTTGTATGTTACCCTGTGACAATGACTTCAGTTCTTCTTGGTACGTATTTGACCAAATTCATAAATGTTGAATTTGATGCCATGCATATAGAGAAATGTTTTCCAATTGCATATCTATCCTGGGTATTTCTCAGGTCTGGATATCATTAGTTGTGTTAAACAGCTAGGCAATATACTGATTGTTTTAAACTGAACAAACTGTAACATGAATCAAGTACACTCAATGTTATCCTGTGATTAGGAATTATTATTTTAAAAGATATTGATACATTTTATTTTATTTTAATTGTGAAATCTATTGAATTGTAGATTTCATATATAGGAAACTGGATTTCAGAGTATTATGGACAATATTGCAGTAGCAACCATTTATCGATCAAGTACCAATGAGGTAAGAAGTTTTTTTTACAATATAGATGGTCTGGAATATGCCCAGGAAAGTAATCAAGTTCTGGGCACTAGCCACACTATCAGGGAACACCATCACCTGTCCACACCTAAGGGTGTCTTTCCTTGCTCTGGGAGGTAGTTTATACCTCATCAAGAAGGCTATTCAGCTATCAGGTGACAGTTGGAACTCATGCAAACAGGCCTCCAGTGGATTTGGGCAGAGAAAAGTTTACTTTCCAAAGGATTTATTAGAAATACAACTTTACCAGTGAGTTGGGTTTGTTATAAATATTTAAAATATTCCAAGAATGACGTGCAGGTGTTTCCTAGCCAAATATAACATTATTACATTCAATATTGTATCCCAGTGCTTTCCTATAGAACTGCCAACCCTGCTACAGAGGAAATAACTTTTGGGACGTTTATTACAGGGCAGGTTTATCACATGTTCTTCTTTTAAAAACCATGCACCCTGTCTTGTGGGCAGTAAGACTTACTTAGGGGTGACTTATTATTTTAAAGCACTGTTTAGGCGAGGCAAATGGTTTACTTTGACAGATTGAGTTTGCAGTTTTAAAGTGGCACAGCCAGTCTATGGTAGGCCTCCAGTCATGTGTTCACTGTCACTGCAGTGGGTGGCACAATGAGTGCTGTAGGCTCTGGGTACCCTATTGTATCAAATAATAGAGAGGTTTAGGTAAATTAAATATGTCTATTGGCGTATGCCAAGTTCATCATGCTGAAAGGGGGAAGTACAGGTGCTTTATCACTAGTTAGCAGGGGTATAGTACACAGAGTTCTAGAGCCGGATAAACTGGCCAACGACAACATATGAGGGCAAACCACACAAAAGATTGTAATTTCCAACAATAGACAGAACTGTTTATGGTGCACTGGTCATTTCATGACAGGCATCAAACTTAGGACTATAAATAAAGGATAAAAAACACATGTTTTCAAACTCTGTTTGAAATAAAGAATATATTGGGGCAAGCCAGATCTCCAAATCATCACTTATTTGCCAGTAGAGTATTTTGAATATGATATTTGTCAGATTTGTAGGGCTTTTTTGCTAAATCATAATGGTTCCCTTTAGTTGCCTTTGCATAGGTAAGTATATATGCCAGGACTTGAACCTCAACATTGTTCTTTTTCTCCTAAGCATGGGGGGGCCTGATGTACATAGGTTTTCTTTAGATTTGACTCAGGATGCTTAAAGGTGATAAAATAGACTTAGGCCCTCATTACAACCCTGGCAGTCGGTGTAGAAGTTGCAGTAATACCGCCAACAGGCCAGCAGAACAAAATGGAATTACAAGTATGGCGGTTACCGCCATGCAAAACTGCCACTTCCACACAGTGACCACCAGGGTGGTAACGACCGCTGGGCTGGAGACTTCGGTCTCCATCCCAGCGGGCATCAGTAGACCGCTGGCAGTATCATGACCCCGCATACCACCATGGATTTCGTGGGGTTTGGTACCGCCACAAAATCCATGGCGGTAGGCACTATCAGTGCCAGGGAATTCGTTCCCTGGCACTGATAGGGGTCTCGCCCTCCCCAGAATTCTCCCCCACACCCACGACCCCTCTACCACCCCCAAAGGTGGCAGGACCCCATCCCCGCTTCTCCCAAAACACCCACACACACCCCCACCCCCTACACGCATGCTCATACAACTAATGCACATACACGCACACATGCACACAGACATATACGCACACATTTCCCATACACACAACACCCCACGCATGCATACACGCACTCACACACCCCCTCTACACACTCACACGCACACCCCCATGCATGCATACAACACACAACACTCCCCCAGCCCCTACACGCATGCTCATACAACTAATGCACATACACGCACACATGCACACAGACATATATGCACACATTTCCCATACACACAACAACCCCCCGCATGCATACACACACTCACACACCCCCTCTACACACTCACACGCACACCCCCATGCATACATACAACACGCCCTCACTCCCCTCCCCTAACAGACGATGACCTTACCTTGTCGGGAGATCCTCCGGGAGGGAACGGGATCCATGGGGGCTGATCCGCCGCAAGCTCCCCATCACCAGAACACCACCACGCCGAATCCTGGGTTGTGATTCGGTGGGTGGTGTCCTGATGACGTGGTGGTGGAGGTGAAGCAGCCTCTACTTTACCACCGACCGCCAGTATGTCTGCTGGCGGCTTTCCGTCCGGAAAAGGGCGGAGGGCTGCCAGCAGTCATTATATGCTGGGCAGAAGACTGCCAGCACTGGTGGTCTTCGGCCCGGCGGTACCTCGGTGGTCTTTTTCCAAGACCGCCGAGGTCCAAATGAGGGCCTTAGTGTATTTATTAATACATTTGTGAAGCAGTTGTAATTATAATGTTTATTCAGGATACCTATATCTGGTCACAGATATAATTCCAGGACTACATGAAAACATTTATAACACCTGCACATCCTAACATTGCTAGGGCTGAGTACCAGACCTGCCTTACCTTGTCTGGCTTTCTAGGATATAGCACTGTATGTTATCTTTGTCAGCTTTTAACTATGTTTTTCTACAGTAATTCCGTCCAGTCTCCCTCTTACATGTCCCTGTTAAAACTTGGCCCCAACATTGTTTTTCTGGATCGTCTTGGAACAGGGTATCAGGCATGGATAGGTTTTTTATGGGGTTAGATAACTCACAGGAAATAAACTACGTGAAGCACTTTTTGAACATTTGTAAAATACGTGCATGTAAAATGCTGTGAACATAATGCAGTTGTTAGATCTGGCATTGTTGGTGTGGTCCCCCCTGTCTTTTTTGCCTCTGCTTCCCATGTTTTGATGATGTGCTGGACTCTGTTTTTGCTGTTTTTGGTACTCGGGCACTTCACCACTGCTGAACAGTGCTAAGGTGCTAGTGCTCCTTTGTAAATTATCTGTGAAATTAGCTCATGCCTGATTGGCATATTTGAATTACTGGTAAGTCAGTAGTAAATTGTACTAGAGGTGGTGAGGGTATTTGAATCAAATGCTACTAGTGGGTCTGCAGCACTGGTTGTGCCACCCACATTAGTAGCCCTGTAAACAAGACTCAGACCTGCCACTGCAGTGTCTGTGTGTGCAGTTTTAAGCTGCCAATTCGACTTGGCATGAGTACCTACTTAACACCCTAGGGTAGTCCCTAGGTACCCCCATGGGCAAAGTGAAGTGTATGTAAAAGGTGGGACATGTACTGGCGTGTTTTACATGTCCTAACAGTGAAATACTGCTAAACCCAGATTTCACTATTGCAAGGCCTATCTCCTTCATAGGTTAAAATGGGGGCTGCCCTTATATGATATTTAAGCACAGATTCCCTTTGGAGGAAGATAGAAATATGGAATTTGGTGTCTCTGAACTCACAATTTAAAAATACATATTTTGGTAAAGATTTTTTTTTTAATCGTCAGTTTAGAAATGCCACTTTTTCGAAAGTGGGCATTTTCTTGCTTAAACCATTCTATGACTCCGCTTGTTTCTTAATTCCCTCTAGACAGTGAGACTAAAGGAGCTGCGGAGTAGCCTGCATATCCTGATGGGCCATCTGAGCTAGAGTGGAGGGAGGAGTGGGCACTTACACCTAAATGGGCTGTGCCTGACCTCACACAATGTAGTCTACAACCCCCTGGTGTGAGCCTGGAGCCTGGCCTGGGCAAGGCAGGATCTTGTGAACAGAGACTTTCCTTTGAAGTTTGCCAAATTCAAAGGCGGAAAAGGAGTATAAGTAGTGGACACTAACCCCACATTTTGAGATTTCTTCAAGTATTCAAGAGGAATCTCTGCCAAGAAGAAGAGCTGAGGAGAAGTGCTGCCCCTGCCCGTGACTGTGCTTTGTTGGGCTATCCTGCATTTTCTGCTTCTGTCTGTGAAAGGAGACAAAGACTGGACTTTGCTGTGCATTCCTGCTTCAGAAGAATCTCCAAGGGCTTGAGTGGAATTTGCATTCTATTGTTGAATTCTCAAGGCCATCAAAGACTACTCTCTGCCAGCACCTGGACTCTCTGGTGAGATTCCTGACCTGCCAAGTGGTGCCGCATCCAGTGCCTGGGCCCTTGAAAGGTGAAGCTGGTGGAAAAAGTCTGAAATTCATGTAAACACCACCGTGCGGGGAAATTTTTGACACACATTCTGCAACGCAGCTGGTAAATGACAGGCCAATGGCTTCATGGCAAAAATTGACGCTCCACCTGAAGCGTACCTGGGAGATCGACACAATGCAGCTGGAGAAATGACATGCAACACCCACTTACAGAGGCTGATAACGAAGCAAACCCCACACAGAGCTGTTTTCTGACACCGTGCGACTGGATTTCAACACAACATAGCTGGGCATGAAAGATCAATGCAAAGCCTGGGTCCGAGGTGCCCTTTCCGGAAATTGATGCATTGTTCTCTTGAGAGGGAGAAAACAACGCATCGCCGACCAGACCACAGAAGGAAACTATGAATGGCCTCGCTTGCGAGTAAGGAACCAACGCATTGCTGACTTTTCTGGTGCACACTCGCCCATACAGCTTTATTTTGGACGCAAACCAGGTACATTTGTGTAACAACAACATTCTCACTGTTTTCTAAGGATTAAGGCTTTTATTCTTTAACAAAAATTTATATCTTGACTTGTGTATGTTGGATTTTTGTTGTTTTGGTCTTGTTTAATTTAGATAAATATTACCTATTTTTCCAAACTGGTGTGGTAAATTTGGTAGTGTTTTCATTGTATTACTGTGTGTGTTGGTACAAATGTTTTACACATTGCTTCTGGGGTAAGCCTTTCTGCTCATGCCAAGCTACCAAGGGTATGAGTAGGCATTACCCTGGTGTGTTTATCCTTTACCCTGACTAGAGTGAGGGTCCCTGCTTTGACAGAGTGCAAACTGACTCCCAACCTGAGACCTGATTTTTAACATTGGTGATTAACGGTTGGGATTGGACTTGTATTTGCACTTGACATAGAGTGATTTAGTGTATTCTACTGTTTTCAGTGAAGACCATCACGTGACCACATACTACTTGTCTTGTGATTTAGCTTTTTCTCTTTTTGTATTTTTTCTGCTTCCATATTTTTGGTGAAATTTTATTGACTTTTGAACTTCTTATTGGGAACTCTTTTTCTGCCTTGGAACTTTGCATCTATGAGTGATTCTTACCATCATGTCTCAATCTGAGGATGCATCAGCGGTGTCTGCAAAGGCTGTTTTTGATTTAGAGAAGCAGGAGAGTTATACAGTTGCTCATCTAAAACAATTTTGCAAGGATCTTGCCTGTCCATTAGGAGCTCCACCAGGAAAGAGAAGCTCCAAAAGGCACTGAGGGGCTGGGTGACAACCAAGGAGGCTGAGGGGCACAAAGAGGATGATAATGAGGATGAGGGGGTGCAGAGTATACACACTGGTGTAGTGGGTGGACCTGTTATGCCTGGGGGAGGGTCTCGAGGGCAGATAGCAGTGTGTCATCCAAGGGTCTGACTCCTGAAGAGTTGCAGGACAGACAGTTGGAGTAAGAGAAGCTGCTCCTGGCTCATGAGATTAGTTTAAGGGAACTAGATCAGAGGAATCAGTCTAGTAGAGATGGTGGCAGCAGTACCACAGTGCAGCCTGAGAGGAGGGTGCACATTCCTAAGGACTTTGAAGGATTATAAGAGGGAGGATGACATATAGCTATGGCTCAAGGGGTATGAGTCTGCTCTCCACATGAACATGGTCCCTGAAGCACATTTGGGGGCGGGTCAGTGGAAGCACTTTGAGGTTAAGGGGAGGGACACTCTAACAACCTTAGGGGATCCTCAGGGGCTCACCTACTCTATCATGAAGGATACCCTACTCACAAGATATATTCTCACCTGTTAGCAGTACAGGGATAAGTTTAGGTCTTACAAAAAGAAAGAAACCCAAACTTGGCTGGAATGTGTTGACTCCTTCTGCAGTTCACTGGATGGTTGGGTGAAGGGCAGCAAGGTGACAACTCATGAGGGGCTGTGCAATGTAATTGCTTGGGAGCATTTGTCTAGTCTTTGTTTTCCAGAGCTCCACCAGCACCTAATTAACAGCAAGCTGACTGACCCCAGGAAGCTTGCACAGGAAGCAGACTGGTGGGAGAGCACCAGGGTCCAGAAGAGGTATGGGGGAGACCATGCCAAGGGTGGGCAGGGTCCCCATCAGAAGTAGGGGAGTAAGGATAAACAGGGAGAGTTCTCTAAAGGGCCCCAACCTAGTTCCCACGGTAAAGATTCCCAGCCCCAGGTAGAAAAGAAACTGTGGATCTCTCCAGAGAAGGGACCCCAAATGTCCCAAGGAGACACAGGTGGCCTCTGGTGCTCAGTCACAGGGTTGGCTAGTGTAGCTCTTGGTGGGGGACAAAGACTGGACTTTGTTGTGCATTTCTGCTTGAGAAGAATTTCCAAGGGCTTGAGCTGAGCTTGCCTCCTGTTGTTGAAGTCTCAAGGCCATCAAAGACTTCTCTCTGCCAGCACCTAGACTCTCTGGTGAGACTCCTGCCCTGCCAAGTGGTGCCCCATCCAGTCCCTGGTCCCTTGAAAGGTGAAGCTGGTGGAAAAGGACTGAAATCCATGCAAACACCACTGTGTGGGAAACTGATAAAGGACACGCCGCCAGCTTCATGGCTAAAATCGACGCAACACCTGCATTGCGTCTAGGAGATCGACATCGCGGCTAGAGAAATGACATGCAACACCTGCTTACGGAGGCTAACAAGCAACCAAACTCCATGCAGCGCGGTTTTCTGACACCGTGTGACCAGATTTCAATGCAACATTGCTGGGCGTGAAAGATCGACGAAAAGCCTGCCGGGATCTGAGGTGCCCCATCCAGAAATTGATTCAGCACTCTCTTGCGAGGGAGAAAAAGGACACATCGCCGACCCAACCGGAGAAAGAAAAGAGTAAGGAACCAACGCATCGCTGACTTTTCCAATGCACGCTTGCCCGTGCAGATTTATTTTTGATGCAAACCAGGTACTTTTGTGTTACAACAGCATTCTCACTGTTTTCTAAGGATTAAGATGTTTATTGTTTTGAAAATTCATATCTTGACTTTTGTGTGTTGGATTTTTGTTGTTTTGGTCTTGTTAATTTAGATACATATTACCTGTTTTTCTAAACTGATGTGGTGTCCATTTTGTAGTGTTTTCACTGTATTACTGTATGTGTTGGTACAAATACTTTACACATTGCTTCTTGGGTTAATCCTTTCTGCTCATACCAAGCTACCAAGGGGATGAGTGGGGATTACCCTGGTGTGTTTCTCCTTTATCCTGGTGTGCTTCTTCTTTACCCTGACTAGAGTGAGGGTCCCTGCTTGGACAGAGTAAAAACTCACTGCCAACCAGAGAACCAATTTCTAACATCAACCATACATTTTTTACATCTACACATTCTAAAGTTTGTTACCAGACACCAGACCTTCCTCACACTGGTTGACTGGCTGGAAGAATGTGCTAAATAAGATATTTGTCACATTTTTTGCATTAGTTTGCCAAATCATGGTCATTATCACCAGTGTGTCTCACTCTGGAAGATGTTGCTGGTAAGACAGGCCTTTGTATCAGTTCTTGTAGGTCTGCTGAACATGGGAGTCCGAAACATGAATGGATTTCCTGTGGTATAGGGTGCCTTCAGGCAATAAATCAGGTGCAGTGAATTTGAGAAATTTGAAAAGCATCTAAAAGCAAAATACTGGTTTAGGCTACCTGTCTTTAGTTGTAAGTAATACATCTGAGCTGTATGAAGACAACACGATCACATATGTACAACATCTACACATCAGAAGGTTTCTGTCAGGTGTCTGACTGTCCTTGCCCTAATTGTCTTGCTAGTACAATGCACTGTAAGAAACATTTGTCAGAATTTCAAAAACATATCCCTAAAACATGACAATTCCCTCCTTATATAGAAAAATATCCCTTTAAAGGTTTACCCAAAGCTTTACTCCCAGTGGTCTTCTGAAGCTTGGGTTATCAGACATGTGGGTTTTGCAAGGGTTAAAGCAAGTATAAATACACTACACACCAGGGAACATTTTTAATGGGGGAGGTTGTTAGGGTATGTTTGTGGTATTTGAGACCTGTGTATGCCAGCATCCATGCAACATTACCAAACCTAAACATTTATGCCAAACATTTCTGAAAAAGGGAGACACAGGGTACTCCACTGTCCTGGTGCTTCCAGAAATCCCAATAGGATCTATTATTTGGAATCCCCAAAAAATGTCAGAGTGTACGTAAAAAAATAAAATGTCTTCCTATTCTGTGACAGAAAACTCAGGAGCTTAAAGGAAAACCCAAAAGTACTACCATTCGATGTTTCCTCAATCCTCTGATAAAAATTATACTATACTTGTGTGGATAGGACTTTAACAGGGAGGGACAAAAATAGGCCAAACTTGAGCCTGTGAACAGCACATTGATACTATTTTTTCTCCAAACAGTCTTATATATTGCAGGTTACTGTCACTTACAATAGATACACTCCCACATAAAGTACTACTTTATTGGCAGAACCTTGGGAACACTGAGTGATGAGTGGTTTGCTGTAATGCACATATTCAGGAATTTTGCGAGGAATGTGAGAAAGTTCATTTTAACCAAAGTTTTACCTCTACAGGTAATTCTGGTTGAAACCATGTGGTAGCATTCTTCCAAGCCACACCATCCAGGATAACCACAATTACCAGGATTACTAGGTTTTCCTAGGTGCAGATAACCCCAGTCCGATACATGTTTTTCTGTGCACTAGCAGAGAGCCAGATGCTATCTGGCCTTTTTCTTAGGCAAAGAAAAATGCAAATAACATCTAGCTTCTCACTGGGGTGCAATCATTTCTCCACCTTAGTGAGAATTCAGACGCTTTTTGGATTTTTTTTTTCTTAGGCTAAGATAATATCCAAATAGATTCCATACTCCTCAGTGGGAAAGAAAAATGAGTGTCTATGCCCTTGCAAGATGAGAAATGCTGTTTGGAGATTTTCTGAGGCTAGAACAAAACTCCAAACAGTGCAGTGTCTTGCTCCTTAGTAGGAATTAGACATATGTTAGAAAAAAAAAAAGACACTTTTGGGCTTCTCGCTGGGGTGCAGAGCAGTAAATATACGCACCCCAGTAATGAGTGAGAGACTGTTGGATTTTGCCAGTAGCTAAGAAAAAAATCTAAACAGCACCTGCCTTCTTACTGCGATGCAGATGTGTTTGACTGCATCCCAGCAAAGGGCCAGGCACTCTTTGGTCAGATGCAGACAGAATGTGTTTCGGTGCCCCCAACAAGGTGCCTGTGACTTTGTGGAATTTTTTAAAGACTAAGAAAAAAAAAACAACAACCAACTCCTTTACTACAAGGCTGCACCCTAGCAAAAATGCAAGGCACCATATGGATTTTTTAAAAGAGTGTCTGGTTCACCACTGTGGCACAAAACTGTTTGTCTGTGTCCCAGTAAGGATTTGGATAATGTTTGGATTTTCATTAAGATTAAGAAAATCTAAACAATTCCTGGTGCCGTGATGGGAGCACACACACACAGCTTCAATCTTTCCCAAAACATTTCTTGGATAGAGAAGCATTGGAAGGGGAAGGAGCTATGAGAAACTGAATCAGGAAGTGGAGAATGGAAGGAGGGGACTGGGAACAATCCTCTAGTTTGTTCATTCCATGTTGGTTAATTTCTTCTGTTGGCAATAATGGTAGAATGGTGGGATAGAGGCTGATAAGAGTTGGGCTGCTCCCCACACCATCTCTTCCACCTCCCGCCCCCATGTAGAAAAAAGTGGCTGACGCTGGTGGACATGGCTAGGTACCATCTGTGAACATTTAGACCCTTGCTCACCAGATCGATTCTTTGATGGACCTGGAAGAAACTAGGACATTTCTCCCAGGTCATTCCATATGAGTGTGATATCAGTAGGTTGTCACACGCATTTCACTCCTGTAGTCCTAAAGTGAGCTCTGGGTTCCCTTATTTGTGAATTTTCCAGTGCAAAGAAAAAATTGTGCACCAGCATACATCCCCCATGCACCCCAAAGACCACCGCCTGGGCGAAAAGATAAAAAAAAAAAAAAATCATCCAGACATTAAGGGTACAAACGAGGACCTTTGCCCTATTGAACAACATATATCCCTGAAGAACATCATGTAGACAGGATTTCATGATTAATACAAATATCTATAGGGCACCTAAAGTGTTAGTTGAATGGTAAGCCCAGAATTAATTAAGATACTGTTCCAATTATGAGAACAGTAGTAAATGGGGATATAAGGAAAGCATGTTCTTGGTCCCAAGTGTCCTAATTTGGGTCTAGGCAATGCCCGTAAAAACAGTTTTATCTGTGGGCATCCTATAAAGTCACTGCATTGGTACAATGAAATGTGAGCCATTCACCATAGGTTTCATTACAGTATATGGAAATCAGTAGCAGATGCCATTGAAAGCTATCATCCTTGTGAAGGACCATAACAACCGGTTCTGCTGTTTTGTTTTGCTGTACTTCAGCAGAATAAAAAATAAAAAAAAATCAATGGCCATATTAACAAGTGCAGTAGCTGTTCCAATACTAATGTCTTTAGCACTGTAGTGAGATAAATATCAAGAATCAAAAATCTTAGAATACATTTTGGTAATTGAATTAATCATTGAAATCAGTCTGTATTTCCCCTCTATTCAAGTGGTTTACCCTGCATAGGGAAAATAATGCGAATTCCGTCGTAAATGTCAGTATTTCCTCACCCCTAAAAATGTCATAAATGACCTCTAAACATAAAGATGCTACAACTTTTCAAAAACGTTTATAATATTCCATTCGAGTGGAAGTTTCCCATCTTTGCTCCACCACTTGATAGGATATTAATTACTAACTGTAAATGTAACAGTTGCGGCTACTGTAGGCGGCACATTATCATGTCAGAGTATTCAGATGGATACCCCTAAATAAATCTCATTGTTATCCTCTGAGACCTGGCCATCATTTCTATACATATATTAGTGTTTCTTTCAATGAGTACCATTTTAAGCAGCACCACTGATTAATAGCGCTATTTTTAAGAAAAACATACTTAATACCGTTAATGACCATATTTGTTGTCAACTTGCAAACCAGAACATGTCCCAGATACTACCTGTATTTGTAAACTCGAATACAAAACTTTTAATCAAATGCAGAATTTTGTCCCTAAGCCGTCTTGACACACATAATTGATAGTTTATCAGCTGTAGAAAAATCTATAGTGAACTCGATAATGTGGAAGTAATAGCTTTTTCATGCTCAATCGCTCACAGACTAATGTGCTGTCTTAACATGAAAAACATGTTCAACCTGCTTTTGCTCCCTCAATAGCCTACCTACATATTGCACCTCTTATAATAACATTTAGAGTGTCCCATATTATTGCTATTGGATCACTGCCCCGGTTATGAAAATGATAAATTCTACTCATCATATATTTTAGATCCAAATTCAAAAGTAGCTTCCTCTAAAAGGTTAATTGTCACATACGTCTCCCTATATTTTGTCAGTTAAACTGTAATTGACAATGGATTGTGATAATTTAATCTTGATTGCTATGCATAATAAGTAGAATTTCTCAGGACATTGAAAATAAATGGATACAAGAATAGTGTCCAAGCTGGCATGAAAGCAATCTGTTTAGACGGGTTCCCCTATATGACTAACCCCCCAACCATCCATCAGCCCTAGTACTGAAGCCATCCTCATAAGAGCAGACCTGATGTTCCTGTGATGGTATGAAGATAATGTGCTAGCAGCACCTTTCTCCATGTACAAATAAAATCTCCACACGCTCTAATGGAGCGATCCCAGCCCTCTAGCTATACTGCCAGAATGCTGAACATTGTTGGATTGTCAGTGTTAGGACAACAGATTGAGCATTGTGTGAACGTATTTGAGTTGTAGATGTTTTGAGAAATTGCACATAGGCCTCAATTGTCGCCAATATAGATTTTGCTTCTAAGCTCCCTGGTCGAGCTAATATTGTGACCATTGGAACATTAATGCCTGTGAGTTATCTACAAGCACACCAACACAAGATGCTACAACATATTTCGATCTCTGTAAACGGTGTGAATCTCCTACACAGCAACTGAACCCCGACCTATATTCCCCCTTAATCGTCTCATGTTGATAGTGATCGTTAAGAACCTTGACATTCCAACTTTAAGGAAGCCATATGAAGACATTTGTTAATCGAGGGGAAACCTTTCCCCAAAATAATGTTGTTTGTACTATATCCCTTAACTTTTCCAGGAATATTTTATGTTTTTGTCCCTTCACTACCATAATCCTCACCCTCAGATACCATCCTCAGCCCAATCTGAACCAAGCCTCTGCCTCCCCAACGTTCTCCTGTACTCTCCCTACCAAGTGAGTAAAAACAGCCACTGCCACAACCACTGTTCCTTCGGTTTGAGCTGAAAACCTGAAAAGACGCATCCCGCCCTGATACTTGCCATAGACACCCCTACTCTCCAATCTAGGGGCAGGAATGACGGCATCAAAAAACGTATTTCCGGCATATAGTGTATGCCCAATGCAGAGGCTCTCCTCGGAGTACCATACTCTTCTCCTATGAACCTGGGCCTGAAATGGCTTCAGGAATTGTACATATTTTTTATAGTCCACCCAGTAATTTATTGTTCCTCGACAGCATTTGTGAAAAGGCAGGCAGAAGATGAAACACTCTTTGAAGATTTTCCTTCATCAATTTCACAGAGTTCCTGAAGCATATAGTTTGGTTTGTTTGAAAGCAGAATAATTTAATATGAGATGTATGTGTTTTGACTTTCAGTTAATAAGGTTTGGGATTTGCATGCGAAAAGAATGTTCAAGCAAACATTTTCAGGAACTCAATTTCGATATATATTTATTGCAGTAAATGTTACCAAAGGCATGGTGTCTTCCTTTCCCTCATTTACTGTAATGTATTCTTTGCTTTAAAGCATTTCATATCCCACACAAATTTTGTTAGAAAATATGGATGCTTATTCAGTGTAATGTCATTCCCGGACAATAGAAATAAAATGACAAACCGTATTGTCAGTTTCTTTTCTCTCCACTTCTGAATGGCTATGGGGAGATTCTTCGACGGCGCCGAGGCTTAAGGAGTGCCGCGCTATTGTTCACTGAGGAGAACGGAACATTAAACTAATTGAAAGTGTCACTCAGAATGAAAAATTCAAAACCCGGACTCTCCAGAGCTGTGCCTGTTATTCAGGGCTCATTGAACATTCTTGACTGTGCTTAAGGACAAGAAATGATCCATGTTAAAGGGAGTTGTTCAACTTTCCATAAGTTCGTAGAATATTTTTCGATTTCACTCCAGGAGGTACACTGTTTACTTATTTTTTAGACATTACACATGCCGTTGTATTAAATCCGAGTTGAATATAACATGATTTTTAACAAATTATCTGTCAAGATTAAACGCTTGCATAAAGTGTGCCGACATCCTTGATTGAGATCATGCGAAGCAGTGATTAAACAAGAACGCCAATAAAGGGACTACCTTTACTTCAGCTTCTTGATCACGTTATATAATTTTATAATGAGTTCAACGGAATACGAATTGTGAAAGCACTTTTGTTCGTGTGAGAAAATTAAGTTTTTTAACGGTAGAATAGAATCCCTGGGACATCCTCTATGAAGATAAAATATATGTAGTTATTTATTTTTTGTTTGTTTAGCCTTCTATTTATTTTGTAAAGTGCAGCATTCAGACAACTTCCGACTTCATATCGCTTACAACACTGTAATCAGCAATTCTTGGTGATTTGAAGTCCCCAACCTAGAGGCAATTGGTGAAATGTAGGTGTTTATTTTACTTTAACCTGTTGCAGAGCATAGGTAGCCAAATTATAGAAAAAATACACATAATGTAAAGATACAGCATGAAGAACCTAAATATGACGTACATTGGTGCACGTATTTTTATATATACCCTTGTCCTATGACCATTAGCAGCTAAGCTCTGTTATCATGAGATGTGAGATAGAGACAAGTCTGTATGGATTAAGCTAGGGTTAGCGTTTGATCAGCAGAGCCCACAAACAAAGCCGGGCTACATCTGTGGTGAATGGTAGATGCTTTTGGACACACAAGGCTCTGGACGTTTTTGTACTTCCTCTCACCAAATGTAGATAGTATTGGGCTTATTGTACAATTTCTCACAGGATTTATAAAAAGGTGTTGTTTGTTATAGTGATATGTGGTGAGAACAGCAGCCAGAGAATGTGTAGGGATAGCATGCTAATGTGATGGCCTTGGTAGCCTAGTTTATTATTGCTCTATGCTTTATAGCAGATAAAGGAACAACTGTCTCAGTCTTGGACATGGACCTTTCTGCAGGGTTATCCTCAAACCTTTTGCTTTCCTCCTCCTATTTTTCTGACATTTTTGTTGACTTCAGGACTCTGGGCACTTTACCACTGCTCTAATCAGTGTTAAAGTGATGTGCTCTCTCCACTAAAACATGGTATCTTTGTCTTACACCTGTTTGGCATATTTAATTTACCAGTACGTCCCTTGTAAAGTGGTATGCTATATAGCCAGGGCCTGGAAATTAAATTCCGCTTTTGGGTCTGCAGCGCTGATTGCGCCACCCACAATAGTAGCCTTTCAATCTGTCTCAGGCCTGCCTTTGCAGTGCCTTTGTGCACACTTTACTGCCATACTGATTTGACATTTCAACCTACTTGCCAAGGCCTAAATTCCTCTTTTACTACATCTAAGTCACCCCTAAGGTAGGCCCTAGGTAGCCCTATGGGCAGGATGCAAAGTACATAAAAGTAAGGACATGTACCTTTATCTTTTACTCGTCCTAGTAGTGACTAACAGCCTTTTTCGATTTTCACTACTGTGATGGCTGCTCCTCCCATAGGTTAGAATTGGGAATTACCTTATATATTTTAAGTGCCAATTTTTCATCTGGAAGGGGAGCTGTGGCCATGTTTGGAATGGTGGTGAGAAATCCCGCTTACTGGTGTACTTGGATTTTACATTATTATTTTAGAAATGCCACTTTTAGAAAGTGTAAAGCATGCGATGTTCATGGAGGAATCTTTTGCATTCAAATATTTCAGCGATATTAAATACAATTAATGTTGTAACTAACCATAAATCAAATTTAAAAAATGAATAACTTTTCAAACAGCATGTAATTAGTTTCAGAATACATGGAAAATTTTGATAAATTCACTAGTAGTATATTCATCAATAGAGCAAAGCAACAAAGATAATTTTTGGTACTTTTATAAAAATGCACTGGTGAACCCTCTAGTCCCCAATCCATTTACATCCTAGTCTTACTCTACTAGTATCCCAAACTGTAGTAGCACGAGCAAATGCAGCATTTAGTTTCCTCTTGTCCTATTGCCACCACATAAAGAAAGACCCCGTAGTAATAGGGCCCCTATGGCAGAATCTGCTTGCACTGAATTTGAAAGGTTCGGTTCTGCACAGAATTGTATGCAAACATGCATTGCACCACTGATGAATATGTTTATTTTAAGTTTACCCCATCCACCACACTCCATACTCACCCCCTGCCACCAACCAAGACCCACCAGAAGTGCCTCGTCTGACCCGTAGGGGGAATAGCCCACATTACCTCCTATCATCCCAAACTGCTGCATAGGTGCCCTGGAAGAGCACCTGGCCTGCTCGAGAGGGGAGGTGTTGCCACCATCCTTACTCTTCCCCACCCTAAAAAGGAACCAACACACATTACAACCTTAGACAAGCATAACCATAGTTCAGGAATTCAGGAGCATAGGAGCCACAATGACCAGGGTTCATTGCTTGAATGTGTTGAACTGTTTCTGTCTCAGTAGCCTTTTATCAGAACCAGGGCCTTCCCTCTCCCCATGGACTGTCGAAAGCCTGCACCCAGTGTATGACCAATGGTGCTGTGACCCTCAACGGCTGAAAGGAAGTCCTAAGCACATCAATGTATAGGTACTTACCCAGAAGTGAGAAACCTGGCGTCCTCTGAAGCACATATGCCTCCTCCTTGGCCGCACCATTCCTTGATGGAGATTATCATGCAGCGTTGCACTCAAGCGCAGCCAAGTGCCTCCCGGCTCCACCAATGACCTCTCATGGACCAAGTACAAACATAAGCTGCCAGGCTGCCAAAAGGTCAGACATCTTATCCGCGTACCCTCATTCTCATGGTGCGGCATCTCTTTGTTTCATTACCGTGGGTGCTGCTTCACAGTTTTTTCCCTCACCGCACAGCTTCCTAAAGCTACCTCAGAGCTCTCTGTGATGCATACTGGCCAGTTTCAACATGCAGTGGGGGGAGCGAGTTAAAACAAGCCTACCAGCGGATCATGTGGGATGTGTCTCAGGGTGTGTTTCTCATTATTATTTACTAGAAAGACTGATAACTTGCACTCTAGCCTATATAGTAGCACAAATAAGACTCCATCCTTTGAACATTATCAATGCACAGTTGTGCATTTATTTGTGATATTATATTTACTGTGTGCCTTAAATAATATTACAGTGTGTACAATTAAATCATATGTGAAATGTATTGGTTGATAAACTGAACCTTTATAAGTATGTGTATTTCTGTTCATTTAAATTGCGCTCATCTATTCATTATTCATGTTCACATATACACTTTAGGTTGCATTTGCAGAATTAGCATGCATTTCTTTTGTTCATGTTCTGCATTCATTTTGAAAATTAAATATCTGAATGTACATTCATATCTGAAATTCTCATTAATGTTTAGTTAAAGTTAGCCTTACTAAAGACCTTAATTTTGACATGTATTTTGCTTGGTTCCTTTGCAAGTGCATTTTCTTGATTTAGGTAGCTAGAGAATTGTTGTATGAAGATACATGTTTGCAAAATAAAATGTGACGACCTAATGAGCGGATGAGGGCTTCTATTAATTGCATATCAAGAATAGGAGATGCTCAGGGTTGCAGTAACTATCCTAGTTCTGTGGGATGGGAAATTCAGGTGATGTTGCAAATGCATACTGCGAGAAGTGAATTTATTGGTTCCTGGTGGGGTGGGAAGAGATATGATTGTTTTTTAAGTTTTATTGGATTTAACTAATGTTCACTCCATCAGAAGAGAGCAGGTTTTCTTAGACATTGAGGGGGTACAGACCTCTCTGCTTCTTTTAGTCTTGCAAGTGTGAAGCTTCATGCTAAACACTTATTCAGATTCAGGAAAAATTTCTACTAGAGTCTTCCCTGTGCTGACAACTCAGTGCATTTCCGAATTTCCTTGAAACTTAATTCTATAAACTATCCTTATTCTAACCTCAGAAATTTGATTAGGTGACTCTAGAACTGATTTATGTTTAGGAGAGAGAATCAATTGCTTTAACGAAGACATATTTTGGGGGTCGTGTCCAACATGGTACCGTGAAGGGACTCCATAACTCAGAGTTCAGTGTAAAACTAAGGCCCTTTAATAACCGGCCTGAGGGGATTTGCGACACCCACAGGTGCAGAGGAGAGGCCAGGGTGGACAGACTGCAATCCAGCCCCTGTGCGACCCCCAGTGTGAGCTTCAGGAGGGCATTGGAGCAGAGGCAGCCCAAACACAATATGGTAGCTGTTGCAGCCTTGGCAGCACCAGGAGCAGACAGCAGATCCTTGCGGCACTGAAAGGACGGCGTGACCACAAAAGAGGAGACCCTGGACATCGTTGTGGTCCCACGCCAGCACGACTTGGAGGTATGAGGTAGAAGGTGCGGCTTGGGCAGAAGTTGTGGGAAGTTGCAGGAGTGTGGGGCCCACTGTGGAACGGGGCTCTCGTGGCAGGCCGCAGGGCAGAGGACATGATGTTGGAGCCACTGAAGAGGCATGAAGCAGGAGTAAGGACACCTGGGGAGCATTAGCGGGGACCAAAGACGGCGCAGATCGAGCCAAGCTTTCAGCTCGGGGCGAGGCCGCGGTTCCGAAGGGCCGGGTGTGCTGCGCTCCTTCTGTTCTTTATTTCCTCGCAAGAGGTTCCAAAGGGGGCATAGGGCCTCAGCAAGTCTAGGGCGTGGTGCGCCCTTGATATTAGACGTGGGCACCTTTCCCCAACCCCTCACTTACCTGGTGCAGCCTGTTTATTATTTTCTTCTTTTCTCTCTTCCTTCTCCTTTTCCTCTTGTTCTTATTTTCACACTTAGCAGCCATGTTCTTCTTTCTTCTAGCAAGTCTTTCTTTGCCCTGCATACCTTAGGAACCTTTTTCAAAATGATGCCTTTTCTGTTATGTTCCTATGATTCTTTCCCAATTCAGTAAGGTGTCTTTCTTCTTCCTGTTGGTCATTTCCTGTTTCAGAGTATATAAGGGGTGTGATTCTTGTTCTCCTTGCGCTGCAACACTTTCTCTGGTGGTGATCTTCGCTTCTGTTATTTTTTACTCCAGTTTTTCCCTTGCTTGTTTCCAGCTTCTTCCGCTATTGTTTTTTCTTGTTGGAGTTCCTGCTATAGAGGTTTTTCCCTTTTGGTTTCTTTTCCTCTGGGACTCCTTCTGGAGGGCATAGACTGCCTTTTGGCAGCAGCACTGTGGCTACAGAAAGGGCTGCCCTTACCTTGGTCAAGGCAGAACCTCCAAGAATCAATTCTACTCTGCAGTTCCAGTGGGCCAAGGACATAAACGACGAATAGCCTGTGACAATCGGAGGGGGCAGTGGGCCCCCCTAGAGATGGAGATAAAAAGGAGGAACAACCCTGGGCCTGTGGTCCAGTGCCGATCAGACAGATTGGGCCTACATGGAGGCAGTTGGGCGGCAGCGCAGCACGGAGAAGAGGCCAGGCCTGGGCCCCGAAAGAAAAAGAATGCACTGGCAGGTGCCTATGGACCCCACAGCCCTGAGAGGCGGAAGGCGAGGAGCGGCCCTGAGCCGGAAGAACTGTGGGCCAGTAAGGAAGTGGCAGGAGGTGAATAGCCTGGCGGGAGAAGAAACTAAGCACCTACACCATCTAAGGAACAACGGTACAGATCGGGCCAGCGGTGGGGACGTGACACCTCAGGCGCAATGCAGTGAGCGGCGAACTGGCAACAGCAGAGGTACCCTGTAGACTAGTGATATCTCCAGAACCCTTGTAGAACTGGAAACGAGGAAGGGGAAAGGATTGGATAGACTCTCAAGCACAGGCCCAGACAACTGTACATACACCACATCGTGAGGGAGCCCAGCAGAGGAAGACTGGCCAAGGACGCACACCAAAGTATTGCTTGTGGACTGAATTTGGTGCACTGGGCCTGGCAAGAACTCATTGGGGCATCTCCCCAACCATACCCATCATCTTTGGAAGGGGGCATAGTTGGTAGGGAACCCCAAGGTGGCCTCTGATAAAGGAGAAAAGGTGAAGAGAATGGCAAAGAGAGTCCTGGACAATGAGACTCTTGCACGCCTCCCATCTCCCACGGTGATCCCAGGCTGCACCCAAAGTAGCCCTGGCAACTCCCCAAGCAGCGCGGAAAGACTCCTCTATAAAATACATGTTCGCCAAACTGGCAGGGAAAAAGGCAGAACGTATCAAAAAGGAGGGCCAGCTTATCCCAAAAGCCACATTAGACATGGATGCACCAGTAACTAGACTGTTTCTCGAAAACCAATTTATGACTCTACGAGATGACATAGCAGCACTGTAACAGGAACTAGCAGCAGATGTCAGACATAAGACATAATATGGGTGAGCTGGAACAGAGGATTGACTCCCTGAAGCGGGGTAGAGACAATAAAGAAGAGGAGTTAGAAGAGCATGAACGAAAGATCCTTGCACTAAGGGATAAAACAGCAGACCTTAATTACCAACTGGAAGACCAAGAGAATCGCTCAAGGAGGTGCAACATACGCATCAAAGGGGTTCCACTTCAGGCAGATGCAGGGTGACTGCAGGACTATGTCCTCGCCTGTTCCGCTATGTGGCGCTGGAGCTGGTGGAGAAAGACATCCTATTAGATCGCACTCATGGAGCATGTTGACCGGCAAGCTCACCGGGACAGCTGCAGGACATTCTTACCTGCCTGCATTACTATTGGCAGAAAGAGGCTATCTTAGCAGCAGTGAGAGACACAACCTTTAATTGGAGGACAACAAAGTGTGGCTCTACCAAGATCTTGCCCAGGCCATTCGTCAAAGACATAGATTGCTCAGGCTGCTTACTGGATTTTTGCGAGAAAAGTGGATCAAATATAAATGGGGTCACCCCTTCCGCATCACCTTTGTATGGAACAACAAGACTTTTACTCTGCATACAATGGAAGAGGCCCATCAGCTGCTAGGCTGAAAACCCTGGATTGGGATGGGCCTCCACATCCCGGGGGGGGATCCTGACCTCTGCCAGCTCTGGGGGGAGGCCACCCGCCGTGGACAAAGAAAGATCAGGAAACCAACCGCCCAAGAGAGGGCCTGCAAGAGAGCAGCTCTCCTTTAGCAGCTACAACAGAGAGACAGCACATCGGACCCGGATATTGACTGAAGTCTGTACCCCCGGAGAATATTCCCAGTGGATGGCCTGATCAATGGGGGTACGAAAGAATCGTAGACACCTGTTTTCGCCATGGTGGCAGTTGATGGCCGCTGGCAGCAGAGCTCACCCCAATTGGTATGTGTTCATTAAGTTACGCGCCACTGACACAGACATCAGCATCACATTTTGGGTGCAGGTTACCAAGCGGGGGACCAACCAGTTCATTTGTTGTTTGAATCTTTCTATGTTTTCCTCCCAAGTGGCTTAATCAGGTGGCCCAGAGCAATATTTGCACACATGGGTATCATTTGTTGACGGGACACTAGAGGCCCCCAACATCTTCTTAGTACCAATGAAGCAGCTTCATTTGTTTACTTATGGTTAAGATCCTCACCCTGAATGTCCAGGGGTTGAACACCCCAGTTAAATGCTCGGCGCTCCTCTCCTTTCTTAGAGACGCATGTTGTGACATATGCCTTATGCAAGAGACTCACCTGCTTAGAGTGGATTGGAGGCGCTTGCATTTGAAATGGTTTGACCGGCAATACTTCACCTCTGGTCCTAAGGAAACGGCCTGGGAAATGTGTGGCCACAAGGATTTCCACACCGGCTAAGTGATTCAGACTCAATTTGAAATTACAGGCAGGGTACACTCGCTGCGCATTACCACTCAAGGATACACATTCACATTAGCAAACATTTACACACCGAAAAAACCAACAGGAGGCATTTTTAGAGGAAGCTATGGGGCAGATATTGACCACGCCAGATAAGGGACATTATGATTGGAGGAGCCTTTATTATGGCTCCACACGCTACATTGGACAGGTCCACACAGACGGTGGGACAAGCGGGGGCACACTCCTCGACAGTGGCTGACAGAGGTGGGGCTCCTAGACATTTGGTTGCAACGTCACCTCCTAGACAGAAGTTACACTTTCTTTTCTGCGGCTCACCAGTCCTACACCCAGATTGATTATTTTCTTGTCTCACAACATTTGTGTACATACGCCACAGTGGTAGACATTGGGGTGGCAGCCCTGTCAGATCATTCGCCCGTCACTGTCACCTGCTACATGCCAGTGTCACCAACACAACCACACTCCTGTCATATAAACCCTGCACTTCTGTCCCAAGACAAAACATCAGAAATAACTCTAGAAATCACACAGTTCTTACCAAATAATGATAACCCAGAAGATTTGGTGACCCTATTATGGGACACACTAAAGGCAGTAATCCACTGCATCTTCATTTCAAGGGCATCCAGGTTAAACAGGGATAGGAGAGATAAAAAGGGCCAACCAGAATCTGAGGTCAGGGACTTGGAGGCAGAACACAAACACACAAGGGCATGCATGGTCAGGAGGCAGCTGACGGCTGCTCTTAAACAGCTTAAAGCCTTAGATTTAGGCCAAACAGAATGCACTTTCTTACCCTTAAAACAGAAATTTTACGTAGGAGGCAATAAAGCGGGTTGCCTACTTGCACACCGTCTCCGTGCCCAAACACTTCGGCAGCAGGTAGCAGAGGTGACAGACGCTCAGGACAATAGGGCAACCCAAGATGCCCACATAGCACAGGCGTTTAGATATTTCTACACCACACTCAGCCTGGACCCTAACCAGGCAGCCTGATATATATAGACCAGCTGCCTCTGAATAGTCTCACCACTCAGGACTCCCTGGCTTTGGAAAAGGATATTGGGGTTGGGGAAGTGATGCAAGCCATACAATGGCCTTAGACAAAGCGCTAGGCCCAGACGGACATACAGCAGCCTGTTATAAGACCTTTACCCCAACACTAGCACCTATCCTAGCAAGACTCTACAATTCATTTAGTGTATCTGGAACCGTGGACTCTATGCTCTTGGCCACTATTATTGTCATTCCCAAACCGGGCAAGGACCTGACTCAGTGCTCCTCATACTGCCCCATCTCACTATTAAATGTAGATGCAAAGATCTTTACGGGAATTTCAGCAGCGCAGTTAGGCCCCCACATGAAATACCTAATTGATCCAGACCAAGCAGGTTTTATCCGCGAGTGGAATTGCAGCGATAACACTAAAAGCCTGTGTCACATGATCGACAAGACTCATCGTTCCCAGACCCCTGTGGTACTACGCTCAGGGGACGCAGAGAAGAAGGCATCCAATAGGGTACACTGGCTATATCTACAGTTGGTCCTCACTAGAATGGGACTTGGGGAGAGATTTAGTAGATGGGTGTGGGCCAGCTACAGATCCCCAAAAACAGCAGTCAGGGTAAACAGCGTATTATCACCCAACTTCACTATTAATAGAGGAACTTGTTAGGGCTGCCAACTTTCACCGCTGCTGTTTGCTCTCTACTTGGAGCCATTTGCAACCAGGGTACAACTCAGTCGGGATAGTAAAGGCCTGAGTGGGCGGTAGGGAACACAAGCTAGTGCTATATGCCTATGAAGTGATGCTGGTGTTGACAGATCCCATATCCATCCTACCCTCACTGATGGGGAATTTAGAGTGTTTCAAAGATTTTTTTTTAACATTAGCCACATTTGTGGTCTTCTTTTATTTTCTCTATCTAGCTGTTCTTTGCCTAGGTCAGCACTGCATTCTTAAACAAGACATTTTTTTCACTATGTACTTTTCTCAAGGCTGCAGTAAGATAGGTTGCCGGCAAAAGTGGTACGCTTTGTCTCCAATGTTCACAGAAACATACACAATGTTACATGGTGATCCTTTCCTGGAACATCCGATGTTTTATTCTAAAAACACTACTTTGACCCATGTACGTTAGAGGGAGATTCCAGCCAGATGACCATGACTGAATGCTGATTGCTGATCGCTTCGCTACAGTTGCTTATGTAGACTACAAGCCTCTTGCTCAGGTATGAGGGATGATGTCTTCCCAGGGGGAACCTTTAAAGGCAGAATTCGAGCATACCCTGCTGTGCTCATTATATAGCTTAGCTAGAAACTATCCCTACAAACCTTAGTGACAGTATGTGAGTGTTATTCTTGTGTTTTACTCTTCTTGTCACAATTTTAATCTTATTGTGCTTCATCGTCCAGGTTATTGCAACACATGTTGTATTATCTAAGATGCAATTACTTCAATAAAACCTTATTGAACCTTACTCTGCCTCTGATTGTCCTTGCATACGTGAAACTAATGTAACTGAGAGAAACGGATGAGATCTGAGTGACAACGATTCCCCTGAGGAGTCATGTATGTCATGCGCCAGGTTGCCCCAATCATCCCTTCTCTTGGGTGGAGATGAGGCACTGCTAGTTAGCTGGAACAAATCTGGATTAGGCGGACAGGTGTCACATGGTTGTGGATCAGACTCAGTCCCTGCAGTACAAGTGATTCTGCCACCCAAATCCAGTAGTCTCATTAGAATATTGAGAACCTATGCAACACCAGAGCTTGACTGGACCTTTGGATTAAGTGAGGAGTGTTGGTAATCAGATTCATTCAACATAATAACACGAGAAACAAAAACATTTGTAAACACTATGATCAATTTAACCACATCAAAAACTCCAAACTAAATAAAGTTTCAAAGCTTTATTACAACCACAAAGTAAAGGTAACTTAAATGGTGTGCAAAGCTAAGTTATAAACATACATAAAAACCATAGGCTGACCAAAACATCTGAAGCGATTAAGGCCCTCATTACAACCTTGGCGGGTGGCCTCTGCCGCCTGCCAAGGTTGAACCGCCAAGCGGCCGCCTATGCGGCCGCAAACCCACCAGCTACATTTCAACATCCCCACTGGCCGGCGGGCGGAAACAGAGTTTACGCCCGCCGGCCCAGCGGGGATGTCGCCCGTAACATTGCAGCTGGCTCCATTAGCTGCACCCGTCGCGCTTTTCACAGTGAAAAGCAGGGTGGGGCTGTGCCTGGGGGCCCCTGGGTCCCCGCAACTCCCCTTCCCACCAGCCTTTCCATACCATGGGCAGGGTGGCGGGAAGGGGAGTCATAATCCCCAGGGCAGCGATGCAAGCAGCGCTGCCCTGGCGGATTATAACCGCTGGGACAAAGATGACGGAAAACCACTGGTCCCGGCGGTGTGACCGCAGCGCTACTGCAATGGTCAAAATATGGCGATTTGAACCTCCAGCCAATTGGCAGTACGATCGCCAATTCAACCCTCGCGGTCTTTGACCGCCAGGGTTGTAATGAGGGCCTAAGTCTACTAAACATAAGCACTGTTAAACACTCCAAGAGGATAATACAAATTAACAGAACTATAATATGCACATCAAAATCAGATTTAAAAGCAGATGATGGTGACATCAGTAAATCATCATAAAATTGAATTATTAACAAATATTAACAATTTGTTTTCAGGGATAGGCCATCCTTATCCCTAATACAACTTTGGACCTGCATGTTTATGGACGGATTAACACATGCAGGCAAAATAAAAGAAGAGACAAACATAATTTAGAAAGTCATCTAACCAGGGAAACTGACTAAATAAAATACACTGGTTTAATCATCTAAGCTGAAAAAGAAACAAGAAACCACATTGTGGATTATATACCTCTCCTCATATGACACCAGAGAGGAAAGATTCATCATTCCAGAGCATTTACAGCTTGTCAGTACCAGTGGATAGCAGCATCAGGGTCAGTGCAAAACAGAAGCTGCACATACGGCAAGTCAGCACTTCAGAATATTTTGGGTATATTAGAACTGAACAGCATCAGCAAATGGAACAATGGGAAGGATGACTTTTAATTCTTCAGAAGACATCTAAGGGTCATAGGGATTCAGGAGAAGAGAGAGTAGCACCACATCAAGGGGTCATCAACAAGACTCAACTGACTAAAAGTTTCAAAAATCTCTCCCTAGCTAGAAATGTCCACAGGTTTCTGATTGGTCCTCCATGTGGGCCCATCTTGCACAAATTAAACAATATCCAATGAAATTCATTGACAACATCAAATTTGCCAGATTTTCTCAGGGAGTGTGCAAAGTCATCTCGATGAATTAATACAGTTCCACCAAAATATAACACTTATTTATCAATTGAAACTTATAATCATCCTCTGTACCCTGGGAAAGAATCACTAACAGTTCTCAGTTGAATTCAATAATGCTTCCTGTCTTGTTCAGCAGCTAATACAAATACTGTTACATTTGTCATTAGTGAAAACATGCTCTCCGTCTTTAAAACATTAGGGCATTCACCAACACATCAGCAACCTAGTAATTAATTCAGGGAACACAATGAATTAGCAATTTTCATCTACTGCTGCAAAACGAATCTTCAGGCCTAGTCTAGTTAGGAAAACCTAAATATATATTATTGAAATTAATACATACAAATCTATTGAGCACCTCACAATTTAAATCAAATATGCAAAGCAAATTATTTGATTGAAATCATTATTTATGCCTGACATTAGAAACAGTTTAAACTTGCATTTATTTTTCTACACACATTTAACTCACAATAAAGACAAAATATTTAAATCAATATAATTATGATTAATTAATGTTTGTTTAATACTCATAATATATCCATTGCCTCTACTGTTTTTCTAAAAAAATATACTTTCATATTAATTCATGTCAGTGGTTCACTCACATATAATTGCACAACATCTTTCATGGCAAAAGGCAATGTCAAAAAGAAATGGAGGGCACAATGTCTGCCATAATTCAAGCATGCATATTTTTACATTTCATGTTAATTTCTCTGGTATGCTCTTAAAAAAAGGTTTAAAAGTTGCCATATGCTAACTTCTGTGCCACTCATATATTAGTCAAATTTGATCTCTATCATTATTGCCCTTGTTTAAGCTTGTACAATACGTAACTACGAACATTCTAGAAAAATTATGATGTCTTAATTTAAGCTTCATCTGCAAGACTAATATTTTGCAAACTTAAAGTGATTGAATTTCTTATGGAAAACGTTTGTCTCTATAATCTGGATTTATGATCTAAAACGCTTAAATGCTACAAAGGACACCCAAATATATTCCTTTTTATTTCAAATTGGCCAACATTGGAGACGTTTTGTTAGAATTAGACCCAAAAAACATAAATTCCCAGTTGATGTCTGTTTCCACCCTGTTATAAACGTAAAAACAAAGTGAAAAAATTAAAGAATAAAGGGAAAATGCCAATCACCTGGAGCTTTCCTTTGATTCTGAAGTCTCCATTTCTCCAACCACCTATAAAGTGTCAGTATACACAGGAGGGCATATTTAGAATATGTCTTCAGAAGCAGTGAAATCTGAAATGATGTTCAGGGTCTCGGCACTGCCTTCACTGGAGCCCTGCCACTTAAAAAGACACGTTTGAAATACTTTGACTAGTGGACTACATGTTCCATAAATCTGCAAGACATTAACAAGTCAAAGTGGAGGTGAGGGCCATCTTGAAGAACAAAATATGTGTTCCTCATGGTCTGTAACATCGTTGCTAGGTTATGGTGTTACACAGTTGCCACAACTGAAAATTACTGGATTCTTGTCATCTGTTCTTCTGTGAAATCAAAGAAAACATCTGGGAACCGGAGACGCATATTGCACTGGAAATGCTTACACCTGTTTGTAATCTCTGTGGCTGTCTCCTTGTGAAACAAACTATATGGTGTTGGTTTGATTCACAAGCAATAATCCATAAGGATTATGAACTCTTTTGCACTTGTTTGTACAGACTCTTAAGTAAATGATTCCAAAGAAGGACATTAGCACTGATGTATTTTTGTATGGTATGCTGATAGTAAATATATACATGACAAGGTTTAAAAACTACCCAAGCAAAACAAACAAATGTTTTAAAGTTCCATTTATGTCTTGCCACTATGAAGGCAAGCCAAGAACAAAAAGTTATTTCCTAACTTTGAATGTAAATCTCATTGCTAAAACAGCGTATTGTAAACCTGATGGTTATTCAGTTACTATAGCAAAACAACATGTATTTCAACTCAGAAGAAAGGCAACGTTTTAAGCTCTAATAGAGTGGAAATACAGAGAGTGGCAGACTTCAAATTAAAACATCAGTTTTAAAACTATATTTATACTGAAGGTCTCATTTGCTTTTTAAATATCAGAACTGTGGTAATACAGAGTAAAGCCAGTGGTATGAGATGATATCCAGTGTGCCTCTGTCTTCACTAATTCCGTTTCCGCAGGCCTACTGTATAACTCCACAGCAGTGCCATGGAGTTTGCTGTGGGTTTGAAAAAGTGTGAAAAAATTCATCGCTCCTCTCGGATGTAAATCGCTCGTCCTTTATGGTGGCAACTCAGGAAATCTCTCATGCTTGCATCAGATGCACACCTGGACTTCACTGGGGGCCGAAATGGAAGTATTTCTGTGTCAACTATGCCCTCTCTCATCATTGACCTATGCTGTCACTTTGCAGGAGATTGTTTACATCATTGATGCACTGGATTGCAGCTGCCAAGGAGACAGGTAGGTCTTATGATGCATGGCCCAATGGTTATCAGCCCTATTGGCAGCCAGAAGGTCGAAAGAGACATTGTTGGAAAAGGGAAAATCTCCCCCTTCCATGGTGCCTTTCCTAAACAGTTTTGTACTTAGGATTTGCAGCGCTGCTGTAATCCCCGAGCAGAAATCCCTACTTGTGCACCAGAAATATGTTTTTTTACCATAGGGGCAGACTCCCCTGCTCCATACAGGGCCTGCCAAGTTAAAGGAAAAAGGGCAGAATTTTGCATTTGCATTGCGTTTGCCTCAGGACCATGCCCCTCCACAAATATGAAGTGTACACCAGCACTTCTTTCAGGTTGAGTTTGCTTATGGTTTAAAATCCTATTTTGCATGCACATGGAAGTTTAGGCCGTAATTTTTTTGCAATGTTTTGTGTTTTATAAGATTCTATGCAGTTTTGCATTGTTATCTCTTAGATCTGTCAGCTCTTGGTGTGGTTTCCACTGTCGTTTCTGCTTCTGACCTCCTGTTTCTGATCATGTTCTGAATTTCGTTTTTGCTGGCTTTAGGACTGTGGGCACTTTACCACTGCTTTCCAGTGCTAAAGTACAAATGTTCTCTGTCTAAATGGTATTGGTGATTGGTTTATCCCTGTTTGGCACATTTGATTTACTGGTATGTCCCTAGTAAAGTGCACTAGAGGTACCCAGGGCCTGTAAATCAAATGCTACAAGTGGGCCTGCAGCACTGATTGTGGCACCCACATGAGTAGCCCTGTAAACATGTCTCAGACCTTCCACTGCCTTCTCTGTGTGTAAAGTCTTTACTATCAGTTCAACCTGGCAAGTGCACCTACTTGCCAGGCCCAAACCTTCCCTTCAATTACATGTAAGTCACCCCTAAGGTATGCCCAAGTGCAGTGTATTTAAAAGGTAGGATAGGTACTAGTGGCTTTTACATGTCCTGATAGTGAAATACTGCTAAATTCATTTTTCACTACTGCAACGCCTATCTCTCCCATAGTGTAACATTAGGATTGTCTGAATCCCATTGGGAGCAAATAGAGATATGGAGTTTGGAGTCTCTGAACTCACAATTTAAAAACGCATCTTTTGGTGAAGTTGCTTTTCAAATTGTAAGTTAGAAAATGTCACTTTTAGAAAGTGGCCATTTTCTTGCTTAACTATTCTGTGCATCTGCCCGGTTGTGGAATACACAGCTGAGTGAGCTGTTTGTGAATCAGTTGAGCTTTTGATAATTCACGCTAGACAGTCACCAAAAGGGAGCTGAGGTGTGCCCTGCATATCCTGATGGACTTTCCTGGTCTAAAGTGGTAGGAGGAGCTGTCACTTGCACCTGAATAGGGCTGTGCCTGTCCTTACACAAAGCAGTCTCCAGCCCCAGGGTGTGTCTGGGGTTGTGCAGGAAGGCAAAATTGAGTGTAAGTATTAGACCTCTGATTAAACAACAACATCTGGACTGAGGATATTCTGCCAGGCAGATGAGCTAGATGCTGTAGGAGGGAGTGTCACTCCGCCTGTTGCTTTGCTGTGCTGGCCTGCTGCTTTTGCTTCTGTCCTGGGAGTGAATGGTCTGGACTTTGCTTTCTACATCCTGCTTCATAAGTTTTTTCAAGGCCTTGGACTAAGATTGTCTCCTGTTAGGATTCATCAAAGACTCCAACTGCCAGTACCTGGTCTCTTTTGCTGAGACACCTGACTTGCAAAGTGGTGCCAAATCCAGTCCATGGGCCCTTGGGAGTGAGTTCTGATGAAACCAAGAAGAAACCAAGTACATTGACTCCAGAGGAACACTTCAGAACTTGCTCCGCTGTCCGATTCCATGCCACTGCCTGCTCCAAAGCTGTGGTCCCTGCTGAGTGCAACAACTGCGACTGATGCCACAGGCTCAACTCAGCTGCAGTGCCTTCAAAGGCCCGCCACAGTGTGCGTCCTGAGTGCCGTGTCCCTGACATCTGTGAAGCCCGACTCCATCGCAACCTCTGTGGCCCCATGGTGTGATAGTGACACCATGAAGTTGATGCCTCACGTCTTGACCTGCTGGATTCATCGACCTAGCAGGATCGAAGGAACTGACACCTCGACACCAATGCCACATCATCTCCCCTGCAATTGTAAGGAACTGACACCTCACCCTCTATGCCCTCCAGTAAGGAACCAATGCCTCACCTCTCTAGCAGTAGTAAGAAACTGACGCTGCACCAGCTCCAGCAACACCTCACCTTCCTGACCCGGTGCAACTTCTTTTTTTCATCTTTTCCCAAAGGTACTGTGCCTGGGGTCCGTGCGACTAAGTGACCGCCCCACACTCACCCACAAGTGGTGTCTAACTGTTCGGAATGACCATCTCAATGACGACGTGGAAGCCCTAGTTGGAGCCATTGTGTTTCTGAGTTCTTTATTGAGATGTCTTTTTTAAAAATGCATATCTTTGCTTGTGAATTTGTGTCATTTTGGTCTTGTTTTACTCAGATAAATATTGGCTATTTTTCTAAATTGGCGTGGAGTACTTTTGTGGTGTTTTCACAGTGTTACTGTGTGTGGTACACATACTTTGCACATTGCCTCTTGGATAAGTGAACCATGATACCAAGGGGGTGAGCAGTGGTAATCTTAGCTGTGTGGCTCCCTTACCCTGACTAGAGTGAGGGTCTCTATTTGAACAGGGTGCAATCTACTGCCAACTAGAGACCCCATTTCTAACATTACTGTTTTCAATGTTTTTATTGTAATTGCAATTCACTTTACCAAGATGTTTGTTACAAGTTGAAGTATTGTTTTCTTCATTTCTTTTTGTAGGTTGCAGTTTTCCTGTATTGTGAGGCTTTGCCATCAACCACCATAGCTGAAAAGATTTAAAAGTATTGCTTGCTTCCAGTTGTACCTCCTCTCACTTCCACTGCATTGCACTGTATTCTCACTTTCTGCTCATATCACACACAAATAATTATCTGAGCAGTAGCTCTGCATTCTATCCAGTACACAAGATATGGGGAAACAAGTTCTTAGAAAGGAAACAGACTTGGTATCTCATTTGAGAGCTCTGAGGTTGGTTGTGATGAGGAGAGGATCATTGTTCATAATATGGGAGTGATTTTATAGTTGTTGGAGATTCATTTAAGGATGAACTCCCCTTCCAGTGCTTTTAAAGAACGTTGCCATTCAGCACAGGAATGCAGTTGTGATGTCCCTTTGCAAGTGCAAAACTGAGAGACAATGGCATTGAGTCTCAACTCGGAATTGAGGCAGGTACTGCTTGAAGCACAGAAAGAGTGCTCCCTTGGCAGACCTTAACAGATTTCAGCAGCAAACTCCTTATTTTCACTTGAGATGCTACAGGTAAGTCTGTAATTCTAATTGTGTGCACACTTTCTTCGTCCAGATTTTTGTGGAAGAGGTGTTCCTGGAGGACACTGTGCAGTTAAAGAATGTGAATGATGAACAGACTTTCAGGGAACACTTCACTTAGGGAGTTGAGATTTTTTTTGTGATACTCACTTCTCAAGTAAGCAGTTTTGCAGCCAGATAACACAGTGAGAGGATATCCAAAGCTAGATGGGTGGATCCAATAATGAAGCATGTCACACTATAAGGGGGAAGGTCTAAACCTATGGACAATTATTACCTTACATATAACAATGAAGTGTTGAAATGCCATGATTACATCACTAAAGAGACTTTGGCATCTCTAATGTGCATGTTTGTTGTCAATGAGGAATAGTATACCACATATCCTTCTCATCCCTCTTCTGACTACAGTAATTTTGGCAGGCATGCATATTCTTCTTCTATGGCAAAGGAACTGTTTGACAACACTCCCAAATGCAGTCAATGTTGACACCATGTACGGAGTGACTGGAGTTTTTGGGCCGAGGGACAGCTGGCACTAAACACATCTACAAAACCCAAAGGTTTCTGAATGGTAGACACCCAGGAGAGACCAGAGTAATGTGATCTGCATTGCTCCCCCTACGTTTTCCTACCCAGATCACTTTGCAGATATCCAGTTCTGCTAAATTCCTCAGTTTCTATGGGGGGAAGTTACAGAATCTGTGGTGATCAACAGAATTCCTACTACCCAGTGTTCCAAACATCTCTTCATGAAAACCACCTCCCCTCCCCCTATTGCGTGGGTGGAGCTGAAGATAAGAGCAGCCGAAACCTGTAGTCATGCAAAAACTACATTGATAATACATTTACTTTTTAAGGTGACAGTTTTCATCCATTCCTGTCATGGGTGATAGAACACACAAATAGGGTGCATTATTTATTGGCTGTAGTGTCTGGATCAAAATAATGTATTTATTGCCAACATGAGGGGGGGCTAACAGCCATGAACAAGACCATTGTGTTGAAACACGTTGAATGTTTGAGTGAATAAACAGATATTTTGCTATGGAGTGTTTCCTATCTTTTTTTAATGTAAAATAATTGGAGTTGGTCCAAACGCCCAGGAACACTTGCAATGTGGAGTGCCACTTTGTGGACTGTTTTGGTAAATTAATTACAGAGTTAGTGGCACACCTGCCATTCATGGAGGAGACTTTGACGCCAAACTAATTGCATACAAGGAGCTAGTATTTGAACAAAAGGAAGGTTTTGGTGAGAAAACACTGGACTTAAGAAATCAAAGGATACCGCAGGTACAGGGGATATCCGTACTTTCTTTTCTTCCTTTTTTTTATCTCTTGCCCCACTTTTGGTTTTTATATTTAACGCGATAATGAGCAGCGGGCAAAGCATCCATTTTCCTCCGAGAGCTGAGCGTTGCAGCCACAGTATGAATCGGAGCTTGCAGTGAAACGCGGGCAGCCAGACAGCAAAGCTAAGGGCGGTAGCGAATGAAGGTTTGAGAAGTTACACAGTAACAAAAGGTTCTTTTTTTAGCTACATTCTTACAAACTTGACATAAGAGTGTTTGTTGTAGCTTGTGTTTCTGTTAATTTCTAACAAAGTATGGCATATATTTGGAATTTGAAAAATGATAATTCAAGTCATAACAGACCGTAATATGTTGAGCAATTGATTTGTAGCCTCCACCTGTTGTCTTGGGGGCCCGGAACAAAGGTTAGTGTTTATTTTAGAAAACAAATAAATATGTAATTTCTATATGTAAGAACTGGGAAGAAGCTCTCTTTTTCTCTTCCCCCTGCCTTCTGCCTTTAAAATGTACGTGTCAGCGATCAGTGAAGCACAGTGATTGTCATTTCGTGCGTTGAGTTATAACATCAGATTGCTCACTTAGTATAATAAAAGATGCTTGCTGCAAGGATATTGAAAAGACAAAAAGAGGCAGAAACACGTTTCATGAGCCCTAAAAATGGTAAAAAGACAACAGCAACTGTTCAGAGTATAATGGAAGAACCTACGAAAGTGGAATTGTTCTACCAGATGGAGGAAAAGTCGAGAAAAGAAATAAATAAAAGCTGGTAAATCATCACTTTGGAAGTGGATAGAATTCCCAGGGGCCTTAGAATATTTGCTGTGCCTAATCACCCAGAAACCTCTTCAGAATTATTACAAGAATGGGGACAACATAACATGGAATGCTCTAAATATGCTAAGAATCTTCATGAAATATGCAAACAAGGATTTGGAAACATTAACAATAGAATTGAGAGATCTGAAAGAGAAGATATCACAACTAGATCAGGATAGAGTAAATACATGGAGAAAAGATCTAGATATAAAAATTGGACAAACATGAAGATGAGGTTAAAAAACGCAAACAAGGGGAATTCTTAAGAGATGAAAAAGACTATACTCAAGCAAGAATGTATACGTTTGTAAGGAGATTTGAAGCTTTAAAGTAACGGAAGGATCAATGTCATCTGGTGTTGAAACTACAGAGTAAGCTTCGTATCATCATTTGAAGGTACAAGTGGATCAGAGACAGAAGCGAATGAACAAACGTTGGCTTCAGTGTCAAAGAAAACAATGCTGGCGGAGAAAATGCTGGGTTTTTTTTTAGATCAAGAAACGAGCGGAAGAGGAAAAAACTAACAGGAAGGAAGTCCAGGAAGAACTTATTCTCTCAGTAGCAGGAAAAAATAACCTTGGAAAAGAAAGATTTAGTAGTGAATATATCAGACCATATTTTAACAACTTTTGATAACAGAGTGTTGAATAAGGGCCTTTCTTTCTGCCCTTACAATCATGTTGACACAAAAATTACTTATATAAATTCACCAGAAAACCAAAACTTATTAATATTAAGGCACATTACCCTAAAAAAGAGAAAGAACAAATGGTGGTACATCAAAGCAATGAAATATGCATTAATCAAATACCAGATTTAAGAACTATCTTGGAACTGCAAGGGCATGAAGAAGTAGGAAACAAGACGGATGCGGAGTTGTTATAAAATTGTGATACTGAAATAAAATAGATCAGTTTTATGAGCTAGTCTGAAAATATTTGGATAAAATAAAGAAAATTGAAAATAATGGACAGTTTGAGAATCTCTGGACGAAAGACGAGCACTTCAAGCATTAAAAGACAATTCAGCCATCATTATAAAACCTGCTGATAAAGGAGGTAATATGATGATTTGGGATAAGAAAGCTTATAAAACCGAGGCATTAAGACAGCTGAATGATACAGACAGCTATACTAGATTGCCATTCAATCCAACAAATATGATTAAGAGGGACATTGACAGTCAATTGAAACAATGGCATATGGATGTATTGATCAATGATGATGAGTTGAAATTTTTAGAAGTGGAACATCCCATATTGCCAACAATATACTTCCTACCCCAAATCCATAAAAAGTATGAGATATCCTCCAAGCAGACCTATAATATCATCATGTGGTTCAGTGTTAAGAAACATTGCAAAATACATTGAACATTTTCTATCTCCCATGTTACAGAATCTGAGCTCGTACATCAGGGGTACAAGTGATTTATTACAAATCATGGATGGTGTTATGTGTCAAGAAGACTAATATTTGGTGACAATAGATGTAATAGTCTTATGTACAACGATACAACATGAAATAGGCATGCATACTACTGAATATGTTTTGAAAGAGAAGTTTGAGAGAGTATAAGCATTCCTTGATGTTGTTGAAAATGATCAATCTGTGTTTAAATAACAATGTATTTATTTCTGATAAACAAATGTACAGACAGAAAAGCAGAACAGCCATGGGAGTGGACTTTTCACTTAGTTATGCAAATTTAACAATGGGATGGTTGGTGACAGAGGTTGCCTGGACTGAAAATCGTGAGGAATATATTCAAAATGTAGTTCTATGACAAGATACATAAATAATCTGTTCATCATTTGGAAAGGGAATGTTAAAGATTTTGATAACGTTTTAAATATTTTAAACTGGAATCATGTGGGTTTGAGGTTTACATGTGTAATTGATAAGAAGAGAATTAATTTCTTAGACATAAGTCTGTAGGTGGAAAACAATCAGTTACAGATAATTTTATATAGAAAAGAAACCTCTATGAATTTTATCCTGCATGGTTCAAGTTTTCATCCACACCATATAATGAAAAATATTCTATATGGGGAGTTCTTAAGATTGAAAAGAAATTGTCCTACTGAGATAGATTTTGAAACACAGGGGGAAAATATGATAAACATATTGTCATATATTAAGGAAAGTGGTAAAATCAGGAACATTGTTCAGAAACGTTTGCATATATTGAAGGAGGGCCCAGATAAAAGTGTGAAAATAGGGTCATCAGTATCCATTGCATTAAAAAAGCACCATCCATTAAGGATATGCTAGTACATAGCTACTTTGAGGACAAGCAAGAGGAGGATTGTTCTGAAAAAATAAGTAAAGATTTTAAAAAATGTCTGCTTTGTTCAAGCATGTACGATTGCCAAAAATATGAAATCCTAGAGCGATGCAATGGGTGAGGAAATTTTGATACATCAAAAAATTACATGTGAAACCACATTTGTGGTATATGTTCTCGAACGTAAATGTGGGCTAAAATACGTTAGCAGTACCATTTGTCAACTAAAAAAGAGTATAGTTGAACATATAAGGGCCATAGAAAAGAAAGATATAATGTATGCCATAGCAAGACACATGAATAGGGTACACGAAGATTCTACATGGAAAAGGCTACAATATTATGGGATAGACACAGTGCCTCAATTACCAAGATGGGGAGCTAGGATTCAAACATTAAGGTGAAAAGAATCTAGGTACATGATGACACTGAAAACAAAATACCCAAGATGTTTGAACCTTGATGAGGAATAATATGTACAAATCTAATAAACTGAGAGAGACGAGGTAACAAGGATGTCAATGAGATAGAAAAGAGCATTAATGTTGAGATACCCACTGAGGGTGGTATTCTTATCTTCCTACTTGGTTTTGATGCAATGAGTCATACTACTAAAAGTGAAAAAGAATCAAATTCAATTGGAGATAATTTCCAATTAATTTGAAACATATGAGTATATAATAATCCTGTAAGAATGTAGTAAATTAAGAGTGTTTTTCTAATTTTTTTCTTCTCATAAAAGGTGATTGTGTTATTGTAAGACTTTCACATATAAATTAAATGGAACTATGAGATCCATAATGCATTGGATCAAAAGAATTTATTTATTGCCAACATGAAAGAGAGACTAATAGTCATGAACAAGACCATTGTGTTGAAACGTGTTGACTGTTTATGAATGAATAAACAGATATTTCGCTACGGCGTGTTTCCCATCTTTTTTTATTTTAAAATAATTGGAGTTGGTCCAACCTCCCAGCAACACCAACAATGTGGAGTGCCACTTTGTGGACTTTTTTGGTGAAAAATATACATATGGTCACCAATAGGTAGTTATAGTTAGGACAGAGTTTCCATAGGAAGAACATTTTTTGTTTTGCAATAACTTTGTCACCACTTGATGAATCTTCACAAAACTTTCTAAAACTTATACTTTGGTCAGTTGAGCTGCTGTCTTTAAAGTGTCAGGGTAATCCATCAAGGGGTGCTGAGAAAAAAGTGAGTCCTAAAACATGTTTTCCACCTGTGTTTTCCCATAGGACTTTGGAACATGACTACAGCCCGATCCGCTGGACAGAATAACACCAAATTCTGCAGAAAGCTAGCTCTTGGTCAGGAAGCTTGTTTTTTGTGGTTTGGTCTGAATCCGTTCAGTGGCTTTCCAGATATTAAAGGACAAACAAATGCATTCAAGGAGGAACCGCGTCCCTAGGTATCTAACTGTCCCTGTACTGATATCGGATTGGCTGCCAACACTGCAGACCAGGAAGTATTGGCAGCCATCTTCGGGCTCTGCTTCAGTCGAGTCCCAGAACAAAAGTAAAACAAAAAAAGGGGGCTAGTGATAGGCCCTAGTCTTGGTCTAGGTGTCCCTTATGGACCCCACCAGGCCTAAAAAGTATTAAGAAAAATGTAGGGAAATCCCCAGATCAGGATCCATGGATTTCCCTGACATTAAAGGGAAAACAAGGGCAGTCTTCATCCTTTTTTTAAAATTTGCACCTAGGTGGGCCAGGTCTTGGAGGCATTGGGGTCCTTAAAAAGGAGGGGGCACACATGGCCCCCTCCTATAGCTTGTTTCAGCCTCAGAAACCACCTCCTCCCTGGGGTGATCAGTAACAAAAATGCAGGAATGTGGCGCCCCACCTCCCTGGAGAAAAACAATCACCTGTATGGCCTCTATCAGAGCCCCAGAGTCTGCCACCTCCCCAGGGATAAAGATTAACTTAACACAGAGGGGTTAATGTGCCCCCCCCCCACAGCCCCAGTGACCTCCACCTTCCTGGGTACACAAGATATAAATTTGGGGTGCCGTGCAGCCCTCCCACAGCCCCGTTGACCACCCTGGTGACCGAAAACCTCCCTTGGGCACATGATGAAATAAACATGGGTGTTCCGTATGACACCACCCCTGCAGCTCTGGGGACCACCAACTCACCAGGGCCATTCATTTGACATTAAGTGGGGTGCCCTGCAGCTCCCCTTGTAGCCCCAATAACTGCCACTCTGGAGCTAAAAAAAAGATAATGTAGGGGGTCTGTTGCAGGACTTGGGGACCACCACCTCCCTGGAACTAAATGCAAATGTTGCAGGGGGGCCGCATCCCCACCCCTTGAGGAGCCAATAATGGCCCTGGGTATGGCCAGCCCCCAGGGCCAGCTCCTGCTATGTCGGGGGTGACCACCCCTCGGACATAACTGTTTTCTCTGAGTTGGCCGGAGCTTTGACAGTTCATGCCAAGTCAGAGCCAAATGCTCTGCTCCCTGCAAGCAAGAGCTGTTAAACAGGGTATATATAGGGACATGAAGGCTCTGAGAACCCTCCCACTCTCATGCTGCAATCAGATTGGCTGCCTACATTTCAACCAGGAAGTGATGGCAGCAATGTTGGGACTTAGCAGATTAAAAAAAAAGAAAAGGGGACAGCCTGACTCCTTAACTCTTGCACTATGGTTCCAGAGGTCACCCCAGAGCAAAAAAGCATGTTCATTTTCAGAGGGAGATGCGGCAGAGCCGCAGATCTGCAGAACAATTAAAAAAATAAAACAAGTGTGGGCACCCATGCTTGTTTAAATGCAGCCCCCAGGTGGACCAGGTTCTGGGGGCCTGACATTCTGAATGTGAGGGGGGTGCTTGGCCACCCCACGGCCCCAGGGACCACCACCTCCCCAGGTCTTCAAACTAAATTCACAAGGGCAGCCACCCAAACCCCCTGCAGCCCCAAAGACCACCACTTTCCTGGGGCTAGTTTACATTGGAGAGGGGCCGGGTGGCCACCCTCGTAGAGTCTATAATGGCCCTGGGGCCTGCCACCTCCCCAGGGCCGGCTCCTGCTATGTCCCAGGATGCCCACACCTAAAACTTAGATGTTTGCTCTGACTTGGCAGTAGCTTTGACAGCTCCCAGAAAATCAGAGCAAGCACTCCGGTTCCAGCAAGTGAGAGCTGCTGTGCGGCCTCCCCTGGTCCCTCCCCCCTAAAAAATATATATTTAGGCTGAGCCCTGGGAGCGGGGATCCCTGGGTGCGAGATTGGCTGTGGGAGTAGGGCTGTGCACCCCCTTACCCCCCAAAAAACTTAAATGTTTTGACCTGATTCCAGGAGATGGGGTCCCTGGGGTCGAGCTCTGCCCAGGGAGGTGGGCCGTGTGGCCCTCCTCTCCCCCACAAAAAATAATACATGAATGCCAGGCCCCGGGGTATGGGGTCCCTGATTCCAAAATTGGCTCTGGGGGCGAGTGCCCCCCCCCCCCCCATAACAAAATTAGAAGTCTGGGCCCTGGGGGAATGGGGTCCTCAGGACTGAGAATCACCCGGGGAGTTGTTAGAAGTCCGGGTCTCATGGGTTGACCAAAGGCCATGCCCAGTGTGGGTTTGGGTGGTTAGGGGGGTTTGGTACCAGGGACTGGCTGGAGGCCAGGCCCTGTGGCCAACCCCACCATGCATGGCTGAAGGCCAAGCATGGCGCAAAGTAAGATGGTTATACAGAGTTGGTTGCAACTCCTGGGTGCATGCCAGGCCCTGCAGCCAACCACCTCTGCGCACAGGCCAAAGGCAGTTGGTTTAACGTATAGTAGTAAAAATTACTTTACGTTAAAAAAAATGGATATTCACAAAAAAAAAAAGGTTACAAGGACATTATAGTTAGGAAATTTTTTTTTAAAAAAACATCAACATTACGTTAAAAAACAAAGGTTACAAGGACGTTAAAGTTAGGTGAATTTCTATGGTTTTGTACATTTAAAATGTGAGCCTGTTATGGTTAGTAACTATAAATCGTGCCCTGAGGTAACTATATCTTGCGCCCTCGCCATGCACTGCTAAATACCCCACAAATTACAGCACTCATGATATCTTTGATAACATCATTGATAATATCAATGTAATATTTGCAGTAAACTTACATGTCGATCAATCTATCTAGAAGCGAATTACATGCAATCTACCTATCTATTGGCCTCAATGTCTGCCTCACTGTACTTGCTATTTTTTCTACTGTAGCATGCCCACTAGATGTTCAAATTCACATGTTGCAAATTCATCTTTTGCTTACTACTATTCTGAAAATCCTGCAGTTTGTATTCCTATAAGCAGGGAGAGGCATCTATAATTAAGGCCACCACGACAGGACATCCGCAGATGGAATGAACCTTGAAAGAAAATGTGCAGAAATCTGTAGGTATTCACCCTTATAAGCCAGCCGGCTGCCTTCAGTGAAAGTCCTGACGTTCGAGCTTTAAGCAAAGTTGTTGTGGTTGGAGCAGTGCCTTCAGCAAGACAAAGTACACTCTTCTGTCCCTGGTAACTGGTGTTTAATTTGTGCAGGTGCCTACAGCTGGTGGACACCACTGTTTATTTCTAGGGCCCAGAAATTAACTTTTCATCATCAGTTGTTGGCCTAGAGTAAGAAAGAGCAATGCAGAAAGGCAAGGAATAATGAGGAAAAATAAAATGATGGGAATACGGTGACAAAGGGAGAAAGCTGAGAAGAACTGCAAGAGAGAGATAAAGAGAAAGGAATTGTAGGCCATGGAGAAAGAAGCATGACTGTGTATTTAGCGTGCATCTACAAACAAGCATTTGCAATGCAACCGGTCTCATGTTTGCTTGAGCACTTAGCATTGTAAACTCCTAACCGTACTTTTCTTGCCACAGAAATTGAAAATGAAAATAAAACAGTTTCACATAACTAACTGGTCTTTTCTTGCCATATAAACTGAGCTGACAGCCTCCATCAGTGCAAAGCAGACACATAAAGGGAAATAAAAGTTAACTCGTAGTGAAACCTATTGACAAAAGTGCAATTATCTACGTAACCAGCAAAAGTGCAATTAACTATGTAACATGGTCAATGTCATGCAAAGCAGTTGACTTCTGCCCAGTGAGATCGCGCTGCGAAAAAAGAGAAAAAGTAGTTCAGAAACCGGACAGAAAACGTGAAACCTCGTATGTTTTCAGTACTTGGTTGCTGCACTCAAGGAGGGCTAAACACTGGAAAAGGAATAACTTATGCATGTCTTTTACTAATGAAAGCAAGCAGATTTTAAAAGGCAAGCTCACGAACCAATGAAAGACACTGACGTGACATGGCCGTGGTTTGAAGCCCAGAGAGAGATTACAACACGGGGCAGAGCGCTTTGCGCTCGCCCATAAAAATGTTGGACGCTGCGCCTATTATTTACAAAATATGCCTTGCTACCTGCCTTTTCCATGTAAGAATCACTGCTCACTCAGGTAGTTTTGATGGTCCGTAGACAGGTATCCCCTTAAGTGGAAGCCAGCCTCCAGGGTGGGAGGGCTTTAAGCACTGACCAATGGGCCACATCCATGCTTGTCTATCGGGCATACCACGACAAACAAGACAGCACACTCCACTGCTTCATAGGTAGAATGAAAAGATATTCTTATTGAAACATTTATGACAGTTTTTGCAATATTTGTACAGAAAGTTTACCCCTCCAGTCGGACTAAGGCAATGTGTAAGCTACAATTGCTTTATAATTGTTTGTGGTAAAAATGCCAGCTTTACATGTTCAGTGGCTGAGCCACTTTCTCTAATTGTGTTAACTTAATTTATTTGTTGAGCACCTCCTTGGGAGATGCAGTACAGAGGTTTATCAAAGATGCCAGGTGGCCCCTTGTTTATGGACACGCCATGCTCCAAGGACAGTTTTATTTTGTAAACACCAACCTGTCACCCCAGACGGCAAGGGTGTCTTTTTAACCCCTGCGTACCTCCTCTCTGTCTCTTCCTAAGTCACGACTTCCCTGCATCCTTTTAAACTGATATTCCTGCAAATCAATCAGATCTGCAGATTAAATTTCATAGTGATCCGTCCACTAATCTCACTCTCTCGTTCTGGGGGGTGGGCCAGGTGGAGGGGTCAGGGCCCTGGTAGACAGAAGGCAGCTCCAAGTTTCAAGTCTGGGGCCGGGGCAGGCAGGAAACGGAAGCTGCCAGTCCATCATCACCAGCTCACTTTGTTTTCTTTTGGTACTTGGCTGAAGCTGAGTCCCAAAATGTCTGCCAACACTTCTTGCCCAGCAGTTCGGTCTGTAGTCATGTTCAAATCTCCTATGGGCATTAACTTCGGAAAAACACTTTTTTTCTCCCCTTTTTCTCTGCCCCGCTTGACATATCAATATCAGACCTACATTTTCCATACACAACAATAATTACTGGCACACTTTTTAGAAAATTGGTAAAGATCCATCAAACAACACCAAAGATATAGGCAAGTTAAAAAAAAATGCTTTTTTCTATTGGAAACATGGTCCTGACTACAACTACCTACTGTTAACTGCCAGTAGGTGCTATCTATCTATCTATCTATCTATCTATCTATCTATCTATCTATCTATCTATCTATCTATCTATCTATCTATCTATCCATGTATCGGTCTATCTGTCCATCTGTCATATGCCGCTTTTAGGCAGCAATAAAAATTGCCAAGATAACTCTTGTGATTATGTTTCTGCTAGAGAGAGAGAGATCTGACTTTTGTCTAGTGGCAGATTTGATGGCAATGTAGAGCAGAGGTTTTTTTCTACCTGCTGCGAAGATTAGATTTGTATTTTGTGTGGATAGTGGAGTGGATCAGTAAGGCCAATCATTACTGGTGCTTTAAAACAAATTACATTAATATTAGAGAGGGCTATGGTGAGATTAGGGGCACATTTGCCTGGTAGTGTGGGAATCCAAGGAGGAGGACACAGGAGGGGGTGTGACAAAATTTACTATCACGCTGGGCACCATCAGCGCCAAAGGCTGTAATGACAGGTATGTTGCAAGGTGAAGTAATGCTGTCTTTTTTTGTGTTTTTGGAGAACCTGTTGATTGAAAGAAGAAGACAAGGTAAGTTGATCAACGTTATTTGCTGTTTGGCACATCACCCACACACACTCCAACAGCTTGTGAAGAATATATCTGCCTTCTAAATAGGATAGTGTTTTAGAAGGATGATTTTAGCCAGTAGCAGACATGGCATCTTGTTGGTGACTGCTGGTCAAGTCCTAACTCAGGTTATGGAGGACAGCTCCGAGGCAGGATCAGAGACTGTGACAGTATATACTGAGATTTGAGAAGGAGGACAATGGACGACAGTGGAGCAGAATCTGGAAGTGATTTTTCAGTTGGCGGAGCCCCATCCGATGACTCTTCTTCCAGCAGTTCTGAGGGAGATGATGATGAGAGTTGTGCTGTCCCTTTGCAAATATAGTCAGTGCAGCTGGACAACAGTAGCAGGTAAGACCAACCCAGAGAGCAGGCACATGTGATGGCAAGTACACTGTCTTGGCAGCCCACCAATTTAATTCAGCCTCAAAATCAGTCTTTCACTGGGTATGCTGAATGTAATGTTGATCAGGCCAACTTTTTGCAAATTGACTATGTCCATCTTTTTTTGAATGATGACTTCCTGATTGTGAGAAAACGGCTGATTGCAGAGACCCCCTGACTTTTTGCCCCCATTTTTCACTTCTTGCTGGTGTTTTCCTGACTCTAATGGTGCCCTGGGTACTGCTAACCAGTCCCAGGGCCTGTGCTCTGTGTAAAATCAGTATACAAATTAGGCTAATTATAATTGGCTAAGTCAATCTACCTATATGTCCGTAGTATATGATAGGGCATGTAGGTTTAGGGACCCCAACATAGGTGGTAGCCCCATAGGTGCACTGCTGAGGTGCCCAGTGTCATTTAAATGCAGGCCTGCCTTCCTGGCTGCTTTTAAATTAAAGTTAAATGCAAATTCGACTTTAGGATTAAATGTAGTTCCAAAGTCTTAAACGACCTTATTTTTACATATGTCACCCCTAAGGTGTGCCCTATGTGCCCCTAGGGCTGGGTGCCATGTAACTATAAGCAGGGACCTTATAAAAATAGTTTTATAAGCCCTGATGAGGTAAAACAGGCAAATTTGTTTTTCCCTTATTGTAGTGAATGGCGGCCACAGGCTAGAATGGGAAGACTTTATTTTAATTTCTTAAGTCCTCTTAAGTATCAGAAACCTTAATTTTGGTATCAAATGAATTGTCATAACAAATCCCACAACTTCTAATAACTTGTTCAGATAAAGAGTTTTAAACTTTACCTGAAACGTTGCCAACTTCAGCCGTGCAGTGTTTTGCTGTTTTGCTCTGATTGGCCAGCCTCTGGCAGCCTGGCCAGGCTGCCTTGATGAGGTGTGAAGTGGCCTGGTTCAACACAGAGAGATGTGCCTGAGGGAGGAGATCGTCCCTCAGCAGATGGAGAGACAGGAAGGGAGAGGTCTGCCAAACTGGTCTTCAAAGGCAGGGAGGGACATTTGTAGCAACCCAGCACCTCCCTCACATCCTCTAACCCAGACAATTAGGTGCCCCCCATATTAGCTTAGGATAGGGCAGGAGAAGGGTGTGTTTAAGATTTTTACACACCAGTGGGTGGGCTCAGCCAGATGTAACCTCTAAAAATCACTTTCAGCCATGATGGATTTTTCAGAAATGCTGCTCCCTGTGATTGGTTTTTGCCACACTTCGCAGGAAGTGGTTGTCACTGGGGGAAGGACCCTGAACCTGATTGGAGAACCAGGACCCCCCTGTTTTTCACTGAGGAGCAAGGATAAAACTGGAAGCCCTGCACCCACACCTCAGATCCCTACCAGATTCCAACAAGGAAGAACTACATAAGATAAAGGACTACCCTGCTGGACCCCTGACCTGCACCTGGACACTGCACTCCGGATGACTGCACCAGCTGCACACTTGGGCTCCACCACAAGAAGGACATTGGGTGGCTTCAACTGGTTCAAGGAGGAATTCCCTGTTTGCTACAGGTGGAAAATTGCTAACCAGAGTCCCCTTCACCAACTCCTGAGTAAAGTGACCAGCTGACCACTGTCCAGTGGCCAAAAAGGAGTTTGTGCCAGGTGCATTCTGGGAGCTCTAGTCTGCACCCTCAAGGAGCATCTTGTAGTTTCTGGAACCTTGGGGTGAGCTGTGGACCTCAAAAGAACCTTAAAAGAACATCCGGAAGAAGATCCAGAAGTTTGGAGAACTTTTGGAAAAAAGCTCCATAAAGTGACTGACCCGCTGCGGCAACTCTAGCCGGCTTGCCTCAACCACGACCCGGCCTGACTTGCAGGTTCAGCCCGGTGAAGAAAATCTCCAAAAAAGAGAATAAGTCTGAATGTAAGAAGTTGACCGGGACCTCCTAGGCAGTGGATCCGAAGTGGGCTTCAGGTTTGCCCCAGTCAAAGGATTATCATCTATAAAAAATGACTAAGTCAGTAGGTAAAAATCTGCACCAAGGGCTACCGTGATGCGTATCTGAGGAAGAGTTCCAGGAGGTCGGATTGGACTGGCTACTTGGTCCTGCTGAAGAAAATCTCCAGAAAAATTACTAAGTCTGACAGTAAACTTTTGACTAATGCCTAATGCGAGCTGTAGCCAAGCAGGGCTCCATTGCGCTCGGCCTCAAACTTTGACTTTAGCCCCAAGTGACCAAATTGACCAGATTGGTGCTATTTGCTTCTAAGCGCTAAAAAGCATTAATTCTTTAAAAATTCATGTATCCTGTTCCCCCATCTGATTCTATTTGTTTTGGTGTCATTGTAAAGATAACAATATAATCTATTGTTATAAATTGGTGTTGTATTTTTATTGTGTTTTGTGTTTTACTTATTTACTGTTTTGAATTTTGAAATGGCTTTACACATTTGTCTCCTAAGTTAAGCCTTGTCGCTCATTGCAAGCTACCAAGGATTGAGCTGGGTTTAATTTACTGAGACCTAACTGGACCTAAGTTGAGGTTAGTGGCCTATTGCTAAGTGTAGGTACTTACCTGCCCTTCTAGGTTTCCATAGGGGCCAGCTGAGCTAGGGTCCAAACTCTCAAGCTACCTACCTTGGGGGGGAAAAAAGGGCCAGTTTTATGTGGAATAATATGATGCATCCACATTGCATTTTGGGACATTTCCTGACACAGGCATTAGGTCTACCTACACAAGTGAGGAACCGTTTTTATTCGGAGACCAGGGGGATTGCTGGGTAGAAGGAAGTTTGTGGCTCCCCACAGATTCTAGAACTTTTCTTCTCAGAAATCTGAGGAAAATGCGTTTCTTTAGTCGAAGATTGATGTTTGCAAGGTATTCTGGGAAAAAATAAATTGTTGTGAGCTGCACAGGTCAACAAACCCTGGATACCCCTAGGTGTCTAGGTTTTTCAAATGTACAGGTTGGCTACATTTCCATAGGTGCCGGCTGAGCTAGGTTCTAAATTCTTGAACTACCCACTTTGGGGGAAAAAGGGGCAGTTTTTGGTGGAAATATCTGATGTATCCATGTTGCGTTTTGGGATGTTTTTTTATTGCAGGCAGTAGGTCTACCCACCTTAAGTGAGGTACCCTTATTATCGGGAGACCTTGGGGATGACAGGTGGAAGGAAGTTAATGGCTCCACACAGACTCCAGAACTTTCCTTCGCAGAAATATGAGGAAAATGTGTTTTTTAGTCACTTTTTGGTTTGCAAGGGATTCTGGGTAAAAAAACTTGGTGTGAGCCACACGATTCAGACTACCCTGAATACCCCCATGTGTTTAATGTTAAAAAATGTACAGGTTGGCTGGGCGTCCCTATGTGCCGGCTGAAATAGGGTCCAAAATCTTAAGCTATCCACACTGGGGAAAAAAGGGCCAGTTTTAGGTGGAAAAATGCACTGTGTCCAAGTTGCATTTTGGGCCTTTTCCTGTCTTCGGAACTAGTCCTACCCTCACTAGTGTGAGGTACCATGTTTATTGGGAGACATGGGCAAATGCCGGTTGGACAGAAGTTTGTGGCTCCCCACAGATTCCAAAACCTTCCATCACAGAAATGCGAGGAAAATGTGTTTTTTTAGTAAAGGTTTGAGGTTTGCAAGGGATTCTGGGTTAAGAAAAACATGGTGTGAGCCACACAAGTCAGCCTACTCTGGAGACCCTGTGTCTAGTCTTCAAAAAATGGACATATTGGTTAGGTTTCCCTTGATGCCAGATGTGCTGCCGTCCAAAATCTCAAGTTATCCACATTGGAAAAAAAGGGACAGTTTTCCATAGAAAAATGTGCTGCGTCCATGTTGCGTTTAGGGCCATTTTCTTCAGAGGGCACTAGACCTACCCATATAAGTAAGGTACCATTTTTATTGTGAGACTTGTGGGAGAATGGAATAATAGAAAATGTATTACCTATTGTATTTTCCTACATTTGTGCCTTTCAAATGTAAGCCAATGTAAAAGAAAGATGACATTTTGAAACCAAAAAACCTCTCTAAATCATTTGCTAGTACTGGTACCCACAAATCCAGAAAAGTAGAAATAACCACTGCTCCTAATCTTTATATCTTATGCCCCTTTTCAGAAATGCATAAGTTTCCTTGACACCCATTTTTCTCTCTGCCTATTTTGCTATAAGAATTGGTTTGTACTCAGTACTTTATAAAAGACCATTGTAGGGTGTACCTCAGTTGTTGGATCTAGGTACCTTGGGTTCTTGGAGAACCTACAATTCTTATATATCCCCACAACCAGAAGGGTCTAACAGACATAATGGTATATTGTTTTTTTTAATCAGCCATCATGACAAAAAGTTACAGATGAAAAATGTTGTCACAAATACCATTTTTTTCCCGCTCATTTTAAATATTTATTTAAGCAGATATTTCACTCAGCAAAACTGTGAGGGACCTGTACATATGACCCCTTGATGAATTCATACTTGCATCTACTTTTCAGAAATCTATAGCTTTTCTGGATCACCCATGGGCTTCAAATTGGTTTCCACCACAAACTGGAAGTAGGTTGAGAGGCCAAAAAAATAAAGAAAATAGGCTACCTCTCAGAAAAATGCCAAAAACAGTGGTACCAAATTAAGTTTTATGAATCAACTCTGCACATTCCTGAAAGTTGGGAAGAGGGTGCTTTAGTATAGCCAACGGTTCGTGGATGCCATATTTAGGGTAACATTTTATCTGGAGCACCTTTCCCTATTTTTCTAAAACAAATCTCAAGACTTTGCTTGTTCACAGGTAAAATAATGTTTGCTAAGGCATGAACCTGTTTTATAATTATTGATACCCATTAGTGTTTGTTGACTTTCATTTGATCTGCAATACATCAACAAAGTAAAAAGGGATGTAAAATGTTTGTGTTAATTAAATGATGTGGATTGTATGTTTCCAGAAAAAAAACATTTAAATCATGTTTTTCATATGTGCGCATGATAAAAAATGTCAACGGGTGGATAAGCTATGCAAAGGCAACTGCCAATTTTGATAAATTCCTTGTACGGTAAGTGCCAAAGTTAGCTACATTTTGTGAAGGAAGAATAAATGGCATTATCCATATAACTCCATACCTCTCACAGTCCCTATCCACTGTTTAGTCCCTTCAGATTCTAAGGTGAGAAAGGCACCAATTGCTACTTGTTTCAAATAAATGTGTCCCTCCCTTCCACGGTTAGACTAAAAGTTCATATTTTCTGGGGTTTTATCCTTCTTAAGAAAGCTAACAGTTGCATTATTAAAGGATGGTGCAATATTGCCACCTTCTAAAATGTGGTGTGTAATTGTATGATCCTCTGACAATTTGTTTTATAAAACTGGAATAACATCTTCACCGCAAGCTCTACCACTTGCCGTAGATTTTATCACTTTGCCCACCTCTATTAGCATGAACAATGCTGTCAAGACCAGGGCCTGGCTTTGTTTCAGTTCAGGGATTGGGGTCCTGCCCATAAAAGAGCGAAGTTGATCTATATCTACCCCTTGCTGCAAGTTGTAGATATGATCAAAATGCCCCTAAACAAGGCGTATATCCTGAGGGATCGGAAACTCGCATTTCCGTTGCTTCATCTTATAAAGCGGTGATAGTATTTTACGCTTGTCTATCCCGAGCCTGCCAGGCTAAAATCCGGCCAGCATACTCACTTTCCTCATTTGATTTCTGCAAATAGGCACTTGTTGAGATATGTCCTGCTTCATAGTAATACTCTTTCATCTGCTGTTTAGCTTTCCTTAGATTCTATCTTGATTCCCCTGTTTTGTTTTGCTCACACTCCTCCGTTACCTGTTGCAGTTTTTGTTGCAGATATGTTCTCTTTTCAAGAAAACCTCTCTTTTCTACGATATTTCTCGAGGTTATTGCTGCTTGAATTGAGGCTTTAAAAGCATTCCAGGCCGTTTTTATGCTGGCACTACTAATATTCACTTCAAAATAGATATTGATTTCTATCTTTATCTCTTCGATCCAAGATCCATCCTTTAATTGTACTCGATAAAAGGACAAAAACACTATCTGTTCCTACTCCTATCACCATAATTTCCACTTAAGAGTGGTCCATGAAGCCAATAGGAATATGTAGATATGTATTTATATATAGATCTGATGTGGTTAAAAATCAGTCTGGTCTAGTACCAGACACAATCCTTTCTGAAATACATGTGTACTCTTGTTGAACTAGATTTCTATTCCTCCATGGATCAATGAGGTTCAATACCTACTTACTTTCAGATATCAATTTAGCTGTTCTGGGTTTGTTTTACTTTTGGGTGCCCGAAGAAGAGTCTGACTTGGGAATCTGCAGGAAGTTAAAATCTCCTCTGATAATTAACTTACCCGTGATAGTCATTGGAAAAGTTCAATAAACAGGGTGGGTTAGTCTGCTATGGGGGCATATGTTGTTAATAGTATTATACTGGCTCCATTTATTCAAGCGCTGACCCAGGCCCACCTGCCTTCCTTATCTGTGTGGAAAGTACTAACTTCACACTTGACATTTGTATTCACATATATATTTATGTGTGGTGTTAGCACTCGAACAGCATAAATATCCGGCTTAGTTTTTAAACATGCAGGTCTGCTGTTTCATACCTTCTTTAATGTGAGTCTCTTATATCAATACAATATGAGGTAAATAGGTTTTGAGCCAATCTACAATTGTTCTTGCTTTTCATTTATTATTCAGGCCATTAGTGTTAAATGAGATGAGCGTCAGTTCTGTGCTGCCTCCTCTTCACATTCATTTGATTTGTTCATTTTCTGCTTCCAGACCCTGACCAGCAATCAATCTCTCTATGCCATACAAAAGCCCCCTGAAAGAAGGGTGGGGCTGATCCAATACCTGGTATGCCCTTGGAGATATCAAGACAATATATTTCTCTTCCCTCTTTTTCATTTTAAAATACTGCGTGTTGAGGTGGCCATAAAATTAAGATGCAAAAAACTTCTATAATTCACTGCGAAGATCAATTCTCTAGGCAACCTGAAACGTTGCATGTAAAAGTGTTGAAGTGGTAAAGTGTCTAAGTGCATAAATGTTACATATCCCAGTAAATGATGCAGTACCAATAAGTTACAATAGTATCCCAAAATACCCAACGTGCTTACCATGCTTATCAGTGGCAAACATATATAGCATTATTGAGTACTGTCTTTGCCCTGAAGCCCTAAAGTGACTTGTGCCAAAACACTGTATTCCTAAAGTGCCTGTGCACATACCGTGCTATATCTGAGTTTTATGCATACCATGCAGATCAAAATATTATGTCAGAAAACCTTTCTGTAATAAACTCTTCCTTTTTCATACCTGCTATTTTTCCCCCACCTTAGCTTAATTGATTGAATGTCACAGTGACTTTGCAGAGGAAAACAACTTTGCCAATAGTCAAGAGGTCTCTTCAGTTTGCTTTTATCTTTTCGCATGGATGTAACTCTTTGTACCTTGGTTTGATTAATACATGCATAAGCAATACAAATGATATTAATACAAATGTAAGTGCTACACATACATACATGTATACACATACACTGTGGAAGAGTTAACTGTGTAATATGGTCCTGTATACCATCCTATATTCCATGGTGTATGGGTTCTGCTGACGTTAAGATCAATGAGGGCTAACTACCAGTCGATTGTAAATGTCACCAACCATAACTCCTGTATATAATTCCTATAAACGAATATAAGAGCGTATGACACGTGTTTTGTATATATTAAGTTATTTTGGCAATTAACATGAAAATTATTTTTTTTTTTAACAGGAAATTTTTTATGGTAAAAAGAACCTGAAATAGTGGACTATTCTTCTGGTTTGTGTGTAGTTACAAAGAGATAAATGTGTTTAATTATACAGTATTAATGGATAATGAATAAAAATTAGTAGTAGGTAATTATGAACTCCCACTGAATGATTACTCTTTTGTTATTAAATAATGGGAAAAATCTGTCACTGCATTTGTTGGAGAGGTCAAATTTAATCAGAATATTGCTCCTATAGCGATTCCATGAGCCTGATTTAAAGTTTGTCAGGCGGGTTCCTCTGTTGGAGTGTGTCTTTAAAAGCAATATTAACATGAAAAGCTTGCAATATATTGTGTGATGAAACTGCATAGAAAATGTGTTAAAATAGAAAATAATGCATGCGTCGGAAATTTGCCCACAGGGAATGGCTACCAATGTATACGGAAACTAATGAAAAGCTTGTTAATTCAGAATTTTTTATGAAATAATTGTTTTGAATTTATATTAGTATATCATGACTAGTTAAGGGTTTTTGCTTTATTAAAATAGAGGGCCTTAGCTTAGCGAGGGTCTGGGCCTAGCTGCCTGGCCTCATATTAAACTTCATTTTCTAATGTGTAATTTGCTGTTTTTCTGAAGGACACGAAGCTGTACATTTCCAGAAGTTATGTGTGTGTAGCCATAGTAAATTCTTTCTCATGAGAACCGACTTGCTCAAGGTGACGTTCTTGCTGAATGCAACAGTGTAATTCGTAACAGGTGCAAGGTTAACTGTGGTAGGAGAAAACAATGGAGACACTGACTGGAGCGCAAAGTGTAACTTTTCCTACCCGACATTCCAACCGATGAAGACGTCAACAACATGGACCAATCCGTGACATGAGAACTGTGGTTTGTGGAAAATTCTGGCAAGATGCTTGAAAATTATTGGACAGATATAACGATGCACCACGTATTATCCAATGAGGAGTTAAGGGCTAATTATACAGTTTTGATTTAACGGCGTGACCCAAGAAGAAACAGGGACTTCTCACCCACTCTCTCACTCACAGAGACCTTTCTTACTCACACTTCCCAGAGGACTTGCCACTTTTGAGCAAATGGGCTACTATTCCTTTAGTGTTTTGTCTTGATACTCTAAACCATTCTCTACCCATTCTTGTTTTTTCTTACTTCTCCTCCATATGAGGGAAGGGTCCTATTTCTTAGCTATGCAATATTAGAACATTGGAAGCTCCATTGAAAACATTGGAGTGCTACGGGCTTCTACTAGCCGGTAAAAGCCTGCAGTGCTAACATTCCAATGTTCGCTTTGTTGAACAAAGCCTCACGGAGCCAGAGGATATTTTAATCCCCTCGGGCTCTGTGAGGAATTTGTTTTATTTAATAGAACATTCTGCCCTGAGTGGCAGAATGTTCTAATAGTCTTAGAACCCGCCGTAGCGGGCTCTACTGGCTATTAAAGGCCCTCTCCCTTGTGAAAAGGCCCGAACCGAATAGCCGGTAGAGGCTGCTACGGCAGGTTCTAAGGCTATATTGAGACTCTGCCCCGTTCTCTCTGCTGAAGGTGAATCAATTGATGTCCTCAGGACGAAGACTGACACTGTTTGCTGATCCGTTGAATTGGTAACTATCAGCTGCAAAATTGTAAATTGTCTGTTTGGCTTTTCTTTCTTTGTACCAACTGCTATTTTATAGAGTCCTTAGTTTAGATGTTTTCCAAATTCGTGTTACCAAAATGTTTTGCATGAAGCCCAACATGCTAATGCTAATGCTAATTTGAGGTTAGTTAAGGTGTTCACCATATCTTGTGCAAATAGACAAATGACTGAGTTCTTGCTTTGTTGAATCATGTATTACTGAGACTTTGCTAAGTTGCTTCATATTAATGATGTGCCTAGTTACTGAATGAATGATTTCTATGCACTGATTAATTGCGTTCTAATTGCTAATTAGAGGAGTTTCTAATGAGATTGATTACTAATGAGATTAACAGAGATAACTTTAGATTGTACCCATTAGGGAATAAATATCCTGACACTTCACGAATTGGTGTGGTTATTCATGACTGAAAAGTCATGGTGTTTTCAACGTATTGATTCTTAATGTTATTGACTAGTTGTTGATTAGCTATTGTAATTATTGATTTACATATTGATTTATTGATTTGGTAATGCCAAGAAGACACCTCGTACTGGGAAGTCCTCGAACGTGGTCCAAAGGTTTATCGACCTAAACGCGTGTCCTTGTATCCTTGTAAGTTTACTTATCAAGGCTCTGATGTGCTAACAACTCCATTGCCTTATATAAGTGCATTTAATCTATTGTGTGTGTGATAAGGTAGAAGGGATATTCATCATCAGTCAGGTATGTGAAAGAATATTTATTCGTCAATTTCTAAATCGAGCTCCATATCTTTTTAGGACTTTTCTGCTGTGTGTTCCTCAGTGTTTTTTTAACAGATTAGATACGGTTTATTATTCTTTACATGGATGTGAAATCTGTGCCCAGGGTTTACCGAAAGCAGTCTATAGTCAATGGAAGACTGTACATGGACCAGCCACTCAGACAGCATGTTATTAGAAGCTGCGCATAGATTGGCATTCTCGTTGTCTGTGCCCCACTGATTATTCTGTAATTGTAGTCATCTAAAGGGGTGTTCCACAATCAGTTGAAGGCGCTAGGACATCAGCTTGCTAACTTAGTACAAGGTGTTTCTTATATTGCCTCCTTTATAAACATTAATAATTGTAACATGCTTCGCTTCCCACGGTATTCTGTTTTGCTTTAGTAATGACTAATGCCAAACCAGACATATTCAATTCGAATGGATGTCAGATCTGTGTCGTCTTTGTGAGAAGCATGAGTTGAGAATTAAATGCTAGTTTTAGTGAGTGAAGCATTCGGATAAAATAGCAGTTCTTCCTAGCTATGGAAAGAATAGTTTTAACTTCATCGTGATAATGTTAAATTGTGTACTGAATATGCAATATGTGCCTTATTATTAGCCGTGTCAAAGAAACCAGACTCTGAATCTGTCACCTGAGTCAAATGAAATCAGCAAGACTGATGTTGTGAATTATCTCACTTCACTCAATGCCCATAAGAATCAATTCCATTGCATATGGTGGATTTTGAAGAGCAGGAAAAGAAGGGTATGTCACAATTGGCTATCACCTCAAACAAGTTGGTATTTCATATTATTCTGCAGGTGGTTAAGGCAAGAAAATGAAATTAGAAATTATAGCTGCCACTAAAGATGGAATCTCTGACTCGTGATTTTCATGCAATTGATGAAAGACTCGATTTCTTCATGGATACATGTGAAAGACCTGAACCTCATGTCACGTCCTTAGAAACCATTTTGGAAGTGTCTCAAGATAAAAATCAACACGAGTTTAAAATGCTCGCCAAGTGAAGCATTGTGCTCGAGAAATTACCCAGTAGTCTAATTTATGATTTCTTGAAGACGCTGACGAAGATTCAGTGGTGAATAGGATTCCATGGCTCAGTGATCTTAATAAAAAATACATTGTTTAGGGAGATCTGATAACTCTATTACCAGTGTATACAGGACACCGTTTGCTTCATCCAGAGCAGACGATGTCCTAAAACAATTATTGCCTTTTTAAGACATCACTTTCAAACAGACATATATTGTAGTGAAGTGGCACAAAAAACGCTGTGTTATGACCAATGATGGCCCTTATTTCTTTGTCTGCAGACCTTATATGGGAATATACATTACATTAGTAGAAAATGCGCTCTGCTGATTTCTGTCATACTGGTGTCCTGCTCTTCAATACAGATCAACTGGCATGACAGTTTTCATATCTTACAGAAACAAATCGGGCTAATCAGTTTTCTGGCACATCAGTGTTTACGCTGGCATTCAGTGCTGAAAAAGCCCCTGATCGATCTATTTCTGAAGACTGCCTTATTAGTCAAGGACGCCCCGGAATGAGAGGACGGATTGAGTTTGTAGATAAAAAGAGCAGCACTGGATTTGACTTTTATATACTTTTTTATCGGGCTGCGTGTTCGGTTCTTTAAGTGTTGTTTCCCAATTTAGTTACTCTACTTATAAATATTAGGACCTCTAGTCTTAGCTAATTCTGTCTACTAGGCATTTCATTCTAACCAGGAACTATCAGTGTATTCTTTGTTCTGTAAACAAACTATACTACAAATTTACATTGGCACATTCTGATGTTGTGAGTCCGCTGTGCTATTTTCCGCTTTATGGATGCTTAAGGTCTGTTTTGTCCCAGGCAATGGAGACACCTACAAAAGAGAAATTATACTTTTTTCTCTAGTTCTTTCCCATTATTCACATATTATTCTTGTAAGCAAATCAGTTGTGGAACCATCAGAAGTGTTTTCTGTCCCAATATTAATCTTTTGCCATGTCCTATTTACCTTACATATAAAAATATGAAAGACCTCAAATGTAGCCTCAACATGAACTTTCCAGCTTTTGTTTGTTTTACTTTGGCAACGATTATTTCACTACTATTTCTGGAAATTGAAAACATTTACTCCGGGGTCCCATTAACATATAGTGCAATAGAGGTAGCAGAAACATGGTGGAGTCATGACAGCAGTCATCACTCCACCATAATGGTGCCTGCGTGGTGTTCAGTCAGTGTGACGGTCAAGTAATACACTTATTTTTTTTTTTAAATACAACACCAAAGAAATCGGTGATGGTCAATATGTTTTCCCTTTACGGGGATAAAGCTGGTCCCAGATAACATTTCATTAAAGCTTGAGTTAACTCGTTTATATTTTGGCATTTGCTTCATATTTATTAAAAGGAATGCTGGCGATTTCGCCATTATGCCACATTGCGTTAAATAGATTTTGGTTAGTTAAAAGTCCTTTCGTAGAGGCATGAGAACAGGAAAGAACAGAATTTGGGGGGCTGTTCTATCCATCATATGTCATTTTGCTCTATTTTGTCAGCACGAAATGTGTTCTCACATCCAAAAGCAAGGCCAGGATGCATTTTGCTTAATGTTGCATATTTTTGGGCACAGAGAAATATGCAAACATTGATTTGCCTCGGTAAGGCATCTACTACTGAGATCGATGTGTACCCAGCAAATTCCAGGGAATAATAACCTTTGGTGGATAATGAGCTATGAATAAGCATCGCAGAACTGCATCTAAACTGCAAGGCATGTGTTTGGAACCTGCCTCTGTTATTCTCAGGTTGCTAAAAAGAATTTGTTATGGTATTATTAAAGATATATTTGTCTATACGACTAATTTATATAGTACTTGTTGGACTTTTTGCCTTACGCAGGGTCATCCCCAGTCTTTTTGCCTCCTTCCTCCTGGTTTTTCTGACCTCTCGCTGTTGGCTCTAGGACTCTGAGTACTTTATCACTGCTGAACAGTGCTAAAGTGCAGGTGCTCTCCCATCTAAAGTTGGTATGATTGGCTTATACCCAATTGGCATATTTAATTTACTTATAAGTCCCTTGTACAGTGGTATCTCTATACCCAGGGCCTGTAGATTAAATACTACTAGTGGGCCTGCAGCGCTGCTTGCGCCACCCACTGAAGTAGACTTTCAAAACCTGTCTCAGGCCTTCTAGCGCAGGGCCTGTGTGCGCAGTTTTCTGCCACAGGGACCTGGCATCTAAACTTACTTGCCAGGCCCAGAACTCCCCTTTTACTACATGTAAGTCACCCCTAAGGTACACCCTAGCTAGCCCTATGGGCAGGGTGCCATGTATGTAGAAAGGCAGGACATGTACCATATTGCATGGCCTGTCCTGGTAGTGACAAACGGCCTAACTTGGTGTCTCACTGCTGTGAGTGGTGCCTTCCCATAGGATTGCATTAGAAATGCCCTGCCTTATGTGTAAATGGTATTGTTTGATTTATGAGGGGTAGCGTAGGCGTGTTTGGTATGGCTGTGATGGTGATAATAAATGCTGCTTACTGGTGTGGGTGTATTTTTTATTACTATCACAGAAATGCCACTTCTAGAAAGTGCGCATTTATCTGTGCTTATGACTCTGGTGTTTTGCAGCTTGACTCCAATCCACGTCTGGGCAGAGTGACAGTTGGGGCTTTGTGCATACTTTTCAGACAGCCTGTAACAGGGAGGGTGGAGGTGTCACAGAGGTGCATCTGCATACTGAATAGACTTCCTGGGCTGAGAGAAGGGAGAGGCAGGGCACACCTACATTAGTAAAGGCTGTGCCCTGGCCTCACACAATAGGGTCGTTAATCCCCCATTGATGTTTGGAGCCTGTGCTGAACGGAGAGAGGGGGCACTCCCAGAACCAGTTGTAACTGGCTGGAACCTCCTCTCCCTACCATTGTAATACACTGTAAGAACTGACTATAAGTACAGGGGAATTTTCCCCACAATTTGAACTCTCTTGGAACTTGAAACTGTACACAGAACGCTGATGAATGGACTCACCAGGAAACCGCCTTGGACTGCTGCTGCTGTGCTAACCTGTGATCTGCCTGGTCACTAGGAGGAACTGGTATCATCTGCACCCCTTGTGCTGGCCTGTAGCTGGACCCACCAGCCTTGTGCTCCTTCCTGCTTCCTTGTTCCCAGGGGCAGGGTGCCGTGGCCCCTGACCCCTGTAACTTTTCCCTGCACGAGGAGTGCTGCCTTTGCGCTGAGAGAGCACTCTTCTGTTCCCTCAGGCACTTCAAGGCACCTGATTTTGGCTAAAAAGATCACAGCCGCAGCTCGGGCTTTAGATGTGTCCGAGTGCTTTGAAAAGCGCTTTACTTCTGCTCAAGGAAATCACCTCCACGGCCGGGCTTTTGAAGTACTCAGAGCGCAAGGTTCGCGCTCATCCCAGTGCCCCCAGGGCACGAAGAAAACCTCTTTTCTGTCTTCGGGAGCAAGCGTGCTCCTGTTGGTGCCCCCGGGGCGAGGACCGCTCCGTGGAGCACCCCTGGGGCACCGTAGGCCCTGCCTTGGGCCAGGACGTAGTCGAGGGAGAGGAGGATGCCTCCCCCTCGTCCTTAGAAGTCCAGGAGGACTTCCTGTTGTCGGGCGGCCAGGCATCAGCCTTACCGGAGGCTCGCCTGGATCGCCGGCTCCCTGGTTGGCCCCCTCGTGGAGTTCGGGGGTCCCCGGAGGGGCCCGTTCTCAAATCGGAGGGGGTGCGTGGCGCCCCCCCCTTACTCCCAGGATTTCCCTGACCTGGGCCCCCCTCGAGAGGGCCGGTAGAGGCCTAGGGGGTCCCCCAGTTATCACGGTCCCCGGAGGGGCCCAACCATTGTACAGGGGAGGTGCGTGCCGCCCTCCCCTCCTCAAGGAAGGCCAGAGGCCCCCGTTTTTGCGCAGAGGAGCGCCGGGGGCCCCATTGTTTATCTTTTAGGCACAGGAGGTGCCTTTACCATCAAAACAGGTACTCCCTAGAAGGGGTCCATATATATAATCTCAAGTTCTTCCTACAGACTTTGGCTGATTGATATATTGCCTACCTGTTCTATGATGCTTTTATAAATATGTGCAAATGTTCCTTTTATGGGCATGACTTGCTAATATGTTTCCCTAACTTTCCATATGTTTTCTAATGTTCCTACTATGGGCGTTTTACGATATTCTTATGACAAGTGTTCTAATGTGATCACATGTTTCCTGACTACTGCTTATGTTGCAGAATACTGAGTAACATATGTGTTATGTGTGACTACTGCTAATTTGCAGAGTAACTAATGTGTAACGTTCTGACAACTGCTAAGGTAGCAGGATAGTACTGATATGTGATGTTTGGTCTGATAATTGCATTGTGTACAATACAGTATATTTTCATATAATCTGGTGTTGTGTTTCCTTTGTGGTGGGGATATTGCATCACATGTGTTGTGTGTGTTGTGCAAATGCTTTACACATTGCCTCCGGGTTAAGCCTGACTGCTCGTGCCAAGCTACCAAGGGGGTGAGCAGGGGTTATCTTGGACGTGTAACTCCCTTGCCCTGACTAGAGTGGGTAAGTTCTGCCTGGCTGAGGTGCATACCCTAGCCAACCAGAAACCCCATTTCTAACAGTACTTATTAATATATTTTTCATTCTTAGAGGTTATGCATAGCTCCTATATAGGGGTTTGGAAAATTCATGACTGCTCTCAATCATCGCTTATCACTCAAACACTTGTGTATGTTTTTGTTTTCTCGATGAGTGTCATGAAGACGTTCAGCTCCAGCTATCAACTTGCAAGGGACAGAGTGGAATAATGGAAGCCCGAATGGCTCTTTATGTGATACGTTTTGTATTGGTGCAGTTGGAAGTGAAAATAGGCGGCCTCCCTCACCCCTGGCAGATTGCAGCTCTGAACGGAAATCACACAGTATAAGGGTACTGCTGAATGTGTCCCTATTTTCGTACCAGGACAAAGTTACCAGACTCGACTGGAGTGGGCCCAGATTCTGAATCCAGCGTAATCGTCACTGCAATGCAATGGCACCCCTGTCCTTACCAGCACTGTTCACTATTGAAATGAAAAATATTCATTAGAGAATTTTTCAAAGTTAACTTCCATATTGCCTGATGACCTATAGAATTAGTGGATTTCAACACCACTATGCCTCTTCTCAACAGATCGAAGATAAGAGAAATGATGTGTAATTACTGCAGTAAAATGGAGAAGAAAGATACCCTCTTAATTAAAGCAAGGGACCCCTGTCACAAGTTAAGGCCTGATTTACAGTTTGGAGGACGGGTTACACATATGATGGCTATTCCGTCCATGGTTTTACAATCTCCTTAAGCTATTATGGGATCGTAATACAGCAGATGCGATATCCTTTGCCAGAGTCTAAATCAGGTCGTTAGTGTGTTCAGAATTAGTCACTGATGGAACAAGGATTACATGAACACCCTTTCAACAAATTATTCAACAACTCCAGCAGTTTAGATGTTATCAGTTTGAGCAAGGGTTAAACTTGTCTCAGTCATAGCTGCTCTTGCATGGGATACTAACTCTTGAAAATTGTTATTAGAAATGTGATACTTAACCAGTGAACCCTGTCATAATACAACCATCACTGAACCAGTTGGTCAGTATTATCAGTACTTGTATATCTTGGTTACCCGCAGAGATTTAAATGTCTCCACTCTTAAGTATTTTTTTTTCTGAGAGGCTTTAATTAGCAATATCATCTCAGCAAATCTCAAGCGTACTTGCCTCTGTCATGGTGGAAAAGGTCTCTGAGGTCATTCAAAATACTCTTCAATATAAGGTCATTAGAACAAATGCTTCACTGAGTGTGGCCAGACCAAAAAGTACCATTGATGATTGGGTGAATTATACCTTACTGATGGCCTTTGCAGCCTTTGCTTTGTTCATAAAACGACATTCGACTTAGTGAAACAGTTTTATATCTGACCTGTAATGCATCTCCTAGACTTCGCCATTTCACTTAATCAGTTAGATTCAACCACTTTATTAGGTGAATGTGGCCACTGTGACAATTAATGACATTCGTTTTTTTAAAAAATTTGTTTTTATTGTCATTTTAACATTTTTGCGGTACATAATCAGTTCCGTTTATTGCATACACTTGTATTTATTCACACAGTTATGACCAATCGTAGCACATTCCAATGTTAGTCTCTAAAGTATTATTAGTGGGTTTCCGTGTAAATCTAGTACTTATGTTTTGTATGGTCTTATCTCTGTGTGCTACGTATGCAGTAGTTACGTAGATTACTGTGTCGTGCATTTTGATATCTTCTCTCGTTTCCACACCAACCTAACACTTCTTAACTATAAAACTGTCAACGTGTGGTGAATCGCAGAAGGGGCAGGTATTGACCCCCAATTTGCAGGGGGTGTGCACCAAGGGCCCCCGCCGGGGAGATTGCCACTCCTAGGCGTCTCTTCCGTGGCTTCCCCGCTGTGTGGGAGGAGTCCTGGGCGGGGATGGGGCAACACCTCTGCCTACATTCCCTCAAGCTGTCCATAACCTCTAGTGTTCTCCAGGTCTGCCCACCTCCTTTTCTGTCCTTGTCATGTGCTGACCAGGAGGGGTTGGTACAATTCAAGGCGTTCCACCTTAGTATTAAGGTTCAGTGTGTCCCACCTGTTCCGGTTCCTCCCTCTCTTCTAGTTCCGTGTTGGATCCTGACCCTCTTACCGATATCCCTACTTCCCATTCCCTAATTGATCAGGGCTTCCTCCCATGTCGCACCCCGAGCCTCTTCACTTCGCAGCACCTGCAGTTCTGCCCTCGCCCATTTTGTCAGGTCCCGTCTCCAGTCCTCCATGAGGGTGGGAATCGGCGACTTCCACCCCAGTGTGATCCGTCTCCTGAACAACACTAAGGCCAAGTCGAAAAATCGGTTGCCTACCTTCCCAAGTGGTGGTCCCGGATACAAGCCCAGCAGACACACAGAAGAGGTTAGTCCCAGAGTGGCGCCCAAAAGGCCCTCCAGGTCAGTCAGAGCTGCTCTCCAGCTCTGAAGGAGTCCAGGGCAGTGCCACATCATATGGTACAGATCCGCATCTACTTCCCCGCATCTAGGGCACCCCCTGGGTTCACCCTCGTATATGAGGTTCAGCCGGTGCGTGTGAGGTATGTTCTGTGGGTGTAGTTGTACTGTATGTATCGAAGTCTAGTATTTCTTGAGACCACCCGCCAGTACCTTCCTCCACTCTCCCTCCGACATATCTCTACCTAGTGTCTTTTCCCATCTCTCCCTCAGTGTCTGCAATGGGTCGAGTGTGTCATCACTCTGGGCCTTATACAACCCAGATACCTGGTGTTGGTCGGTTCCGGAGGTTAGCAGGAGATGTAGGACCCGGTGCGTGGTAGATTCCACATTGACTGTGTCCCAGTGTGCCTTTATGTGGTGTAACAAGTGATGATGTAGTAGAAATTGCCCGGTTGGTATTCCTTTCTGATCAGTCATTTCTGTGAAAGATCTTAATACCCCATCACTGAAGAGGTCCCCTAAATTCTCTACCCCAGCTTTGGTCCAGACTCCCAGCCCCGGACCCAGTAAGATGCCTTCCTTGGTGCCCTGTGTTATCACAGATAAAGTCAGCGCTGCAGAGTAAGGGTGCCAACTCCCCACGCGTCTCAAGCATCTCTTCCAGCATGACAGGGCTACCTTCATCATGATCCTCTCTTCCTGTACCTCCACTCGTCGGCCTATCATTTGTGCTATGATCCACTCTGTATCTGTCGCACCGTTTTGAGTGCACCTGTCTAGGCGACCCCACAGAGCACCATCTGGAGATCCACTGTAGCTGGTATGCCAGATAGTAAAGTTCAAAATCTGGGACTCCCAAAACCCCTGCACTAGTCGGTCTACACATGATCGTGAGCGCTGTACGTCTATGACCGCCATCCCAAATGAGGTCCCTGAGGAGACTGTTCAGTTCCCTAAGCCACAAAATAGGGAATAATACCGGCAGGTTAGTGAAGTAATAAAGGAGGCGCGGTGACATAATCATCTTGGACAATGATACTCTGGCCGTTATGGACAATTTAAGAGATCGCCAGAATCCCACAGAAGCACGGAGCGATAGGAGTGCCCTTCCCACGTTACCTTCCCGTAGGTCCCTGAGATCGTGAAACACCTGTATGCCCAGGTATTTGAAGGTGTGTGGTGCCCATACCATATCCTCCGGACAAGATCGGGGACGCGGGCTTCCCGCTACCAAGGGAAATACAAAGGTCTTACCCCTATTAAGACGCAGGCTGGACAAGCTTCCAAAGCGACCCAGGTTATCAAGTGCCCACAGTAGTCCCGAATTACCATCTCTTAAATAGATTAAGATGTCATCAGCATAGAGGGAGATAATGTGTTCGTCCTGCCCCCACTCCATTCCTCTTCCCCTGCCCTCCATCCTTAGTCGTGCCATCAGGGGTTCAATCGCCAATGCAAATAACAATGGGGATAGTGGGCACCCCCGCCTGGTGCCCCTGTATATAGGATGTTTCCGATATCATCCTGCCCATCCTTACTTTAGCCAGTGGAGCTTCATATAGAAGGTCTACCCAACTCACCCATCCCTCCCCCAGTCCCATCCGATGCATGACAGTCCTCAGGTAGTCCCATCTGACCGAATCAAAGGCCGTCTCAAAGTCAATGGCAAAGAGCGTCCCTGTAAGGGGCCTCTCTTCGTGTGAAGTGTTGCGGGCGGGTACAAACCCGTTCTGATCCTCATGGATCAGGTTGGATATATGTAGGAGCAGTCGGTTGGCCATAAGCTTGCTAAGAATTTTTAAGTCATTATTCAGCATCGATAGTGGCCGAAAGTCGGTCACAGACACGTCACCCGAATTCGTCTTGGGGAGAGGGATCACCAGGGCCTCCCTCATTGAGTCCGGCAGTCGGCCTCACTGGAACGCCTCTGTGTACATTTCCTCCAGCTGGGGCGCCAGCAGGACAGAGTACTTCTTATAGAAGTCCATCGGGAGTCCGTTCTGTCCCCGGGGTCTTCCCTTATGCTAACTGTGTAATGGCCTCCTGCACTTCCCCTAAAGTCACTGGTCCGCCCAGCTCATCCCCCTCTCTCTGTTCTAGTCTGTTCAGAGGTAATGAGTGCAGGTAGGTGTCCAATGATTCTGTCTTGGGCGCCTTTGGGCTCCTATAGAGAAAAGTGTAATACTCTCTAATGTCATCATTTATGATAGTTCCTGGTGTACTTCTGCGTTCCCCCTTCATGTCCCTGACTCCTACAATGGGTGTCTCCCCCCCTCTTGGTCTCACCAGCCAAGCTAACATCCTGCCCGATCTGCCCTCCTCTGCCTGCACAGATGCCCAATGTCTCTGTGTGTTATGGCATTTCAACTGCTCCTCGACCTGTGAGTAGATCTTCTTTGCTTCTTTTATCTATCCTGCTCCGTCACCTCTCTGCTTCCCCCTTTTTCACCCCATGTATAATCCTCTCTAACTTATTCAATGCCCTCTCCAATGTGCGTCTGATTCTGACTGTTTGCCCCAAGCAGTAACCCCTAGTCGCAACCTTAAGTGCCTCCCATTCCACATGTCTTGCAGATGCAGAGCCCTTATTAGTAGCGATATGGTTCACCAAGTGAGAGCGGAGCATCTCTCTGTACGCCTGGCCTCCACCGCTCTCGGGGACAATCTCCATATATCCTGGTGTGGACCTGGTGGAGGCAGGAGTAGTGGGAGTAGTCCCTTTCCCCAGGGTGTTGACTGCACCAAACATCCACCAGCTCCCAAGCCCTCACCCACTCCCTCAGATTCTTAGTTATTTTATGTGTCATGGCTCACGCCAGTCGTGGAGTGGACCGGTCAGGATCAATGTCCATTATACTATTAAATTCTCCCCCAACACTAGCTCCTCCCCTTGGCGGCATGGATATGGCTCGAAAGGCACTGCATGAAGAGGATCTGGTCTTCGTTAGGGGCATATACGTTGGTTAAGGCAATCGGGATTCCATGCAACTTCCCTCTTACCGTTACAAACCTGCCCTCTTGATCAATGTCCGTCGAGATGGCCGCAAAGGGGACTCCCACTCTAACCCACACCAGGACCCCCCTAGCATATGCTGAATATTTGGTGGCGAATATCTGCCCTCTCCATCTTTGTTTTAATTTTTCAATCTCGGTCACCACAAGATGTGTTTCTTGAAGAAGGGCCACGTGTACGCCTTGTCTTTTTAGGTAGGCGAGCACTCTATGTCTTTTGGCGGGTGACCCCCTCCCCCTATTTTATTTCATGTTAATATGTTGTATTCTGTCATGATAACATGTCTGTAGTAGGCCATGCGCCCCCGCTTTGCTAGGCCCCAAGACCAGCCCCCCCGCTTGTATGTCCCATGTATATGTAGCCCCATACCGCGACATCACCATTAAAAACATAAAACTGTAACTCCCAACTCCCATTCCCCAGGGCACCTCTCCAACTGTAGGGGGCCCTTAAAAGAGCGCAACAGTGCAACTTAGTCAACAAGTTAAGTACAGGTCTCGCCATCCGTAGCTGAGTGGCCGAGACACCTGTGGGGGTAGTAGCTCCATGCCGGTCAGGGCCTGCTGATCGTACTGTGCTCCTCATCTCAGGTCCGTTTTATGGATTCACTCATCCCAGTTTGTCTGCCATTTGGAGGGTCACCCTCGGAGCAGACGTGAAGCAACCTGAACCCCCTACCGAGGATACAGAGGCCTGGTCCGATTCTCCTCCACTGCCCTCCTGTGAGGACATTTCCTTACTGATGGAGGTCGCCGCCTCCAAGGCTGCTCTCTTAGCGAGATCCTTCTAAGCCTGGGTCAGTTCGCCCCACGTTTGGCGCCTGTTCCGTTGTCTCCTTTGTCCCCCACGGGGGTTCCACCCGGCCTGGTCGCTGCCGCCTCAGCATCCCTCTCCCATTCCACGTGACTCCAGCCATTCCCATGCCTCATCAGGTTTCAGGAAAAGCATAGTTTGGTCATTGACAACCACCCTCAACTTGGCCGGGAAGAGGAGCGAATACTGGATCCCCTCTTCCCTAAGTACTCTCTTCACTGTCAGGAAGGAGGCCCGCTTGGTTTGTACATCCAGTGTGAAATCCGGGAAAAGCGTCACCTCCCCATTCGCTACTCTAAAGGGTCCACCCTCTCTGGCACGTGGAGAAGGGCATCTCTGTCTCTGTAGTGCAGCAGCTTTGCCACCACCACCCGGGCCAGTCTTCCCGGCTCTAGGGGCCTTGAGGGTACCCGGTGCACGCGTTCCGGGGAGAAAAATGTGGTCAAACTTTCAGGAGCCGCCACTATCCACAGCCACTCTTCCAGGAACCCCATCATGTTCTTTCCTTCTGCGCCTTCCGGTAGTCCAACCACCCGCACATTGTTCCTGTGATTTCTCCCTTCCACGTCCTCTGCCCGCCTCTCCAGGCGTAGGACTCGGTTGGTCAGGTCGGTTATCGTGGCTTCAAGGTTCTCGCGTTTCGAGACAATTTCCATTAGTGTATTCCCTGCCTCTCGGACTCTGTCTGTTAACTTTTGGTGGTCAGCTCTCAAAAGGCCCACCTCCACCGCCACCTGGTTGATATCATGTTGTAAGGTTGTTTTGGTGTCTTCGATGGCACCTAGTATTTTATCAAGTGTAGCTTGCACTGTTGGGTGGTTGAGATCCCCGCTGTGCTCTCCACCGCGCTCGGATGGGGCTCTGTGACTCGTCACTTGCCTTTATTCCGGGCTCTGGATGGCATCTGCAAGACGCTGCTCTGTGGTTTAAGTACCCGTTCAGAGGGGGCCACCTCTACAGTAGGCCCCGGATCTCGACGTTCATAGCACACTCCTATAGGGCCTGCTAATGTCTCAGCCACAGTTCTCTTGACCGAAGGGTTCTCCCTCCACCGATACCGAGGAACCAGGCGTGCTCTCTGTCCACTTAGTGTCTCATTGCAGTTCGCTTTTGGGAGTCCGCTGCCAGCCCCCTATCCACTCCGCATGTGCGGTGCTGCCACGGTGTACCATGAGTCCTCTTGGTGGGGTCAGCGCCCTGGGGTGGCTATCAGGCCCCTGGCATAGGCTCGCCCACCTCTCCCCAGCTCCAGCCACGGTCGTTGCCCGTGCAGCTCAGGCCACGTCCGCCACCCTGCTCCAGTATGTCCACTCTCCTGTGGAGGCAGAGAGTGCCAGCAGCGGATCCCCTCACTCCGGGGGGGCCCTCGGTCCCCCAAGGGATCCCTGCTGTCACCGCTGCTCTCCAATAGGTGCCAGGGACTCTCTCCGTGAGCCCCAGGGGCACCCGCAGTCCAACATCTTGGGTCCCACTCCTCAGCCGCCGCTCACCTACTTGGTGCGCCCGGGCCCAGAGCTCCAGTCACTGCCTCTTCAGACTCTGAAGTCAGCAAGGCAGCTCCAACGACGCTGAGGCCAGGGGCAGGTTTGGGGTGGCCCCTCAGCAGGGCCCAGTTCATGCCGATGACCGCGGGGGAGTCCGCCGCAGGCCGCGGCTCCTTCTTGCCTTCCCCGCTGGGTGCTCCGCCCAACTCGAGGCCGCAGTTCCAAAGTCGAGCCCCGGTGCGCGCTAGGGCCGCTCGCCACTTGCCACACTGGATGGATCGGGGGAGACAAACTCGGGCTCTGCTACTCCCCGCAGGTTCAAACTCTCCCGATCCAGGCGGATTGTCCCGCTAGGTCCCTGGGACGGCCGTTCTGCAGGATCAGATAGCAGGCCCTGTCAGAGCTGCGCGACTACGCATCCGACATCTTGCCTGGTTCGGCCACGCCCCCCACAATTAATAACATTTGTCTGCCCAATTTGATATATATTGGGACAGCCATCAAGGCTAAATGCTTTCTCAATTCCTCTATATAGATCACTTTTTTAATACTAGTAAAAAAGGATGGCCACAGTTTCTTCCCTATTGCTCCCATGCGGGACTGCTTAGCTGTTGGCATATATGAATTATGTCATGATTATCACCCCGGTGCATTTAAAGCTGTGTCTGCCATAGATTTCTCTGCCCTGGAATTTGGGCCTGTTTCTGGTTTTACATTAAGGAAAGCCTTCAAGTACTTAACACATGGCCAAGAATGAACAGGAACTGTGTGCAGATAATACATTGTAACAGTATTGGTACTGGAGAAATATGAAAAATTAAGAAACTGTAATTATAAACCTACTCTGAAAATCGCCACTCTTATTAACAAATGTGAACATCTGCTACTGACTTTGTTGAACTGGTCAAATTTAATGAAATTGTTTTTCCGAAATAAAGTCTATTACTTTTTTAGCTTCTTTTTCAAGATATTGGACGCACATGTGTCATTCCTTGTGTGAGCCAAAAAGACAGGATAGTCAATACGTTTCCTTTCTTTTGCTTGGTTAGTAGAGGGTGGGGTACACGCTATTTCTGATATTCCCTCCTTTATGAACATTTATTTTAATTTGCCTCCCCCTTTTCTTCCTATTTGAAAATGCAAACTCATCCATGTTAAATTCCAAGGCCTGGTGGATTTATGTCATGCTGGGGCCAAATATCTGCAGACGCCAAAGTATTGAGAGATTTCATGTTTACTTCCTTTTACTGAATAACCTCCTGCTTTTGATGTGTTTGTGGTTCCTAAGGATTCCTCCTTGGTTAATTAGAACTTAACGTATGTGGACCACATATATCACCAGGGAGCCTTTTAGTCTTTTCCATAATTGCCATCTAAATTTGTAATCCCCCACCAATAACTTTTTTTAAAACTATGCAAACATTTGTTTATATGACTATAGGCCTAAAATAGTTTCAGCCTTGTACAAATCCCGGCAACTACAAATAGAAGGTACTTTCAGATCTGGATCCTTGTATTTATCCAGTTCCAATATTAAGAAGTCCCGGTATACCATTAAGTTAATCGCTGTAGTAGTAAGAGTAGTAGTAGTAGTAGTAGTTATGGATAGGCCACCTATGATGAAGCATACCACAGCATAAGTAGGTGAGGTAACCTACCCAAATGTCTTGGACACCTGTGATCTTTGAAAAGAGCATAATAGTAGCAATTCTTCTATTTTCCTAGCATTTATTTGTGGCATATAGAGTGTAAAGGGGGTTGTGCTAGGTTGATACCTCTATCTCTCCACTGGTGGATTGATATGCGATTCCCTGCCTGCAGGAACAGAGACAGGGAATCAAAACTCTGCTGCCATGTGGTGAGATCATTTTTAATTTCATTGCCCATGCTAATGCACACAGTGAAAGAACTTTATCCCGGGGTGTCAAACACAACTTCCCTTGCTGTGCCTAAACTCAATTTAGTCTGTATTCCACATGTTTTGTGCTGTTCCTCCTCCTTGTTTTGCCTGCTCATCCTTACCCACTTCTTGTTCACTTTTTGTCCTGCAAGAAATCTCTTCTCTCCTGTTTTCCAAGTCATCAATAACATCCTTTGTAACTTTAGCAAGTTTACATATCAAGTTTAGTCTATGGACATGGCAGTATAATGTTTAACTCTGGCTCTGAAAAAGTGGCATGCAGGGACCACCTATTTTGTAGTATAATGGGGATTGGAATGTTTGTAGAAAGGCATACTTAACCACATAGTCATTCTAAAAATAATATTCCTATCAACCCTGATGATGAAGCAAACTAAGGATTATGCTACAGGAAATACCATACGTGAGGGGAATTAGGTGATATGTCATACCGCAGCTACTTAAGCAAACATAACAATCTTTGACCTTCATTGTACTAGTGTATTCATGCAATAAATTTAAGAATACATTTAAATTGAAGTTTCCCTTTGAAACAACTCTATGCAATGTCTTCCAGTCAAAACTTTACAGCTTGTTCACATAAGTAACAGGACGTTTGGACTTGTGGTTACGTTTTGCAGGAACAGTATCTTAAGGGGTACTTAGTCCTTTCAATTTTAAAACAAAGATGAAACATATGTTAGCAATCGATACTACAGCCACCAACGGTCTACTTTGGTTTCCCTATAGTCAGACCTTAACATAACAACTGCAGTTAAATTAGAGACTACTGCAAATTATTTCTACTTGTGCAAAAGAGCAAAACTGTTCATATTATCACACATTGATTTATCTACAGTAGTTTTTGTGAGTCATCCCTAGCCCTGCTCTATTTTTTTCTAAAGTGAAAACCCTACCCTGCATCATGATCCTTGGCTGTAGTAGACCTCCAGCCTTTTACAAAATTCAAAGTTTAACAAAGTTCAGTTCATGAATCCAGTTAATTATAATTCAAATACAACAGTTAAAGCCAGCAGCCTAAAAAAAATGTAAACTGCACTGTGGTAGCCTTAATCTGTAGGCACTGCTCCTTTACAATCCAGTCCATAGGAGATCAGATCACATACACTGTCCGCATAGTGAGTCCACTCAGGGACTGAGTACTTTAGACTGGGCACCCTGATTATGTTGGATCCGCTGACTACTGCCTATTCATCTTCACTATTACTTAATCCGCTTGATTCAGTCACCTCTGCAACAGTTTTTGGGGTGCATTCCATGAATAAAGTCTGTCTCAGTCTCTCACAATCTCTTGGACACTCTTCTCTCCTGTGGACATCCATGGTCATGTTGCTTGGGCCTTCTCCAGGGTCACAGTAAGCATTTACTAATTGATTCTGCTGGCTCATTCACCACAGGCTCAGGACTAGCCTCAATTCGACTCTGCATCACGTCTAGATTTTGAATCACTAGTTGACTCTGAGGTTCCTGGATGTCTTCTTCATCCCCCTCTGCTCCTTCCAGACCAACAGGAATTTGGATTCATGACTTAGTGGTTGATGTCATCACTGCTTCCCCTGGACTCCAGACATTGCTGTTTATGGGAGTCATTCACCCAGTTTGAAATCAACCACATTTGACACCTGCGTTGGGGGACAGCATCACCTGGAAGGGACCAATACAATGAGGCTCTGAGCACATTTTCCTGATGTACTTCTTCAAAGGGACCAACTCACAAGGACTAAGGTCGTGGCACCATTTCTGATTTGGGACAGCAGTCACAACTTTGACCTGGTGAGAGACATAGTGCACCACATCAGCCAGTCCTTTGCAGTTGATGGGAGCCATATCATCTTAAATGTTCACAAGTGCATTAGAAGACACAGCAAGCAACCTCATGGCCCTTCCCATGGGGATCCTGTTAGCTGATCAGAGTACTTCTGATATTCGATCAAAACTAAAGGCAAAGTATCCAGCCACTTCCAGGAGGTAGAAGTGCACACTTTAGCCAGACAGGACTTTAAAACCCCATTCAGTTATTCGACGGTGCCCCATGCTTCAGGTCAGTAACTACAGTGTAGATGTTGTTCAACCTGCAAGGCTATAAACAAGCATTCTCACAACATCATTCTGGCTCAAGAGAAACCAGACACCTGAAGTAAGATATCAGTTCTCATAGTAAAAACCTGGCCTGTCATTTCTTCAAATGGTGTAAGCTCCTACCTAAGGTAGACTCCACAACCAGGACATATCACAATTTGTTGTGCACAGGTATTGCAATTAAATCCATTTGTATTGTATTAAAGGGATTATCTGATCTTCCTATGTGGCTCACTGTTACTGGCGTCATCCTCCCTATGTTCATTTGCTGACGTACAACACAACTGTGGTAAAGGATCTCGCCAACGTCTCTAAACTGGGGAATACTTCAGTTCAGTCTGAACAGCTACAACATGGCATTCATTCCGAGGTATGTAGGGCCATTGAAATATCTAACGAATGGTGACAATAAACATTCTGGCAACACAGGTCTTCCATCTGTTGAAACCCGATCTCATCTCCATTCTTCACACAACCTGCTATAACCCAACCCTATCGTTCAGTCACTGTTGGCAGCATCCAGGGAATGCCCTAGTTTTATTCTTTTTTTTTTAGCAAGCCTCCTTTTAGCAATTGTTTTATATATTGAGCATCTGGTGAGTGTTGGGAAGTGGGGGAGCCACCTACCAGTGACAGGGAAGGAATTCCCTGTCACCGATAGGGCCATGGTTTTAGTGGCATTGCTAACACCATGAAAACTATGGTGGTAGGCAGACTAATAATGCTGTCAGCTGCACTATGCCAGCTGCCGGGCTGGAGATTGACATCTCCGGCCAGGCGGCTCATACCGCCATGGTGGTATGAGTGGAGAAGTGGCGGGTTGGCTGCCGCCAACCTACCATTCTCATAATGTGGTGGTATGTACAGCCACATTGCCTCCACAGCTTGCAGTGTATTCAGAACCACCATTGCATGATGCATCCGTGGAACAGGCCCTCACATCCCTCATCGACAGCAACCTAGATGATGATGAAAGACACAGCACTGCCACCTCATAGCTCTTCAGACCTGACCTATCAACCTGACTGTGTGCCACATCCTCGATGACGGACTTCACATTGTAAGCCCCATTGATGCAATCCTCAACAATGACACAGGTGATGTGAGACAGCCTCACCACATCTCAAAACTGACCCATCTCAGAACTGATGCATCTTTGACTTGAATCCTCGCAATACTCCCCAAACCCAGATTTAAGGTACTCTGTTCAGCAGGCCTAACTCTGTCCTTATAGCTGGCATATACTACATTGTGGTCAGCCTGAACTTGTAATTTTGTCCCAGTCCCATGCAACCATAATTCCTCAGTTGGCACTTATTGCTTTTTGACACTATTTTCACTCAAAAGATAATTTTGTGTGGTGTTTTCACTTTATTACTGTTTGAAGTTTTGCACAAATACTTTACACATTGCCTCTAAGGTATGTCTGACTACTCTGTGCCAAGCTACCAGAGGATTGAGGACAGGTAAATTTGGGGTTTGCTTCTGCCTTACCCTGACCAGGATTGTGGTTGCTGCTTGAGCAGGGCTCACACCCAAGTCAACCAACAGCCCAATTTCTTACAGGGGAAAAACCATCTACAGTCATCAAGGGAAACAGCCCAATGGCTGTTCCATGTTTAGCTAGTTTAAAATCCACATATTCATTATGCGTTTGAGACTCACACCCTCTGATATTTAGTAATTTATGCAATTTAACTCAAATACCAGGTCTCAGCCTAACAAGTTTCCCAGACTAGAATCATCAACCATGAACTGGTGATCTTCTTCAAAGTACCCTATCTAGCAGGTGCTTTCACTGAAAAGAGATTTACAATCTGCCTATTTGCAACACTACAACTTGGACCTGTTTTCTGAGAGGGGTAGGTTTGGGACTTCTGTTGTTCTAACACTAGAATGGGTAGCCCCAGTGTTAATCAAACAGGACATTTGAAGGCCATTCACCTCTCCTTCTACAAATGACCCTCTTTGGTCTAACTCCAAGACTGTACAAAGAACCCAATCTTCCCCCCCTCTCAGGCACTGTCATTGTAATTTATCAGAATCATAGTCTTCAGAAGCATCGAAGAACAGGAGTTCAGGGCAAAGGGATTTAAATTCAAGCTCTTGGAACCTGGTTGACATAGAACCTTGGGGTTCCCATATTCTGTCCAGCTATCAAGTCTTAGAGAACGTGGATCATTAGGGTGTGCAACATATTGGGATTCTGAGGTCTCTGCACCTCTACATTTTCATCTGCATTGGATTTACACCTTGCATTTGACCATCATTAGACATTCAGTTAGGGTTGAGCCTACACTCCCTCATGTAGTGACTAATCTTACTGCATTAATGACAAGTTTTCAACATCACCACATCAGTTCTAATGTTTGGGTTTATTGAAACACCACAATATCTACCTTGTGCAACACCATTTCCACCACTACCATCTGTCTTCTGTTTTGAAATCCACCTTTCCTGCATTTTGCCAAAACAATATTTCCCATTTATGGGCCATTCTGAAGCCCTTTCTGTGCCACTTTTGCTTGGATCAACCTAAACATATCCTTAAGCTCCTTCTCTTTCATGTCCTGGTTATTGCTGCAACACTTAGCATAGTGAAGTATCTCATCTAACAGCTAACTTTGGCCACAAATCACTTTCTGTTGAATGTGCAAGCTAAACTCTGGACATAACCCAAGAATAAACTTTGACACAAAATTGCTTATATCAACCTTTTCAGGGTTGTCAACATCGCTATGCTGTCTGAACACGTTCTTCAACAAGTGCTCATAAGAAGCATGCACTCACTACTTAGCTTTGTGAGTAGGTGGATTTACTTTCAACCAGTCAATCTTCTTTTGTGGGGCCTTTCCCTTCAAGAAATGAATCCCTTGCTCATACTTTTACATCATCACAGGAGACAGCACATTCGTCTGAGCCATTCTCTGAGGTCTAGCATTGTGGCACTGTACTGTCACTCTACATTTATTTAGCCCATTGGGTCACTATGGACCACAATGTGAAAAAAGGCATTCAAATCCTCTCTCAAAACTTTTCAATCTGCACAAATCAATCTACCTGAGTGTGTCACTGTTCAGGATTTCCTCACAATTTTGTCAGTGATCAGGAGTAATCACGTAATAATCAGTAATTCTGTATCAAAAAATAATGCTGAATTACATAAATTATTCAGAAATTGAATTGAAATTAAAATTGCGTCTGGCTCCTATCCTATCCAAAGTACTCAAATTCTATATGCTAATGTTGATCTTCATCCCAGAAATCTTAATAGTAGTAATCATCTCTTCTTCAACATATCCTCAAACATGTCTTTGCAAAGCAGAAATCTTGGATTTATCAATATTATACTAATTTCTCATGTGTCTTCATGGCACTCCAGGGTAATCCTAAAAAGTTGGAGCTTGGTTTTCAGTATACCTATCCTTACATGGTCTATACAAGTTCTCTTTAATGATTTTATCCAATTCTACCACCAATCAAAGGACATCTAAAGATCGTAGAGTCATTTGAGCTAGTGGACTCAGCTCCAAAATCAATACACATACGCCCAGATTTGAGAGAGCCAAGTGCCATCTACCAACACATTAGCCTAATTTTGTTTACACCAGTGTGGCATTAGATGGCCAAAAACAACTTGCCATATTTACAAAGTGGTGAAATGCATGCATTGTGCTACTTTGTAACCCTTTGGTTACATTATGCATGCATCATGCCTAATATATGCAAAGGGGGCCGAAAAATGATGCAAATGATGCAAAGAAATCTTGTTGCTTCATTTTTTTCTGCACTTTTAATGCCTGCTTAGAGCAGGCATTAAAAGGGGGCACACTATTGTTTACAATGAGCTCTTATGTGCTGTTCAGGGTTAGCACCACATTTGTGGCGCTAATCCTAAATTGTACCTGAATAGCATTACAAATTGATGCTATTGCCTCCTACCCTGTGCCATGGTGCAATGAATATTTGATACAGCTCACACGTGGTGGTGGTAGTGGGGCACTAAGGGGCACGAGTAAAGTGGCCGTGCACTGGGTGCAGGGCCACTTTCCTTAAATCTGCCCCATAGTTGCATCCTGGGCAATCTGTGTCATGGACGCTAAAATTAGGTCAGAAGCTATTACCCCAATTTAGCGATTTAGATTCCACACAAACATTTTGAGTCATGGAATCAATAGGGTAACAGGAGTTCCAGCAGTTGCATCTGAAATTATAGGAACCTGAGTTTTGGAGGTTGGGGTAGTCACAGCTGGAGGAGTTACGGTCCTGGCCCTTATAATGAAGTAATCAGCACTGGAACTGGCATGACTTAAGTGGTAGTGATGGGGGTGTCAAGATGGGAGTTATCGGAATCGGGGCAGTCACAGCTGGGGCTGTCGGAGTAGGTCATCCTACAGGATTTGGAGTGGGGATTAATGGGTGCAAATGTGCCTCCACCATTACCTGGGGATTCCCACCAACAGGCTGGGCTATGTTGTGTAGAAGTGGTAGGAAGGATAGCACATGCTGCAAGAAATCATCACTAGAGTCACTATCCATTTTAGACTTATCCTGAGTGTCAGAATTATTCTCTGCTGTCCTTTCCTTTTCTTTGACTTGTCATTCGTTAGTACTCAGTATAGCTTAACTACCTCAACCATATCTCTTCTCCAAATCTGCCGCTCAGCAGTCAATTGCAGTGCAGCCCATAGCAATAGTAAAGTCTGATCTTAGTGCTGTGCCTTCTACGTGAACTATTGACAGTGTGACACATGATGACACAATGACCAATCCCAGGGCAGCACTCACACCAACCAACCTGTACCAGTCCAGCACCTGATGCCATAGGTTGAGGCACCTTCTTTATAATCACTTCATGCTAGCGGACCTTTTAAAAGATTCCAAATCAAGCACACATGGCAAACAGAACTTTTTTTTGTTTAACTAAAGAAAGTTGAGTAGTCTCTCAAGAGGATAAACGGGAAATGAAATTTTCCAATGTTATGAAACAGACAGGTGAAATCTTGACCAGTGAAAATCCCTTTGACTAGTGCAGCTTCATCTCTGTGCAATAGAACCAACACCACTAACTATTAGTACACTCATAGCAATCATTTACAGTTCCCATTCTAAAATGTGCAGCCAATGGTACCTCACAAACTGACACTACAAACCTTAACAAACAAGTTAAAACACAGTAGGTGTATTATCTATCCTGGGAGTTTGGTCTGTGAAGAGTACACAAAAAGCATGTTAGCCCGTCCATCTGGCTTTGTAGCCTTCTTTGAGTTATAATGGACAACACACTGTGAAACACACAATGTCAACACAAACACTGCAAGCTTGATACATACTTAATTTGCAATAACCAACCCTACGTATTCTAACTCCTTGAACACCTCAGTTGCTTTCAGAATTGCTGAGACTCTGCTGAAATCTGCAAATTGGGCCAAAGGTTTTAGAGATATGGGCTGTATTTGAGCAAGTTCTTGATCTTTTTTGGAATGTTCTAGCTCCCTGCACTCAGTTACAAGCCATCCTCTAGTGCTACAAGTGGATCCAGAAGATTTCTCAGCACCTATATATCTTAGTATAATCATTGTATAGGATCCTCAACTGGTCGTATGAACCTTGGTCATTGACTAAAAGAGCATGAAAGGAGCTAGCATCAGTGATACATTTCAATAACATTGAAGCCAATTTGGTTCCACAAAAACGACAGAGAGAATGATGTGCAAAAAATCAAGGTTTGATATGAAAGTTTTAGTTAAGCTGCAAATCCATTAATCAATAAGTCAATTTATTCAATATATACATATCAATGTAAGTGTGTAGTCTGAACTAATATATTATAAACAAAAAAAATTGAAACTATAACAAGGTTCAAAGCATGGAACAAAAACTATTGGTTCCATAACGGAACCTTCCTAAGCTAAATAAATCTTTGAAAGTTTCCAGAAGACATTAGAAGGAAGGGTTCAGCATCAAATGAAGCAAGTTAAGATTCAGTGGCATAAGCACAGATGTTCAAGCATGAAACCGCACACGTCGGTCAGGGGAAATCAGCGGAATAAAAACTCAGAACGGAATCTGCTAAACTATTCTAAGAGCACACAATTAATACAAAGTAAAATGTTCTGGAAGCTTCATCCCACCAAATCCCTCTGGACAGTCCAGTTAGGATGGTTGTTCTCTGGGAGCAGGTGGACTACCCAGGTCCCCAGCATTCATCAAGGAAGCATGCAGCTGCACGGCCTTGAAGTTGGCAACAGTCCAGTATGCCTGGTACAAGAGGCTGTCCATCATATCCGCACACTACACTTTAAAGGTCTAATTAAAAAATCCAATCTAGCAATGCCCATCGATGAAAGAAAAGCCTATACTAACTAACAGGTTCTTCTAAATTAAACCCTGCAGAGGAAAGAAAAACAGGAAACGGTGAATAATAAAATAGTTAAACTAGTCCCACTAACATTAAAAAGAAAATGGTAAATGTTAGAATTGAGAATCTAAGGGTGGCCAACTTTTTGCCTGCCCCCTCCACATTTATGACACTGTTTTTGCTGGTTTTAGGACTCTGTGTATTTTAGCACTGCTAACCAGTGCCAAACTGCATATGCTTTCCCCCTTAAACATGGTAGTATTGGTTCATACCCAACTGGCATATTTGATTTACTTGTAAGCCCCTAGTAAAGTGCACTACATGTGCCCAGGGCCTGTAGATTGAATGCTGCTAGTGGGCCTGCAGCACTGGCTGTGCTACCCAGATAAGTAGCTCCTTAACCATGTCTCAAGCCTGCCATTGCAAGGCCTATGTGTGTGGTTTCACTACTGTTAGCTCGTCAGAGCCTTGATAAATAAACTTACAAGGGGACACGTCTAGGTCAATGAAACTTTGGACCACGTTCGGGGACTTCCCAGTACGAGATATCTTCTTGGCATCACAAATCAATAGATCAATAAACCAATCAATAATTTCAATAACTAATCAACAAACTAACCAATAACCTTTAGTAAGAATCAAAATTGAACACACCATGACCTTTTGGTCATGAATAACCACACCAATTTTATTAAGTGTTAGGATATTTATTTCCCTACTGGTTACAATCTAATATCATCTCTGTTAATCTCATTGGCAATAAAACTCTTCAGAAACTCTTCTAATTAGCAATTAGAACACAACTTTTAATAAATGCATAGAGAATATTCATTCAATATGTAGGCCCATCATTAATATGAAGCAACTTAGCAAAGTCTCATTAATACACAATTCAACAAAGCAAGAACACAGTCATTTGTCTATTTGCACCAAGTTATTAGTGAACGCCTTAACTAACCTCATATTAGCATCAGCATGTTGGGCTTCATGCAAAATAATTTAGTAAACATGAATGTGGAAAACATCTAGACTAAGGACTCTATCAAAATAGCAGTTGGTACCTAGAAAGGAAAGGCAAACAGACAATTACAATTTTGCATCTGATAGTTACCAATCCAACGGATCAGCAAATAGCGTCAGTCTTCATCCTCAGGACATCAGTCGATTCTCCATCAGCAGAGATAGGATGGGGCCAAGTTTCAGTATTGCATAGCTAAGGGATAGGACTCTTCCCTCATATGGAGGAGAAGTAAAACCTAGGCAAGAATGGGTAGAGGATGGTTTAGAGTATCAAGACAAAACACCAGAGGAATAGTAAGCAGGAGTGAATGAGAAAATGTGTCTGTGAGTGAGAGAAGTCTTTCTTTCTTCTTCAGTCACGCCGTGAAATCAAAACTTGTCTAATTAGCCCCTAACTCCTCATTGGATAATAATTAGTGCATCATTATCTCTGTCCAATAATTGTTCAAGCAACTTGCCAGAATTTTCCACAAACCACAGTTCTCATGTTGCGGATTGGTCCATATTATTGAAGTCTTCATCGGTTGAAATGTCAGGTAAGAAAAGTTACACTTTGCGCTCCAGTCAGTGTCTCGATTGTTTTCTCCTACTTCAGTTAACCTTACACCTGTTACGAATTACACTGTTGCATTCAGCAAGAACATTGCCTTGAGCAAGTCGGCTCTCATGAGAAAGAATTCACTACTGCTACACACACACACACAGCTTCTGGAAAAGAACAGCTTTGTGTCCTTCAGAAAAGCAGCACAGTACACATTAGAAAACACAGCTTAATATGAGGCAAGGCAGCTAGGCCCAGACCCTCGCTAAGCTAAGGCCCTCTATTTTTCTAATACGACTTCTTTACCCATAACTCTACTCATGATATACTAATACAAATTCAAACACTATTGCATATAAAATTCAGAAATAACAAGTTTTTAATTAGTCTTCGTATACATGGGTAGCCACTCCCCGTGGGCACATTTCAAACGTGTGCATTATTTTCCATGTTAACACATTTTCTATGCTGCTTCATCACACAATACATTGCAAGCTTTTCATGTTAATATTGCTTTTAAAAGACACGCTCCAACACTACTACTTCTTCTTGGCATTTAAAATTACTTGCAAAAAACCTTAAACTCCCCTTTTCCTACATATAAGTCACACCTAAGGTAGGTCCTAGGTAACCTATAGGACATGTACATGTGTGTGATATATGTCCTGGTAGTTTTAAACTCCTAAATTAATTTTCCACTACTGTGAGGCCTGCTCCTTTCATAGGCTAGCATTAGGGCTACCCTCATAAACTGTTTGAGTGGTAGATTCTGATCAGAAAGTGGTAACCAGGTCATAGTTAGTATGGCAGGGTGGTAATACAAAATCCTGCTTATTGGTGAAGTTGGATTTTATATTACTATTTTAGAAATGGCACTTTTAGAAAGTGAGTATTTATCGGCACTTAAAATCCATCTATGCCTTGCAGCCTGTCTCTAATCCCCGTATGGCTGGGCTGGTTGACATCTCCCTTGTGTATTTCACCCAGACAGCTACAAACACAGAATACTCACACCGGCAATCATCTGCATACTGAATGGGTCTTTCTGGGCTGGGAAGGTGAAGGGTCTGACACTTATATTTCAAAGGCTAGCGGCCTGCCCCCACACAATGGATACCATACCCCCTACTGGGACCCTGGCAGACAGGATGGAACTTAAAAGGGACCTTGTGCACTTCTAAGCCACTCTTTGAAGTCTCCCCCACTTCAAAGTGTATATGGACGAGTCCCTGACCCTACCAACTTGGACACTTCTGGACAAGACACTTTCTGGGAAAGAAAACTCTGTACCATAACCTGCAACCTGCTAAGAGAAGCTGCCTGGCTTCCCAAAGGACTCGCCTGACTGCTGCTGTATATGACTGTTGCCTTGCTGTTGCCCTGTTGCCTTGCTGCCCTGGGCTTGGATTCAGCTTGCCTCCTGTTTCCTGAAGTCTCAGGGCCAAAAATACTTTATCTCTGCAAAGAACTGCATGTGTGGCGAAAATCGACCCACTGCCTGCCAGAATCACCACATTGCCGAACCGGAATGCCTCATCCCAGCTCCCCCAGTGGATATCGACGCAGCACCAGCACTGCGACCGGAATTTCAACACGTGGCCCACCAGATCGACACCTCGCTGAGCCGTAACGACACAGTCCACCTGCCGTGTGACAGAAATTTACCCGCTAAGTTTGGACCCATTCATCAAGGTGATCTTCAGTTACATTTAGATACTTTTGCCATTTGTAAAATTTTGCAGGGGCAGGAATACTGGGCGCATTCAAATCCTTAATTTTTGCCAAGCCTAAACAATTTGTCTGCTGTACAGTTTCTTTCAAAAGTATAATTTGAACATGTATCAGGCATGCTCTAAATAAAGCTTCCTTTCCCCTTATTTGCCAATGTTTTGTTCCCCACACACTTTTTAATTCAATCGATTTCTACCAATTTTCATAGCCTTTATAGCCAACCGGGAAAAAAGGAATCTGAATAAATTAATTTTGTATCTGCCAATAATACATGTACATTTTCCATAAATGGCAATTTGAAATATGACTCAGCATTTTTAACATTGTGCCCAGAAAACTATGTAAATTTTTCAGAATATGTTTTAGATCTCCCTTGTGGTGGAGTTGGACAATGTTCCCATTGTGTGTAATTAAAAGTAGTCTTCGGGGTGCTTGCTCTGTGAATGAAATGGTGTCCATAGTAATTATAGCAGAACATGTCACCATAATTTTCTTTGGATTGATAAACATCCTCACTTTCAAATTCAGTGAAATATTGCATATCGTCATCATAGAATCAACCGTTTGCATGCATGTCCCAGTCATCAGAAACAACTCCGGGTATTATTACATTGTTCATGGAAAGTTTAAACACATATGGTATTTGAATGACCTCTGTTGGGCTGGCTATATCAAATGTGACTTTATCCCAAACAATCCCATCAGGAATTGGTATAGCGGAAATGTTCACGAAAGACAAGTCTCTGCGGTCTTTGTGAAAATTAAAATGGGGTTTTAGGACCTCATCCACCTGTTCAACTGTTGATCGTTCAGGAAGGTAATGACCATGTATTATTAGATAGAAAGTAATAACAACACCAATCCAAAGGAGGAAAGCTAATACAGTCAAGGAAAGCCAGATAGTTCCATTGGAAAATAAAGTAATTTGTTTTAAGACAATTTATTAGCTTACATACTTTTGGCAGTTCAGATGCAGAAGAGGCAAAGGAGTCCAAAAAGGTGTCAGTGATGTCAGCAAAATATCCAGAAGCAGTATATGGAGCCGTATTTGAAGGAGAAGAACTGGTAGGAGTCTCCTGCGGTGGTTCACAATAAATGACGCCATCCGTTTGTGTAGAAGTTGAGTCAAATCGATCAGCAATTTCCATGTTAGTTGTTGCAATAGATGTTAGTGGGACTAATGAAAGATCATTTTCTACCCTCCCCAAGCTCGGAGAGGTGTCATTGTTGCTGCTCAAAACTTGTAGCGGGACATCATGACCAGTAGCGAGAGAGATTTGAGTACTACTGGTTGTTCCTTTTGGTCTGCTGTGCAGGATTGGCCACATGGTGTAACTTGACACTGTAGATGGAGACAAAGTGGTTTTCTTTAGAACCAGGGAGTGTTGGTAGAATAACAGTTCTGGTATTCCCAGGACTGGAACCGGTGTACGATAGGAAGGACAGAACTCCTTTTTCACAGCAACCTTTCCCTGTACTAGATCCCCAACCTTTAGAATCCAGACTGTAGATGTTATTGGTACATCCTTAATTCCTGCGGAGGCAGCACTGGCAGAAGCGTTGTCATCACAGAACTGTTGTAATTCATTCAAGACAGTGACACGTTCATTTATGTCAAAGGGTGTTTCTGCGACCTTAACTCCAGGACCTTCAAGACCTGGAACATATATTCGAGTTCCAAACAGGCACTCGCATGAAGTATGACCCACAGGACCTTTCAGGCAGATAATTAAGTGCTCTCTGGACTCCATACAGGTAATTAAGCCAACTACGACGTGTACCTAAAACTCTGGCTGTTAAGGATTGCTTTAAATCTAGGTTTTGTCACTCCGTGACATTATTTCTCTCTGGATGAAATGGAGACTGGTAATGGAGTTGGACCTCTCACGAAGCCATGGCGTCCCTAAATGCCCTTGAGGCAAAAGCAGTGCCCTGGTCCGAGTGGAAAGCCGCAACTGCATATGTGCCAATAAAGACTTGCAAATCTTTAATAACAGTCCGAACATCAGCCGAGCGATGTGGCCACACCCATAAAAATCTGGAGCAGGAGTCAACAGTGACTAAGATGTATTTGTATGCACTGTCAGATGTCACGGGACCGCAATGGTCCAAGTACACACATTGTAGCGGTTTGTTTGAAACTAGGAGGGGTGTCTGTAGTGGATGTTTGACGGTGACCCCTTAATTTGTTGGCAGATATCACAACAAAGGACATACTGCTTGTTCTGTTTGTATAGACCTAGCCACCAATAACGTGCTAGCAATAATGATATTGTAGCCACCACACCTGCATTGGCAGAAGCAACCCTCCCATGCGCTGCTTTGATCAAGTCTGGTCTTAGGTTTGTATTGGAAATCACTCGAACACCCATGCCTGGTATTTTTACTTCTGCATCTGGGAAACCTCCCATCTGGTAGGAATATTTAATGGGATATCCTTTAGGTAAAGGTGTGCGGTCAGCAGAGTCTTGCACAGCAGCCAGTATTTCGGCGTCCTGTTTCGTTCTAGAACAAGTTATTGCAGCAACAGAAGCAGTAGTTACGGCTGATTTGGCTGCTTCATCAGCCATTGTATTCCCATCAACGTGTATTCCAACGTGCTGGTGTCCAAGTGTATGTACAACATGGACATTAGGTAGCATTTCCTTCCGATCTGTTACTTTCCCCCACAGAAGTCTGTGTTTTATGGTGTTACCTTTGGAATCTCTAAACCCATTTTGGCGCCAATAATGCAGGTATTCATTGATGGACTGGACACAATAGTATGAATCACAGACTATCAGCGTTAGCTGGTCAGGATCCATATGTTTCAGTGCCATCACCAGAACCTTTAGCTCTGCTGGTTGTGCAGTGCAATCTTCTAGGGTTTGCGTAAAGGAATGTGGTGGATAGAATTTACTACCTTCCATATAGCCGCTTACGACTGTGCAAGCAGTGGAGTATTGATGCTTTGTGCCTATTGCAGGTTGTGCTGAGCCATCGGTGTACATGACTCTTTCATTATGTTCAATAGGCAATGTATTTGCCGGAACTGGGTATTCTAGTTCATATTGCAAAAAGTCTTGAGTTTGTATCTTTGGGACAACGATATAGTCAACATCAGTGGCTGTCAGATACTTTACTCATTGGATCCAACGTGGATGTAATGCTTTAGCATTTGGAACACTGGCTTTGTTAACAGCCTCGAGAGTTGGGATTGGAGATAAGACAATAATGCGTTTCACCTGGGCTAATGGTCTTTCTTTAATGACAGCCATCTGAACAGCAGTGAGAATTTTCTCAGTAGGAGCAAAACAGAGTTCTGCTGTTGAGTACAATTGTGATTTGTATGCAATCAGGACTGTCTTACCTTCATTGAATGTTACGTAGGTAAAACCAATGGCACCAGCAATTACTCTGGTGACCAGATGTTTTTTATTGTCTCTTGTGTGTAGGTGTTGTGCTGCAAGCATGTCTTTTTGCAATGCTCTGAGAATGCGTGTGTTCGACTGTCCAGAATTTACTATAAAAGCCAGGATGTATCAATACATATATAGGGTTTGATGCATGATACGTAACTTGGAATGTATTTTCTGCCAAAATTTAGAAAACCCATTAGGGATTGGAGTTTTGGTACTTGGAGGTTGTAACTGAGCAAATTTTTCTAGGAATTTCCTTCACTTGATAATTCGTTTCCCAAAAATAGGACACTAAGGAAGGTTATTTTTGTTTTCTTGAAATTCAGCAAATCCTACAAAAATGCAGGCTACCCGTCATAGATGTTGCAGTAATTCATCGTCTGTAAGGTAGATATCATCTACATAGGACAATGTTTCAGAGTCAATGTTGTGCAACATTGAAGTCACACGAGCCACAAACAGTCTTGGACTGTTCTTGTTCCCCTGTGGTAAACAACAGAATTATTTTCTGGGAGCCTAGTGCGCTGAAACTTGTTAGGTCTCTACTCTCAGGCATTATATTTTGGCAGAAGAGCCATTGGAAATATCCAATGTTCTTTTGTATTTATTGCACACTATGTTGTTCATAGCAGTGCCATGAGAGTTTTGTATTGCATATGTGTGTGTATGATTACATAAGTCTCTGTAGTCTAAGACTATTCTGTATGAATGGTCCAGTTTAGCTACAGAAAATAAAGGATTATTCATTGGTGAGACACAGGGTTCGATTACACCCTGGTACTGCAATTGTCTAAGTATTTCCCTCACAGGTGCTTTAGCATCATGTATTGTTAGGTACTGGGGTTGAGTTTCAGGTTGGGGTTACATGATAGGGGAATCTTTAGCCCACCCTACGTGGTTGCAATATAACTTGGGTACCTGCTCCAATGGCCAATCAATGGCGTGGGATTCTGCAAGCTCATCGGGAACAAGAGGTGAGAAAGAAGGTTTGATAACCTCTTCCCCATATGGGCATGTACAGACAAATTCAGGTGGCCAATCCTTTTCAGCCAGTAGAATATCATAAAGGTTTACGACGCAGTCCCAAAAGATTGCGTAGATTGTGCATTCAATGTCCCCATCTAACTGTATCGTTACTTTGTACACCCTGTCAGATGTGGAGACACGCATGTCCGCAGTTTCAACTTGTAAGAAGTCATCAGTTGCTTTCACCTCCAGATGCTCTCGAAGTTTCCGGCAAACTATTGTGACCTCTTCTGCGCTGTGTAGCAAAGCTAGCACCCACGTATTGTTCTTCAATAGAGCTCGCTTCTTCAGTGGCATGACGAATCGCAACTGCTGCAATTTTTTTCTTTTTAAATTGGGGTTTGTGTTGGGGAAGTTTCTCTTCTTTTTAACAGAAACTTCTGTAGAGCGTTCTGATTCCTGTCCCGGTTTCATGTACTCAGTTCTTCACTCTAACTGCCCACCTCTCTCACTGCGTTTTTCTGTTGAGTCCTGAAAGGAACAAGATTGGCGTGTATCAGTATATTGATATCTGTCGGGCGTTTTTATATTCTCTTCTTCCGAGATTGCATCTATTCTGTGGGGTCACTGTATGTATGCAGAGACTCTCCCCTTTCTTTTTTAGGTGTTTGTTGTTTCTTATCCGAGCATTTTTTAGAACCCTTAGGTGCCTTCTTGATAGAAACTTTATTAGATTTACCCTGAAACTGGTTTCGTGCGTCTGGCCCCCAGACTATCTCGACCAGTACTAGAGTAGGTCTCCGTGATAATCTTTGGCAGCTCACGTTCTTGATCCTGTGGAGGAACGTCCCAGAGCTGCATATATACTGCTAGTGCAACTGCTTCCCCTTTAATTTTACTCAGTATAATGGAAGATACTGTGGCAAAATTGCCCATGAGTTGCATCCCCAAGTCCAGGGCTGGGGCAGCCCCGTATTCATCTCAGATTTGTTTTAACACTTACAGAAGATTGGTAAGTGTCAGTGTACCATTTGTAGTGCGTGGTAAATACTGTGCCCCAAGTTTTGCAGTGATTTACTATGGGAACCCTCCCAAATGGCAAGCACTTAGTTAATATTCTATGCTTATCCTGAGGTCCTATATGGGAAATACTGCTTCCAGTGCATTTATTTTTTGAGCTAACCAAAATGGAATCTCTTCCTGTTTGGCAGATACCTTACCCATAATCAAATGTACAGTTGCAGGATTAATGCCTGGCGTTGCTGCATGTAGTTGCACCTGGGCAGCAAGTGCTGGATATGTATGTAATGTTTGCATTACAAACTGTACTAACCGTTTGAATATTTCTAGAAGCTCAGCATATAAGCGGTGGACCTCAGCTACCGTCAAGGTTATTGCATCAGGGTGCGGTGTATATGTGGCCAATAAAGGCCAGGTAGGACCATCATTACTTGGAGGACCTAACCTAACATGTAGGATTGTATGTGGTAGGGAGCCATCAAGCCAATTATTATGTTCTTGATAAGATAGAGGTATTTCCAAATATGCATAATTTCTATATTGTGCAGGTATGTTTGCAGGTGTATAGTGATGAAATGTATTTGTGTTCCCATAAGCTGCCGGAAATGTGACCCAAGAATAGAAGGTTTCAGTTCTATAGGCTGGATGAGCCTCAACAACAAATGTAACTGGACCCCTCTGGGTCATTAGGCCATGTGCCAGTAAATGTGCGGTAAGGGGTAGTCTAATATTGACTGCAAGTGCTACCCGTTGCGGGTTCGCCATGGTGAATGGTAAATTTTGTTCAGGGATAAGCACACCAAATGGGGATTATCCTTTTGGGGTTCAAGCTTGAACAACCTACAGTGTTAGTTAGATACTCCCTATTTAGCTGAGGAGGTAAATCCTCAATACCACGGATGTCTCTGTAAATAGTACTGAGGCGTCTTTGCATGTAGTGAGACAGAGATACTCAAGAGGACCCAAAAATTTGTGCCTGACCAAATGTTGGCGGTGCTATGTCACTTAGGTTCTCATTGTCCTAATGAGACTACTGGATTCAGGTGGCACAATCACCTGTTCTGTGGGGGACTGAGTCTGATCCTGGACCATGTGACACCTGTCGGCCTAATCCGGGTTTTGTTCCAGCTAACTAGCAGTGCCTCACCTCCACCCAAGAGCAGGGATGATTGGGCAATCAGGCGCATGACATAAATGACTCCTCAGGGAAATCTAGGTCACTGAGATCTCATCCATTTTTCTCAATTACATTAGTCTCACATATGCATGGACAATCAGAGGCAGAGGGTAGTTCAATAAGGTTTTATTGAAGTAACTGCATCTTAGATAAAAAAGCATGTATTGCAATAACTATGAAAATGAAGCACAATAAGATTAAGATTGTGACAAGAGAGTAAAACCTAAAAATAACGCTACCATAGTGTTGGACTTTTTTGCTTATGCAGGGTCATCCCCAATCTTTTTGCCTCCTGCCTCATATTTTTTTCTGACCTGTTGCTATTGGCTTTTGAACTCTGAGCACTTTACCACTGCTAACCAGTGCTAAAGTGCATATGCCACCTGTGTAAATTGTATGGTTAGTTGGTTTATCCATGATTGGCATATTTGGTTTACTAGTAAGTCCCTAGTACGGGGCACTAGAGGTGCCCAGGGCCTGAAAATCAAATGCTACTAGTGGGCCTGCAGCACTGGTTATGCCACCCACATAAGTGCCTCTGTAATCATGTCTCAGACCTGCCACTGCGGTGTCTGTGTGTGCAGTTTTAAACTGTAAATTTGACTTGGCAATTGCACCCACTTGCCAGGCCTAAACCTTCCCTTTCTTACATACAAGACACCCCTAAGGTAGACCCTAGGTAGCCCCAAGGGCAGGGTGCAGTTTATAGTTAAGGTAGGACATATAGTAATGTGTTGTATATGTCCTGACAGTGAAATATTGCTAGATGTGTTTTTCACTGTTGCAAGGCCTGTCCCTCTCATAAGTTAACATGGGGGATACCTTTAAATATGAGTAAAGTGTAGATTCCCTTTGGGAGCAGATAGACATGTGGAGTACGGGGTCTCTGAGCTCAGAATTTAAAAATACATCTTTTAGTAAAGTTGATTTTAAGATTGTGTGTTTGAAAATGCCACTTTTAGAAAGTGAGCATTTTCTTGCTTAACCTATTTCTGTATCTTTCCCTGTTTGTGGATTCCCTGTCTGGGTCAGTTTGCTAGTTGGGCAGGTTGCACCTCTCACTAGACAGTGACACAAAGGGAGCTGGGGTGTTGTCTGCATTTCCTGATGAGCCATCTGTGCTAGGAGGGATGGGAGAAGTGGCCACTCACAACTGAAAGGGCTGTGCCTGCCCAAACACAATGCAGTCTCCAACCCCCTGGTGTGTGTCTGGGGCCTAGCCTGGGCAAGGCAGGATTTCACAAACAAGAGAGAATTTGCTTTGAAGTAAGCCTACTTCAAAGGGTAAAATGGGTATAAGAAGGGCACCCAAAACCACAGACTTTAGAACACTTCTGAAAACCAAGAGGAACCTCTGCTTGGAGAAGAGCTGAAGAGCTGAGGAAGAAGAGCTGCCCTGCCTGTGACTGTGTTTTGTGGAGCTATCCTGCAGTTGCTGCTTCTGCCTGTGCCAGAGGACAAAGACTAGACTTTGGTGGTCATTCTGACCGTGGCGGTCGGCGGTCGCCGCCCGCCAAGCGGTTTCCGCCGAAAGACCGCTCCACGGTCAAAAGACCGCGGCAGCCATTCCGGCTTTCCTGCTGGGCCAGCGGGCGACCGCCAGAAGACCGCCGGCCGGCCCAGCGGGAAAGCCCCTTCAACAATGAAGCCGGCTCGGAATGGAGCCGGTGGAGTTGCAGGGGTGCGACGGGTGCAGTGGCACCCGTCGCGATTTTCACTGTCTGCACAGCAGATAGTGAAAATCTTTGTGGGGCCCTGTTAGGGGGCCCCTGCACTGCCCATGCCAGTGGCATGAGCAGTGCAGGGGCCCCCAGGGTCCCCACAGCACCCGTTCCCGCCATCCTGGTTCTGGCGGTGGACACCGGCAGAAACAGGCTGGCGGGAAGGCGTTCGGAATCCCCATGGCGGTGCTGCAAGCAGCGCCGCCATGGCGGATTCCCTGGGCCAGCGGGAAACCGGCGGGAAACCGCCGGCTCCCCTTTTCTGACCGCGGCTTTACCGCCGCGGTCAGAATCGCCCAGGAAGCACCGCCAGGCTGTTGGCGGTGCTTCCGCCGCCCTCCGCCATGGCGGTCATGGACCGCCAGGGTCAGAATGACCCCCTTTGTGTTGCCTTCCTTCTTATGAAGAACTCTCCAAGGGTTTGATTTAGAGCTTGCCTCCTGTTGTTTGAAGTTTCAGGGACAGCAAAGACTTCTCTCTGCCAGCACCTGGAGTCTCTGGAGAGTCTCCTACTCTGCCGAGTAGTGCCCATCCAGTTCCTGGGACCCTGAAAGGAGAAGCTGGCAGCCCAAGAGTGAGGAATCCACACACCGACCTCTTTGCACGGAAAAGATCGATGGGACGCCGATCCGTGGCTGAAAAATCGCTGCACGCAGCTGGATGCTCGTCTGCAACGCGACTGGAAGATTGACGCACGCAGCTGGAGAAATGACATGCAGCATCGCTAACAGAGGCTGGTGAGATCTCAACCTGCTCTGTGTGGTTCTCGGATCAACATGCAGCTGGATTTCAGACGCAAACACCACGGGTGTGTAAAAACGACACAAGGCCTGCCCGGACCTGAGTGTGCTGACCAGATCGACGCATCGCTTTCCTGCGGAGAGAAGAAACGAGCACACCGACCCGACTAAAGGAGAAATGACACAAGGTCTCGCTTGTGAGTGAAATCGACACATCGCAAAGCCCTTTTTGACACACGCTCTCCCATGCATGGTTATTTTTGACACACCCAAGGTACATTTTCACGCTAACAGCGTTAGCGTTGTGTTTAAATTTTCATGAAGACTCTTTTTGCATTTTTTGTGATAACTTGACTTGTGTATTGTGGATTTTTGTCCTCTTGGTCTTGTTTTGTTTAGATAAATATTTTCTATTTCTTTAAACCTGTGTTGTCATTTTTTTGTGTTTTCATTAAGTTACTGTGTGTGTTGGTGCAAATACTTTACACCTAGCACTCTGAAGTTAAGCCTACTGCTCGTGCCAAGCTACCAAGGAGGGTAAACTGGGATTAGCTGAGGGTGATTCTCTTTTACCCTGACTAGAGTGAGGGTCCATGCTTAGAAATGGGGTCTTTCGTTGGCAGTTAGGTTACGCCCTGTCCAACACATAATGTCACTAAGATTGTTAAGGATAGTTCCTACCTAGACTATGTTAGAGTACAGCATGATAAGATCTAATTCTGCCCTTTAGGTTTCCCCTGGGAAGACATCATCCCTCATACCTGAGCAAGAGGCCTGTTGTCTACATAAGCAGCTGCAGCAAAGCAATCAGCATACAGTTGTGGTCATCTGGCTGTCATCTCCCTCTAACGTACATGGGTCAAAGTAGTATTTTATAATAAAACAGCTAATGATCCAAGAAAGGATCCCCACGTAACAGAGTGCATGTTTCCTAGAACATTGGAGCCAAAGTGTACCACTTTTGCCGTCAACTTGATAAACTTGAGAAAAGCACAGAGTGAAAGAAATGTCTTGTTTAAGAACACAATGCTGACCTAGGTGAAGAAACGGAAGCTAGAGAAAATAAAAAAACACTGCAAATGTGGCTAATGTTAGAATAATATAACAAAGCTAAAACAAAACATATCTAAGTTAAAGTGCACAGTGGCAGTCCTACTTTGCCAAAATAATGAGTATAAAACTATAGGTAACATGGCTACACAACAGTGGCCTGCCCTCACACATTGGACTGCCTAATCCCCTACTGGGACCCTGGCAAACAAACCTGTACTGAAATGGGACCTTGTGCACTTCAAAACCACTCTTTGAATTCTCCCCCACTTCAAAGGTATATAAACTGAGTCTCTGACCCCACCAACTCAGACACTTCTGGACCTGAACCTGCAACCTGTCAAGAGGAACTGCCTGGCTGCCCAAAGGGTTCATCTGAACTGCTTTGCTGTGAAGGACTGCTGCCCTGCTGTTGCCCTGCTGCCCTCCTGCCCTCCTGCCCTCTTGCCCTCTGACCTTTCTGAGAAGTGCTCTCCAAGAGCTTGGATTGAGCTTGCCTCCTGTTTCCTGAAGTATCAGGGCCAAAAAGACTTCACCTCTTGAGGAAATTACTTGTGCGCAGACAAATGATGCATAGCCTGCTGAAAATGATGCACAGCCATTCTTGCTTTGTGAAAATCGCCACACAGCCGAACCGGAATAATGCAGCCCAATTTCCTGAGTGAAGGATTGATGCAGCGCCTACCTTGCGGCCAGAAGTTTGACGCACAGCCCACCGGATAGACGCACAGCTGAACTGGAATGACTGGCCCACCTTCCAGAGTGATGAATAGACACAGAGCCTGCTGTGCAACAGAAAATCTGATACATTGCCTATCGGATCAATTCAATACCTGTAACTTCATCCTGCATGCCCGGGATTATCCCTGCATCGTCCCTGGGCGTCAAAAGTCTCCTGCATCACAATCAGGAACCAAGCTTGCACACTGGAAATCGACGCAAAGCCCCTCACAGAGTAGAAAGAAACAACAAATTGTTTGTGACGCGCTGGAAATCTGATGCACACCCTATTTTTCCACGCGTCTCCTCCTCTGACATCCACATGCATGATCATTTTGATGCAAACCAGGTACTTTGTGCAACCAAGAGACAACTGTTGATTTCTACGATTTAAGACTCTTTTTAATCTTGCAAAACTGATATTTTACATTGTACTTATTCAATCTTAAATATCCTATATTTTGTTAAACCTGTGTGGTGTATCTTTATGGTGTTTCCACTGTGTTACTGTATGATTTATTGCACAAATACATTACTCTTGCCTTCTAAGTTAAGCCTGACTGCTCAGTACAAAGCTATCAAAGGGTGGGCACAGGATAATTTGGATTGTGTGTGATTTACCCTGACTAGGATTGTCGTCCCTATTTGGACAAAGGTGTATACCTCTTCCAACTAGAGACCCCATTTCTAACAGTAACCAAGCTTGATTATATAAATGAGGCTTTAAAAAAATGTGTCTTTCACTATAAATAATAGAGCTACACACACTAGAAGTTTGATTAATACAGTACTCACCAGTTAATATTCAATTACATACGCACTCCTTAAATGTGTAAATATATGTTGCACAAGTTGGACTGCTGCTATATAATTTTAACATATCTACAAATGGGCTTACCTCTTGAAAGAATGCAATTGTAAATGGAATTTGTGACTGAGAATTACATTTTGGAGAGTCAGGGGTGTATGGCAGAAAATAGATCTAGGAGCAAAATGTTCGGTCATGCGAGGCTCAGATATATACTCTTTTCAAAACATAATTTTTCACTGTTTGGTTTTGTGTTTGAGACATGGGGACCTACTGCACATCTGCTGGCTTGAGTTGGTATTATTGGCACAATCAGTATTATTTAGTATTCACGATTTTTTCAAATGCTGTTTATAGATTTAAATGTACTGCAATTGTTTTAATATTTTCAATCTCATAACCCTGTGTCTATACATTGTACTGTCCTGTGAAAACAGAATTTTGAGTTTGTCTTATTCATGTTGTAGACATTTAGTATTTTTGTTATTGGTATTCTTTGTACATTTAGTGTGATGTTTATAAATTTAATGTTTATACGTTAGTATTATCTGGTGGCATTCGCCACTAGGTAGTTATAGTTAGTACCTAGTTTCTATAGAAAATGTGTTTTTTGTTTTGCTAATACTTTGGCACCATTTGACGAAGCTTCACGACATTTTCCAAGAAAATATAAAGCTCACTTCAACTGCTGTCTGGACAGTTTTGGGGTAATCTGTCAAGCAGGAACTGAGAAAAAGGGGGGGGCAAAACACCTTTCCCCTATTCATTTTTCCATAGAGATTTTGAAATGTGATAATGCCCAAACTGCTGGACGGATTCATACCAATTTTGGCACAAAGTAAGCTCTTGGTCGCCAAAGAACCATTTTTGTTATTTGGTGTAAATCCATTCAGTAATTTTTGAGAAAATATGGAAAATCCAAATTTATATATATAGGGACGCAAAGGCTCCACCACCCCTCCTAATCTCATGCTGAGATCTGATTGGCTGGCAACACTTCAACAAATAAATGTTGGCAGCCATCTTGGGATTCAGCTTCAGCAGATTCCAAGAAACAAATATGAAAAAAGAGAACAGGCCTGGGTAGGAACACCCTGACCCTTAGATCTGTTTCTGGGGTCTCAGAGGAGCCCTAGAGTTAAAAAGCATTTTTTAAATTTTTTACCATGGATCAGTAATCCAGTCAACATTTTTTAAACATTTCAAGCATGGGCTCCTGTGTTTATCTTTTATACAGCCCCCGGTTGGGTCAGGACCACCACTTCCCTAGGGCTTTCAAATAATTTCACGAGGGGAAGCTACCCCGCCACCCTGGGAACAACAACATCCCCAAAGCTGTCAAATAATTTGATGAGGGGCAGCCGTGCACCCCCTGCAGCCCTGGGGATCACCACTTCCCCCGCGCTTAACAGTGATATGATGCAGGGATGTGGCTCCCCTGTATCCTCAGGGACCCCCACCTCCCCAGGGCTTTACACAAACATGATGCGGAGGCTCGCTGCACCCCGCAGCCCTGGGGTCCACCAACTCCCCTGTGCTATGCTAGCTGGAGGGGGGCCACAATCCCCCCGTGAGGAGCCATAATGGCCCTGGGGACAACCACCCCCAGGGCCAGCTCCTGCTATGTCCCAGGGTGCCCACCTCTGGGACATAGCTGTATACTTTTGCTTGGTGGGAGGTGACAGCTTCCAATAAACAAAAGGAAACAAAGTCCACTTTCTGACAGCAGGAGTTGTCAAACAGCTCCCACTGTCAGAAAGTTGAGTTTTCATCTGTCTTCCCTACCAGCAAATATGCATGCAGGGAAGAAAGATGAAAACATTGCTCCCACAAGCAGGGATCTGCTATTTAAAGAAGCTCCCTGCTTCTGGGAGCAAGCCGGCTCCCACACGACAAGAGGAACCAGCTAGGACCATTGAGGCCCTGAGGCTTCCCCCATGGTTCTGTCACTTTCTCCCACTTGTTATTGCAATGGTCTCTTCATGCAATGACTTAAAAGTGTCATACTGGGAAGATGTTTGTTAAGAATGCTATAGCTACATTTGGATGCAGAGTGTAACAGAGTCACTTCTGGCCTAATGGTCAAGGTCTTGTGCTTTCACTCAGTATGCTGAAGGTTTAAATCCTAGTATTGCTTGGTGGTGTGTTTGTTTCTTTACTAGTGTTTTGAATGTTAAACCTTTATAGTGATCGAACATTCACTTCTTTTCCCCATCACATGCATGTGTTGACTGTAATATATATGTCTGGAAGCATCACAGTGAGGAGTCACCTATAGCCTGAAGGTTAAGGTCACAGAACCTCACACTGAAAGTTCAGGGTTCTACTCCAGGTGTGTATGTGGGCATTATCCTTCTTTAATGACTTATAAACTTCAAAAGTTTAAGGTTCATACTAAAAAGTGATCTCACTCTTTTTAACTTACAAATACATTTTTCATTTCAATATGTCCAGAAATATCTCATTCTAAGTATATCGTTCACCAAAGCCTACAAAACTCTCTCTCTCCTGCTCACTCTTGTTTTCTCTCTCTCTCAATTTCTCTTTTTCAATCTCTTTCTCACACTCACACACCCACCTATACCCTTATACACCATTCTCAAACCCACTCTGACTCTCACACACCCAGTCATAGACCCACTGAAATCTTCACGCACCCAATCACAGACCTACACAGACACTGATGTATTCACTCTCACGCCAAAATACACCCTCTCACACCTATTCTCACAGCCATAGAGACAGGTCATAGGCAACTCCCAATGCGCACAGAAAAAGGGCTGTCCATGGCATGGGCTTGGGTGGTTAGGGGGATTGGCTGAAGGGTCTGGCCGCAGCCCAGGCCCTTCGGCCAACCGCTGCCAAGCACGGCCAAATGTCTTGCATGGCAAAGGTTGGATTAACGTATAGTAATGAAAATGTCTTTATATTAAAAAAACATACAAATTTACTGAAAAAAACAAAGGTTACATGGACGTTATAGTTAGGAAATAAAATTTAAAAACATAGAAATTCATTTAAAAAAAAAAAAAAAAGGTTACAGAGGCATTTCAATTAGGCTTACATTTTAAAGGTACCAAACCATAAAAATTGACCTGTTACAGTTAGTTATCTCAAGTAACTATAACTTGTGCCCTAAGGTAATTATAACTCGTGTCCTTGCCATGCACTGGTAATTGCCCCAGAAATGAGGGCACTCATGACATCTTTAATAGCATCATTGATTCTGTTGATGTCATTTTTGCAGTAACATTTTTGATGAACAAATTGTGCATGGCAAGGGCATCAGTTATAGTTACTTGAGATAACTATACCGATAACAGGTGAATTTCTATGGTTTGGTACGTTTAAAATGTGAGCAATACTCTAACATCCCTGTAACCTTCAATGTTTTTAAGCGAATACATTTCATATGAACCAAATCACTTTAAAAACTGACGTACAAAGTAGACATGACGATTGTTCGAATTTGCTTGCGTTTTGAAAAATTCTTGAACCTGCTCTTTATTCTAGAGATATTGGGCCTGATTCTAACTTTGGAGGACGGTGTTAAACCGTCCCAAAAGTGGCGGATATACCACCTACCGTATTACGAGTCCATTATATCCTATGGAACTCGTAATACGGTAGGTGGTATATCCGCCACTTTTGGGACGGTTTAACACCGTCCTCCAAAAGGCGAATTCGCATTGTCGCTGTATTTTTTCTTTTAATTAAGACAATAACACACGCAAGAAAATATGGTGGCATCACAATTCATTACTGAAGAGATTGCTTATAGTTATTTTCAACCAGTTTTGCAAAACTGCGAGTGAAGGAGAAAACCAAGTTCTCCCTTAGGGAGCTAAACCTTGTAAAACATGCAGTTCATTAAACTTGTATTTTCCCAGCTAATTTGACTCCACGTAAACAGCATCTTTAATTTTAGAGTACATTATTTGTTCACCTCAACAGGAACAGGCTATTAGAAGTGCGATGCTTTTTTAGTGCACATTTAACAATAGCAATTCCCCACTGAAATACAAAGCCACCCACTGGCTGATCTTTTTATCAAGCGAAGTGTCTAATAAAAACTGTTGTTATTTCTGCGTGACCCTTTTCGCTGACCTCGTTTATTATTAATAGTGAAAGGTTGACCGGGTGAAACAAGTTACTATTTTCACGTAGAGTCTTCAGAAATATGTGCAATTTGTTGTGAAAGATATCTTTAGAGGCCGCACTGTTTTAATTGAATTTTCATTTGTGTCGCTTTACAGAAGGCGACACATTTCATGTTGAGGTTTTGGAGGCCTTTTCTTGAATTGTTTTTCTAACGACAGATAGAAGGTGACTTGAACCACATTGAATTTGCAAGAGCAAATTAAAGGCTTCGTAGTAAATATGGAATGTAGTGATTGGATGCTTCATTAAATCCATTCCTTTATTTCGAAAGATACTAAAATCAGGTCATCCCCTAAAGGTATTAGTATTTCAATTGAACTAATGTATACATTGCCCGATCATATTTGTTGCCCTTGCTTGACAAAAATGTCATGGCATCCATTTTGCACTAATCGGATTTGTATTTTGATGGAGGGTGTTTTGACGTATTTAGGGATGGAGGTGGAAAGAAGAGATTAATTGAAGATGGATCTGTTATGATTGGATGCTGATGTACACGGAAGAATGTCCTTGAAGATGACTGGTGACAATAGTGTAAGGGAGAGATAGACGTGTCATAAGCTACACGAGACCTTAAAGGTTTTCCAATGTCATGAGTCAGAATTAAAGAAATGTTTTAGCTGGGATACATTTCCATGCAGTGTTATTTATGAAGAGAAGTGGGAGGCGAGTAAGAATGGGTCATTGTGAAGAGGCAGTAATACAGAGCAGGGCCTCTGATGAAGTGTGATATACGTGCGTACCAGGCTCTCTAACATCAGCTTCCTGCGTTGTGTTATGTTCGTCTGAAGGGGGAACAAGCTTTATTGATGTCATAAATGTAGTGATAGATCTTTGCTTTTTTTATGCCAGTTTTGTATATTTGTCACTGTTATTTAAGGCACAATCTATGGCTCTTCGAACCGATTCTTACAGCATCTTTCCAATCCTCTGTAGTATTCTTTGACTGACATCAGATGCACAGATCTTAATAGTGTTTTTGGGTGGCAGGGTACCCAGGGCTGAAGTCAAATTGAAACCTAATTTTGTAACTGAGATTGTAGATTCACTGCTCAGGCTGACAGACAGGAGATTCGCATGGTTCTTTCAGACTCCTATGGCTGCGGTCCTTTCAATGTGTTGTGTTTCTTGACAGTTCTTTCACTTGAGTTCATGGTGAATGATGGAAGTGATTTCATGGTGGCTGCTCCAAGTTACTGTTTTTTTTTTTTTTTTGCCAGTGATATGGACCAGGGAGAGGACACCAACATTAGGAGTACAGAATAGTTTCAGTTGTGCTGTGGCACTTGCTGCAGGAGGAGAAGAAGCTAGTGCGAGCAGAGAGCAGCAAGCATCAAAGTGCCGCAAGTACAGTGAGTAAGTGAGGGAGCAAGAGCGATGAGGCACAGGGTTAGCAACATCAATGTACCATTGCACCTGGGTCATTGACTGTCAAAATCGTTTACTGCCTGCCGTCTGCAACATGCTTGTTAGCTGCTTGCGTGTTGGTTGCCCACGTGTTAGTGGCCCAATCGCTGTCCTATTCGATGAAGTGGTCAGTGGCTGAAGGGAAGCCAAAGGGGCCCCTGGGTGTAATTTCAAAACTTCTGTCCCATCCTCTTCCTGCCCTCCACCTGCACTTGCATTTATTCTACCACCAGTGGGCTTGGCAAGACCGTGAGGAAGGGAAAGGATCCTGCCTGCGTGCAATGGTCAGGTGCTGCTGGGAGGAGGAAAGTGCACTAAGGAGAGTGCAGTGAGGGCGAGGTTGCTACATGGTAGGTGTGGAGCTTTAAAGTAGAAGGCTGTGGTGGATGAAAGCAGACAGTCTATCTTTTCTGACCTGTTGTTGTTGGCTATAGGATTCTAGGCACTTTACCTCTGCTAACCAGTGCTAAAGTGCATATGCTCTCCATCTAAAATGTAGTGGTGATTGTTTTCTTCATGATTGGCGTATTTGATTAACTAATAAGTCCCCAGTAAAGTGTACGATGTGTGCCCAGGGTCTGTAAATCAAATGCCTAATGGGCCTTCAACACTGATTATGTCACCCACATGAGTAGCCCTGCACACAAGTCTCAGGCCTGCCACTGCAGTGCAATTTTAAACTGCCATTTTGACTTAGCAAATGCACACACTTGGCAAGCCCAAACCTTCCCTTTTACTACATGAAAGTCACCTCTAAAGTAGTCCCAAGTCACCCCCATAGGCAGGGTACAGTATATTTGAAAGGTAGGACATCTACTGGTGTGCTTTACATGTTCTGATAGAGCAATACAGCTGAATCCGGTTTTCTGTATTTCAAGGTTTATCTCTCCCGCAGGATATTGTGGGATTGCCTTGAAATATCTTTTAAGTGTAAATTCCCATTGGGGGAAGGTAGGGCTATGAGGTTTGGGGTCTCTGACCCCACAATTTAAAAATACATCTTTTGATGAAGTTGGTTTTTGAATTATAAGTTTGAAAATGCCACTTTTATGGAGTGGACATTTCTTGCTTAACCATTCTGAGCCACTGCCAGTCTGCTAAATACACGTCTGAGTCAGGAATCAGGATGACAGTTGGGGTGCTTATGCATTCGCTCTATACAGTCACACCAAGGGAGCTGAGGTGGGACCTGCATATCGTGATGGCCCATCACTAGGCTGCTGGGTCTTCCTGAGCTAGAGTGGTGGGATGAGCTGACATTTGCTCCCGAATAGGGCTTTGCCTGTCCTCACACAATGTAGTCTCCAACCCCCAAGTGAGTGTCTGGGGCCAGGGTATGAAAGGCATGGTCTTGTGCACTACAAAGACTTCTCTTTAAAGTTTGCTTACATCAAAAACAGAATGGGTATAAGTACTGGACTCCTGACACCAAACTGCTAGAATCCTTCTTGACTGAGGAAATTGTACCAGGGAGAAGAACTGGAAGCTGTAGGAGGGACTGCCACTCTGCCTGTTGCTTTGCTGTGCTGGCCTGCTGCTTCTGTCCTGGGAGTGAAAGGACTTGGCTTTCTACATCCTGTTTCCAAAGGTTTTCCAGAGGCTTGGACTGAGCTTGCCTTCTGTTAAGAAGTCTTGGTTACCAAATTAAATGTTCTAATAAAGACTCAATCTGCCAGTGCCAGGGCTCTTCTGTTGAGAGTCCTAACTTGCAAGTGGTGCCAACTCCAGTTCCTCAACCCTTGGAAGTGCAAGCTGGTGATCTGAAGGAGAAAATCCATGCAACAACACATCATGCCGGAAGAACCAATGCTGCGCCTGTCTTGTGGCTGAGGAATCAATGCAGTGCCTGCCTTGTGGCTGGAGAATCGACACAGTGCCTGTCTTGTGGCTACAGAATCGATCCAGTGCCTGTTTCACGGTGGTCCCATCAACACAGCGTGTCTGGATTTTCAATGCGTAGTCCCTGGGCACCAATCTTTGATAGACCCCACACCACAGTAAGGAAATGAGACTTCATGTCTGTAAATTGACGCATCACCTTTCTTTCGAGGAAAGAATCTATCCATGATCTTCCCTGCCAGTAAAGAACTGACGTATCTTCTCACCTAAGAGGAAAGAATCAACGCATCACCTTCCCTGCTCGGTAAGGAACCAACGCATCACTTTGCTTTTCCTGTGCCTAACCTCTCCTGCGGTCTGCATCATCTTTGTATCTGATGCATCCCAGTTACTTTATGCTAATGAGACACATCCATTGATTCCCAATGTGGGAAAAATGGGCTGATTGTAGCAGGTCCTCACTTTTTGCTCTCATTTTTAGCTGATACTGATGTTTTCTAACTCTGACTGTGCCCTGAGTACTGCTAACCAGGCACGGGCAAGGGCTCTGTTAAAAATGATATATGCAAATTAGGCATAATTATAATTGGCTCTGATAGCTTACCTATAAGCCTCTAGTATATGGTAGGGCAAGAAGGTTTAGGCATGTAGGTTTAGGGACCAGGGTAAGTAGGGCACCCCTGGGTGCACGGCTGTGGTCCCTGGAGTCATTGTAAAGGCAGACCTGTATAGCTGGCTGCTTTTAAGTTAAAGTCAACCCCAAATTTGACTTTGGAATTAAAAGTACTTCCAAAGTCCTAAACTACCTTATCTTTAAATATATGACACTCCTAAGGTCTACCCTATCTGGCCCCAGGGTTGGGTGAAGTGCTACTATAAGCAGAGACTTTATAAAAGATAATGAATGTTTCCCCATTGTAGTCAATGGGCCTGATAGTCTAACATTGGAGACTTTATTTTAAAATAACAAGGTCTTATTTTCAATAGAGATGAGCTAAATATAGCAAGTTGGGAACCAAATTCAACAATGTGATAATAAATCTAACAACTTGCCACTGTTGAATTTAATATAACAAACGCAAGGAAAGTGTTTTAGAACTCTTCCTGATTTGGCAGCCTCTGGCAGCCTGAACTAGGCTGCCTTAATGAGGTGTGAAGTGGTCTGGACTAGCAAAAAGGAAGTATCTGGGGAGGAGAGAACTGATACAGCAGATGTCAGAGCATGAAGGGGGAAGAGTAGCCAAACGGGTATTCAAATCAGGGAACACAGCTTGGGACAGAAACTAGACCTCCCCCATTTCCTGCACCCCCAGGCAGCTACGAGCAACACTGATTTGATTGAGAGGGCCTGGAGGAGGTGTTGTAGACAAACTTGATACTGGAAGAAAAATGACTGCCTTGCTGGACCCCTGGCCTGCACATTGACACTGCACTCACAAGGACTGCCCCAGCTGCACACTTTGGGATTCAACACGAATAGGACTTTACCTTGTTTCTGCAACTCAAAGAGTGGACACCCTGTAAGCTATTTGTACAAAGGAGCTGGCCACCGTCCCCTGCATCAAGTCTTGCAAGAAGAGTCCAGCTGACCAGCATCTAGTGCCCATTTGAGAATTCTGACCAGGTGCATTCTGGGAGTTGTAGTCCAAACTCCCATGGGGCGACTTAGAGCTTCTGGAACCTTGGATCAAGTTGGGGACACTTCAATGACTCTGAGAGGGCCTCTGGAAGAAGATAGAAAAGTCTGGAGATGTTTGGAGCAACTGTTGTAAAAAGCTCTATATGTTTGAGAGATGCATTGTGGGGGATGTAGTCCCAGACCCCAAGAGGCAAACCAGAGCCTCTGAACCCTTGGCTGGTGATGTGGACCACTTTCCCGAATCAAGAAACACTTCTGAAAGTAAGTGTAGCAGTGTTAAAACATAGGTTGCATCATGGGTTGCTTGAGCTCTGGACTTTCTCCCTGTCCAGTGCTACCTTTAACCCTTTCAGCCCTATTTGCTTCTGAGTGCTAGATTTACTGTTAATCTTTAGAAATTCATATCTCTAGTTCCCTACATTGGATTTTTGTCATTTTGGTGTCATTTTAAAATTAAAGATAACAATACTTCCTATGTTTATAAATTGGTGCCAGATTTATATTGTGTGTTGTGTTTTACTTATTGACTGTTTTGTTGATTTAAATGCTTTAGACACCTGTCTCCTAAGCTAAGACTAATTGCTTGTGAGCCAAGCTACTAAGGTTTGAGCAAGGACTAATTTACAGAGACCTTGACTGGACATAGTGGAGATTTGTGGCTTATTGCTAAGTGGAGGTACCTACCCCCTCCCCTTACCAACAATCCACTTTCCAACACTTATGGATTAAAACTTGCTTAAACTTTTAAAATAGATATTTCAACTTGTGTATATTGAATGTTTGTCATTTTGGTCTTTTTTTACTTGTTTTAAATTGGCCGTTTTTCTAAACTGGTGTTGAACTCTTTTGTAGTGTTTTCATTGTGTTACTGTGTGTGTGTGTACAAATACTTTACACATTGCCTCTGAGATAAGCCTGACTGCTTGAGCCAAGCTATCATGGGGTTGAGCAGGGGTTATCTTAAGTGTGTGACTCCCTTGCCCTGACTAGAGTGAGGGTCCCTACTTGGACATTATGCATACCACTGCCAACTGGAGACCCCATTTTTAATGGAGACCTATGAAGAGTAGACTAGGACTGTGCAAAGTGCAAACACAGTGCAAAATGAGACAGAAACAGTCTTGGGAGCTCAGAGGCCCTCAAGTACAAGGATTTCATATTATTTGGGGCTCAAAACCTCAACTAAGCACAATTAGGGTTGGCCAGAAAAAGCTGGAAAGCCCAATTGGAAAAGAGCAGAGAGAGAAAGGAAACAACAGAGGATTGTGAGAGACAGTGACACTAGCGGGAAATTCTGGATTCAGGAATCCAGTTTTCAGAAAATCAGAAAGCCTAAAGTTTCAGGGGAAACTGTGAAGGACTGTAGTTCGCTGTTTGTTACTTTCCCCTTTTCTGCAAGATGTACACTGCAAACATGAAACAAACAATAACAAACAATAATTAATAAAGCATAAAACAATAGACAATCAATAATCAAATTAACAAACTAATAAAACTATAACGTAAAAAGTGAAAGCAAAGTAATTAACGTTAACCAGATAAATTCTCCTGTGCCGTTACTACTGCAGGTGTTGCCTCTAATATTTCTGCCCCTCAGAGTGCACAATATGTGAAACTAAGAGCAAAATCAACCATAGCTAATGAAAAGTTAAAAAAATCACACATTAAGCCTGGTGGATCCCAAACCACTGGAAGTGTAGTCCATTGTGGACATGGAAGATGTAGCTTATCAGAACCTAGGGACATTACTACCCACAACCCCCAAGCATGGGGAGAGAAGCATTTGTTTTGTCCATGTTATTGGATACATCAAAGCTCAATGCAGTTGAATTGGAACTCCATCCCTCTTTGGATCGCAACAAGGATGGGAAAGAGCATCCTCAAATTGTACTATTGGACCCAGCACAATCTGAAAAATGTGGCTCAAAGAAAAGTTCCTATAGCCCACTTCCAAAATCTAGTTCCACTAATCAGTCACTATATATTACTAGCATCCGTGGCCAAACAAACACCATAACAAACTATTATAGCAACAGTCATATCATCTCATCTGTCACTTCTTATGAAGGCAATTGAGTCCATACTCTTGAATTATTACATTGGCCTCTTAATGTACTGAATGTACCAATCACACAAGGAGTTACATTTTACATCATTACCAGAAGCAAAGGCGCCTGAAAAAAACAACAGAAAAAACTCCGCAAAAAAACAAGTATTTTTGGAAACACATCCAGGGATGTCACTGCATTTTAAATCCAGCCTTTACTGGAATACATCCAAGTCCGAGGAGACCCTTAGATTTACCACAGAAAATGTAGATCCACCTGCCTTAATACCTTCTGGCAAGTTAACCTTGAAGGCTTAACCCTTGATTCATGCTCTATGGATAATGCATCAAATTGCATAAGCCCAGTATTCACAAAAGCGTCTCTTTCACAAACTCTACTTTCTTCAACTCCCACAGTCAAAAATGAATCGAACAACCCTGACTTACATCACCTGGATTTAACCCCCCTACTCAACCCAGAGTTTTCCACCCAAGAAAATCCAGCTAGAAGCAGGGTTGATTTTCAACTGGGAAGCATGACATATGATGATTATGATCTGCTTGACAAAAATCAACAACCATATGTAAACTATGGAATAGGTGACCATAGACCAATTATTAAATGAGCATTCAGTGGATCAACCAATACTGAGCATGATGAGGATCATGTGCAAAACCTTGGATATAATTGTAGATGTTATCACAACACAGTCCTCAAAACCTGATTCCCAATTGGAACTTACCAAGCAATTTATATCCTCCATAGTGACAATCAACTGAAGAATGGCAGCGGTTGAAGAAGTCATCAAGGAAAAACTAAGGTTACACACCAACCAAGGGGCATTAGAAGACCAAACCTCCACTCCCTTGTTAAAAAAATGCTGGAAGTCCCAAAGTTCATAAATGACGTCATAGAGGAGAGTAGGTAAAACCTGGCAACGACTCAACACATTAGCCAATAACCAATCATTGTACGCCCAATGACCGCCTCCAAGATAGAATCCTCTATGCAGGAGCCTGCAGTTCAGCATAATCATCACCGTAGTGGAACAGGAGACCTTACAGAAGACCCTGGGAAGTCCAATATCTCAATCACAGAGACACCAGATGTACTACATAAAAAGGTACAACGGAAAAGGAAAAAACTAAAATAAAAAATGAATGGAAACAAACCTAAAAATGGTGTCACAAAAAGATCAGAGCATCTTTTCATCTCCAACTGCATCACAATTCCTTCAAACTACTGCACAAGCTCTGGAAAAACCAAAAGTCTAAAAACTACGAGGAGGTACAATGTAGCGATACAGTAAAGCTACTACAGACAACCAAACTGAAGTTTTCACAAAAATAAATAAATCCAGGACTGCTGTGCAGCAAAGCATGCACCCTTCATTCACACATAAATTGAGTACCAACAGGATACCAGGTAATTCCCTCATCTAAACTGGAACTCAGTAATGGAGAAAAAAATCATTAGCTGAGGCCACAATGATGCCACCACCCATAGAGGGTGAACACTATGAAATCGACCTAACACAGGAATCTCAAGAGACTGTGCCCTTTCAAGGCAACTGAATGGGCCACATAAACCAAACAAGTAAACCACAACTATGTTATGTAGCCACAGTCAATAAAAACCTCTGCTGTTCAGAGTCCCAGGTCAGTAACTTCCATCTAAGATTGCATCTTACAAGTGAAGGTTCTTCGAATTCCCGATTAAGCAAAGGGTAGAAACTCACTAGCTTAGTCACTGCTGATCATTCCTGGGCAAAATAATAAATCCAATGTGCGATAGGGTTCAACAACCAACATTGGATACCTGGAGAACACCAACAAATAAATTCAAGGAAGGAAACATGTAATAAGCATTTCATGTAATGCCAACCCAGGTAGCATAGGCACCTCGAAAGAGCTGCAGATGATTATATTTACCCGTCACCATATGTTGGGTAGCAAGCAAGATATCCTCAATAGAGGTAATATTTTGCAACCTATAAATAAAGATGTAGCCTACGAGATATGAGAAGAAATGACCTGCTCATGTTCAACTAAATAAGAATGGGTTAAAAAATCTATACAAAGATATTTGGTCCAGCTCAAAAATAGGAAATGAAATCCCACATCACCTGAACCAGATGAAAGATTAGGGTATGCAAATAGTTACCAAAAACGGAATAGTTGCCCCCTTATCTTTCTAGGGCAATCACATTTAAACATACTAGAAAATCACCATAAGCACAGTCAAAATATGAATCCAGTTTTGAAAGTTGCAGCCAGTTTGACTCAATCTCTTACACGGCGAGATTGCCTGACCAAATGGAAGTTCTATATTGCAAACTCTGCAACACAAAACTGACAAGCTCTTACTTTTATATACTTTTATAGGAAATAGCTTCCTCATATTATTTTTTTGTTGTGTGATGCACTCCATACATTATGACTTATATTAGAAAAACAGGTCAACCAGTACAATCCATCAGTGTTCCATATGGCACAGCACAACAATGTTGTAACTTGCTTGCACAATATGGCGGATGTTTCAAACTTTACAAGACACATACAGGAGTCATGTCAGTCATATGGCAGTCATTTACAGGTTACCTCTTGACCCTGAGCCCAGATGGTGAGCAGACAGATACTGTCAGAAGCGATAAGTCACTTGTAGTGTCACAAAATGTCATGTCCCAGGAGTCAAGCTGAAGTGATAGGGAGAAGGGAGCTACCCCACTACAATCTATTTGGTGTTTGGCTAGTAAAAAGGCAATGGCTGCAAAACGGCACTGATTCAAGGCCCATAAATTGAGATATCCTAGGCGGGCCAACATTGGGTCCGGATCAACATTTTTTCTTAGCATAGTGGATGCAGTGGTGAAGATGTCCCCCCAATACAATTTAATGGTTGCAGAGTTCCACATCAAGTGTGCAAAATCATTGTGATCAACTCTATAATTCAGGCATTGGTGTGGCCTTGTGGGGTCAAGTTTGGCCAATGGTTTGGGTGTTGTATGAGTGTGGTGTAAAAATGTGTAATGGAGTAGTTTTTGCCTATGGTTGTCACTAGTTTAGTTTGCATGCAACAATAGTACCACGTTTTATCTGGGAGAGAGTGTTCAAGTCACGTTCCCATGCAGCTCTGGATTTCTCTACTCCAGTGGGTTTTAACTGTATTGATGCATGGTAAGGATGGGGAACTAGCTTGCTGCAGTCTGGGGTGGACAGTATTAAGGACAATGGAGAGAAATCAGGACGTTCCTTGGTATATGTGGGGAGTGTTGCTCTCATGGTTCTGTGTAGCTGATAAAATGTGACTTTATCCATGGGTGTCATATGAGTTACATCTGTGAGGGTGGAGCTAGGTTTTACTCTACCATTTTCAAAAAGGTCGCCCACTACTCGTAATTGGTGTGTAAAATGTGTTCACTGTACCAAGTACTCCTGTGAGAGTGGAAGCCATCATACTGCAGCGAGTATAGAATCTCACTGCCAATGTATCTCCAGAGTTTGGTGTAGGCACAGGACGTCGTAAAGAGAGTCTGTATGTCTGTGGGATTGCAAGGGAGTCCCTGGGATAACTGAGAGGAGAGGGGTGTATCAGGTGCCAGTGCCTTTTCTGGTTTAAGATATGGTATCTTACCATCTGGGTGATACCAGTGGTAGGCAAAGTGGCATTGGGCTACCAGATAATTTAGTTGTGTATCTAGGACCCAAAGCCACCAAGTTCGTAGGGAATTGTCAAGGTCTCTAATGGAATATTTGGTTGGACTCCTACCCAAATGAGGTGCATCAATAGGTTTCATAGAGTGGCAAAAAATGTATTGGTTAGTGATATGGGAATATTAAAGAATTGACACAAAAACTAGGTAGTCCAACTATCTTAATGATGCCGAAACTTCTTGCCATTGAGAGAGGAAGCCTGATCCAGCAATTAGCAGAAAGTGGCAAACCACACTGTCTCACAGATAAGGGGAGGAAAATTAACAGGTGGATTGCGCATGAACAGGAAAATATTGTCTGGACACAAGGAGGCCAAAAAGGGGCCGTGCCCGAATTATAGTTCTCTGTCCAAGTGGCGCTCCTGTAAATGCCTAACTAGCAGTTCTATAGTGATAATGACAAATAAGTGAGAGGGGAGTAATTCTGGTGTTTTCCTCTAGCTATTGGAAAGGCTACTGTGAACATATAGTTTACTCTCAGTCTTTCTGTTGGGTCCTTGTAAAGGAGCAGGGTTAATTCACAGAAACCATTGGGTATCCCCAGTTTGGTTAGTGTCGACTGTAGGAACGGCCATTGCAGTGAGTCAGTCGCTTTTCTACATCCAGGAGTGCAACCACCGCAGAGTGTAGGAGAAATTTGATTTAAGGCTGTGAAGACAGTGCGGATGTTCATGGATGTGGATTGGTAGGCGAAAAATCCAGATTGCATGGGGGAAACTGTGTGTTCCATTAGAAGAGAGAGGCATACTGCTATGATCTTAGCCACTATCTTCTTGTCATGGTTCAAGAGAGATAGTAGTCTGAGATCTGCAGAGGTGGGCAGATTTGTCAGGTTTCAGTAGTAGGGTGATGACTACTTAATGGAGAGATGGGAGTAGCATGCCCACCTGAAGAGACTCTGCATATATTATCATTAGGTGTGGGGCTAGGATATGCATATACACTTTCTAAAAGTTCCCTTTAAATTCATCGAGCCTGGGAGCTTTAGAGCCACTTAGGGGATCTATGGCCTGTGTTATTTCTTTGCATGTAATTGGCATGACAAGAAACTGCTGTCGTCCAAGAGTAAGCCGAAGCAGAAGGTGTATAGATGTTGAGAATAGCTAGAAAATATTTGACCAATAGTAGTATTGTTGATGGCATTAGTACCATTATCCGCTAAGAGGCTCACGACATGTGGCATGATATTTTAGTCAAAGAAGTTGGACCAGGGTTCGTCCTGGTCTTTCACCCTCCAAGGTTCATCCTGGCCTTTCTCCCTCCCCATATTGGCATGCTTTGGTGTATTTGCCCGGATAAGTCACATCCCTCCTTGTCAGTTCTCAGAATCTGTGTAGTAGTTTGGACTGGTCAGGCAGTTGGAAGAGCGATGCATCGGCCATACTGACATGGTCCATGCCATGCAATTCCCTTTCGACTTTGCCTAGGTCATTTCAGATACTCCGCAGGACCCTTGCATGCTTGGCTATGCATACCCCTCTAATATAGATTTTAAAAACCTCACAGACTGTAGAGTACTTGTCTACAGAGCCAATGTTAGTTTTGTTAAACTGTTTCAGACAACAGTGATACAATTTGAATCGCAAATAGGCTTGAGCAATATACCAGGCGCGTCAGCCCCACCTCACCCCAATTGTAATCAAATCAATGTTCAACAGAGGGTAGAGCTACAATTAGAAAAATAAGAAAGAAGAAAAACCACAGTGCAAACAAACAAACTATGGGGGTTATTACAACTTTGGAGGAGGTGTTAATCCGTCCCAAAAGTGACGGTAAAGTGACGGATATACCACCAGTCGTATTACGAGTCCATTATATCCTATGGAACTCGTAATACGGCTGGTGGTATATCCGTCACTTTACCGTCACTTTTGGGACGGATTAACACCGCCTCCAAAGTTGTAATAACCCCCTATGTGTCCCACCTCCTGCAGCTCATTGTATAAAGTCTGAGGATAGAACAGAAAAGCAAGGGATTCGCCGGCACCTGAGTCGCCACACCCAACCCTTCCCCAGTGCCCCTCCCCGTTTACTGATTCTTACATGTGGAAAAGGCGCAGAGCCCTAAGAGGCGGGCTACAGGCTGTGAGTGGTATGCCCCTGGACAGGAACCTCACCAGAGGGTCCCAAATGTAGTCAATGCTTCTCCTGGAGGCCTCAAATTTATCAGATAATCTCTCCATAGTGAGCTAGCGCCATAGTCTAGCATACCACAATGCTATTGGGGGTGGTTCTGTTTTTTCCAAAATGACGCTAGAACCATCTTCGCTGCACCTAGTGTGAACCATAAAATAGAACAATCACCCTGTGTTTGGTGTTGCAGTTCCAGGGCGCGCAAGCCCAATAAAATATGTGCCGGTGAAGCCGGCATGGGGTAACCCAAAATCTCTTTTAGATGTGACAGAATTTACTTCCAGTATGGGCGAATAATGGTACAGTCCCACCAGATCTGCCTAAAAACTCCCACATCCCCGCCAACACCTATCAGATACCTCGGGATTTTTTTAAGTTTCTCTGGATAGAGATACCAATTGGAGAGAATTTTACAATGTGCTTCCCTAGTTCCCATGTAGCGGTTATATTTGACTGAGTCCTGAAACAGGTGGTGCCAGAGACCATCCTCCACTGGGGACTCCAGAACCTCCCAGAAGGACAGATGCCGGGGAGTATAAGCACGCTGCACCGATGTCTACAACTAATATAGTGTAGAAATGCTAACCGGTGCTACCCCCCCTGCTGAACAAATCTCTCAATGGGAAGAAGATCCCTGGTGGCTGACGCCCATACATGAGGCTGAGTGACCCAGTGGAGTAGTTGATTATAATGAAAGTGTTCAGAAATGGGTAAATGAAAGTCTCTACGGCAGTTTTCAAATGTACATACGTTTCCCATGGAAGAGATCCGCAATCGTCAAACAACCTCCCTCCCTCCACTTATCAAAAGGACCTGGGGTAGTTCCCGGGGGAAAGGCTATGTTATAGTGGATTGGGATATGGGGTGAGGGAAAGGTTGTGAGCCGGTATGCTCTTGTCACCATGTCCCATACCTTAAGGGTAGTAGAAGTGGGGGTGCTGAGATAAGCGCTCTTCAGGCGGTCTCCTTTGGGTTTCTACAGCTCATCCCATAGTGTACGCCCCGTCATTGCCCTGTCCATGTGTAGCCACAACTTGTCGGATTCTCGGAGTGACCACTCAGCGATAACACGGAGCTGTGCCGCTCTATAATATGTGAGAGGATCCGGGAGGGCCAAACTATCCCCTGTCTCTGGGGCACGTAAGCAATTTATTGGAGTGCCGAGCTCTTTTGTCTTGCCAAAAGAACCGGGTGACATCTTACGGAGCTCAGTATAAAAATCATTAGGAATGTCAATGGGCAGGCTTTGGAACAGATATAAAAACCGTGGGAGAACCATTGTCTTAATGTTGTTGATACGACCTAATCATGAATGAGTGTTAACCATCTCTTAAACTCCGCTTGTAGCGTCCTAAGGAGGGACGGAAAATTTGCCTTAAATAGGTCAGCCACCTTGGGGGTAAGCCTGACTCCCAGGTACATAATTTCTTTCTTGGCCCATACAAATGGGGAAGAGGTGGCCAACACACCCATCTCAGTGGAAGGAACTGTCAAGTTAAGGATATAGGATTTCCCCTATTCACTTTGAAGCCTGCTACCTGCTTGAAGAGGCCCAACTCCTCCTGGAGGGCCCAAAGGTTCGTATGTGGATGAGTAACAAAAAGCAAGATGCCGTTGGCAAACAGTGAGATCTTATGTTGATCAGGGCCAAATTAGATGACTTGAAAATTCGGGTCAGCCAGAGATTCCACGCTAAGTGCAAAAAGCAATGGGGAAAGGGGACATCCCTGTCTGGTTCCCCTGGAGAGGTCAAAGAAATCAGAAGTCACCCCGTTGACACAGATTCATGCCCGGGGACCGGATTAGTTGTTCATTACCATCGCTATGAACTGTTCCCCGAACCCAAATCGCTGCATGGTCGCTACCAAAAAGGACCAATCTACCTGGTCGAAAGCCTTTTCAGCGTCCAGTGCCAACAGCAAAGCCGGGACCTGCTTCTTCATCACCTTTTCCATCAGGTGGAGGACCCTTCTTAGGTTATCATGTGTTTGCTGACCTTTGATGAAGCCCGATTGGTCGGGATGAACCAGATCCGGCAACACCACCTCAAGTCTCTGGGCTAATTGTTTGGTATAAAGTTTTGCATTGAGATTAAGCAGGGCAGTGGGTCTATAGGAGGCACAGATCTGAGGGTCCTTCCCCTCCTGAGGAATAAGTGTGATGAGGGCTTCCCCCATAGTGGGGGAGAGTGTGTGCTCGTTTCTTATGAAATTGAACAGATCAGCCAGGTGATGTGTTAGCTCTGCCCCAAACGTTTTGTAAAAACGCACAGTGAATTCATCAGGACCTGGCGCTTTGTGTAGTGAAAGGGAGTTGATGGCTCCCGCACTTCGTCTGTGGTGAATGGGGCCACCAGAAACTTGTTAGTGTCGTGAGAAACCTTCAGAAGCTGAGTGTGGCGCAAATAGCCCTCCTGGGTGGGAGCACTCAGATTATCTGATTTATACAGTCGGGTATTGAAGTTCCTAATAGCTCACGCTTTCTCCTCATCTGAATGATGCTCCCCTGACTCATCCCGCATTTGCGATATATAGCCCTGAGTTTGCTTGGCATGTAATTGCCTGGCTAGGAGAGTGCCTATTTTGTTCCCACTAACATAATGAGATATCTGGAGCCTTAACAATGCAACTTCTGCCCTGTTTGTATAAATAGGTTGCAGTTTGCCTTTAATGAGAGTTACTTTCCTCTGAGTCTGCCAGGTAGGAGAAAGTTTATGGGCATGTTCAGCTTCCTTCAATGCATTCTCTGGACCTTGTCTTTCTTTGGCTTTCAACCGGTAAAGGGAAGACGCTGAGATGCTTGTGCCCCTGAGAACAGCTTTAAATGCATTGCAGGTGGTGGGGGGCGAATGTCCCCTATTTGATTATTCTGAAATAATTCTCTGATAGCTCATCTTGAGTCGTTGGGTCACGGGTTAAAATGTTTGAAAAGTACCAACGTCTCCTCCTTGAACTCGGGAGGCGCCACTCCAAACCCACCTCAACCAGTGCGTAGTCAGATTTGATAATCGGGTGGATAGTTGCTGATTAGAGAGATTGGCGAAGTGGCTGGCTTAAAAAGATATAGTCAATCCTGGAGTAGGATCTATGAGAGTGGTAGAAGAATATGTAATCTTTCACCATAGGGTGAAATGCATGCACAGAAAACAAGGAACCCCAATCTGTGAAGTGCCTTCTTAATGGATTTCACAAAGGCACTTGTAAGGGGTCTATGTTGATGCGTTGTGTCCTGAACGGTATCCTAAATCAAGTTAAAGTCTCCCAGAAGCACTATCTCACCCTCTGCAAAAAAAAACAGCACGTCAAGGAAGCTCAATAGAAACTGCGTTTGGCCACTATTAGGAGCATAGAGTTTTGCTACCATACAAGTCAGCCCCCCCAGGGTACCCTTGACCAACAGGAATCTACCCTCCTTATCCAGTTTGGACCTCGACCCCGTTTGTGCTGTAGTGTATGACCTTCACCCTTCTTGAGATGTGTTTCCTGCAATGCCACAAAATCATATTGGTGGTCGTCAAATAATTTCCGCAGTGTCTCCTGCCCCCCCCAGGCTGTTCATCCATGTGTACTAGGGACAACAAACAATAATCAAACATAAAAAGTAACAACAAAACAGGTAACAACTCAGAAACTATAAGTCGCTGATACTTAAACCTCTATGTGGTCCTCATGGTCGGGAAGGGGTATTCATCCGCCTCCACCACCTCCTGTCAGACCACTCTCAAAAGCTCTAATAGTATCTGGTGTGAGGACCTCCTTTATCACTAACTGGAGGAATGGAAGGGAACACAATGGAAGCGCTCATTCCGCTAGCGCCCCTACAGCTTGTCCAAAGTCTCCAGGCTCTCCCCCGAAGGAGGTGTCTCCCTTCCCGGGGGCCTTGAGAGCTCCCATGCGGCCTCCATCCAAAATCCTCTCCTCTGCCCCTACGTAACCCTTCAGCTGATGTGGGTTAGGTGCATAAGTCTACATCTTGGGGGGTTTTCTCCCCCTCCTCGGCTGCCTCCATTGATCCACAGCAGTGGACGCGGAGGGGTCCTCTCGGCGCTGCGACTACCCTGTTGCAGCGAGTCCGATGTCTGCACTCTTCTCCTGCAGCCCCAGTGCAGCGGCCGCCGCCCCATGCTCCTTGCTCCATGAAGTGGTAGGATTTGTTGTTAAGTTCAAAATCTATGCCAAAGGAGAATGTCCATCTGCACCAAACATTTTTCAATTTCAACTCATCTGTGACCCTGGAAAAGAGTGCACTGAGCCCCTTGAAAAGACGCAAAATCCTGTTGCCTCGCCCTTTGAAGGATGCGCTCCTTGACCTTGAATGAGCTCAATTTCACTAGGATGTCTCTAGGTCTCTTACTCTCATTGGCGGAGCGACTCCCCACCCTATGCACTCTTTCAACCTGTACTACTGGGTGTTCTTCGCCCACCAGGGTGGAGGAGAGACCCACTACAAACGCCTCCAGATCTGCTCCCTCACTGCCCTCTTCCAGCCCCCTTACTCTAATGTTGTCTCTGTGGGAGCGGTTTTCCAAGTCCTCGCATTTGAGTATTGAACGCTGGAGTTGTGACTTGAGCTGTGAGACCTCTTTCTCCATGGGACTTACTTATTGTTTCATCTCCTGGACCTGCGTTTCAAGATCTAACGTACGGGTCCCCATGGAATCCAGGTCCGCCGGAAGAGAGGCCATGTGACTATTAATGTCCGATTGGAATGCAGCTGTGAGTTCCTCTAGCAATTCCTCCTTGAAGGTGCGAAGGGACGACAGAAGGTCCTCCTTGGTTAGTGCCATGTCCCCTGACAGTGGTGACGTGAGCACCCCGGATCTGGCAGGCACAAAATAACTAGAGACCCTGTTAGATTGTGGCTTCCGTCGAGGCATATGCGTCCCCCGACACCTCTCTCGCTTGTGCACCTCTTGCCACTGCATGCACCACTCCGTCCGCTGACCCCTTTCTGCTCCTTACCGGGATATGACTTCCCACACTGAAACCGCCAGGGAAATCCCTTTCACAGGGAGAGAAATGTCCATCGTGCTACTCCTTGGCCATGGGCCTCCACGGTGAAGCTCCACTTGGGCTGACCTCGGGTGCCATTTTAGTGTCAGGCAACAGCGTCAGGCATGCCCCAGGACTGGGCATCCAGGGGCCTGCCACCGCCCCCCATTCCTCTATAGGGGGTCGCAAGCCGATGTCTTTCCTCCTGCGGTCCCCGGCTCTCTCTCCTCACTGGGACTGCGCTACTTTCATCGTTGCTCCAGATGAGGCCGCGCTCTGCCCTTACCGTGCAGCCGCCGGGTGCTCCTGGAGGGGCTTCACTGCCCCCCCGCCGGTCCTCCATGAATGTCACCATATCCCCCAACCCAGGGATATTCTTCGCCCTTCTCAGGGCCACACAGAAGCGCGGGCCGCAAGGCTTCCGGCCCGCACTCAAGCCCTCCGTTTGGGATGAGGTCTCTAGATCAGAATCCATGGTGACACAAAGACTGAGTCAGCAACAAGGCAAAGTGTAGCATAGATAGCATCAATGCCATCTGGTAGGAATCCCTCTGCTAGGAACCCCTCTGCTTATCTTGTCTTTGTGATATGTATTTATACAGATCTGGTAGGACCCCTGACGCAGATAGATAATAGATAAGAAGGCATGCTTCGGACAGCAATTATATAAACAATTCTCTGAAAAGGTACATTATGTTACCGGCACAGGAAAGTGGAAAGTACATATTTTATCTTTGACGCTGATAGTGATGCCTTTTTCAGAATGGCACTGATAACGTGAAACTAAAACATCTTCCTAACTATCAACATGGCACCCATCTTGGAAGAAATAAATAAATAAATGTGTTAAAATAGAGCAAGCTAAGTAAGTTAAAAGTCATTGGGTGACAAGGGCACAGGTCTGCAAGCCAAAGGCTAAGCTAAACTCCTGATTCCCATTAAAACTAAATAGGATCCACTACCGCAGGGTTTGTTGATTGTGGTAGAGCTGGTGGTGTCTTTTATGGGATGGCAGATTATATAAAGGTCTCCACCCATAAGAATATAGTCTGCTTGAAAGTGGGCTATATTGGCTGATAGCCCCTGATAGCATTCTGGGGAGTTTCTGTTAGGTGCGTAGCCATTGCAGTACAGAATTATGTGACAACTCACCAACAAATATCTGCCCTCCGCATCTGCAACATTCTCCCTGTACCTGAACGGTATACTCCTGAGCATTAGTATGCAAAACCCTTGGGAGTATCAGCTGTAATGTGATAGTGTGAGATGAATCGGTTGAGCCCCTATGTAGCTGCATACACATTCGGCATGAAGTAATGTTAGCTTGACCCCATGTCGGTTTCCTAGGGTTACCGAGGCCTCTTTTGTTCCACATGATGCACCGAAGGCTGAGACCCCATGGAATAGCAAAGTCTGTTGTCATACTGTGCATTATTGAATCATTAGACGTGAATATTTGTGTGCCGGTGGCGTTGTGTGGAGTACATGCTGTGTAGGAAAAAATAACAAATTAAATAAACAGGAAAACAAATCCCACCCCCCCATCCACATCAGGAGAAAATCAGCTGGTGAATTCCATGGTAACCCCCAAAAATGAAACAACCAAACATTTGGTTTACACCTTCGGGGTATAGCAATGCCGCCAAGGGCATCTTCCTTCTGGACAGTGGGTATGTAGTTAGAGAGTCTGTGATCAGGGACATGGGTGTCCCCATCATCTGAGTATGCTAGTAGAATACTGGAATCCCAGTACAATAGGTTTAGCCTTGTTAATGCAAAGTGATTCAGGTAGCAGTGCCAGAGGAGCGTTCAAGTAGGTGGGTCCCATTGGGAATTAACTGCATAGGCTCGGGATAGCGAAATGAGGGGGTATGAGATGGGGAATTTGTTCCACCCTTGTATTGTTTGCAAAATTGACCAGCCTCCACTGCGGTCTGGAAGGTGTGGCGCCAGCCCTACACCTTCACATGTAAACATGCTGGATAAAGCATATTGTACTTGAGGCTAACCTTTTGGAGTGTGCATTTTATATCTGTAAATTTACATCTCACTACCTGGACAGCTTGTGTGAACTCCAGAATGATGGACAACATTGTGCCTTGGTAGTTGAGCAGCCCCCGGTTGTGGTCCAGACATAGGGTGGTGTCCCTGTCTCTAAAATTGAGGAGGCAGGCTATGGCATGGCGGTGCTCCCAGTACAGGCCGTGGGCCATATGATCGGTGCGCCCTTTCAACAGCGAAGTTATCCTTGAAGACTTGTCTGCCAAAAAGTTCAATAAAGAGGGTCTCTGCGAAAATATCTGGGGGTACAATGTTTGTGGATTTAGCGATTCCCACAATTTTGATGTTGTTGTCGGCACAATCACACTTTTAAATCTTCTTTTTTGGCCATGACAGATTTCCACAGACATTCCGCTTTCTCCAGACATTTCTGAGTATCAGCCAAGTCATCCTCAATCTTCAATATTCCTTCACTCTGCACCATCTAACTGGACAGTGTGCCTGTCTAGTCGTTCGCCGCTGCAGTCCAAGCAGCTACTGAGGTTGTCAATGCATGCATCAATTAATTTGAAGCCAGAACGTCATTCAGCCATTATGGCAATGGTACCAATATAGGGGGATTGTAAACGTCACTTGGTGAAAGGTCCTCTGCATCCGCCGTTGTCGATGTGCTCTAGCAGTGAGGAAGGACATCTTGTTTTGCTTATGGTCGCTGGGGCCTATGATGTTTGAGGTAGTGTGATCACTAAAACAGGGCCAGCCCTGCTAGTCTGAGAATGTTGCAAACAGAATGCATGGGTCCCACCAGGTCTATGAGGGGCCCCATGAGGGGCATGTGCAGGGATGCATATGATGGTCAGGATGGGGTGTTCTCCAGGAACAAAGAATAGGGGTCTGATCCTGTCAGGACTGTTGAGATTGTGTGGCGTCCAGCACTCAAGCCAGGAAGAGATGGTATGGCATTCTACATGCAGCCAATCGGGTAGTGTTATGACTTAGTCGCTGCAGCAGGCAGGCCACAGTACCATCAGGGCCCAGAACCCTCAGAGGCAATACAGTACCAGTGGGCAGTAGAGATTGCTGCACACTGCTGTCCGTCCCTCCTGCAGTCTCAACGTCAGCAGTTCTTCATATAGCCTTCAGGTATCTAGCCAAAAATCACCCCTCCACAAATGTGAGGTTGTAGGGCTGATGGAAATTCAGCTAGTCAGAGACGCGGACGGCGGTTCCTTGTGGAGACCATACCATGTTTAAGAAGTAGAGTTTGCTGAAATGGTCGAGGGTGCCGGCAGAGGTCAGACGAGACACAACGCACTGGTAGCTTGTGACATGCTGGGGTCAGATCAGGTTGGCAGGTTCACAAGAGCACCAGGCACCAGCACCAGGGACACCATGTGGCTGCCTAGCACACCTCTTTTTCACCTCAGCATGGCATGCCGACAGACCCAGCACTGCTGCACCTCTAGGATATCTGCCAAAGTATTTGTAATGTGTCAGGGTGGCTTGCATGCACCTTCATCCTTGGTCCAGGGGCCTGTAGTTGGTGGTCAAGCCACAGGCTTCAAGCCGCATGTCCCACAACCCCACCCTCAGGCTCACCAGTAAACTCTGTCACTATGAGGCCTCGTGGTCAGGTAGTAGTGTGTCAACCATTCCAATATCATGTGCAGCACTGAACCAGGCCCAAATGGTCCCGGGCAGCTCAGCACACCCAGGGCGATGCAATATCGGGCATGTCTGAGGTCAGTTTAAGCCCAATAGTAGCAGGATCGGAAGATTCCTCAGGAGCTTCATTGCTATTCAGCCCTCTTGGTTGCAGGCCTGGCCTTGCCCTCCCAAATCAAAATTTAGATTCTCTGTCACCAAAAAATTCCATAATTGGCAGGTCAAGTGGGAAATCATTTATATGATAAGCCTAGAATCTGTATTTTGGAAATCGGACAAAAAGTGCATTTAAAAATCATACAACGGAACATAGTAGGCTTAAAATAAAAAATGGATGAGAAGGATTGGGCTCCATAAAACAACAGGATATCTGCTGCTTGACAGAAAGGTGGACAATTAACACCATTAATCTCAATTGATATTAAAAAAAATATAATTTGCCTGCCGTGAAACAACAAAAGGGCAGACCTACTGGGGGATTGAGCATTTGGGTAAGAATATTGTTGGCAGTAAACACTGAAATAACTAATTCTGTCATAAACAAAAACATACAAATCTTCGATCTAAGAAGTAAGGATTGGTCACTTAAGATCTTGAATGTTTCTTTCAGCAGGTGGTTGGGCCCTGTTCAGGTCTGAAGCTCTGCTCTTTGAAGACTAGTTTATGGTGAAAAGATTGTCATAAGTGACAAAGACACCATCAGAAAGCAGATATGCAGGGTCTGTCTCTCCCAAAAACAATTGTGTATTGGAATGTGGCGACTTCAAAAAATGCATCCTTTAATAATGGATCACACCATAGTTCATGAGAATAGTGTTTAGAACATACCCTTACTCTCCAAAATGTATTTCATGAGCACAAAGAAAGTTAAATAATCTTTGAAACTCTAGTCGAGGAAGGCCTGCACCCTCTGAACAGTTGAACTCAGTCAGACAGTCCCACAAACCCACTATCGGAGTAGCCCGTAGACAAAGTACCACCAACTACATGGTGATTAATATTGATGGATGGTATCTTGTTGTTTATATGAGTCCATGACAGGCTCAAAAATGCCTGCAACTCTTTACACCTCGTTATAGCACATCCAAACTCGAGTTCTTTTGCTTCTACATTAAAACAACTAGCAGGTAGCCTAAACATTACCCTGAAACCAAACAAAAAGAACATTGTTTAAATTGATGATAATTATGTCCAAAACTGGATGACTTTGTAAACCTCTATATTAACTACAGATATGGAAGCAATTGAAAACATTTGAAGAGCTGGCACAGGCGGCTGTGGTTAGAAAAAACAAAATCCATCTTGCACCTGAATATACTTCTACAGGTCTCCCGGATTGATATGAGATGGAATGTTTAAAATTATAAAAACAATTCTCTTTTGCCCTGAAAAATCAATACCTTTCTGACAACTTTGAACAGTTTTTCATGACTGATAGCACATAAAAATAAGCACCATTCCCAAAAGCTCTGGCAAGCTCTATTTGATGCAATAACTTCTAGAAAATCTAGAAAATTCTGGGAGATTGTAAGTTGGGCTGCAAAGGCCCTCCCGAGAGCTTGGAATTGAACATGAGTCCACATCTTTATATGAATCACTTCAAAACCATTTACTGGAATGAAGGAGATAATATACTGTACACAACAAATGGCCTAGCTCTGCAGAACCATGTTGGACTATGAGGCAATAGTACCCCAAAGGAATCATTACACTCAATTCAGAACAGTGGGAAAGCTGACCCAAATGTAATCATGAACAAAAACGTTACATTAAAACAGCAACCTCTTGACCACTTAATATCAACAGTAGTCAACCCAAAGTTCAGCAGTGCCCCATTTGTCTCTGGTAGTGCTTTGCCCCATTATTCAAACTTAGGGTCAGTGGACGAATTTAGTGAAATGCTATTCAAGTCTAAAAGCTGCACAAATCCAATGGGCCAGAAAAAGATTCCAACAGATGTTCAAAATCATATAACCCTGTTGTCATCTTTACTAACTAACTCAACCTTTCAATAACATGTGGTCTTATGAGCAGATCTTACTCTCATGCAGGAAATCAGTACTGTACCATTATACAAAAAGGGTCCAGAGATCTCCTGGGAGACTATCAACTGATTTCTTTGCTTGATGGAGTAGGCAAAATATGTGGGGAGCTGTTATTATTTCTCCTGGATTAGTGGCTCAAAGAAAAAGACTTGGGGCCTGTTTTAAATATTGGCCGGCAAGTTACTCCATCACAATGGTGACAGATATCCCATTTGCTGAAATCTAAATCCCATAGGGTATAATAGGATTTATATTTTGGTCACCATTTTGAAGGAGTAACTCATCTGACAATATCTAAATCAGCCCCTTATAATCCTCAAATCAAACGGGGTTAAGGAGAGGCCAAGGCACAGTGAATCAAGTAATTCGATTAAATCTCATCTGGTTAAAATATATATTCCTTAAAAAGTCATCCCTGTACATGTTATTCATCAACCTCCAAAATGCCTTTCATAGTACTGATCATCCCACACTATGACCAATCCTAAAGGATCTAGGAGCCCCAGAAAAGTTGTTAAAACTACTAATTGCTCTGCACTCTGGTAAAACGAATCAGGTGGAGTACATCACCAGAGGTGATTACATAGCTGATATTCTGATAGAGCGCAGTGTCAAGCAAGGCTGTGTAACCCTATTTAATCTCTATATAAATTACATTGTGAAACCACTAACAAATCTCAATCTAGATGTGCCCAAAATGACCAAAGAGCCAATTCCAATACTACTCTTTGCAGATGATGCCCTGCTAATGGCCAAAACAGAGCTATCAATTCACCATGTGCTGGCAGGATTTAGTTGATCTGTGCCACCAGAAGTCTAATCATCAGTGTTGGAAAAACAAAGTACATGATCCTCAACCAAAAAAAACAAAAAAACTGATAGTGTCCTTCAGGATCTATAGCAAGCCTCTTGATCATGTATCCACTCACGACTATATGGGAACTCATTTGGACTGCAAACTTCTATTGGCCCTGCAGATGTCCAAGAGCAACACCATTCTGGCTCAGCAATCTGGAGCAGTGCTGGGATTTGCACACTCATGTGGAAATTGTTTAGTAGGCCTGGCTATGTTGGCATACAAAATGAACAGGTAGGCCTGCAAGCACATATGGCTCAGAGATCTGGGGTTATATGAAAACACCATCTATCCAAATTACTGAAAACAATGCCGGCTACTGCATATGGGCAGTGGAATGCTGATGGATGCCCTGAGAGCAGATTTAGATTTAGAAAAGATTGAGGATGATATCACTTTTGCACCAGTAAAGTATTAGATAGCGTATTTGGATCTGGCCTCTTACAGGTCCACAATATTGGATATCAAGATGAATCAAAAATGTCACTCAATACCATTGTTTGCCCCTATATCCAAAGTCCTCTACAATATCAGCCTAGATGATCTTTGGCTTTATCCAGAAATTATCACAAAGGCTAGCCTCAATCTGCTTATGAAGGCATACTTGGGAATACATAAATCAAGTGAAGATAAGTCAGGCAAGTCCTTTGCTAACACGCTATTTTTCATATTAACAAGACCGTGGCTTTGGAGTTTTATTGGAAGAAATCTTCCCAGGAGAAAGAGAGCCCTCTATCTAAAGTTCTGATGGGGCATTTTGCCAGTGGCATCAATAACTAAAAGATGATCAGCAAAATCTGACATGCTGGGAGGCCCAGAGACACTATCTCATTTTCTCATGCCGTGTCATCACACCTTAAGTAGACCAAATCATTATTTACATCCACTTTTTCTGAAGCATTTTGCCAGGAAGTGTTACGGAGCAGAAGATCTCTATATGGGGTCAGATGATAAAAATATAATCTTTGCTGTTTCATCTAATATCTATGCAGCCTGGAAGTTAAGAGAATGAGCCCAAGAAAGCCTGCATATACCTAAAAACCTTACTTGAACTTTACTGGTACTGATGCGTTTGTTATTTGAATGTCTCCTAAGACATGTACTGGTTCTGAATCTGCATTTTCTAATGGCTTTTACAAAGCCTAAAGCAAGAATTTGCTATGAACTTAACAAACCTTTTTTGGACTAATACTGAATCAATCCATATCTATGATTTATTGTGATAAAGCAGTGGAATTTTTTTTATTACACCAAGTGAAATCAAGGAAGCAATGCCAGCCATGTGTGCTTGGCCGTTAGTGCAGAGGGCAGGAGTGGTGCATCCACAACATATGTATAAGAGGTTCATGCAATGTTAAAACTGAGTATCTATTATGAGTTTACTCAATACCCCTCTAGACTCATATTGTATTCTTCTTAATTCTCCTCTAGACCCATTTAATATAAACAAATGTGGGGTCTCATTCTATTATCTTCCAAAAAAGACCATCTTTTTGCTGTTAGCATAAGTAAACCACTAAAGTCACATGCAGTGTAAACACTCAGGGTACTGCCAAAGCATTTGCTCTTTAATGACGAAAGTTGACTCCGTAGAAAACTGATTCATGTGTATTACCACAGAGAATCTGCAGTGGCATAGGCATTCTTAAAGGGGAAAGGCTTCCATTGCTTAGAACAATTGTGAGGATTACTCAAGAGGGCAACATTAGGAGTAGAATAAATGTACGTGAACCCTACCAGAGAAATCAAACTCCCTTATTGATACTCAGTGGATTAGCAAGGTTGATTTTCACAGGGTTAAAATGGAGGATATGACTGTTACACACTCACCTGGTTCCAACCACAGGACGACACTGAAGGCAATGCTAGGTGCCCTCTCACAAATCTAGAAGAAGGCGAGCTCAGGAAATAGAACTCCTAGTACTCACCAACCTTGATAAAGGGGGAAAGGACAAAATAACAAGCAACGGTACTGTGGTAACTGCTCGGTTGCCTCGTAAACTGCATAGAAATTTGGAACTCTCTCGACCTTGATAGGGTACAGTATACTATAACAACAAAAGCAATGTTACCTATGATTCCCTACTTGAAACCCAAATTATATTTACTCCTCAGATACACCTACAGGCATAATCATAAACATTGCATAAAAGAGATACAACAACCGTTTCAGGAATAGATGTAGAACTTATGCAGCTCTGCATCACACAGGAAATGTGAGTCTGAACAAATACAACTATAATCTCTCAGAGACGATTCCTAGGTGCCAAAAACAACAGTTCCAGAACACAACTACAGCCATTCTATTCGAATATGAAGAGTTGAGAGTGCTGCAAGAGTTCAAGTGCTGGGCCTCAGGGGAAGGGCTTAGTACACCAGCAATGTTCAGGGTTCACAAACAGGACCAGGTCTCAAGAAGAAAGTCTTGAACATAAATAGTCTATGGGGTAGTGAGCACTATCCTGGGAGTTCAGTACTTAGATTTAATAAAACTGGAACTGAACTCCAAAACAACATGAAACTGCAGGTGCAAGGAACTCAACAGAAGTGGAATCATAGCTAATAGAGAGGGTTACTGAAAACATTGCAGATGCCCCAGTCTCAGAGTCATTAAAAGGGCTTGAAAGGCTAGAGCACTGGAAAATCAGGAGACAATCACAGTGAAAAAACTTGCACAAGAAGGTGAGTGCAGGAACAATACCGATGAACTTTGGGAACAAGTTGGAGGCCAAGCTCTAATGTAAATTCAAGGAGGGTGTTTATACAGGATGGCAGCAATATTCCTGAAAGCCTACCCAGTAGCAGGTGGAAACAGTGATTGACATACAACCATTCTAATGAAAACCAAGTGCATGATAGTACTTCCTACACAGTGTTCTTCAGAGGAAATGTGGTTATTATAACTGTGAATATAAAATCTTCAGGTGCAATCTGGATGAAACTTGCATAGCAGCACAACATGAGAGTCAATGGTTTAGACATCAGCAGGAGGGAGAACCCATAGAGAGGGCACTGGCCTGAAAGACGGCACTAAGGAAGCAAGCATGACTGGAATTTTTCAGGCTAGAGAGGCGCCACAAAGCAAAGAAGACATGCTCCTGATGGGTAAAACCTACAGCATAGGACACATGGAGTTGTGACAATGACGTTTGTGCACTCGCTCCTTATACCCTTGGATTTATGTTACAAAATGTAATTAAATGTGGTCCCTTTGAATAACTGCAACAAAAGGCTTTCCTTGTTAAACCCAGCAATTTTGTGTTTACTGCCTGAGGGGTCACTCTCCAAGGAAGCATGAACCCATTTGCACTCTTTCTGGAAAATCTACATTTATCCTCTCAGTCAAAGCACTTCTTTATGTTGTTATGCTAAATGGATGGTTTGAGGGGTACACCCTGAGAGCCTAACTAACTCTTAAGAGTAAGGCAATGCTTTTGAACTTTGTCTATAAGTCTCTAATACTATCCTGAAGTATATAATTGTCTTGATTGCTATTGTAATAATACACCAAGCAGTCCTACTTGAGTTATTCTAATGAAGGAAGCTGCCCTTAGTTTCAACTTATTGAAACAAAAGGAAGATTGACTGAATAAACTACGTACATACTATGGACTTGCACTTTATGGTCCTAAATTTACCCTCCACAATATACTGCTTAGTTGAAGACTCCTATTACCAAAACCTAGGAATTTTTTATTTAGACATATGGTTATTTATAAATCACATTTTTTCTAAAAAAAAACTACTACTAAACTCAATGGTTTTCTTCTACTTCTATCTTATGTGATTGCAGAGTCAACCGCAAAATGTAATTATAACCTTTGTGTTGTATACTATGTTGTAAATTGTTATGGTCTGTCATGGCTGAAAACAATAAAGATTTGTTCTGATTTGGAGAGACAAAGGGAGAAACAATTAAATTAAAATTGTAAAAATGCTGCTTTTAGAGAGTTAAAGATAAAATGGTACCCCATTCAACCATATATTCATGTTACTTAAATGAAGTAGCTCCCATACACTTCTGGTATATAACTAACAATGTAAATTATATTTTATGTTCATACTACTCTTACTTTCCCTATGTATCCTGAAGGGCATTTAAAACTTTGAACACCTTAAGAAGAAACAATAAATCATTAAATACCCTCCAAATACTTTTGTTACTTCTTTATCATGTAATCTCTCTAAAGATATAATTACATACATTGTAACAGTACATAGATATAATGGACTCAGAACAAACAGACACTTGATAAAATGAATGACTAATTTCACAAGAAGTTCACACTTGAAACTATATTTCTATAACTGGTGTCACAAAAGAGACTTTCACATATATATAAGGTTTGCATTATACACATAAGTCATTTCATATGGAAAGACATTAAAATGTATCCAACATATAATTGTCAACTTGATTGACATTAAAGTCCATAAGCCCATATGTAATGGGGTGAGACTTTTTCAAATGAGGCCCTTCCATGCGTGCAGTAGGTATTATTGCTTCAATGTAATACTCTACCCTCCTGGTGTTCATTGCCCGTCACCCGTGTCTACCCAACACACTTCGACCTTCTCTGGGAGGTACTTTTACATGAAGGTCTTCCTCAGGGTGGAAAAATAAATTTACTTTCACATGACACTACAAAAAGACCAAAAGGACACATTGTCAGAAAGTTCCATACTTATTTGTGAAGATTGTAGGAACCTATTGATCAATGTAGTTATATACCATACATTGTGTATACAGAGCTTGAGGGTGCAGAAATCCTTAATGTTGGAACCTTCTTATAGTTGTGCGTGTTAACCCAAAATGAGCCGACCGATAATGCTGGAAAACTCCCAATACATCAAATATATATATATAACCATGGGCCAGATGTATGAAAAAGTTTTGCACTCGCAAACGGTGCGAATCGGTAAATTCGGCCGTTTGCGAGTGCAAAACAGTGGTCTGCGATGCATGAAATGCACTCACAGACCACAAACAAGAAATTGTTAAAATTGTGATTTCTTGCGTTGCGACCTGGAAATTGCGAGTCGCAATTTGCGATTCGCAAATTCCAGGTCGCAAGGCTATGCTGGAAAAAATCGCAAATTGCGATTTTTCCAAAAATGGAATTTTGCACATGCAAAATACCATGATATGCAACCAGGTGGTAACCTCGTGCAAAATTTTAAAATGCTGTTAAACTGCATTTTTAAATTGAACATGTAAAGCACACATGCCCTTTTGGCGTGTGTGTACATTACATGTTGAAAAAAAAGATTTTGGGGTGCATGAGAGGGGGCCTTAGGCCCCCAGCACTCTGGCCATTTGCATTTCCAAAATTGCGATTTTTGGTTCAGAAATCGCAATTTTGGAAATGCAAAAAATTTGCAGGTATGGCCCAACAGGCCCATAGCTGCGAATGGAGGCGGTGTCGCAATTTGTGATTCGGTAATAGCATTTGCGTTTTTTAAGAAATCGATATTACAGATTCGCAAATGTGATACATGGCCCTTTGCGAGTCGGTAATATTGATTTCTTAAAAATCGCTATTACCGAATCGCAATGGGCCGTGATGATACATCTGGCCTTATGTTCTCTTACCAGACTTAGGGGGTCATTCCGACCCCGGCGGTCAAGGACCGCCGGGGCCGGGGTCGGCGGGAGCACCGCCAACAGGCTGGCAGTGCCCCGCAGGGCATTCTGACCGCGGCGGTTTGGCCGCGGTCAGAACAAGAAAACCGGCGGTCTCCCGCCGGTTTTCCGCTGCCCTGAGGAATCCCCCATGGCGGCACAGCTTGCTGCGCCGCCATGGGGGATTCCGACCCCCTCACCGCCATCCTGTTCCTGGTGGTTCGCCCGCCAGGAACAGGATGGCGGTATGGGGTGTCGTGGGGCCCCTGGGGGCCCCTGCAGTGCCGATGCCAATGGCATGGGCACTGCAGGGGCCCCCGTAAGAGGGCCCCACAAAGAATTTCAGTGTCTGCTGAGCAGACACTGAAATTCGTGACGGGTGCAACTGCACCCGTCGCACCTTCCCACTCCGCCGGCTCCATTCGGAGCCGGCTTCCTCGTGGGAAGGGGTTTCCCGCTGGGCTGGAGGGCGGCCTTCTGCCGGTCGCCCGCCAGCCCAGCGGGAAACACAGAATCACCGCGGCGGTCTTCAGACCGCGGAGCGGTGTTCTGTTGGGGGAACTCTGGCGGGCGGCCTCCGCCGCCCGCCAGAGTTAGAATGACCCCCTTAATGTTGTAAATAAAAGAGGACACATTTGACCCAGTGAACAGATCGGGCGCGCGCGTGTGTGCGCTAAATACGTGTTCGTTTTTGTGGTGCGCGCGGGTGTCCAGTTTCTGGAAGAAGCACTAGAGCTGCTGAGGAGAGGTTCAGTCTAAGGGTTGAAGTAATATGCGTGTGGACTTTCCGGCTGACATCACGGAACAATAATCTCATCGAAATTCATCTCACAGGTTGATTTAGCTGTCTGTCTCAGCCAAGGGAGAAGAAATCTAGGGCCAAATGTATCAAGGTTTTTTGCATTCGCAAACGGTGCGAATGCAAAAAGCCAGTTCAGAATGTATGAAAGACATTCTGAACGCAATTTTAAGGAATCGCAAAAATAGCGATTCCTTATAATTGCGACCCTGTTTAGAGAGTCGCAAATTGCGACTCTCTAAATAAGAATTTGCAAATAAGTATTCCTTATTTGCGATTTCTTAGCACATGTATGAAGCCATTCCTAAATGCAATTTGGGCATTTAGGAATCGCTATTTACCACCAGGTTGAACCTGGTAGTAACCATGTGCAAAATTAAAAAAATGCATTTAAAATGCATTTTTAAAATGTACATGTAAAGCACACATGCCCTTTTGGCATGTGTGCACCTTACATGTTCCAGAAAAAGAATTTGGGGTGCAGTAGAGGGGGCCTTAGGCCCCCAGCACCCTGGGGTTTTCCATTTCCAAAATTGCAATTTCTGGTTAAGAAATAGCAATTTTGGAAATGCAAAAGATTTGCAGATATGGGCCAACAGGCCCACAGGTGCGAATGGGGACAGATTCTCTATTTGCGATTCGGTAATAGCATTTGCGATTTTTAAGAAATCGCTATTACTGAATCCCAAAAATCATACATACGTTTTTGCATTTCTGAAATAGCGATTTCTTAAAAATCGCTATTTGAGAATCGCAAATCGGTTGTATGATACATCTGGCCCCATATTTTTACCTTTACTAAAAAGCTTGTAAGTATGGATCGACTCAATATGACACCAAGGGTTTCTCATGTCTGTATAGACAAGGGGTTGATCTGGCCTAGAACAGAAGCATAAACACAAATAAAGGTCTTGTTTACATAAAATGACATCCTTGACATTGCTAGTATATGCGAGGTGGACTTCACTCATGTTTTCAGTGTCCCTCTACTACAACATGGGGATCCGGGTGGCCTCAGAATCCGGCTGGAAATCTTCATGCAGAGTTTACAGTTCCCATAAAAGAATCAATATGGTTACTCTGTATGCCTCTCACATGTTACCAGAGGCTAACTAGGGTAACTTCTAGCCCATTTCTGGGTAATTCTGGATGTCACCTGACTCAAAGGACCTTGGGTAACGTAGTCATCCAGATAGGATCTGTATCATAGCTTTCTCAATTTATAACTGGGGCTTACAGTGTTCCACAGGTCCAGAGTTGGCATCTTCCTGCCTCTAGCCATTTGATGCTTGCATGACTGGTTGTAACTGAGAGACGTTGTGAATTCTTCCACAACAGTCACACAATAGAGGGATTAGGTGTGTCTAAATGGGCCATCTACTGGCAAGATGGGGGGATGGAGCTTGGCACAACCCCACTTTCAAATGAATAGGCTGTCCCCTTCCTTTATAAAAAGGGCTTATAACCACCACATTTTCACTACAGCCAACTTGTAGGCTGGGCATTTGAGTGAGGAAATTCCAAACACTTCAAAGATGTGATCATTAGACCCAATTCTTCAGTTCACTTTCTGGACCTGTGGAAGTACTTGTGCTGCAGTAACTTCTGCAATGCTGTTTTGCTGTACCGGGAAGGGCTGTTTTGCTGCCTGGAGCTTGCTTTGAACCCTCAGATGACAGCCCTGCTGTTTGAGCCCTGCATCTTTAACTGGAGCCAGGACTGCCAGAATGAATCTAAGGGCTAGTTTGCTGGACTCTTGTTCAGAGCCAGACTGTGACATAAAATGCTCCCACCATCTTGAACCTGCACTTGGACCTTGAGTGAGTCCTGAACTCCCAAATGGTGTCCTGCCAGTCCTGAACCATTATTTGTAGTGCTAAATGTGCCCAGATAGCCAAAAATCCAAATTGGAGGGGTTAGATATGTTTGGGCTAAATGCCAATCTGACAGCCAAAGGGAGACCGGGACCAACCTGCTCATCTATCAGTCCAAAGTGCACAGCCAGCCAGCCTGACTTTACAGCTGCTCCTGCTATGTTTGTCTCCACAGCAGCACATTCTGTTCAGCAGTCTTTCACCAAACGGTATCCGAGCCCCTGGAACTGTCTCCAGCCACACTCTTCTGCCTCATCCCTCTGGAGATTTTTGACTTCCAAAAGGAGACTAAGGACCCAATTAATGTATTGGTGGTGTGTATACTCTGGTGACATATGAAGGTCCACCTGTCCAATTTAACAGTAGACAGACCTACAGTTTGTTCCCGGTGGAGACAATTCTGTCTGTTTCTGCCATGGCCAAAAATTTCCAAACACGCTAGGGGAACAAAATCTGTCAGAGAAATGGCTACATGTCCACGTGTCCACATTGAAAGAGCAGAAATTAAGTCATTCTTTACCGTTTCTTACTCCTAGGTAAAACCTGATGGTAAGGATCAGTGAAATCATTATAATGCTCCCCCTGCCATGGGCAAAGAACTTCCATGGCAAGATTAGCATTACATGTTTGTTTTTTTGCAAAAATAAAATCCTGTTTCAGGATCTGAGCTGCAGAGCTACGTCCTGCTAATGCAGTCCCATAGAAGAGAGCAAAATGGCAATGATAGAAACAACCATCACAGAGGATCCTGGCTATGCTTTTATAAATGACTGCCTGCCTGCCTTGTTGAACCTGATTTTGAGGTCTTTGAAGATGCCTAGGCTTTGATTATTAAAAGATATGGAGATGCATGTACTTTGAAATCTGCATTATTACTGGAGTCCATAGATCAGTAGGAATGAGAAAATGGGCTTATAAGATAGTGGGTGCCTGCCTACTAAAGATTCACACTCACACTATATATCTGCAAACCTAGCAAAGTGAAAACAGTGAATTCTTCACCAGTTGTGTTAGTTTGTGCAATTCTTTGAAAGGTTCCTCTATTCTACACGTATTGCTGCATGGCTGAGGAGGAGTAAGTTCTTAGCCAATGGTCCATGATCAAGTTGCTCTCCTGGCATAATTAGTACAAATATATTGTATTGATTGTTGCTGTCCCCTATTGTTCTAACATTGATGAGGAATATTGAGAGATTGACTGGAAGAAGTTATAAGGGGTTAGTTGAATTCATTGACGTGGATAGAGGTTACAGCTCAATTGCATTAGGGAAGGGTTTAGTCTGAATCTGTTTTGAAAGGCTGAGGAGAGAGTCTTCAGATCTTCGGGCAGAGGTAGATTGCTGGGTATGATTGCAAGGATTTTATGTATGATCCGCACTGAAGGTAGACATTTAATAGGTAGAAGCACATGGTTTGGGAACAGATAGGCATACAAAGGAATGCAAGTGGCTAGAGGAGTTGGTGTAGAGGACTTAATAAATAGTGTTTGTGAGGAGTGTTAACAGAAGAGAATTGAATTCTTGATGTTATATCTAAGTTTGTTGGAGATACAAAAGAAGACTGAGATAAAAGAGTCAAAGTCAGGTTGTTTATAGGGTTTAGGACATAGAGATGTGCACAGTGTTGCAGATGGTAGAAAACGACAGGTAGAAGGGGGAAGAGAGAAATATGATGGGTCCTGGTTCTCCTAGAATTCAAGATAGTTCGAGGATCAAGGGTGGCATTCAAAAGGCGTTGACACTGGGATCAAGTGAGTTAGAAATAGACATTGGCACTTTGGCTTAAGGCAGGCAAAATTATTTAATTATTTTATTCATTCTTTTGTGTAGTGCTTACATTGTTTGTAAGACATCAAGTAAGTTTAGAAAGTCACAACAATATTGGGTGTTGGTGATAATAGTAGTACATGGAATTTGATGATCCTTTCATTATTGGCCTCTGTTATTTCCATAAGTTGGTACAAGATTACATTGTCAATGACTGAACACAACAAACTCTTCTGAAGCCTCTCTCATGCTTGCCCTGGGGAAAGGATACATCTTCCTGCATACACAATTCTCTCAAACTATAGGACAAATGTGTTAAAAATAAGTGTCTGCAGAGAAGGGTTGTTCCAGTAAACGGAAAAGGCCTTACAGCATTCAAAAACCCTCCAAAAGGTTTTAGTCCCAGGATCAAGGAAGAGGAAAATCCAGGCTGAAATCATGAGAAAAAGAGATAGGGTAATAATAGAAAACAGGGGATGAACACGTAGAAAAACAATTCCAACTGATTTGTGGTGCTGAGAGGCCCTGAAAAAACTTTGTATATGTGTGAAGAGTAATAAGAGAGGAAGTTAAACATCATCTTTGATTTGTATTATAACGATTTTATATGTAGACTTTCACATAGAAATAGGATCACAAAAGAGAGAGAAATCTGGAATGGATTCAAGTAAAGCACACAAGGCACATCTGCAAATGCCCCAAATGGGTCCAGAAAATCCACCACACATGCCCTCACTACCATCTTACAACCAGAAGAGAGTAGTCGCAATAACTACCTTGCCCTTGCAGCAGGAACAGGGAAGACTATATCCATGTTTGAAAAGGAGAGCAGGGACATGGTGCCCATGCAGGAAGCTAGAAAACAACTGTTTCTCCTGCCTGATGCACAGCTGAAGGTGTCCTTTCCATTTCAGATGTTAAGTCAAAGGGACAATGCAAGTAACCACTGGGTCCACAGGCAGCACAAAGGCATAATATACATAGGGAGACTATAGCTAAAGGCAAGGCCTAACATTTTTGCATGATTTCACATAGCTAACTTAATTTGCATGACATATTCTAATATAGTTATCATATTTGAAACATTATTGAGGAATATTTTCTCAGTATTTTCTCATTTACTTTTAGTATTAATCTTTTCTAGGCAAGGACACTGCTCTTATCAAGAGCCAATGTTATGTCATGTTTTTCACCCAAGAATATGTCTTGATGTCATCATTTTTTAAACAACTTTATTTAAATTATGGCAGCATGAACAGTGACCGGTGGGTAGATGACTTCTATACATGTACAAATAGTAACATGTCTTACAAAACACAAGTGAATAATACATTTTGTTACGCTATTGTTCCCCATTTTCTGACTTCTCTTATTACCTTTATTCCCCCACTGGGTATGATGCACATTAGCGTCTGAGTAAAAAAGACAAAACATATGCAATATATGCAAGCATGATACTTTTAACATTTGTCACTCCCTGTTTTGGATCCTCATAGCCTGCTCGATCTCTCCTCCACACAACAGCTTATAGTCCAACTTTTATTCCATTCAAACGTCTATTTTAACAATAAGAGTTCTACCACCAAATCTCCCAGCATCACTGAGTATCATATTCTTTAACAGTGGATTATTAGGAGTTTAGTCAGGGGAGCTAGACAGATACGCTAACACCAAAAGTGTGAGAACATTATCCCTTCCATGCATGAAATATTGTCATTTAATGAACGTTAATAATGGGTCCATACTTCTTCGAATGGCGACATCCTGCCACAAGCAGTGGCAGTTAGTCATTTTCATGGCGTAAAGGTTCCACACCTTGTTTCACCAGGCAGCCACTGTAGGCAACTCTGGGAATTTCTACTTTTTGACAATTGTCAGTTTGTCACCAAGCAGCAGTTGGGCGCTAAGACTACCAACCATAGAGCTCAGGGGTGCTGGAGCATTTTTCCTTTGCAGTATAATGCTTTAAATGGGGTCAGTGAATCTTTGGAGACATCCTAAGGGTGTGGAGGAAATGTCATTACATTTCACAGCAAATCAGTTCAAATACAACAGTATGACCAATGTGGCCACACAAAGAAACTGCAATTAGAAAAAAACATAAGGGGTTTTATTGCAAGCTTAAACTCAGGGTCATGTAAACAAATCTCAAGAAGACCAAGGGCCTGATTTAGAGTTTGGCAGATGGATTACTCTGTCACAAACATGAGGGATATCTTGTCCACTGTGTTACGATCTCTATAGGCTATTATGGGGTCATAATATGGCAGACAGGAGATGTGTCATGTTTGTGATGGAGTAACTGCCTCCTCTAAACTCTAAATCAGGCCCAAAGTTAAAATAAATACAGAATCACCAAGGGTTGACCAAGGTGATGGAAAAGAATCAAAGGAACTAACATTAACAGAACTAAACATTCAACAAAAAGCAATATAGAACATCAAAAGAATCACCTGATGTACAGAGAATAGGTGCTGCTCAGTTCATGGAAGTATTAAAGCAGTTTTAAGTCATGTAAATTTAACTAGTTTCAGCAAGGGAAGCCCTACAAATCGGCCAATCACAGACTAACATGTGCTGGGCTAAACATGTGAACAAAAGCATAAAAAAACACAAAAAGGACAACAAATTATTTGGAAAAAGGATATCTGTGGTAAAAGATTACTAACTAAAGTGGGCAAACATTAAGTAAAAAGGAAAGGAGTCAGCATTTCAGAAGCTTGGTCAAGAGTCTTCTTCTTTGGGTCAGGTGAAAAATCTATAAGTCTCAGCAAGGCATTTTTAAAAGGAGCAAAGGACATGGAAGAATATACCTCTCAGTGTCTGGGAGGTTCTGTATGCAGCGAAGAGTGGGGAAAATCTGATTAAAGACCAACTAGCGATCGATATATCAAAGTTCATAATGGAAGATGATTGTCAAGTCCATCACTCTATGTGACACAAAAGATGTAACATCCAATAGAAATTGATCATACTACACAGGAAGCAACATCACCAAAAGCTTCTATTACTAACAGATAGAAAATATTGCATCTGGTCTGATAAAGCAACTTGAAACATTTATATATGTTACCAGTTCCACAGTTCCAAATGTACTGCGCCCAAGGCCAGGTTCCCACGCTCTCCATGTGTGAAACACCCTATTATAAAGCTAACTTTCTTCTGAGAATTAAGTGTAAAAGAAAGGTTTGCATTAGCTAGAATTGCTAAATATTGTCTGCTCAATCACCAGGCAAGGCCACTTAGGCTAATGCAAGTGAATTAAAACAGGACATTCATTTGAATTAATTATGAATAAGCTACCAAACTTGTTCATGTTCAAATACATTTAGAAGAAAAATATTCTTTTATCCTTTTCATATAACCATAATATTATTAATGTTTATACATTTGCACATCACTTTCTAAAGGCTTACGGCATGGAATCTTTAATTGCTTGAGTGCACACTATTAGTTTTCATCATGAAGTATAATTTAAAGATGAATTCATTGATTTTACATGAGCTTTAATGGCTATACCACCTACATTTTTAACAGCTAACCTACAGTGAATGCACGTTGAAATAGCTGATCAGTGCACCACTTACAACAAAACTATTAGTACTTTGATTAACTATCAATGCATTTTGAAACTGTCACACACAGATGATCACTGTGACATGAGGGACAGTACCAACATTTCTTGTATATCAGGGGTTAGAGACCATTGTCAGCAGCAGTGCCAAGTAATACAATCAGCTGCTCCAGACTCAATCTGTTACCCGTTATATCATGAATTAATGTCAACATTACTTCTCAGAAGTAACTTCTTTCAGGTAAGGCCCACCACATTTTTATGTAAGAACTCAGAACACTGCAGCCTCTCCAATATGCCACATACATATGAGAAATTCGATAAGTGGTCATGTGGCAGTGTAACAGTACTTTATAAGCATTTTCATTAAATTGGGTGCAGATAGATTACTTGATGGCCTTCTGCCAAATTCTGATCAATTGACCTTCAAATATACCTACTCTATATCTGTGCTTGTGAGAAAACAGGGCTGATTGCAGGGGCCCCCTGACATTTTGCCCCCATTTTTCACTTTTTGCTGGTGTTTTCCTGTCTCTGATGGTGCCCTGGGTACTGCTAACCAGTCCCAGGGCCTGTGCTCTGTATAAAATAAGTATGCAAATTAGGCTAATTATAATTGGCAATGTCATCCTACCGATATGTCCCTAGTATATGGTAGGTCATGTAGGTTTAGGGACCCCAGCATAGATAGTGCTCCCAAAGGTGCACTGCTGAGGTGCCCAGTGTCATTTGAAAGGCAGGCCTGCCTTGCTGGCTGCTTTTAAATTAAAGTTACATGCAAATTCAACTTTGGAATTAAAAGTACTTCCAAAGTCTTAAACTACCTTATTTATACATGAAGGTCACCCTTAAGGTGTTCCCTATATGCCCCTAGGGCTGGGTGCCATGTAACTATAAGCAGGGATCTTATAAAAATAGTTTTATAATCCCTGGTGAGGTAAAACAGCCAAATTAATTTCCCCTCATTTTAGTGAATGCCCTCCATAGGCTAGAATGGGGAGACTTTAGTTTAACCTATAAAGTCACCTGAAATATCAGATACCTCAATTTTTATATCAAATTAATTGTTATAATAAATCCCACAAATTACAATTGTTGGATTTAATTTAACTTGTTCAGATAAAGAACTCTACCTAAAAAGTTAGCAAATTCAGCCCTGTAGTGCTCTGCTTTGATTGGCTAGTCTCTGGCAGCCTGGTAAGGCTGCCTTGATGAGGTGTGCGGTAGCCTGGGCTGACCAACACAGTTAGAAATGGGGACTTTTGTTGGCAGTCAGGTTACCCCCTGTCCAAGCAAGGACCCTCACTCTAGACAGGGTAAGTCACACACAATCCAAATTATCCTGTGCCCACCCTCTGTTAGCTTGGCACTGAGCAGTCAGGCTTAACTTAGAAGCCAATGTATAAACTATTTGTGCAATAAGTCATACATTAACACAATATAGCACCACAAAAATTCACCACACAGTGTTTAGAAAAATATATAATATTTATCTGGTTATTTGTAGGTCAAGACGAGAAAGGTGCAATAGGAAAATGTAAAGGTATCACTGGAAAGTGATATAAAGTGTCTTAAGTCTTTAAGTCTTTTTAAAAGCAAACAAAGTCTCTTTCAAGCACAAAGTACCTGGCTGGAGTGAAAAATCTCCGCAAAGGGCCACAGAGGAGGAGATGTGTGGAAAATGGTGTGTGCGTCGGTTTTGCCCCTTCACACACGGACTTGTCGTTATTTTTCACACGGGGAAGACGTTGTATCGATTTCCAGCACGCAGACGGGTCTCCTCTTCGGGTCGCGGGGGTTTCAGACGCCCAGGGGTCTGTGCGTGGAATTCTGGGCTTGTTGACCAGCTGTGCATCGTGCCGGTGGGCGATGCGGGGAAATTTCTCCCTCATGGCAGGCGCTGCGTCGATTTCCCCTCTGGAAGTCGGGTGTCGTTGTCCCAGGTGGGCCGTGCATCAAAGTTCCGGTTGCACTGCAGGCGCCACGTCGATCTTTTCCTCTTGAAGTTGAGCGACGTCATTCCGGTTCGGCGAACAGTGAATTTTTCACCGCGGCTCAAGCTGTGTGTTTCATTTTTTCCTGCACAAGGAGTCCAGTTGCAAGAGAGAAGTCTTTTTGGTCCTGAGACTTCAGGGAACAGGAGGCAAGCTCTATCCAAGCCCTTGGAGAGCACTTCTGCAGCAAAGACAGCAGGGCAACAGCAAGGCAGCAGTCTTCTGTAGAAAGCAGTCAGGTGAGTCCTTTAGGCAGTCAGGCAGTTCTTCTTGTCAGGGTGCAGGTTCTGGTTCAGGTTTCTTCTCCAGGAAGTGTCTGAGGTGGTGGGGCAGAGGCCCTGTTTTATACCCAAATGTGCCTTTGAAGTGGGGGCGACTTCAAAGAGTGGCTTAGAAGTGCACCAGGTCCCCTTTCAGTTCAATCCTGTCTGCGAGGGTCCCAGTAAGGGGTGTGGCAGTCCTTTGTGTGAGAGCAGGCCCTCCACCCTCCCTACCCAGGAAGACCCATTCAAAATGCAGATGTATGCAAGTGAGGCTGAGTACCCTGTGTTTGGGGTGTGTGTGAGTGAATGCACAAGGAGCTGTCAACTAAACCCAGCCAGATGTGGATTGTAAGGCACAGAAAGATTTAAGTGCAGAGAAATGCTCACTTTCTAAAAGTGGCATTTCTAAAATAGTAATATTAAATCCATCTTCACCAGTCATCAGGTTTTTTAATTACCATTCTGGTCATACTAAATATGACCTTCCTACTCCTTTCAGATTAGCAGCTACCACTTCAACATTGTATGAGGGCAGCCCCAATGCTAGCCTATGAAGGGAGCAGGCCTCACAGTAGTGTGAAATGAATTTAGGAGTTTTACACTACCAGGACATGTAAACAACACATTTACATGTCCTGCCTTTTACCCACACAGCACCCTGCTCTAGGGGTTACCTAGAACACACAGCATGGGTGACTTATATGTAGAAAAAAGGGAGTTTTAGGCTTGGGAAGTACTTTTAAATGCCAAGTCGAAGTGACAGTGAAACTGCACACACAGGCCTTGCAATCGCAGGCCTGAGACAAGGTAAAGGGGCTACTAAAGTGGATGGCACAACCAGTGCTGCAGGCCCACTAGTAGCATTTAATCTACAGGCCCTGGGCACATATAGTGCCCTCTACTAGGGACTTACAAGTAAATCAAATAGTCCAATTTGGTGTGATCCAAGGTTGCCATGTTTAAAGGGAGAGAGCATATGCACTTCAGCACTGGTTAGCAGTAGTAAAGTGTGCAGAGTCTAAAAACCAGCAAAAACAGTGTCCAACAAGTGGAGGGAGGCAGGAAAAAGAGTTAGGGGTGACCACCCTAAGGCTGTCAGGTCTAACAAACACAAAGGAATATGCCTATGGGAGGATATCTTCCCTCAGCAGATGGAGAAGCAGACAGGGAGGAGGGTTGCCAAACTGGTCTTCAAAGGCAGGGAAGGACATTTGGAGCAACCTGATTAGAATAGACGCCTGACCTACACCTGGACACTGCATTCTGGAGGACTGTACCACCTGCACACTTGGGCTTCACCACAAGAAGGACTTTTCCTGGCTTCAACTGGTTCATAGAGGGACTCCCTGTTTGCTACAGGTGAAAAATGGCTAACGAGTCCCCTGCAACAACTCCTGAAGAAACTGACCAGCTGACCACTGTCCAGTGGACAAATTGGAGTTTGTGTTGGGTGCATTCTGGGAGTTGTAGTCCGCACCCTCAAGGAGTATCTCAGAGCTTCTTGACCTTTGGGGTGAGCTGTGGACCTCAAAAGGCCCTTTAAAGAACATCTGAATGAAGATCCACAAGTTTGGAGAACTTTTGGAAAAAAGCTCCATGAAGGGACCGACCTGCCATGGCACCTCTAGCCGGCTTGCCTTAACCACGACCCGGCCTGACTTGCAGGTTCGTCCTGGTGAAGAAAATCTCAGAAAAAAGTGGCTAAGTCCCAATGTAGAAAGTTGACCGGGACCTCTCAGGCAGTGTTTCCGAAGAGGGCTCAAGGGACATTGGATCAAGATTCAGGTTTGCCCTGGTCGAAGGATTTTCACCTCGAGAAAATGACCAAGTCCAAAGGCAAAAAATCTCCACCAAGGGCTGCTGCAACGTGTATCTGAGGAAGAGTTTGAGGAGGTCGGATCGGATTGGCGACTTGGTCCCACTGAAGAAAATCTCCAGAAAAATGAATACGTTCTAAGGTAAATTTTTGACTGAGCACTCCCCCGGGCGGTAGCCGAGAAAGGCTGTATTGCGTTCGGCTTTCAACTTTGACTTTGCCCCAATCGAGGTGCGACCAGATGAACAGATTTGTTTCTATTTGTTTCTAAGCATTAAAAAGCATTAATTCTTTAAAAATTCATATCTTGAGTTATCCGTGTCTGCTTTTAATCATTTTGGTGTTATTGTAAAGATAAAAATATAATCTATTTTTAGAAATTTGTTTTAAATTTTTGTTCTATTTTGTGTTTTACTTATTTACCGTTTTGTGATTTATTTTTAAATGCTTTTCACATATGTCTCCTAAGTTAAGCCTTGTCGCTCATTGCCAAACTACCAAGGGTTGAGCTGGGTTTCACTTATTGAGACCTAAGTGGAGGTTAGTGGCCTATTGCTAAGTGTAGGTACTTACCTACCCTTACCAATAACCCATTTTCCAACAGTGCTGCATTTCAATATATAGTGTATGTCATGGAGTGGTGCAGATATTTCTAATACTCTGTAAGTATGCAAGATAGCTTACCCTGTCTCCCCTTATGCAAATAGGACTTCAGTGTTAATCTTCTCTCTCAAACCTCCAATCTTCATTGTGGACTGATGAGACCAACATAACTGTTGAGTTATTCTAAAGATATCTGTTCTTCCAAGTTGAAAATCATTTTGCATAGTCATCTTGATATTTGATCATGCCTTGGATCTCTAAAAGTCATGCCAGGGCCAGCCCTAAATTGGGAGAATATTCTGTCCAACATGTCCTGTAGAAAATCTGGATTTCCCACAACAGGAATAAAATGAAGACGGATATGACTTTTTTTCTAATAGCTCTCTTCCAGTTATATAGAATTGTTTTGGTGGACTGGTACAGAGGGCCCAATTGGCTATGGGACTGTGGTGGAAGGCACAAGATGTGCTCCAATTAGATTTTATGTGTCAGCTGTGACAGTAACACCCAGAGCTTAGCTGTAACCGGTACCCAAGACAGAGTTATGGCAGTTTGAGATGTAATAATATATCTGCTCACATCAATGGCTTTGAGCCCGACATTGAACAGAGAACTCTATAGCTGTGATCTCAAGATGCATTGTGTCTTATTGTTCCAAATGAATGCCCAAAGTTTATTCTGTATGTGTTTAATGATTTCACAGGTTGATTTAATCAGCAGTACCTTGACAGTACACAATCAGTACAACATACATTCATTTTTATGATTTAACACACCATATCCAAGAAATCTCTAAATAACTTCAAAAATATAAGTTTTTATAGAGGATGTCATTTAAGGGTGGTATAATACAGCCATACAGAAGTTAGATGTAAAAACGATAAAACAACTTCCAAGTAGCATATGTTGTCTGGGGCAGAGATGAAACAGTTTTTCATGACTCTGTCACAGGTCTAATCTTTTGCTTGCCTCACCCCTATGCCTTCCAGTTTCTGATAATTTTACATCCTAAACTTTAGAGTCAGAGGGATCAGTTACATAGCAAAGTGTGGGACCAGGGCACTCAAAGTCTCTATAATAAATATACAGTCCAAAGTGAGTAGAGTTGCAAAAAGTATTTTAATCCAAGATCAGAAAACAGCCAACACGTGTTTCGTCCTTGCGGACTTTTTCAAGGCTGAAACATAAACAAATGGCAATTCTTATACATGAGGTTGCTAGCATACAAATGAAATAGGATAAACAAGGATGGTAGGTGATACAATGTGTGAAGGTCTAACATATGGATGCACATTTTAGCACGTGGGATATAACCTTTTCCACCAACACCTAAAAGGAGTACACAGTAGATTTTTTAATTTTCTCTCACGGTGCACTGTATCTTATACAAAATAGCATGCTTTAATTTCTCTATTGGTCCAATAATGGGGTATCGCGTTTTGTCTGAGGATCCATGTACATTAAAGTGAATTTGGATTTAACAGTGCCATTTGATAAATGCCACTTTTAGAAAGTAGGCATTTCTCTGCACTTACCGTTTTCCATGCCGTACAGCCTGTCTACAATCCATGCCTGGTCTGTGCTTATTGACCACTCCTCTTGTTCATTCCACCCAGATAGCCATAAACACTAGACACTCAGCTGCATCTACCTTAATCTGCAAACTCAGGGCAGGAAAGATGGAGAGGCTCTCACTTCCACCTCAAAGGCTAGTGGCCTGACCCACACAAAGAACCAATACCCCCCACTGATCTCCTTGCTGTCAGGACTGGGTTGAAAGGGGAACTGGTGCATTCAAAACCATTCTTTGAAGTTTCCCCCACTTCAAAGGCATATTTGGGTATAAATCCTGGGTCCACGACCATCTAAAATTAGACACTTCTGGACCTGCAACTGGACACAGAAGGACTGCTGTGCTGCCCAAATGACTCATCTGGACTGCTTTTCTAGAAGGACTACTCTGCTGCTTGTTGCCTTGCTGCCTGCTGCTTCTTGACTCTGCTTGAAGTACTTTTCCTTCCCCCACAAGTGATCTCCAAAGGCTTGGACTGAACTTGCCTCCTGTTAAGAAGTCTGAGTGCCATCAAAGACTTCACCTGAGAGAGAAAGTCCACCACACCAGAAAAATCAGTGCAATGCCTACAAAATTGATGCAATGCAGATCCTCTCTCACAACAGAAGCTGCTTTGTCACCCCAAGGCCAGAGCGATAGCTCGGCACCTAGGAGAGAGGATCGTATACGTCAGGGGATTAGGGAGGCCCAGCAGGATGTAACCAGGAAATTGTGGTACGCTAGTGTCATATATATCATCTATTGCCTGCAGGATCGGACCCCAAAAGAGAGCAACCCTCAGACAAGCCACAGCAAGTGTGTGAGTGTGCCTTCCCCCCCACATTTACTTCAGCATCTACCATCGCTCCGCCCTCCCCATTGAGCCACTCTGGCAGGTATGTATTACCTATAGTGGGCTATTTTCAGAAACATTTATTTGGTGTTCATGGCGCGAGCCGTCACCTGTGCTCTGTGAAGAATGTCCCTCCATTCGTGGTCTTTAAAGGTGTGTCCGCATTCGGACTCTCATCTACGTTAAGCTGGAGTATCAAGAAGCTGAGGCGGTGTAATCAAGAACGCGTAGATATCAGACAGGAGACGCTTGTCCGTGTCCCTTGTGAGGAGCCACTGTTCGAAGTGGGTCAAGGGTCTACTTGCATGAGGTTGTATTGCACGGAAGGCTACCCAGCGATGGACGGCCCAATATTGTCATGAGGCGCTATCTGGAAGACCATATATACTGCCTGTAACCTGGTAAAAGCCATTATCCCTTTCTCATCAAAAAGGTCTCCGATTCTCTTACACTGTGCCTGCCTTGATAGGTACGCTGGTTCTCTGACCGCAGGAAGGAAGTCGGGATTACTGATGAGCGGCGACTGGGGGAAACGGGGGTGGACAATGCCTTTGCCGTCTGTACCCTGTCCCAAGCTCCCAGTGTGGCCCGCAAGACCAGGAGCATGTACACCCCGGGCGGACAGCGTCCCCTATGGAGCCATAGCACTTTCCATATGTGTATTCCCGCTATGGCCTGGTCAATAAAGCACCAATACTTTTTCGTCTGTGAATGGGCCAACTCCACCATATACCGCAGCTGGGCAGCATAGTAATAGCTAAGCAAGTGTGGGATACCCAGGCCGCCCTCCATCTGAGGTAGATAGGCCTGGACCTTCGACATTCTGGCTCTCCTACCATTCCAAATACATTCCCATATTAGCACCAGTATTTTATCTAAGAGGCGAGGCGGTGGCTGCAATGGCAGAGTTTGCATGAAATAGTGTATTCTAGGTAAGAGGGTCATTTTAATCGCCGCAACATGCCCCAGCCAAGAAAAGCCAAAAGCTCTCCACTTCGCCAAGGTGGTGCAAGCGGAGTCTAACATTCTCGTGTAGTTACATGCTACTGTTGCTTCAAGTGTGGGGTGAATTCTCAAGCCTAGATATGTAATGTCTTGTGTGGCCCACGAGAAAGGAAGCCCAGTCTCTAGGGTGCCCCTTGTCGCTTCTGGAACAGACAAGTTCAAGATTGATGACTTAGCAAGATTTGTTTTAAAGCCTGATACTGCACCAAATGCCACCACTTCCGACATAACCCCCACCAGGGAGGACTGAGGCGAGGAAAGCTGGAGTAGCAAGTCATCCACATAAAGAGCAATTTATGTGACCTGCCCTCCATCGGAGGCCAGCTGTGTCAGGGTTGTTATGTATACGTTCAGCAAAAGGTTCCATATAGAGAGCAAATAATAGGGGCGAGAGGGGGCGGCCCTTCTGCGTGCCTCTGGAAATAGGAAACTGCCACAACAATCTACCATTTACAGATACCATACCTCTAGGCCTATCATAAGAACAACGTACCCAGTGGCGGAATCTAGGGCCAAGCCTGGCATGCTGCAGAATCTCATGGAGGTATCGCCAATGAACCCTGTCGAAAGCCTTTTTGGATTCAATAGAGAGAAGAAACACTGGAATTTGAACTTGCTGCGCTTTGTCCAGTAAATGGCATAACCTTTTAGTGTTGTCACTACACGACCGCTCGGGGATTAAGCCAGTTTGGTCTGGTTCTATCAGACTCTGCATGTACGGTTTAAATTTATGGGCCAGGATACCCATAAAAAAATCTTAGCGTCCATGTTCAATAACGTCATGGGGCAATAAGAAGCACAGAAGGCAAGGCTCCTTCCCCGGTTTTGGGATTAGAGTAACAATCCCCAGCTGCATCAAGAATGGAAGGGGGGCTGCCACCCCCAATCCGTTATGCCGTCGGACCAAGACCGTCGGCAGCAAGGAACCAAAAGTTTTGTAGATTCTGCACTAAAACCATCAGCCCCAGGTACCTTCCCAGCCAGCGTTGTCTGTATAGCTGCCAAGACTTCTGCTATAGTAATGTCACTGTCCAGCGTTTCACCAGCGGTCAGATAGCCCTCCACCCCATCCTCATCGAGCCCCTCCTCCGTATACAGATCGGAGCAGAACTGCTCAAGCTGAGCGATAATCTGCTTCTCCTGACAAGTCTGTGTGCCATCAGGCAGTTGGAGCTCTACCACCTGCCATCCCACCGCCTGCACCGGAAGTCAGTGAGCCAGTAGACAGCCCGCCCGATCACCCCCAGTGCAATACCTCTGTTTGGTCCGCAGCAGAGAATATTCTGCCCTGTCGCAGTCCAAGGCCCGCAGTTGTTTACGCAGAGTAGTAATCAGTCGTCGCGTCATCAGCAACCCAGATCGGCCGTGGGATGCCTCCAGAGACCATATGTCATCTTCCAGTTGTTGGCATTTTGTCCACCGGGACCTATTTAGCCTTGCAGCGATCACTATGAATTGCCCCCTGACGACTGCTTTTAAAGCTTCCCAGAAGACGGCCACCCCAACCTCGGGGTTGTCGTTTGCCTCCAGGTAGTGTCTCATTGTTCTCTCAATTTCCATTAGGATGTCTTCGTAGGTAAGGAGTCTCTCATTAAGGCGCCAACATTTAGCAACCAAAGCATGCAGCAGGAAGGCCATCGAAGGCGTAAGCGGGGATTGATCCGACAGGGATGCCACACCCAGCGCAGTTCAAGGTCGCCTGATTGGTAATGCACGGTGAGGTGAGGAAAAGATCAATGTGTGCATAGGTCTAGTATGCTGGAGAAAAGAAAGAATATGCCCTCCTCGTCGGGTGTTGTTTGTGCCAGATGTCGGAAAGTCCTGCCACGTCCAACCATTCCCGAAGGTCCTTAGTAAAGGTCCCCGTCTGGCCGTATCTCTGTGCTGATCTGTCCAGCAGGGTGTCCGGTACTAAATTAAAGTCTCCCCCCACCACAATGTCTTCATCAGGGGCAGCCATGACCCTACCCAGGGCGTCTCTAAGGAAGCAGTCCTGCTGATCGTTTGGGCTGTAGATATTAGCCACTGTCAGCCTATGTCCTCGAAGGTCTATGTAGAGGGAGAGAAGTCTCCCAGGGATCTCAGCATGTACCCCAGAATCCTGCCCAGAAACTAGTGGCTAGCAAGATTGCCACTCCGGCCCACCTCCCAGGGCCCAAGGAGTTGTTGAACCATCGTGACCTCAGACCCATCCAGTCTGCGCAAACTAAATGAGTTTCTTGTAAAAGGCACAGATCAGCCCCTGCGTTTCTAAGCTGGATCAGCAATGCCTGACGCTTTACTGCTGCATTAAGGCCCGTACATTGAGGCTAAGAATAGTAGTCATGTAAAGAGTGAGGACCACTGCTAATGATCAGATGGAAGCCCACAACCCACCTCAAGAGGGCCCCGATATGTGTACCCATGGCTGCGAGTAGGAGAAGGTGTTGTCCTACTAGAGTCAGGACAGAAGGCTAGAAAAGATAGGAGGAATAAGCAAACAAAAATATATAAACTAGAAAATCTTTCCCCGTCTGGGAACAAACGTAGCACATACTGGGGGAGAGTCCTATCCTCATGCCATTGTAATGCAATCACCACTCCGAAAGGAGGGGTCGGAGCCCCGCCGCACCGCTGCCTCAAACATTTGTCTCTTCACCTGCACCAGCCCAAGGAAAATTGCTTGATTGTCTAGTGGGTCGCAAGCCTTCATCCACGAGGGGCAGGGGAAAGAGCATCACTGATCTGAGTCCACATCTGAGATGCTGTCCTGGCTGCGGAGACTTCTAAGCAATGCCGCTCTCTCTTTTTAGATCTCTGCCGTTGAGGGTGTATTCTGTTTGAGTCATCTGGCACGTTTTTTTCAACAACCCCCATCGGCCCGCGGTTGCCCTTCTCGGTCCCCCGGCGACGAAGGCCCATCCCCGAGACGGGACGGCATACCTTCCAGTGCCTGTGTGTAAGGAAATGCCTCCTTGGCATGGTTACCCCCTAAACCGTTTGCCTTTGCTGATGCCAAGTTTTTATTGAAAGTATGCTGGGACCCTGCTAACCAGGCCCCAGCACCAGTGTTCTTTCCCTAAACTGTACCTTTGTCTCCACAATTGGTACAACCCTGGCACTCAGGTAAGTCCCTTGTAACTGGTACCCCTGGTACTAAGGGCCCTGATGCCAGAGAAGGTCTCTAAGGGCTGCAGCATGCCTTATGCCACCCTGGGGACCCCTCACTCAGCACATGCTCACTGCTTAACAGCTTGTGTGTGCTGGTGGGGGGAAAATGACTAAGTCAATTTGGCACTCCCCTCAGAGTGCCATGCCAACCTCACACTTCCTGTGGCATAGGTAAGTCCACCCTCTAGCAGGCCTTGCAGCCCTAAGTCAGGATGCACTATATCACAGTTGAGGGCATATGTGCATGAGCGCTATGCCCCTACAGGGTCTAAGCAAAACCTTATACATTGTAAGTGCAGGGTAGCCATAAGAGTATATGGTCTGAGAGTTTGTAAAACACGACCTCCACAGTTCCATAATGGCTACACTGAAAACTGGGAAGTTTGGTATCAAACTTCTCAGCACAATAAATACACACTGATGCCAGTGTGCAATTTATTGTAACATACACCCAGAGGGCATCTTAGAGACCCCCCCTGAATACCAACCCGACTTCTAGTGTAGGCTGACCAGTTTCTGCCAGCCTGCCACACACCAGACATGTTGCTGGCCACTTGGGGAGAGTGCCTTTGTCACCCTGTGGCCAGGAACAAAGCCTGTATTGGGTGGAGGTGCTTCTCACATCCGCCAGCAGGAACTGTAACACCTGGTGGTGAGCCTCAAAGGCTCACCCTTTTGTTACAGCGCCCCAGGGCATCCCAGCTAGTGGAGATTGCCGTCCCTCCGCCACTGCCCCCACTTTTGGCGGCAAGGCTGGAGGAGATAATGAGAAAAACAAGGAGGAGTCACCCACCAGTCAGGACAGCCCCTAAGGTGTCCTGAGCTGAGTTGACCCTTGCCTTGAGAAATCCTCCATCTTGACTTTGGAGGATTCCCCCAATAGGATTAGGGATGTGCCCCCCTCCCCACAGTGAGAAGGCACAAATAGGGTGTAGCCACCCTCAAGGACAGTAGCCATTGGCTACTGCCCTCCCAGGCCTAAACACACCCCTAAATTCAGTATTTAGGGGCTCCCCAGAACCTAAGAAACCAGATTCCTGCAACCTGAAGAAACAAGAAGGACTGCTGACCTACAAGCCTGCAGAGAAGGAGGAAGACGACAACTGCTTTGGCCCCAGCCCTACCGGCCTGTCTCCAACTTTGAAAACATAAAACCAGCAATGCATCCGACAGGGACCAGCGACCTCTGAAGACTCAGAGGACTGCCCTGGACTAAAGGACCAAGAAACTCCTGTGAACAGTGGCCCTGTTCAAAACCAGCTACTTCTTTGCAACAAAGAAGCAACTTCCAAAGACTGCATTCTTCCCGCCTGAAGCATGCGACTTCTCACTCTGCACCCGACGCCCCCCGGCTCGAGATTCCAAAAACTAACACCTCAGGGAGGACTGTGAGCCCGTGAGTAACCAGAGACGACCCTCCAGAGCCCTCAGAGCGACGCCTGCAGAGAGAATCCAGAGGCTCCCCCTGACCTCGACTGCCTGCAACAAGGGACCCGACGCCTGGAACCAACACTACACCCGCAACCCCTAGGACCTAAAGGAACCGAACTTCAGCACAGGAGTAATCCCCAGGTGATGCTCTGCCTAGCCCAGGTGGTGGCTGTCCCGAGAAGCCCCACCGTGCCTGCCTGCACCGCTAGAGTGTACCCGGGTCCCTCCATTGTTTTCTACCTGAAACCCGATGCCTCCTTTACACACTGCACCCAGCCGCTCCTGTGCCGCTGATGGTGTGTTTTGTGTGCATTCTTGTGTCCCCCCAGTGTTCTATAAAACTCCCCTCGTCTGCCCCCCGAGGATGCAGGTACTTACCTGCTGGCAAACTGCAACCGGAGCACCCCTGTTCTCCATAGGCGCCTATGTGTTTTGGGCACCTCTTTGACCTCTGCAACAGGCCATTTTTACAAAAACTGTATATGATGTTGCATTTAAAGTGTTTAATGTAAATCTTGAACCTGTGGTTCTTAAAATAAACTAAGAAAATATATTTTTCAATATAAAAACCTATTGGCCTGGAGTAAGTCTTTGAGTGTGTGTTCCTCATTTATTTCCTGTGTGTGTGTACAACAAATGCTTAACACTACCCTCTGATAAGCCTACTGCTCAACCACACTACCACAAAATAGAGCATTCAAATTATCTAATTTTGCCACTATCTTACCTCTAAGGGGAGCCCTTGGACTCTGTGCACACTATTTCTTACTTTGAAATAGTATATACAGAGCCAACTTCCTACACTGTGCCTCCTCCACTGTGCGGACAATACGGGTTTCATTCTGCCAGACGAATTGGAGATGGAAGGGATGGCCCCACTTATACCTGATACCATTGTCTCTCAGGAAGTCCATCACAGGCCTGAATGCTCTGCGGTGCTGCAGCGTCAGCATTGACAAATCCTGAAATAGACCAAGACAAAAGCCCTCAAAGTCGATGACTGATTGGTCCCTGGCCACCTTCATTATGATTTCCCGTTGCTTGTAGTGGGGCAGGCAAGTCAATATGTCTTGAGCCTGGCCCGGTGAGCTAGCCGGACAGCCCACCCTAAGCATTCTATTAAGCACCAGGGTTTGGTCTTTAAGGTCCAGGGCTACATGGCGGAAGAGGCGCTCCACATAGTCCTCCAGTTTCCCTGTCACTGCCTGTAATGGAAATTACCTGTTTTCCAAGTCATCAAGTTGGTACTGGAGTTCTTGGTTCTTGTCATGCAGAGTGAGAAGCTCCCTCCTGTGACAGTTCAACTCCTCCTTCGGTGCGTCTTGAGTCTGCTCCAGCGTGTCCACCCGCTGCCCCAACTCAATGATTTCACGTTTCAGTTCTTTGCTACCCTTAAGCAAGAAATAACGGCAGAGGTCAAAGTCCACACGCAGAGCTCCAAATAGCTGTTCCATGAAGGACCTGGTGAGGGGCGCCTCTCCTTCTATGCGCTCTCACTGGTCCCCGGCGTCACCACCCTCCTCCAGCAGGGACTCACCCAGTGGTATCTTCTTGGCAGGAGTTTTGGTGGAGAGGTCCCTAAGAGAGCCCTCTTTTTTGCTGTGCCCCTGGGACACCATTGCCGGTTTCCGGTAGGTAGGTAGTGGTGGTCTCGGTGCCGCCGACCAACAGCTCTTGCGGCAACCCTAGCCTCGTCGCAGTCACGCAGCTTCAGCAGGACCTGAAGGGGTCCGAAAAGAGGCCCAAGGCACTCAGGCCCCCAAACTCCCAAGGATCAAGGAAGTCTCCCCTCCGATCCACGTCTCAGTATCCTCAGCGACCTGGGATGTTCAAAAGTGGCAGCTGCCGGGATCCGGCACACCACTGGGACCCCAGCAGTCCAATGCATGGCTCCTCAACACAAGGGTGGTACATCCGCCTGCCTGAAGTCTCCCCCGCAGCTAGTCAGGCCATCAAGATCCTCCAGTCACCCAAGGGAGGGCAGGACTGTTCGCTGGCCAGGGCAGACTGGGCACTCCCGTCTCTCGTCCCCTGGGGGGCTCCAGCCAGAGAGCACCCCAGGGGCGGCCCCCACGGCTCACCCTCTCCAAGCTCCCCCGGATCGGGCTCCAGCACACACAGCGCCCCACCAGTGCCCCAGGGCCGTCCTCTCCCGAGGCCCATCCAGGTTGCTTCAGGCAATGTCTTCCCAGCACCTCCGACTCCGCGGCAGTCAAGCAGATGGGGGGACCCAGCAAATCTCCGAACCCCTTCTGCGGGGGCCGTTAGTGTGCACTGCGGATCCGGAGTAGTGCCCAGACCTCCGCGGTCTGCTCTGGCACGGCCCCGCCCTGCATCTCAGTGCTCCGTCTGTTCCTGGAGAAGGCTGCTGCGTTGCATGCGCCTGCAGTGCTGTGCTGCCAAACCACAGCTCGCCGGCTGCTGAAGCATGGCCAAACACCACAAGTCGATCCGGGGGACCCCACAGACCTGGGGGGCAAAACCACAAGCTCATCTGGGATGGGTAGAAATGTCCTCGGGCTGGCGTGGGATGCAGTCCGCGGCAGAGCTCCGAGGAAAGGCTCCTAAGCGCTGGCCATCTTAGCCACGCCCCTTGCTGCTGCTTTAAAACCATATCCAGAATATAACATTTTAATTTCTGACATTGCTGCCCATCGCAAAGTTGTCCATTGAACTATGACACTTTATTCATAGGGATGTTCGACATGAGCACAATAAAAGTTACACTAAGCATCTTTAAAACCTCAATGTATCACACGTAAGCAAACGAAGTTGGCAGCATAGGCTCCCCTACCTCCCTGACCTGATTTCTGGCCAGGAGTCCACTTGGCTCTACCAGCCCGCCTCCGTGCCCCTGACCCTGTCGACTGCCGCCCGCCTGCACCCGCCGGCGCCTCATCCCTGGTGCCTAGTGGTAGGCATATCTTGCTGCGCTCTGCTATTAATTTTCCTTGTTTTTCATTTTCGTTTTCATTTTAAATGCATTTTTCACTTTCTGCATTGTGTATTTCTGCATTGTGTACTTCTGTCCCTGTGCCCCTTTTGTAATCCGCTTAATTTTTCGTCCGTTTGCTGTGCTGGCCTGTTTTTTAAGCCGGCTCTCGCTGGTCCTGTTTGCCCTGCCGCTGCGTGCCCCGCCCCCTCCCTCGCGCACCCTTTGGCTCTTCCCTCCCACCTTCCAGCTGCTCCACCCTCCCACCTCCCCGTCTTATTGGTGGCGCTGTGCGGCTGCGCAGTAGACACACCAGAGGAGAGCCCGTCTGCACCTGGCGCGTGCCTGGCCCGTGCCCAACGCCAGTCCGCCTGGCCCTCGTTGCCCGACCCAAGGCAGCATTACTCCTCCACAAAACTCCACGCCCTCAACCCAGGACAGCACCCCGCCTGCGCCCAAGCCAACCCCAAGCACACATACGGACCTTTCACATGTCATGCATGCCGCTTCTCCTGCACCCCCACAAACACCAACACTAAAACGCCACACACCTACTCTAACACACCCCACAACACTAACATGCTCCACAACAACACTAACACGCTCCACAACAACACTAACATGCTCCACAACAACACTAACATGCTCCACAACAACACCAACACAAACCACAACAACAATAGCCCCAGCATTCACCTTAACTGCATTCTCCTAAACACCTGCTCCGTACACAAGCCCGCCATCGAGCTCTGGGACTTGATCACAACACACTCCCCTGACATCGCCTTCCTCACGGAAACTTGGATGAACCCCTCATCAGAACCTGACATAGCCATAGTCATCCCAGAAGGCTACAAAATCTTTCATAGAGACTGTATAAACAAACCAGGAGGAGGCATCGCCATCATACATAAAAGCACCATCAAGATCACCACCAACACCCACAACACCCTAGACAGCGCAGAACAACTACACTTCTTAATTCACATAGACAGCAACACCACCCTCAGAGGAACCCTCATTGACAGACCACCAGGACCTCGGCCCCTTTCTGTGACGCCATCACTGACACCATCAGCTCCCACGCCCTCACCTCCACAGACTACATCCTCCTGGGTGACTTTCACCTGGAAAACACCCACGACCACAACTCCGCAACCCTGCTAGACAACCTCACAAACCTAGGACTCAAACAACTGGTCACCTCACGCACTCACTCAGCAGGACACACGCTAGATGCAATTTTCACCTCCAGCAACCACATAACATTCACATACACCACCGAACTCCACTGGACCAACCATCACTGCATCCATTTCTCCTTCACGAAACCCCCCACCCACTACTGACAACACACCATACCCTCCCGTTTGTGGGACAAGAGCCCCACAGAACACCTAAACGACAAGCTTGCACAAGGTCCTCCCCCCCACCAATGAACCCAACATCGCTGCCCACAACCTCACACAATGGCTTACAACCTGCGCAAACTCCCTTGCCCCTCTGAAAAGCAACAACACAATCCGCCACATCAAGACCGCCCCCTGGTTCACCACTGAACTCCAAGCCTCCAAGCTTGAATGCCGCAAAACCGAGAAAGCTTGGCGCCAAGAACCCTCCATGATCAACTTCTCCACCCTCAAAACCACCATACGCAAACACCACCAACTCATCCAAACTACCAAAAGGGCTTACTACAAAGAACACATAGATAGTAACTCACATAACAGCAAGGAACTCTTTACGATCATCAAAGAGCTCACCAAACCTAAATCCTGCAACATCGACCCCACTCACACACAAAAACTTTGCAACTCCCTCTCCAACCACTTTCACCTCAAATTTGTTGACATACACAACAGCTTCACACCATCTGCACCCACCATCACCACCACCGACACGACCAACAACACCACACCCCCTCACTCCAACCAACTGCACACCTGGGCCCCTACCGATGATGAAGAAACTGAAAACAAACATGAACTCCATCCACTCAGGCTCCCCCACAGACCCCTGCCCCCACCACATCATCAACAAGGCCAGCCCAATCATCGCTCCCCAGCTTTGCGCTGTAATCAACAGCTCCTTTGATGCCACCACCATCCAGACACCTGGATGCACGCCGAAGTAACCGCACTCCTAAAAAAAACCAAAGCAGACCCGGAAGACCTCATGAACTGCTGCACAATTTCTCTTCTCCCGTTCCCCGCCAAGGTCGCTGAGAAGATAGTGAACGCCCACCTGTCTCACTTCCTAGAAGAAAACAATGCACTTGACGCTTCCCAGTCTGGATTCTGCAACAACCACAGCACTAAGACTGCCCTCATCGCCTGCACTGACGACATCAGAACCAGAGTTGACAAGGGCGAGACCGTAGCACTCATCATCCTGGACCTCTCCACTGCCTTTGACACTGTTTGCCACCAAATACTCTGCACACGCCTTTTCGACGCAGGAATCCGACACAAGGCCCTGGACTGGCTCACCTCCTTCCTTGCCGAAAGAACCCACAAAGTTTGCCTCCCTCGCTTCCAGTCCCCAGCAACCAAGATCATCTGCAGGGTCCCCCAAGGGTCCTCCCTCAGCCCTACCCTCTTCAACATCTACCCTACCGCTCGCCAACATCATCTGCCCTCATGGAATCACCATCATCTTGTACGCAGATGACACCCAGCTCGCCATCTCCCTCACCAGGAACCCCACCACAGCCAAGACAAACCTCCACGCCAGACTCCTTGACACCGCCAAATGGATGACAGGAAGCCACCTCAAACTCAACTCCAACAAAACAGAAATCATCATCTTCGGCCCCAACAAAACAGTATGGGATGACTCCTGGTGGCCCACCGCCCTAGGACCACCCCCAACACCCTCCACCCATGCACGCAATCTCAGCATCATCTTAGACTCATTTCTCTCCATGGCCCAGCAAATCAACACCATAACTTCCTCCTGTTTCAACACCCTTCACATGCTACGAAAGACCTTCAAATGGATCCCCATAGAAACCAGGAAAACTGTCACCAATGCACTCTTCAGCAGCAGACTAGACTACGGAAATGCCCTCTATGCTGGTACCACAGCCAAGCTTCAGCAGAAATGCCAGTGAATCCAGAACACAGCCGCACGGCTCATCCTGAACCTCCCACACCGTGAACACATCTCCGTCCACTCAGATCCCTTCGCTAGCTACCAGCCAGCAAAAGGATCATTTTCAAAGTCCTCATCCACGCCCACAAATCCCTCCACAACACTGGACCAGCCTACCTCAACGAACAAGTGAACTTCCACACACCTACTCGTCTCCTCCGCTCTGCTGACTTTGCCCTCGCCACAGTCCCCCGCATCCAACGCACCACCTCTGGAGGCAGATCCTTCTCCTACCTTGCCTCCGAGACCTGGAACTCCATCCCCACCAACCTACGCAAGACCCAGGACCTCCTGGCTTTCAGAAAACACCTCAAGACATGGCTTTTTTAGCAGTATATTGGCATCCCCCCACAGCGCCTTGAGACCCTACCGGGTGAGTAGCGCGCTTAATACATTTTTTGATTGATTGGTTGATTACCCTGAAAACCTTCCTGACCCACAAAATACTTATTTTCATTAATTGTAATGGGATCACCATCCACAAGTAACCATTTGTGTCCTCCCTGCAGGACATTAGATGTTTCCTGCTATGTAGAGATACTGTGAAATATCTTCCAACTCGAGACTGATAGCTCATTTAAATAAATATTCTGTCTGTTAAATAAATCCGTACCTGTTAATGTTGAGATTTTACTCATTGATTTAGGAGAGGATGTTAATATCATGAGCTAGGATGATGCTTGCCTGAGAGATCATGTATGTGTTGAAGACTTTTTACTGAGGGTAGGAGCTCAGCAGGGCAAGCCTTCAGGTATTGTCTGAGAAGGAGGCAGTGTAGTGGGGAGCCGCTGGGCGAAGTAGTAGTGAAGATTTCAGCATTGACACTCATGGCCTGATTTAGAGATTGGCGGACAGATTACTCCTTCACAATGTGACAGATATCCTGTCCGCCATTTTACAATGTTCATAGTATATAATGGAATCATAATACTGTGTGTTAGAAATGGGGTCTTTGGTTGACAGTCAAGTTACCCCTTGTTCAAGCAAAGACTCTCACTCTAGTCAGGGTAAAAGAGAATCACCCTCAGCTAACCTCTGCTTACCCAGTTGGTAGATTGAAGTTAAGCATACTGTTCTGCCAGAGTGCTAGGTATAAAGTATTTGTACCAACACACACAGTAACTTAATGAAAACACTACAAAATGACAAAACACAGGTTTAGAAAAATAGTAAATATTTATCTAAACAAAACAAGACCAAAATGACAAAAATCCACAATACACAAATCAAGTTATCAATTAAAAAGAAAAAAGAGTCTTTATGTAGTTTAAAACACACCCTACCACTGTTAGTGTGAAAATGTACCTTGGGTGTGTCAAAAATAACCCCGCACGAATGGGAACTTGTGTCAATTCTCCTTTTATCAGTCGAGGCGCGCCGTTCCTTCTCTCCGCAGGAGAGCGATGGGTTGATCCAGTCAGCACACTCTAATCCGGGCAGGCCTTGCGTTGTTTTTATACACCCAGCGGTGCTTGCATCGGAAAGCCAGCCGCATGATGATCCGAAAACAACGCAGCTTGGGTTGCGATCTCCCAGCTTCCGTCAACAATGCTGTGCGTCATTTCTCCTGCTCCGTGCGATGATTCTTCGGTCATGTTTCCGTTGAGGGTCAATTTTCAGCTGCGGAGCCCTGTGGTGTGTTGTTTCTTCAGCCGCAGATCAAGGTTGCATCGATATTTCCCCCGCACAGCGCTCTGTGCGTGGATTTCCTCCTTTTAGGTTGGCAACTTATCCTTTCAGGGTCCCAGGAACTGGATGGGCACCACAGGGCACAGTATGAGTCTCTCCAGAGTCTCCAGGCGCCGGCAGAGAGAAGTTTTTGCTGTCCCTGAGACTTCAGACAACAGGAGGCAAGCTCCAAAACAAAACCTTGAAGAGTTCTTCTCAAGATGGAAGGCACACAAAGTCCAGTCTTTGCCCGCTTTTGTCTTGGTCTATTTCAGGATTTGTCACAGGCAGGGCAACTCTTCTCCAGGCAGAAGTTGATCTTGTTTCCAGAAGTGTTCTAAAGTCCATAGTTTTGGCTGCCCTTCTTATACCAAATTTCTTCTTTGAAGTAGGCCTACTTCAAAGTAAAGTCTCTTCTGAATATTAAATCCTGCCTTGCCCAGGCCATGCCCCAGACACTCACTAGGGAGTTAGAGACTGCATTGCGTCAGGGCAGGCACAGCCCTTTCAGGTGTGAGTGACCACTCTACCCCTCCCTCCTAGCACAGGTGTCTCATCGGGATATGCAGGCTACACCCCTGTTCCCTTTGTGTCACTGTCTAGTGTGAGGTGCAACCAGCCCAACTGTCAAACTGACCCAGGCAGGGAATCCACAAACAGGCAGAGTCACAGAAATGGTATAGGCAAGAAAATGCTCACTTTCTGAAAGTGGCATTTTCAAACACACAATCTCAAAATCAACTTTACTAAAAGATGTATTTCTAAATTGTGAGCTCAGAGACCCCAACCACCACAAGTCTATCCGCTCCCAAAGGGAATCTACACTTTAATCAGATTCAAAGGTAGCCCCCATGTTGACCTCTGAGAGGGACAGGCCTTGCAAGAGTGAAAAATGAATTTAGCAATATTTAACTGTTAGGACATATAAAACACATTACTATATGTCCTACCTTAACCATACGCTGCACCCTGCCCTCGGGGCTACCTATGGCCTAACTTAGAGGTGCCTGACATGTAAGAAAAGGGAAGGTTTAGGCCTGGCAAATGGGTACACTTGCCAAGTCAAATTTAAAGTTAGAACTACACATGCAGACACTGCAGTAGCAGGTCTGAGACATGATTACATAGCTACTTATGTGGGTGGCACAACCATTGCTGCAGGCCCACTAGTAGCATTTGATTTACAGGCCCTGTCACCTCTAGTACAATTTACTAGGGACTTACTAGTAAATCAAATATGCCAATCATGGATGAGCCAGTTACATACACATTTTTTAAAGGAGCACTTGCACTTTAGCACTGGTTAGCAGTGTTAAAGTGCCTTGAGTAACAAAAACAGAAACATCAGAGTCCAGCACACATCAACAACCTGGGGAACAGAGGCAAAAAGTTAAGGGAGACCCCGCCAAGGATGAAAAGTCTAACACCGTGGATGGGATATCCATCAAGTTTATGACAGAGTCACCCTCCACCAACTCTAAATCAGGCCCTAGGTCTCTTTTTTTGGAAGTCAGAAATTTCCATTGGGGCGAGGCTGACGAGAGCTCCATGAGGCTGGATATCCCTTCTATTAGTCACCACTGAACAGAATTTGCTGCTGTGGAGAAGAACATATTGGGAGCTGACGTGAAGTCGGGTCGAACAATGATGTATCTTTGGTGGATAGACAAGCAAGTTCATCCTGGTGTCCTTTCAGTTCTCAGAGCAGTTTTTGGCCAAAAAAAGTAAGTTCCAAGTTTTGGATTTTGGCTATCTTGGCACCATTAGCACCACCTCCAAGGGTCTAGGACTGAGGAGGTACCACTTGGAGACTGGAATGCACTTTGGATCCAGGTGCAGAATCAAGATGGTTAGAGCATTTTATATTCTTGAATCTCTGATCAGGAGGCCAGTGAAATAGCCCTCACATAGTCCTGAGTTCAAAAAGTGGAACTGGGCTGAAACAGCATGGCAGGCCTCTTAGAGTTTAAAACAGGCCTCAGGCAGCAAAGCAGTCGATTCCAAGTGCAGCAAAGCAATACTCAGAAGTACACAGCAGGCCTCAGAAGTAGGGAGTCCCTCAAGAGTCCTTCTACAGGTCCAGAAAGTGAAATGAAATGAAAAGTGGGGCCAAGAGTCCTATTTGTATACCATGTGCTTTATTTCAAGGGGAAGTTGCTAGAAAATGTCTGAGTTTCCTGTCTTCCCTGCCTCGGGTCTAACCTGGCAGCATGAAACAATTAAGTGTTGTCAAGTCCTTTGTGTGATGGCAGGCTATTGATTCACAAGTAAAGCTGTGCCCAGCTCTGCCCCCATCCTCTCAGCAGATGTCCCATCCATGCACACCTAATCCCTCTATTGTGTAGCTATCTGTAAGAAATAAACAAAGTCCATCTGCCATTTACACCCATTCATACGACTCAGGACCATGCTGCAGGCACAAAATAGGTCTGGAAAATGTTAACTTTCTAAAACTTTACCATTAAAGAAGATTTTAAATTATAATTTCTTAGACACCAAATGTGAAGGTTCTACCTGTTTCCAATCAAAAGTTAGCACTGATTATATGTAATAAGGTAATCCAAAGTTATCCTTTAGGAAAGGAGGGTCCACACAGTAATGAAAAATGAATTTGTGAGTTTATCACTACCAAATCATGTAAAACTTCAAAGTACATGTCCAACCTTTTACCCTGCCCTTTTGGCAACTATGACCTAACTTAGGTGTGACCTATATGTAATAAAAGGGAGGGACATTAGGGGTTTGGCAAGGAGGTTGTTTGCCAAACTTCATCCAGGCTGCATTGGAAGACCTGGGACATGTTTTAAGGGGCTAACATAGGGGGTTGCAAAATAAGTACTGCAGTCTCACTAGTAGCCTTTAATTTAGAGGCCCAGGGTACATAGTATACCACTTTACCAAGGTCCTATAACTCAAATTTGCCAATCAGTGTAAGCCATTTTTACCATGTTTTAGGGGGTGAACACAAGCCCATTAGCACAGGTAAGCAGTGGTAAGTGAATGCATTCCTAAGGCCCACAAAATCAATTCAGAAAAATAGGAGTGTGAAGGCAAAAGGTTTGCTCTAAGACGGCCCTCATGCTGACACATTTAACACCAAGCATAGCTCAACAATCACATCTCCTGTCACAAAACCTCCAGACAAGGTTCATCCAGACCCCATGGTCAAACCTTCCCCTGCATTCTACAAAAGTATGGAATGCCTTGCAGCGACACGTAGGAGCCTCCACCTCACTTCTTGAATTTGATGAAAAGATATAGACCTGGCTTTTCTAGTAGTCCTGTTAGTCTAGAATTACACCTGCTCAGCTCCAGGTTACCCTCCTGGGTGGCAGTGTGCTTTACAAAGATTCATAACATAACAATTACAGAGGTAAACCAAAATAAAGTATACAACTCCGCTATGAAAGACTATTCTCATAAAGGAGAGATGTTTATTTTACTATCCGATATTGTGCAGTATCACTTTACTTGTTTGACTTTTCAGAGAATGCTTTTTCTCTTTTGAATGGCTTACTCCTGTAAAGTGTGCAAAATCAGTATTAATATAGTGGTCTTTTTAATTAGCCATTGTTCACAGAAGAGTAATCTGACTTGGAATATAAACTCTTGTGTCTTACTTATAGGGTAATTTGTCTTCATCTCCCTTGATTGATACACGTATTTTAAATATCTGCCACTTGTAAAATATGAGAAATGTGGGTGCAACACACATGTTGAAAACTCGATGTTCAGATTTTTCATGATTAAAAAGTAGGGTTTGTTTAAACGTAGCAAAATCAGTTGTCACCATTTAATTACTCCGCATGCAACATAAGGCAGTTTCTGAGCAGATATCCAATTAAGCAAATAGCAATCTTAGTAGAGCTGTTTGAATTGCTTTGCTTTAAGCATCTGCAGTCTTTCTCACAGGGCTGTCAGGTGTAATTAAAACATTTTATTTTCAATTATTCTTAGAAACCTTTAATTTTCTTGAAATTGAGTACACCTTAGAAATGATGGTCATAGATTTGCCTTTGCCTGCTGCAGGAATTAGTTCTGTATACAAAGGTTTACTTGGAGGTTACTCAGCCAAGTATTTGCTGTCTGGTTGTTTGGGTAAAAGGTTGGTCTAGTTTATCCTAACCATACAGGCTGAAACTTAATGATAACACTCACACACTGGTGATCACGGAGTACACATGTGATTTACTACATCTAAATTGGTGTTGGGTGGGGTAACATCAATTTCATCAAGGTCTAATGGTGGTACATTATAGCCAACATATATTACTGTGTTTCACAAATTTGACCTTGACCTTCTACAGCTCACCAAGCTATGTGAGCGCATCGCTTCTTGGTCTGCTCTGTATGACCATTCAATGAAAAATCTTCTAGGCGAATTGAATACCCCTTAAAACATAAAGGAAAAATCCATCACCATAAAACTAAGAGAAATCTAATAAAATACTCAATCTTTCGCAGCTTATCTCTCTTCTTACTCAAAGCAAATGCCAGGATTTATGCATGTCAGCACCAGCAAAAAGGAAAAATTAATGCTGTCACGGACATGAGGATTAATATGGGATTGAAAACATCTGTGGCATGTAAGTCAATTAATTTCAATTGCAGTTTTCACAAAAAAGTGCACAGTTAATTTAATCCAGTACACATTCCCACATTTTATCCGATAAAACGCAGCATACATTTTAAAACCCAATGAAAAAACACAGATGCTGGTACTCGACAATAACGGAAGCTATAGACCGAACGCAGTAAAGAAACTGTAATCTCTTTCCTGGCCAGCTAATGAATACTAAAGAGACCATGCTTATCATAACCTTTTCTGAGTAGACGCCAAGGTCACAATTAATAAAACCAACATGGCTAAACATGTCATTGTGATCAGGTTGCTGTCTTACTAGTGAAACTAATGTGCAAGTAAGTGCTAAAGTGACAGTCCATGTCTATGAGCGTCTTTTCCAGCAAACGTTCAAGCGACAGACAAATACTATTAACAGGTTGAACATAGTGATGCAGTCTCGTTACTTTCCGGCTTCAGTGGGGTTCAAGTGACAGCGTTTGTCGATGTAATGCCATTTCCGGCAAACTATCTTTGTATTGGAAATTGCTATGAATTCGACAAGTTGCACCTTTAGTTGTGCGCGCCCGGGATTAATGACTGTGATTAGGGCTTGTCTACAATATCATATCTTTAAAAAAAATTAAAAGTCCCTCTTAGTTCTCTGGGTATAGATAACAAAATAAGGCAGATATTAAGAATGTGAATCATAGTTCCTGTCCTTACAGGATTCACTGTCAGCTGTTGTTATCCAGAGCTGGATGAACACCTAGCACATAAACTGGAGTTTTCTATAGTGCGAGTACCCTTGATCAAACACAGGCCGTAGTTTAAGACAACTGTAGGAGTTAATGACCTGCCACGCATTAGTCCTCTTTGCTAAAGTTGATTTACCTCGTGCAGAGAGGAGGTTTTCTTTATGGCATTGAGTTATTTTTTTAACACGGGGGTGACACCCCCAATGTCCTGGAAGTTTGAAATTTGAAGTGCCTAGACTTCTTGGCGTGATGCATGGCTGTATATAGACCCACGGTTTAGATTGCTTATTTTCTGCCAGGCACATGGTGGTAATGAGTTTTTATCTGCACTTCCAAATTTATAGCACCTCTTGAGAAAGGAGCATCTGATCTCCCACGATTCATGATCAATCCAAGTTCCAGGTGAAGCTGTGCCTTTGATGTAATTCCGTAGCTGATACACAGACCAGTCAGTGGTCAAAGCATACAGAACTAACTGCCTGGCAGTTTTTTACAGTATGATTCTTCAACCATACATAACTGACGGAAGGTGTTTGGCAGACAGCACTTTCTGTAGTGGCCCCATAATTAGGCCAGTGAGTCACCTTGTGAGGGTCATAAACATTGCCATCAGGGAAACAACTTATTGTTTCTTTGCTTCTAGGTTCAGTTTAAAGGAGCCGCTTCTGTCGAATATTACCCCTAAAGATTTATGTTGTGTTTTCCTTGAAAAGATCACATTTTTTGTTTTCTTAAGATTGATTTCTAATTCGTTCCATTAAAGTGAATTATGAATTGGTTATGGATGGTAAACCACGACAAACAATAAAGTCATTAACCTATTGGGTCCAAAAAGAGGTTCCAAGAATTTAAACCTGAGCTAAATTCCTGGTAGCTATGGCATGAAGCAGACAGGCATAACTTACATAAAATGTGTAAAGCATTTACAAGTACCAAAACTGTCAAAAGATTAAAAACATACAAGAATAAACATTTCACTCCAATTTAAACAACTACTGAAGGTTGGATGCCTAAAGCACGCTGGTCCCAGTGGCACTATGGAGTTCTGGCAAGATCTCGCTGAAATTTGTTTAAGTCCCAGTGCAGAATGGGACTAATGGCCTGAGTTAGAATTTGGCGGATTGGGCTACTCTGTCACAAACATGACGGCTATCCCATCTGCGGTATAACAATTCCATTTTATCATATGGAAATTCTAATATGGTGTACCTAACGTCTGTCATGTTTGTGATGGAGTAACCTGTCCGTCAAACTCCAAATCAACCCCTTAGTTGTTTTTTTGAAGGTTGGGGAACTCTAATGGGATGAAGCTGAAATCCATTTTTATGCTGTGGAATTCTCTCTCTGGCAGGTCCTGCTGAAGCTCTGGAGAAAAAGTTTTGAAAAGTTTCCAGACTTTATTCTGATGCCAAAACAACCACAGGACTTCAAGTCTAAGACCCCTAGGACTTCATTGGAAGGCGTGCATACTCTCAGCTGTCAGCGTTTAACAGCAAAGCACGGTTGCAGTCCAGTTGCCCTGAATCCTCTGGGATTCTTAATATTAATTTCTTCTTCAGCTTTGTATGTTCCTGGAGCCACCTAAGCAATTCTTGCAGATTATTCTGTCCTTGAAAATCAAGTGGAAGGGAGTCCAACCTCTTCAGGGCTTTTTCACATGTCACAGATGCCAAGTGCAGCAGGTTCTGTCTGCCTGGCGTCCTTTTACAAATCTAGACATACTCTGATCGTGCCTTGGGGTGCCACATTTATGCCTCGACCCACTATTGGGTGTGTATGACTCCTGGCTTTTAACTAACAAATGGGGTCAATGTTCCTACGGGGAACCATACCCATTTTTACAGCAGTTCCTGTTTGCCCTACTGCTAACAATCCCACAGTGCACCCTATTCCCAAATGCCGAGATGGATAAATCATTTTTCCCTTGTCCAGAGCCTTTATGCCCATCCAGAGGTGTGAGCCATGCTAATGAGAAGCCTCCCCTTTGTGGTCCTTCAAAACCTGTTGTGGTGTTAGCTTTCCTCCTACTGGGATTGGTGCCAGCCTGATTATGAAGACAAAGGGCTGCTTCCTCCAGGTCACCCCTTACATTTACTTTTAGAAGGGCAGATCCCCTTTCATATTAATGAAGTTTACTCAGGCTGCAGCAGGTCCTTGCACTTTCAGTCAGGAAAAAGATAACTTTCTAAAAGTTACAGTTCCAATATAATTAATACAAATTCAACTTCACTGTTAGATTGGATTTTTATTAAAAATAAAAAAAAGTATTTAAATGGAGCTTGCAGCTCCCACAGTTCAAAAGTTATAGATAAAATTGGATAATCCAAATTTTAACTTTTCGTATGTGCCGTTTACAGCCTGAACAGTGATAGTGTTATTTCAGCATTTCAGGCCTCGTAACTTGGGGATCAAGCCTTTTTTAATGTTGCATATGTTCCATTCGTAATTATCAGGCACCTTAACTTTGGTCAGCAAAGTGTGATTATGAGTGACTTATTTAATATTTGAAATTGAGTTTTTCTACCTCACAAAACGGTGATATTAACTGGTGTGTGGACTATCGTGTTAGTTCTCATTGTACCAATGACCCTGATGGATTTGTACGACTGCATCTCTAACTCTTTAACTGTGTTGACCAAATATCCAGTTGCCTGAGGACCTGCTGGTTCTTCCCATTTTTTTAATAGATTTATGTGGAATATCTGGGTTCTTTTTGGATTATCCGCAATTTGGATTGTATAAGTAATCGGGGTCACTGTCCCTATAACCTCATACGGCCCTTGCCATTTGGCCAACAGTTTGTTATCAGAGCTGGGTAAGAGTACTAAAACCTACTCCCCCTTGGTTAAGGTCCTCATTTGGGTATTTCTATCATAATACTGTTTTTGTTTATTCTGAGCTTTTTCTAAATTCTCTCTAACGTCTTCCCATACTGATTGAAGTCAGGTTTTTAGGTCGCTAGTATATTCCAAAAGGGATTTCTCTCCTCCTTCCTCCTCTTCCCACCATTCTGCTGCCATGTCTAATAATGTTTGTGGTTGCCATCCGAACACTAGTTCAAAAGGACTGTGTCCCGTGGATGCTTGCTGATGGGTCCTGATGGCATACAGTACTAGTGGCAACCTCCTATCCCAGTCTTTTCCTGACTCAGAAACCAATTTTTTTTAAAGGGTTTTCAAGGTGCGGTTGTATCTCTCTACCAAACCATTGGTTTGGGGATGATAAACCGCGGTCCTTATTTGTTTAATTCCAAGGAGTTGACATATTTGAGCCATTAGATTTGACATGAATTGTGTTCCTTGGTCTGTTAGGATCTGTCTACGAAAGCCTATTTGGGAAAAGAAGCCTATCATAGCGTTAGCTACACTTTTGGTATTAATACTGGTGAGAGGGATGGCTTCGGGGTAACGAATGGCGTAGTCCACTAATACTAGTACATGTCTATAAACCTTTGATGAGGATATGAGAGGTCCTATGATGTCCATCCCTATCCGGGAAAAGGGTACTTCGATAATGGGAAGGGGTTCTAAGGGGGCTCTCTTCTTTGGCCCTGGATCAATAAGTTGGCACTTAGGACACTGTTGACAAAATGTCCTGGTCTGGGAGAATACGCCAGGCCAATTCTTCCATTTTTTCTCTCCCATAGTGCCCCCCCCCGGGTTGACTATGGGCCAGGTGTAATACCTGTAGCCTATAAGGCTCGGGAACAAGTAGTTTTTTCTTTTCCTGATTATCAGTTTTAGTGAATCTATAAAGCAGATTTTTGATTATGGAAAAAGAAGGGCCCTTATCTTCAGGGGTTCGAGGTCGGGCGCTTCTCAAGGCATTAAGGAGGCTAGGATCCTCCCTCTGACAGATGCGGAATGGGGGAAGACTATTGAGTGTGTGGACTCGGGAAATTACCCTGTTATAGTTCTTGTCCTTCTGTCCATAGAGTCTCTTGGTTTCTCTTTTCTCATTCCTACTTGTTTTATAACAGATAGCCTGAGGCTGTATTTGTTCGCTGGAAAAAGGGGCATCCTTCCACCAGGAATTAGTGTCTTCCAGGTTCCTCGTACTATCCAAAAGGGTAGCAAAGTCCTTATAATCTGTTCCAATTATGGCTTCCTCTACCAACCGTTCCACTACTCCCATTCTGATTTGTGTTTCTTTCCCCTCCCAAGAAAGTGTGACCCAAGCCATGGGGTAGTCTCGGGTTTCTCTGTGGATACAACAAATAGAAACTGTAGTTCCAGGAGTAATGGTATAGCTGGCTATCAAGTCAGCTCTGATTACTGACTGGATACAACCTGAATCAATAAGTGCCATGGTTGGTCGCCCATTGAGTAGCAGTTCCTTTTTATAATGGGTATCACCTCCACCGGTGTAATAAACCCGACCTCTGGTAATACCTATCTCCATAGGTTCCGGTTTGTCGGTTTTAAGGGGACATACCTGGGCTATGTGCCCCCACTCCCTACAACTATAACATTGGGGTTGTTGTGAAAAGGGTCTCTCCATCACTCTAGTTTTTACAGCGTCTTCTTCCCAATGGAGAAGCCGGCCCCAGGTGCTGTCGAGATGACGTAGGGGTCGCACGATGGAGGGGTCTTTTAAACTTAAGGGAGCGGTGAAAAGCTCATGCCAATTCAATGGTGGTATTCGTATCTGGACTAGGATGTTGTTTGATCCAGTTACGAGTGGTGACTGGTAGAGCTTCTAGATATTGTTCCAGCAATATGGCTTCTATGATATCCTCCCGGTTGGTCCCTATGGGTCTGAGCCATTTGAGACCCAGGTCTTTTACCCTGAAGTACAAGGCTCTTGGATTTTCGGAAGGACCCCACTTGGCTTTCCTAAACCGTAGTCTATAATGTTCTGTATCAAACCCTACCCTCTACAGAATGCTCTTTTTAATATCTTGGTATGGCGTTGTACCTCCCGGGTTCACGGCTTGATAAGCTGTCTGGAGGGTCCCTGTTTATAACGGGGCGATGTACTGACCCCACTGATCTTGGGGCCAGGAGGCTGAAGTGGCGACTCACTCAAAGTTTGTTAAAAAGGCGTCCGGGTCTTCGCCTTCCTGGTACCATTGCAACACTGGGCTTGGTGGGATGTACCCGGGTGGCCGCGATGGTGTCTGTCAAAGACTTTAGAGCGTTCTCATGTACCAACTGATTGTTGGCCATGATAGTGGCCTGACTTTTTAGGGCACTTTGAAGGGCTTCAATTCATCCTTAGCCTCTTTCTGTTGTTCTTCCCACACGATCTGAAGGTGCCTCTGTCCTTCAGCCAATTGTTTTATCATATCAGCTATGGTGGGAGTGCCTTCCATTGTGTCTCTGTCCGTTCTCGGGTGCCTATTCCAATATCCCACTTCTGACACCACTGTAATGGGTTCTGGGTCCACACGTGATGGATATTTGAATAACTATATAGTCACCGAGTTTTTGTTAATACTTTCTTTATTGGTATTTGTATTCCAGAGTCTTTCTTCTCTCTTTCCTGGGGTTTCTTGGGTGTCTCCTAATTAGTTCACCAGTGTGATGTGATGTTTTTGCTTCCTCTAGGGTGTTCGGGTGGATATCGGAACTTCATCCCTCTGATGCTGGAGTAGGCTCTGGACCTTGTCCCAGTAGAGATGGACCGGTTTCCCCAAAATAGAAAGAACGGGACAACAGGTAAGTGTAGGTGTTGGCTTCAGGGTTTGTAAATGGTTAGTAGGGTAGTGGGAGGGTAGGGGGTGCAGGGTTGTGCATGGGAATTTATACCCACAGTGGTTTCACCTTCCCGTGGATACTCTCTCTAAGTTTTCTCTCTCTTATTATTCTTTTATAGCTGGATGGTTCTCTACACCACCCTGTCCGTGGGTTAGACGTTCTCTCCTTCCTTAAAGCACCTCTTCCCCAGTCCCCCTTTCACCCCACTATACTTTTCCCACCCTGCAACCATTCAGGTAGGAGTTTAAACTGGAGGTACGATCGTACCTGAGTATGCCACGCCCCTCCTGGGACGTGGCGGCTTCCTCCGTTTTCCCCCCCGCGTCTCTCTGGAGCTCTTCGGCACCTCGCGCAGCTGTTCTCCCGACTCTGGTCTCCCCCGGTCCTCGTTGGAGGCTTCCCTCTCTCCTGCTTCTTCATCTCGTGGTTCTCCGGAGACTTCGGGCGTCCCCCTCTCTCCTGTCTCCGCTCGCAACTCTCTGTCCGGCTTCTCCGCTCGCAACTCTCCTTCCGGCTTCTCCGCTCGCAACTCTCCTTCCAGCTTCCCCGCTCGCAACTCTCCTTCCGGCTTCTCCGACCCTTTAACACACCGTCCTACGTCTCTTTAAGTTTCTCCTCCTGGGAACTCCTTCTCCGATGTCATTTTGGGCATGGTGGCTCGCTCTCGAGTACCCCGGGGGTATGAACTTATCGGCTCGGGGAAATTATGTGTAACCGTGGCAATAGATGCCCGGTTACAGTCAGGTAATAGGCTAGTAACCCCCACTAGGTCCATTAAGTCTCAATAACTTAATCCCAGCTCAACCCTTGGTAGACTGGCTACTAGCTACTAGGCTTAATTTAGGAGCCAGGTGTGTAAATCATAAAAAAATCATAAAACAGTAAATAAATAAAACAAAAAACCCAATAAAAATTCAACACCAATTTATAAAAAATACTTTTATCTTTAAAATGACACCAAACTGATTCAAATCAGATAAGGGGAACCAGAGATATGACTTTTTAAAGAATATTTGCTTTTTAGCACATAGAAACTAGAAGCGCCACTCAGGTCACACCTTGACCGGGGCAAAGTCAAAGTTTAAGGTTCACCGCAATGAAGCCCTACTCAACTACAGCAAGCGGGAGGCCTTGATCAAAAGTTTACCTTCGGACTTAGTCTTTTTCTTGAAGATTTTTCTCACAGGGATGAAGTTATCAATCCAATCTGACCCTTCTTGAGCCCCCTTTGGATACTCATTGCCAGAGACCTCGTGAAGAATTCTACCTTCAGACTTAGACAATTTTTCAGGATGGAAATCTTCGTCTGGGCCGAAGTTGAATTTGGGTCAGACATCCTTGGAGCCATCCTCAGATACGCTGCGCTGGAAGTCCTGGTCATCTTTTTACGTTCGAACTTTGTCACGGTTTTGGAGCCTTTTCTCTCTGATGTTAGACGACCATCCACAGCAAGCCGCTTTCAAGTTGACAGTGTCGGATTGCCTTTCCAGGAGCCCCCGATGAAATCCTGGAAGTTCGAGGCTCTGGAGCTTTTCAGCGGGATGAACCTGCAAGTCAGGCTGGGTCGCAGTCAACGTTGGCCGGCTTAACTCATGATGTCGGGTCATTCCCTTTATGGAGCTTTTTATCAAAAGTTCTCTAATCTTCTCCAAACATCTGGATCTTCTTCCAGAAGGTCTTTGAAGGTCCTTAAGGAGTCCACAACTCACCCCAAAGTTCCAGAAGCTCTGAGTTGCTCCTTGAGGGTTAGGACTCCAACTCCCAGAATGCACCTGGTTCAAATTCAAAAATGACCACTGGACAGTTGTCATCTGGTCAGCATCTTCAGTTTTTGATGCAGTGAACTCTGGTTAGCTATTTTTCACCTGTAGCAAGCAGGGAGTCCCTTCTTGAACCAGTCGAAGCCAGGAAAAGTCAGTTTTGTGGTGGAGCCCAAGCATACAATTGGTGCAGTCCTTCAGAGTGCAGTGTCCAGGTGCAGGTCAGGGGTCATTGTTCCTTGTAGGGGTATAAGGTGTGGGTGCAGCTCTGCCAAATGTATCCTTGTCTTGGGGTGAAAAGTAGAAGGGGGCAAGTGTCCAATCACAGACAGGCCACCACCCTCTTGGATGACCACTTCCTGGGAAGTGTGTCAAAAATAAATCCCATGGAGCAATATTCTTTAAAAATACAAAATGGTGGAGACTAAGGCCCATATTTATACTTTTTGATGCAAAACTGCGCCAACGCAGTTTTGCGTCCAAAAAATTAGCGCCGGCTAACGCCATTCTGAAGCACCATGCGGGCGCCGTATTTATTGAATGACGTTAGCCGGCGTTAGCCACCGGCGCTGTCTGGTGTGCGTTAAAAAAAACGACGTACACCAGGCAGCGCCGGCGTAGGGGGAAAATGGCGTATGGGCGTCCACAAATGGTGCAAGTCAGGCTGAGGCAAAAAAATCGCCACAACCCGATTTGCGCCATTTTTTTACGACGCCCATCCCCCATTGAAATGACTCCTGTCTTAGCAAAGACAGGCTAAGACAGGAGTCATGCCCCCTTGCCCAATGGCCATGCCCAGGGGACTTCTGTCCCCTGGGCATGGGCATTGGGCATAGTGGCATGTAGGGGGGCACAAATCAGGCCCCCCTATGCCACAAAAAAAAAAAAAAAAATACCTACCTGGACTTACCTTAATGTCCCTGGGGTGGGTCCCTCCATCCTTGGGTGTCCTCCTGGGGTGGGCAAGGGTGGCAGGGGGTGTCCCTGGGGGCAGGGGAGGGCACCTCTGGGCTCATTCTGAGCCCACAGGTCCCTTAACGCCTGCCCTGACCCAGGCGCTAAAATCCGGCGCTAATGCAGGTTTTTTAGACCCGCCCACTCCTGGGCGTCATTTTTGCCCGGGAGTATAAATCCGACGCATATGCATCGGAGTCATTTTTTAGGACGGGAACGCCTACCTTGCATATCATTAACGCAAGGAAGGTGTTCACGCAAAAAAATGACGCTAACTCCATGAACTTTGGCGCTAGACGCGTCTAACGCCAAAGTATAAATATGGAGTTAGTTTTGCGTCGAATTTGCGTCGAAAAAAACGACGCAAATTCGGCACAAACGGAGTATAAATATGCCCCTAAGTTTTGGGGGTTAGGTCTGGCTGAGTCCACCCGCTGGTGTGGCTAAAAATCCTTGACACACCCCTTTCCTGCCCTCTCCTCATCTAATCAAGAGGGCATCTGGGTGTCTGGGTCTACAGGAAATGGGTGAGGTCCTGAGCTGCTCCAAATGTCCTTCCCTCCTTTGAAGTCCAGTTTAGCTGCTCTCCCCCAAAACTGTTTTCCCCATCTGTTGAGTCAGATCTCCTCCCCCAGACTCTGTCTTTGTCTTCAGCCCAGGCCTCTTCATACCTCAAGGCAGCCTGGCCAGCCTGCCAGAAGCTGGTCAATCGAGAAGGGCACTACAAAGCTAAAGTTGGCAACTGTCATATAAAGTTCTAAAAATCTTTCCTTGAACTAGTTATACTACATTCAACAATGGCACGTTGTTGGATTTATTATAACAATACGTTTGATGCCAAACTTGGTATAGTTAGCTCCTTTTGGGTCTTTATTAATTTAAAATAAAGCCTCCCCATTTTGGTCTATGGAGCCCATTCACTACAAAGAGAGAACAACAGATTTGGCTATTTTTCCTAACCACGGTTTATAAAACACTTTTTCTAAGGTCCCTGCTCATAGTTACATAGCACCCACCCCGGGGCCTCCTAGGGCACACATCAGGGGTGACTTATATGTAAAAACAAGGTAGTTTAATTGCAAAGTCGAGTTTGGCTTACCTTTAAAATGACAGTGGGCACCTCAGCCGTGTACCTATGGGTGCACCACCTATGCTGGGGTCCCTAAACCTACATGCCCTACCATATACTAGGGACTTATAGGTAGGTTGATACAGCCTATTGTAATTAACCTAATTTGCATAACCATTTTATTCAAAGCACAGGCCTTGGGACTAGTTAGCACTGTCCAGGGCACCATCTGAGTCAGGAAATCACCAGCAAAAAGTTAAAAATGAGGGCAAAAAGTTAGGAGCCCAATTTTCTCACCATGTTCATTTATGTGATTTGGTGTAACATCACCTGTTCATTGAGTCAATTCCCATGGCTGTGGCAAAGATAAAATGTGAAAGGCGATACAATAATTGTACAAGTTAAAATGTAAATGAAATTATTTTTGGTGACCCACAGGTAAACACAGCATTGTGCAAAACCAACATGCAAAGTGTAAGCATTATAGTAATTAAAGGATAAATTCCAAGCACATAACGAAATGACTCTGGAAAGGGTGTGTCAAGATGATACCACCGTAGACACCTGGGTCACATCTTTTCTGTACTGTAGCACATAATATAGGTGACCAAAACACTGGTTTAAAGCATGAGTAGCACTAGATCAGAGGAAAGTCACAAGTGCAGGTTGATTATAATGAAGCATGGGCCAGATGCAGTGACCATATTAGTCCCAATGAAGAAGTTACCTTCTTAAAGTCTGTTGCAAAGAGTCTGGTTCGTAGTGGAAGAAATTGCAAGGAGCCGGGGCGAGAGTCATGGGTGGTCATCACTGTAGCTCAAAAAGCAGGCCTGGTGTTGTCGACTATCAACGCTGTAGCATGATTATCCATTCGGCATGGTGGACAGTCATTGCTGGAGCATAGCGTTGGTGGTCGCCACAGGCTGTCGTTGCTGTAGTGCAAAGCACAGATTTTGTGTTGCCGGTCGTTGCTGCGATCGCTGTAGCGTGATGAGTCAAGTTCACCAGAGCTTTGCATAGCCATTCACTGAAGACAGCAGAGTCTCATGAAAAGGGTCCTCGTTTCTGTCGTGAAGAGCACTTTCATACGAGTGGAATCTGAATGCCAACTGAGGGTCCATGTCCTGGGGCACATTTTGGCAGTGTTGTCCTTCATCTGAGTCCTCCAAAGGACCAGAAGTAATTTGATGAGTGTTTCAAGAGTTCCAATATTTATACCTGGTGCTAGCCTTTGAAGTAGGGGGACTTCCTACACTATCCACCCACATCTGGTACTATAAAGTACCTTCATACACTGTCAGGGATCTGATTAGTCTAGGGTGACAAGAGGCTTGTGCCGAGTTCCTTTGTGTGTGTGCCTGATAGAAGCAGCCTTTTGAAATGTAAGTGGGACAGAAAACAGCCCCACGTCTACCATCGTGGCAAGATGGCCCATCCTTCCAACACCTTGTGTTTCTTTGTCTAGGAACTATTCAGAGGCATGTGACCATTCACACTAAATTGGCAGGACAGAGAAATGCCAACTTTCTAAAAGTTTCTTTAAATCTTCAAATCCGATTTTACTTTTAAGAGGGTTTGAATGACAATTCATTTGAGTGCAAACATAATTTTCCTATTTGCTCCCAAACTTAAGTTATCACTTATTAAGTGTAATAAGGTAACCTAATGTTAGCCTATGGGAAAGATAGGCCTCACAATAATGAACAATGAGTAGGAGTTTTTCGCTACCATGCTAACCCACATGTCCTTCAATTTAAACACAATGCACCAAGTCCTGTGAGCCTTTAGGTTCTACCTTATTGGTGACATATATTAAAAAGGATAGATTTAGTCTTGGGAAAAGGTTTATTTTGCCAGACTGTAATGGTAGTTTGAAACTGCACTACAGATTACAGTGGCAGGCCTGAGACATGTTTCAAACGGCTACTTTAGTGGTGGCACAGTGAGTGCTACCGGTCCCCTAATAGCATTTAATTTAAGCTCCTTTGGTACATGGAGTGCCATTTGTAGCATCTGCATGAGTTACAACAGAACCTTTCTGGCTCCCCAAGGACTCTGTAATGTAATAAAAGCTTGTTTTAACATGTGGGTGTTCACAGGTAAACGCAGAATAATATTGATATGTGATTTACAGCTATGTGTGTAGCCTTGTCATTCATCGGTCCCATCTGAGTGCATGGGATGGCGTCTGTGAAGTTGTGATTACTCAGAACATTGATTCATGCTGAACAAATGATTTATTGAACAGTTTGGAACTTCAATATACACATTGCTAACATGCGTCTATTAACATTGTTTATTTACTTTATGTTAAAATTAAATCAAATCAATTTATACCTAGGATGTCTAACTTGCAAGCAACTATTTAGCAGTGTGTGTAGTCTGCTATGAGAGATTTGTACACACATGTGTTTGAATTACTCCAATGAGGATTGCCTTCCCTTTATGAATACATTTGAATACATTTGAATTGGTTCTCTGGAATGAGTGTGCTTCATGTAATAGGGACAGCTTTATTTAAAATGGATGTACCCCCATGGACATTACTTAATGTGCATTTTTCAAACTACACAAGACCTTGTTTATTCCATCACGTGACCAAAGTTTTGACAGTTGTTTTTTTTTGGGGGGGGGGCTAATATGTTGTCAACAAATTATTTCCCAAAAGTGTTTTGTCTTAGGGATCATCTGGTGTCTTTGACATTTATCATAGGTTTGGATGTGTAAACCAAGATTTCATTCTTATTTTTAGTTTCTATTTCTATTCTTAAAAAATGACATTCCTGTGAACATCATTCAATACGCTCATTACTTCAAATATGGTTATACATTGTGTACTCCCTTCCAAGATAGCACTCAAAATAGGCTTAACCTTGTCATGGGGATGCAGGACCTTGTTTATGTCATTGATAGTTTGTGTTAATAAGCCCCACTGACACTGTTTTGTTATGTGAGCAATGCTGCTTGACGGACAAAATGCATTATCTGGCAAAACAAAATTACACACTGGTCCTGAGCAAACATTTTCATTGTATATATAGATATATTTATATATATATATGTGTGTGTGTGTGTGTGTGTATATATATATATATATATTTATATATATATATATATATATATAAACAAAAGTCATTACACAGCATTGGAGAGGCAATAGTTACCAGCTTCTCAGGGTAGGAATGACACCGGCACCATCCAACCATCCATCAACTCGCAAGGTAATTTATTTTCTTATTTCTTGTAGAGTACAGAGTGCATGGTGCTATTCGGACAAAAATGGCAATGCATTTCGGCCTGAGCCTTTGACTGGCCATACAGTTAGTAGTGAAGTTAGTGTATTTAAGTCATGTGATCACCCAACATCCACCAATTAAAATCCATAATCATCACATATCACTAAAATGGCTTTTCATTATCACTTTTAAAATAAAGTTTGTTTGCCTATAACGGAGATTTATGTTAAACATTTATATTTTTTGTTGAATCAAAGTATAATTTGATGTACTTCAAAATCTGATACTTAGTTCTCAATATATAATTACACTTCTATTTACTCCATCTCTATTGATTTTTCTTCCTCTCTAGTTATTGTTGTTTAAGTAAAGTGCCTATATCTAAACATTCACCTTCCACACATCTATGAAGTGCAAAAAACAGAATAAATTTTCATTTTAAAGATATATCTATTCTATGAATCCTATCAAGTTTTCATCTCCTCTCATTTTTGGATTTTTTGGAATTTTTGACTCTATATATAGTAGTAGTTAGGACCATGTTTCCATAAAAAATACTTTTTTTGACTTGCCTATATCTTTGGTACTGTTTGGCAAATATTCATAAAATTTTCCAAAAAAGTGTGCCCGTGATTCTTTTTGCCCATGGAAAGTTTTGGGGTGATCTGGCAAGAGAGGCCCAAGAAAAAGAGGGGTTCAAAAATGGGACTTCCCCATGCTAGTTCCCATAGGACATTTGAACATAACTAAAGTCCAAACTGCTGACGGAATTACACCGAATTTGGCAAGAACGTAGCCTTCAGTATGCAGATTAACCTTATTATTATTATTCACTGTAAATCTGTTTAGAAGTTTCCAAGGAATGAAGGGAAAACCAAATTTGTATATTTAGGGTTGTGCATCCGTTGCAACATTTTTGCGATTATCGTGATGAATTTGTGAATGTTCACGCCAACAGGAATGCTGTGATTGGCTAGCTGCAACCTGACCAGTAGGTCACAGTCGTCATTTTAGGTAGCGAGACATGGTTCTTAGTGCTGAAAAATAAAATTAAAGTGGCAAAAGGGATCAGGGTGGAGGCAGCCTGATCGCAGGGCTGTGATATAGGGGTCTTTGAGGGTGAAATTATGACCTTAAAATTATTTTTTTTAATGATGTGTGATATTTGTGAATACATCACAACACTCAAGGTGGCCCCCCTGTGTAACACTGCAACAAATTTGTGAATATCTGTGAAAACGTTTTTTTTAAAAACATTCACAGACTCATTCATAGACTAATTCATTGACTCGTAGTAGTATTCAGACACTCGTACAACTACTGACAGAGCCACTCAGACAGTCACAGACCCACTAACAGATCCACAGACCCATTCAGACTGTCACACATCCACTGACACCCTCATGCACTTACTATCACACCCAGAGACTCCCGTTCACACCTACTCTCACACCCAGCGAGACAGACCCTGAGGCTGTGCATTTCAGGGGTTGGGTGATTATAAGGTGCTGGCTGTAGGAGCTGGGCACCGGCCAGGCTCTGCACAAAACCCCCACAGTGCACAGCTGAAGGTCTTATGCAGTGAGGGGCTGGGTGGTTATAGGGGTGCCCTGCGGCCAACCCCATTGCCGACAGCCAAAGGCCATGCACGTCGGTGGTTGGATTAACATATAATAAATAAAAATACTTTACTTTAAAAAAAAACATTGAAATTCACTGAAAAAATCAAAGGTTACAGAGACATTATAGTTAGAAAATAGAATTAAACAAAACTTAGAAAGTCACTTAAAAAAAAAAAGGTTATGTGGATGTTATAGGTAGGTTCTGAATGTACTTGTATTTAGAAATTCCGCAGTTATAGTTAGTTCAAATAATATGGTAATTATAACTCACGCCCTCGCCATGCACACCTAAGCACCCCAGATATTACAGCAATCATGACAACTTTTATAACGTAATTAAAAACATCAATGAAGCATAAGAAGTCAAATTAATGAAGAGAAAACTGTGCATGCTGGGGTGCAAGTTATAGTTTACTTTGGGGACAAGTTATAGTTACTGAATTTCTGAGGTTTTATAGAACTTAATTCAGCACCTATCCATAGTGTCCACGTAAACTTCGGTTTTTAAAGTGAATATAAAATGAATATAAAGATGATAGGTATCTTGCATATCTATCATCATTCTCCCAAAGACACCAACATTTAAAATCAAATGTTTGTTTCAGTAATTCACACAGTGCAATATTTAATAATAGTGATTATTGTATCAAATATTTAATAAAGTTTTAACATGAAAAAAATCAACTCGTTTTTCTTTTAATGCAGGTTATATGATAGCATTTTGTGCGCTAAAGAAATCTGTAAAAAAGTCTTAAAGATATTCTGGTCTTTTATCATTTTTCAGCCCACAAAATACAACTATGAAAACACCTACAAAAGGACCTTGGCCTGCAGCTGAAAATCATAGAGTTCCAGCTAGGAGTGTGCTTGAAAAAATATGGTAAGTTGTCCTGTAATCAAGAATTTAATGAGCCAGAAGGCGTACTGTTTTTTTAATGTTGTAGGAGAGCTGCCACACTCCCTGCAGTCCTCCACAACTTTGCTTGGTGGTCCCCCTACCGCTTCTAGGAACATACCCAAGCTCCAATAAAATTGTGCAAAGCCCTCCCAGTGCATTGTAGGGCACCCATTAAAGGAGCAGTAAATTATGAATGAGTGATGCTCTATAATAATCCTGAGGGAAAAAAAGAGCTACAGTTGAAAAACTGCTTAAACTGTTCCTGCTCCTGGAGTGGAAAAGTGAACCATGGATGGCAAATTTGGTACTCACCAGAGACTTTAACCTGAACCTTGTCCAAGATACAAACATAGATGATGAAGTAGTCTTTGACCTGTCTGTAATAAACCACCCTTTATAGAAAGAGAAGATAAACTTAGAAAAAAGTTTGCAAAGGCCGGTGAACTAACCAGACTGTTAATGCTAAATAGCCATCTCCCTGGAGACTCCCACCATTTTGGACAAGGTTCTCTAGTACAAAAACTTCCTGCCATGACTATACCTTAGTTAGTGCCAGCATGTTTAGCAGGATACTCAACTTTAGGATCGACCAGCAAACAGACAGTGTTTATCTGCCACAAAACATCTGGCTACACGCCAATGCACCAGTTCTGGTTTGTTCCCGGATAGTGAAAGCAGAAGCTCACAATGAGAATTTGAAACGTCTTAAATGGAATCCAAAATATATTCAAGCACTGGCAAGTGAGTTGGTTGGAATACTGAAGGAATTATCAGCATGTAAGTAAGATCCGATAAAGGCCTGGGAGCATCTTTCAGAATGCTTAGAGGCAATGCATCCGGCCACCGCTAGGATCAGCACCAAATGTATTACGCACAATAGTTACATTATCTGGCCAAAGCCAATTAACCTCATTAGATGACAGATTAATAAAACCCTATGATTCATGTGCTGAGCACCGCAGAAAAACACACTACCGAAGTCCCTTCAACATGATTGCAGAAGGTCTGATTGCATAAAAAGGGCAAAGCCGAAGCAGTATGGGCCAGGCTCCTTTACTGCTCAAAATCAAATGATTACAGTAAATCTGGGAAAATAATAAATGATCTTGACAAGGGTCCCAGGGCAGCAATAACGTGAATATAAGTAAAAAGGAGAGTTCACTATAGAGAAAGTACTGATATTGCTACTGCCCTGGGACCCTGCTCCTGCACAACATCTAATATGGACCCTTGTGAGATGAGGCCTCTTTTTGCATGGTTATCCACCACTTTTTGCCTGATGTTGATGTGTTCTAGAAGTTGGTAGTACGCAGAGCCCCCACTAACCAGTTACCCTTGGCCAGATCTCTTTCTCTAAATCTGTTGTGATGTTTGGCCAATTGGATACACTCTTCCAAATCCCTGTAAAAACCTAATAAATGCATACCCCAGTACTCAGGGCATGAGATAGTAGGAGTAGGCCCCTGAGGACAGCAGCACTGATTGTGCTACCCTCTAGGGCCCTGCACCCAGATACCCCGAGCACTGCCAGTGCAGGCTGAGTATACTGGGTCAAACCTAGAAAGACAAACGCGACATGGCACCTTCCCTGTGTGCCCTGTCCACCCTACACTTCATGTGCTATGATAAGTCACCTCTTTAGTGGGCTTTTCAGCCCTTTGACAGGGTGCACCATACTATATGTGAGGGCATAATTGCATGAGCAATATGCCCCACTGTGACCTTGCCAGACCTGGGACATAGTGAGGGAACAGAGTAGCCATTTTAAGTACATGTACTGGACACTGGTTAAACACGAGTTCTCCAGTTACATGATGACCACTCTGTACCCTGGGATGTTTAGTATCAAACAACTCAGAATATTTAATCCAAACTGGTACCAGTGTTGGATTTAACCCTAAATGTACACAGGGGTCCCTTGCAAAACCTAACCTAACTGGCATAGTTACTGACTGGTTCCATCCAGCTGACACACCAGAGGGCCTTCACCTGGCTGCCCTGAGCCCTGCATCGCGGGATCTGCTGTGTGCTCTGGGTACCCAACCCCTTGTGACCTCAACAGCCCAAGGGGACCCCCAAGCACCACCTTTAATTCTGCAAACCAGCTCCTTTTCCAAGTGGCCCATCCAGGTGGCCCTATGCCTGTGCCAAGAGGAACCTGCCGGAACCAGGAGCTGCCTGAGGCTGTCCAGCTGGCACACGTTGTCCACCGACTACCTGGACCACCCTGAAAAATAAGAGACTGGTTACCCAACTGTTCGATTCTTAATGCATTTTTAAAAGTGACTGCCTATTTATTTCCCATATTGCGTAATTACTCACAGGAAGACTAACTTTATTAAGTACTTTTTGAATTATGACCTTTTGAAGTTTTAACGTATTCTAACGATGTTGGTCTTAAAAAGTATATACAAATTTGAAGTATTTTTTATAAATTGTGGTCTTGAGTTATTCATTGAGTGTGTGTGGTGCATGATTGGATTTGTGAGTACAGCAAATACTTAGCACATCTTCTGGATTAGCTTAACTGCTCGACCAGCTACCCTAAAAATTGAAGCGTTAAGTACTTTTACCTCTCAAAACCAATGTGTGGTTGCCTGGACCCCCTGCACAGTGTGCCACATTTGCATAGTACATAGAGGGCCGGCCTCCTACACCCCTATCAATAATAATAGTAATAGTCCTGCAGACATCTTTGAATACAACATTGCAATACTGGACAACATCATTTAGAGCTCACCTTACAAGTGTGCATTAGGCCCCAATAGAATCCTACCAGATCTCCTCAAGGAAAACATCACAACATGGGCAGACTTACTGATTTCAATGTTTAACCACATATTACAGACTGGAAACATTCCAAAACGTTGGAGATGGTCAGTTATTTATCCGATCTTTAAAGGCAGGAAAGCTGCATCACCAAGCAACTATCATGTGATAGGTTTGCTAGAAAGGTACCTTAAATATTTCTCAACTTTATTTTTCCAAGAATTTGCTGATTGGGCAAACGAGGAAAAACATATGCCGATGAACCAAACGAAGTTCTCGAAGGAGCATGGGACACTCTTTAATCTAATAACCGTGGGCCTTATAATGAAAAGAGGGAGCCACACCCACAGTCCACTCTTATGTACTTTGTGTCCTTGAAGGTGGCCTTTGACTGTGTTCTCCAGGTCTGCTGTGGGAAACGTTACCGCCTTGGGGCATCTCCCAGAAACTATTACAAAAAATCTAGTTTGTATACTCAGGAACAGGGGCAAAGATCAAGGCTGAGGATGGCCGCCACCTGTTGTCCATAGAAGTAAGAACACATATAAGGTTAAAACAAGGTTGTGTTCTAGCCCACTTATTGTACAATTTGTTCATTTCATATCTACCACCAATCCTGGCTGAAGTGAGGTCACACGAACCAAGCCTGGTGGCAAAGAGCTGTGTAACATCTTATATGTAGATGATCTGCTAATGCCATGTAACACCAGAATAGGCTTCAGTGACTACTTAATAGGCTAGCAGAGTATTCTGCTAAAAACAAATTAGAAATTAATTTGAACAAACTCAGTTATGCCTTTAAAACACCATATTTCAGAATCTGGAAATGGCATTTATGTGGGTCAAATATAGGGGAAACATCAAAATATACTTACATAGGGTTTGAATTGGATTCAAGGGGTCATTCGTAGCACCAAAAAGTCAATTTCAGCAAAAGAAGATACATTAAACTTTGTCTTTTCCAACCTAAGGAAACAATTCTTGGGTCACACTCTCAAGGCATTAATTAAGATGGTGAGATGAAAATTGGTTTCAACTCTATCATACGGAGGGGAGATCATGCTACGGGAGGTTGCCGATATCCTGAAGAAATTCATGCTGCAAACATACAAACAGGGCTTTTCAGCTGCCAAGTCTGCCTCCCCAGCCCCAGTAAGATTAGAGTTCTCTCTGCCAAAGCAAACAATAGCCAGGCAAGGTGAATTTTTAAGATGCTGTCACCACTTGAGGAATGTCCCCAAAGATACCCTTTTACATCATGCATGGGTTAAAATCCATTTTGAATGGGGAAAAATACATTTTGCCACATACCCGCAGAACACTTTAGAGAACTTTTGGATTCATGGAAGCAGAACATTAGTGATTCTATCTTTAAGAAAATCCTGAATACATGTATTCTGCATAAAAGCCACTTGGAGGATAAAGGGCTTAGGCCAAGTGAGTGCATGGGTGGTTGATGATGAATTCATATGAAATCTGCAAGGAACAGCCATACTTTGACCGTGCTCTTTCATTAATCATCAAGAAGGAACTAATAAAATTGTGATTTCCCCTCCTCCCAATGCTAGAGTTTACACCTAGATGGTGATCACAGGGCAACTGGAGGATAATCTGAGCTGCCTGTGTCACCAGGCAAAAAAAACATGTATGCATATTATATGTTTAGGCGCACAGTTATTAGCAGATTATAGGGCCATGTTGTGCAGAGAATGAATTGCCCTGGGAGCAAGGTCTTGTAGGGCAGGGGTGATTGCGACCCTCAAACCACAAAACCCTAAGCTGAACGTGCGGTTGGTGCAGTTTTTAGCAGTTTTTAATAGCAAGATGAAATTGTGTTGAGTCCTGTGTTGGGATGTGGTAACTGAAGGGTCCTTAACACCATATTAAGGTTAGCTAATGGAGGAGGTATAACCACCTTTCTCTCTGTGCCTTGGGTACTAAACAACTTTCGTGTATAGTTTAGCATGGTCAACAATTTTATTGTGAATTAGATTTATGGCCGAGCTGCTAGGGGCAGGGTGTGATGATTATAATCCACTATCTTGAACATTCAGGCAATCAAAATCTAGGGGATTCAAAGTCTGTTTTTATGGTCCCTCAACCCTATGGAAAAGCTGGAATCTGATAGTAAAACAATTCTGCATTTATTGTTTGTACAAAGCACTTTGTGCATGATTGGATATGCCTGCTTAAGCACCAACTCTTGTATAATGTATAAAGCACTTTAATTTTATTGCGTGTCACTTAAACTGTGAGAGGCTTGGTTTATTTTTTTAAATGCTATTCGCACAATGACTGGGTTGAAGCTGGATGGACAATGGACGTTGGGTCTCATAGTTCTGCTAAACATTGATGTTACAATGTTGAACACCCATGTCTAACCAAGTATGTTTTCGTTGTTTTATTGGATGTATATTTTAAGATCATTGATTTCTGCATGTTTATGGTTTTAATGATAGCTCACTCAGTTTTCACCCTTTTGGTGAATTTGTATGGACTGGACACAATTGCTGTAAAGAAAAGGACATGCAGATCCAATTCCAAGATGTCAGGGAAAGGTTTCTACTCAGCGGCTATCCCAGAGCTAGTAGCCAAAAGGGCCAATAATAGCTCTTGAATACGGGCATTGGTCGACAACAGCTTGGAAAAGTCTACAATTTGAGGACAAATTTCCATGGCTGATGCTCACTTATAGTAAAGAATGTAACTAGATTGTGAGAATAAAAAAAAAAAAGAGCATTCTGATAAGTGACGGGTATATTGCTCATGTTATTGGGCCCAACCCTAAGGTAACTGATAGGAAAGCGCGTTCATTGAGAGTCATGCTGGTTAAAAGCCATTATACAACACAACTGTCACAATTGGCTGAAAAAAGGCAAAACTGGGTTTGTCAAGTGTAATACCTGTAAAGCCTGCAAAGTGCCAAAAAATGTCAGGACTTTCAGGAACCACAGAGGCAAAGAACTCAATATCACACAAACAAATTACATGCAGCATGTAGTTTATATAACAGAGTATATGTGTGGCCTGTGGTATGAGGGGAGCATGATCTGCCCCTTAAAGAAAAGAATACTTGAACATATCAGGGCCCTACAACATAAAGGGGGTTATTCCGACCCTGGCGGTCCATGACCGCCATGGCGGAGGCTGGCGGTGCTTCCTGGGCTATTCTGGGCTTTACCGCCGCGGTCAGAAAAGGGGAACCGGCGGTTTCCCGCAGGTTTTCCCCTGGCCCAGGGAATCCGCCATGGCGGCGCTGCTTGCAGCACCGCCATGGGGATTCCGACCCCCTTCCTGCCAGCCTGTTTCTGGCGGTGTCCACCGCCAGAACCAGGATGGCGGGAACGGGTGCCGTGGGGCCCCTGGGGGCCCCTGCACTGCCCATGCCATGCCATGCCTAACAGGGCCCCACAAAGATTTTCACTGTCTGCTTTGCCACTGCACCCGTCGCACCCCTGCAATTCTGCCGGCTCCATTCGGAGCCGGCTTCCTCGTTGCAGGGGCTTTCCCGCTGGGCCGGCGGACGGCCTTTTGGCGGTCACCCGCCGGCCCAGCGGGAAAGTTGGAATGACCGCCACAGTCTTTTGACCGCGATGCGGTCATTCGGCAGTAACCGCATGGCGGGCGGCGACCGCTGCCCGCCGCGGTCAGAATGACCGCCAAAGTCTTGAAATATGAGGTGACCAAACACTATGACAGCACACATACAAATGATTGGAAAACTATGAGATTCTTTGGCATAGCACAAGTCCCAAGAGATTTGGTGGAAGAGATAGGACTACTGTCTTGAGAGCAGATTTATTATCCACTTTTAAACTAAAGTACCAAATGGGTGATATGCTGATGAGGAAATCTATCCATCTTTAATTCTCTTTGGGGCTTTTTCTTTCAGATGTGTTTTCTAGGTATGAATCTTATAACGTGTTATTATGAAAAACTGGGATGTGAAGGTTGGTAGATACTTTAGATAATGTTATTGAGGAACATGGTGGACATCTTGATAGCAGCTACACTACATGAATTGAAACATCATTGTGAGTATAGATCACCAACCAGATATCCTGCTGGCTGGAGTGTCTCGAGATGGATATTGACAATGGGATATGATTTTAGTGAAGTAGGCACTTAGCCATCAGTGAGAAATATAATTAGGAATATGACTGACAATTCAAAAGGTCAAACACCACACAAGCATTCTCAGCAGTTGAGATGGAGACTTGGACAGGTTTTAGGCATCAATCTTTTACGTGGAATATGCATGGACAGCTTTATGTAGATTAGCATATAGCCCCTATTATATTTTGGATCAATATATGCGCTTGTTAAGTGTGGATTGGCACCAGTGGGGTGTGAGGTGGTGACCGCTGCCTACAACATAGTCACTCATATTTTCAGCAGGCAGCTGTTCCATCTGGCATCCCTACACACCTGAGCACAAACTGAAGTATACCAATTGTCTCAAATGTTGTGTTCTCGCTGTTTGAATGTAAGATCACAGACATCCAAATATTATTTATGCCCTTCTAAGTTAATACATGATTATGTGGTCAACTGACACTCCAATGTTATCTACCATGTTATATGGGAGTGCGGAGGTCCATGAATTTATAACATGCTTACTTCCTAATATATACACCAAAGAGCATGATTAAAATAAGCTTGCATCATGATTTATGATCAATTTTTACTTCTAAATGATTTTGTTATTGTAAAGACAAGGGTTTGTTTGTTTGCAGTATAAGATCTAGAATGCCAAATTGTGCGCAGGGCGGATCATCCCTATTTTAATCAAAATTGTTGTTGGACTCACTAGCCATGAGCAAGACTCATAAGAGTCGAAATGCATTGGTGGCTGCGGAAAAGTTTGAATAAATAATATTTGTATGGAGTTCCTACAGTGTGATGAATTTTCTTCATTAACAACATTGACCAGTAGAGTGTGTTTTCACAAATAGATATATTTATACATAATATTATAAATATTATATATAAATACTTTTTGTTTTAAACCAGTGTCTACTGGAGAGGCTGCAGGGTCAGAGGTTTATGTCAGTGAAACCAACTAATTCTGTCAGCAATTTAAACCTGCCTTAACTCACCCCTGATAACTATGGCACAGAAAATAAATGTTTAAGTTAACAAAATTTAGAAATAGCAAAACAGTTAAAAACTAAAATAGACAATGCAATAAAAAAACTCAATAAAAATTGACAAAAATGTAATAAGCAAGTTGACACCAACACAACCAAAAATAACAAGAATCCAACAAGGGGGGAAGGGGAAGAGTTATGAGCTTTTAAAAATGTAATTGGCAATAGCACCCAAAACTGCAAAGTACAAATGACAGTGTGAGTAGTTGCAATGTGAGTAGTTCCAGGTGCAATGTGAGGCTGACCAGGATAAAGCCATGATCAGATTCACCAAGTAGATAGTAGAGGCCACCAGCAAGTCCAGTCCAAGTTAAATTTGCCACTGGTTAGCTGGGAATTTCCAGGGTGTTGTGTCCCTGTGGACACACAGTATTTCATTCAGCTTACCCTTGGGGCGACTTCTTTGTCCTGACTACAACGGGGAGGCAGGTCAATTCCATCAGTGCCACTCCAAGGTCACAGGAAGCAGGACCAATCCTTTTCTGTTCTTCAGCAGGTCCAGTGAGTGTTCTGCAGGAGATGAGAGCCCAGGTTTAATGGGTTTACTGGCCTGTGGGCGGGGAGTTCCTCTTTGACAAATGAAGTAAATGTTCCTGTTGTGGGTTGACTCTAGCACCTAGATTAAACACCCATATTTTTTAATTAGGCCCAAAGCCTGTGCCTTTTACATTTAGACAAATATAATTAATTTCTTATTTTTAAGTACAACCAGATATTAGCTTGTTATTTTTATATTTTAATATGCTGCTTCATCCCGAGAAGATATAGTTGTTCATGCAGTACACTGGTTGTAATGATGATAACTGTACTATGTTGCATCTTTCATATTATTGCAGCTCATTCTTTTTATGCTTGGATTCAGTTACATCTATAAATGCATTGAATTCAAGTTAGCAAAAGGGGTATGATCTGTTCACTACACCTTTCCTGAGAAGTCAGAGTGTATAAGCTTCAGAAAATCATAGGCAGGAACCCAACAGGAAAGATAAAAGAAAAAAATATTTTTAACGTGCAACAAAGACTATGACTTGCAGAGCCAAGTTCAAGAGTCCGAATTGAGGAAATCCAATACAATCTTTTATGCATGAAAACCACAAAAGTGTGAAAATACATCATCCAATCAGAACAACAAAAAGGTAATTTCTTCATCAAGTACATGATGTGATGTTAATCAGGAGATGCATGTTGTTACACATATATTAGGCATCTATCCAATCACAGTAGAACAACATTTCATGATGGTAGAGTGATACAAGTTGACTACGAGCGTGCCCTTCACATTTCTCAAATGGTTGTGACTTTCCAAGGCGTCACCACACCATTTTCCTCATAACCTCTCCTCAGACCTAATTGGACAGCCAGATGCCTGTGTGCTGGGCGAATGAAGCAATGCATGTCCCATGAGTTGTCTCTTTTAAACAAGCCTTGCATTACACACTGTCTGTCAGGGATGATATATTAAAGTTCATCCTACCTACTGCATATTTTTTTCAGGCCTTTTCATCATTAAGTATCACAGGATGAGGTCAGGCCGGAGAAAAAATAAAATAGATTCTTTAGCCGGTTTCCACCAGAGTTTCAGGTTATGGTTGACACAAATCACCTTCTCCTTTCTAGGGTTGGGTGAGGCATTGCGGGATTCAAGAAAACAGCTTCCAGGCGGTTTGGATGTGACTCAGTCTCTCACACTTGGTGGTGCTTCTGACCTAAAACATCCAGTCCTAGTATCATATTAGGAACCTCAAGACATTCCGAGGCTCTGGCCTACCTACATTAACAGTAGACAATTTGTACTTCAGTGCAAATAGGCCCAAAATGTGATGTTTCAGGGCAAACCTAAGATGGTCAAGTTCCTCACCTACATGAAACTTGGGCTGGGGGTGTGAAATGGAGTGGAATATGGAAATCATCTGCATATACTCCCAGCTAACCCTAAAATCCTTTTTGAATCAGGCCATGTACCCATAACAACTCCGAAGACAGGAGTTTAGAAGGATATAAGCAGGGTCCTTCAGCAACCAGATACACAACAATTGCCAGTAAAGAAATCTATCAATCCCCTATTTCTTTCATGCACTAATAAATCAAAAATGATAACCCATTCAGTAGGCAATGGAAAGTCAAAAGATCACAAAACATCTCATAAATGCATACATTTACTAAGGGCCAGGTTTAGATAATGGCGGAGGGGTTACTCCATCACAAACGTGCAAGATATCCAATCCACTGTATTGTGATCTCCATAGGCTTCAATTGGATCTTAATACAGCAGACAGACATAAGTCATGTTTGTGACAGAGTAACCCCCTGCGCCAGGACCTATATCAGGCAATAGGTTAGGATCAATTCTTACATATCCAAAATGTATCCGTCTGTTATATGGGACATATCATGATGTAATAAACATACCTAAATAAATTATTTGAAAATTAATACATATCAACCAAACCCCTGCCCCCGAAAAGTTCAATCATTAAACTCAAAATATCACCCCCAATCATCCACAGCCACTCAACTTCAACCAATGGAAATGAAAATCAAGAAGGTGGATAACAACAAATGTGTTTATCATCAATCAGTTTTAAATTCTTTGGAAGCATAGCTTTACAGTCCTTCTTTAGTTACTATAATTCCAATAACATAACTGCACAGCTGCACATACAAAACACATTCTTTTGTCTAACACTGCAGTAATCTTATAATTATTGTCTGTCATTTTTGGTGCTGACATGCATTTAGGTGCTATACGGTCCACTAACCATTCACCTTCCTCATGCTGGTGAAGGAATGGTGTACTATTATCAAAATTTTACATAAAATTAGATGAAAAGATTGGCTCAGGTAAAACCCACTGTACACTTCTACTGAAAGACCACATATTTTTGCCAACCACCAATACCATGGGCATGCCTTACCATACATCACTATTCTACATTGTGACACAATTTATTGCTAGCATATTTATTTCACATGCAAATGCAAAAATCTATGGAAAACAAACTGCTCGATAGCTCTGTTATGGTATGTACTTCAAAGGACTGCCCTGATGCTTCAGGCCTTCTTTGTGCCTAAGAGGACTGCCCTGCTGCTGCTACCAGAAGCTTGCCCTGCTGCTTGATGCCTGCCTTATATCCTCAGGAGGCTGCCCTTCAGGTTGAAGCCTGACTTGCTACTTGATCCCGGGTGTACCAGAATGACTCCAAGGGCTAGTTGACTGGCCTTCTTTTTCTAAGGTACAGGGACAGAACAAGCTTCAACCACCTTGAGTCCATACCTGGACCATGCCTGAAGTGCGTCCTGCCCTTCAAACAGTGCCCTGGACCCCTGAAAGTGGTGCTTAAGTTGCTCAAACAGCAAAAAACTAAAACATGAGACTCCCCCAAAACGGTCTGAGAACCACAAGGAGACTAGATCATACCTACATGCCAAACCACCCGAGATGCATCACTAGTCAGCTTAACTTTGCAGTAGCTACAGCAAATCCTGTTCAGATGCTCTTTACGGAAGGGGCATTTGATCTTGTGAAGCTATAGCCTGCAGCTTTGGCCAGCTAGACATTTTCAACTTCAAAAAAAGAGGCAAAGTCTGACGATAGAAATCTTCACCAAAACCTTGTCCAGGGGTCCCAGAAGAGGCCTCCGTCCCAGACACCACCAGTTGCCTTTCCCTGCTAAACATTACATTCTCAGCAACTTTTTCTTCAAATTTCTTCTAAGTCTGAAGGTAATATGACACTGGGCCCAATCCACTCTCTGTATCTGAGCTGCTTTCCATTGTGGTTGGCCTTAACTTTTGACTTTGCCCCGGTCTTGAGCAAAGAGATATCCACTGTTGGCGATGTGATCTTTTAGGCACTATTTTTCACTAAAAAAAGTTAAAAATCATCGCTCCAGTTCTACTGATTGGATTTAATTTGTTTTGGTCTCATTTGATTTATTACAATTTACTCTTTTTTTATTTCCTTTTATCACTGGATGTGTGCTTTATAAATACATTGCAAATTGCCTCTAAATTAAGCCTGACTTCATTTTTGCCAAGCTACCAGAGGGCTAAGCACAAGATAATTTAGTCACTTTTATGGTTCAAACTGACAAGGATTGTGTTTGTTGTCTAAGTGGGCCTTCAACCCCATCAACCAATAACCTATTTTTTTACAAACTCTGCAGCTTGCAAACTTCACAGGGAACTAAGGTCTACAAATGCTTGCTGACACTTCTTTTTACAAACTATATTGACATTAACTTTTATACCTTCATGTCTTGGATCTTCATTTCTAGCCCTGCACCAGTCCACACAAATGCTAGAGAAAAACAAAGGAGACTCTACATCAACAATCAAACTATATACCCACAAACAGAACATCATAATGGGATACACCTGAGAAATCAAAGTAAGTAATACAGCAGATACATCAGTTGTGGAGTTCACCCATACTCCTTATATCAGATAAACAAGGCAGATATACTCAGAACATAACAATATTGACAACTCCTGCCTTGTTCAGCAACAACGGTGTCTTACATGTATACCAACCAACCAACCATTAATCAGAACAATTTCCAATACAGCACCCATAAAGGTGTGACTCCATAAGGATAATTCACAAATCTACTTATATGGATAATAGTTCTGATATTCTCTCTTTAATGGAAGCAGACGTTTTAGAAGTGCCTCAGACAGACCTACAATGCAGGATTTGACAGTGTAGTATCAACAGGAGGGTCAACTTGTGAATTTCATCGACCTATTGTGTAAAACCTGGGAAGAATTTTGTGCTGCATTCACACCTTATTATTGCCTAGTGCATTCTAGGAAACGCTGGAGAGTTCATGCAAATTAGCCTCCAGGACCTTTGGCAAAGAAAAGGGTAACTTTCTCAAAACGTGTTTTCCTAATAGTTAATAATCTGACTTCACTATTAAATTGGATTGTAATTAAAATATGTGTTTAATTATTTTTCTAGCTAGAACCATTCCAGAGATTCAGTATTAGTCAAATAAAATGTACTCTGATTTTCAACTTATGGCAATTCAGTCTGCCACACTAAAATGGCTTTGTCATGCTAGGGACATCTTAACATTATTTTTTTACATGTTCCACTTTCAAATACCATGCACCCTACCTTGGGGGCTACAAGGCCTACATGGGGTGACTTATGAATATTTAAAAAGAAGGTTTGTGCCTGTTAAAGAAATGCTATTTTAACAGGTCCCACTCAGTGTTTTCACTGCATAAATCAGACTGCAATGTCGGGCCTGATGCCTTGTTTCCCTTGTCACACTAGTGAATGGCACAATAGGTCCTGCAGTCCACAGCTGACAGTTAACTTTCCATGCCCTGGGTAAAATTTCGACACCAAATGCAATAGCCTTATAGGAGAGTTAAATGTGCCAGTCAGTGTTTAGACATTTGCACATGTTTTAGTGGCCAGAGCACATACATCAGTCATGGGACAGCAATGACCCAGTGTGCAGAGTCTAAAAAACTATAATAAAATTCAGCAGAAATTGGGATGACCATGCAAAAAGGGACATTGACTCACACTTTCCAATACCTGATCCAAAAAAATCTAAATGAAGCCCTTAGAGCAGGTCACATGGTTAAGAACTCATCAATATCTGCATCTCTGTTAATCTATGTTACTGCTAGTCTACTGTTATCTACTACTAATGTTTGTTCTCACATGATCTCTAATTAGCTCCATTTAGCTTATTGAAACCTGGTATATAAAGGTATCTTGCTGGAACAGATATATTTTATACATTTTTCAACTTTGCTAAGTGGTGACAAAGTATGTGTTCTGGTGTAAAATCTCTTTGTGATTGCTACTAAAAACATGAAACTTTCAACATTTTGGAGAGAACTCAGAACAGTTATTCAGGCTTGAATTTGGTGAAGGTATTGCTAGTATGCCCACTGTTCCCCTATACATCCCCTATACATCTGATCTGAAAAAGGGATATAAATACGACTTTGTATGGCCTTTGAGAATTGTTTTGTTTTTCTATGTATTTATTTTATTTTATGTGGGTATTTTTCTGTCGCAGAACTGGGGGGTTATTACAACTTTGGAGGAGGTGTTAATCCGTCCCAAAAGTGACGGTAAAGTGACAGATATACTGCCAGCCATATTACGAGTCCATTATATCCTATGGAACTCGTAATACGGCTGGTGGTATATCCGTCACTTTACAGTCACTTTTGGGACGGATTAACACCTCCTCCAAAGTTGTAATAACCCCCCTAGAGTTGACAGCAGTAGAGCACTTTGCAGGGGGCAATAATTTGAACTGTCCAGTGCAGGTTTCCCGTGGGCATTTTACAAGATCAGTGTGCAACTGCTGCAAGTATTTTCGATTTACTTTCTAACAAGAAATAGCTAACTGTTATACTCTCCTATAACCTAGTAGTTGTAATATCAGTGATGATAGGGACTGATAGGATCGGTTCGGGCATTGATGCCCGTGAATTGTATTAGTTAATTTACCACACAGATAATTGGTGAGATTTGTTCAATTTGGTAATGGATGCAGGCATTGATGGAACCTACAATGAAACTATATAAGCAACACTGTGAGCTAAATTAATATACAGACTTCATGTGGACAGTTAAAATACTTCCTTCCACTTATCTCTTTATCTTGCCATTAATGAGATTACACAAGGAGAAGTAACATTTTCCAGTTTAATCTAAGTTTCTTCTATCTTAACTGTCTAAACCAGTGGTTCCCAACATTCTGAATTCTGTGGACCTCCACTGAATCATTTTTAGAATCCGGGGACCCCCCCACGGAGTAATTACTGAAAGCTGAAGACCCAATCTGTTAATATTATTTAATTTTCTGAGCAGTTGCGGAGCAGTTGCGGAGCCCCTTAGGAGGCTTCGCGGATCTCCAGGGGTCTCCGAACCACAGGTTGGGTACCACTGGTCTAAAAATAAATTCTGATTCACAAATTTGGCTTTAGCCTAATTTCTAATTTTTCTAGTATTTATTTTAAATATTGTTTTCCAACATTATTAAAAATTGCACTACCGTGCCTCATCCCAGCTCCTTGCACCAAGAAAGTTGTGTCAGATTATGAAGGGCCAACACATCTAAGAACATCATAAAGGCCTTTTTATTGAATTGATTTCACAGCCTTCCCCTGAAATTTAAAGACAAATATAACTTAATTGTTTGAAGTACAAGTGCGATCAATAACCACTGTACTCAAACTTAATAGAGGTACAGAAGTAGAATGTGTAAAATGCCCTCTACACACAATGATTTTCAGCTCCAAGAACATATATCTGGACAGAGCTGAAAAAGGAAAACAAAAGACTCCTTTTCTACAGCAATACAAGCGGATAAACACAGAAGACATCACTTGATATCAGTGAAGATTTATACATGTTTAACAACATTTCACTCCACTGCATCGATTCCACACACAAAATGTTATGGAGGTAATTAATGTCAAAACAATCTCTTCAATTGTTTTTTTTTTTTATCCCACGAACGTGGGACAAGATTGGTTCTTTTTCTCTCACTTTCTGCACCACCTAGAATTATATAATTAATCTGCATTTTTCTGAGTGTCCACTACTTAATGCTGGTGTTTCACTTTCTGCACCACCTATGATGGTATCATTCAAGTGGAAGGTTGGAAAGGTAAATATATGGAACGCCTTTTACCATATATGTTAATGCACCGAAAGTTAAGAACTTCTGGATTAATGGACATTCTCATTCTCCTGCATTTCTCTGGCTACTCACACTCCACGGTAGATGTACTAAGCCAAGGAGAATGTCCAGGGAAGTTATGAAAACCTATCCAAATTTCTGCATGCATAGACGAGACCTTCACATGCAGAAATGATACGTACATATTGTTTGCAGAAGAAAAACTGAAATGTAACATGACAGAGTACAAAATACAAATTATGTCAGGAAACTCGATGTACATATAAAAAAGTATGAGGTACAGGAATACTACCCTTGTACAAAATAGCAATCAATAATCCCAACATTATACTGACACAAAAGCATAGCCATTCCAGTAAAAAAGGAAAGGTCCAATTCACAAGGGAACCAGTGGTGTGTTCATGAGTCCTGGCTGCATAATTTACTTTACACCCGAAACACAAGAACACGTGCTTGGAATCTGGGGGGGGGTAAATTACTCACTTGTGTAGAACATACATTTAACTATTAGTTTACTTTAATTTTATGGGTCGTCTGCAGGGTGTGTTAGAGGAGTGGTAAGTAAAATAATATGTCAAATGTGGAAAAAGGTGTAAATTCATCTAATGTAAGAGTGCAGGGTCTACTCATTCATACATGGACTAATAATGTTCTACTTAAATTATACCAGTGGACATTCTAGGGACTTTGGGCCATATGTAGGAACACATTTTCCCATTGACACAGAATGGGAAAAACCCTTTGCTACATCTGGCCCTTTGTCATATCCCCAACCTATCACTACATCTAAATTCCACCTTTATGAAATAGGTGCTTTTGAAAGTGTTTGCAAGGACCTCGAATGGCAATCGTTTCACATAGGCTGTACAGGAAGGGGAGCTGCAAATATTACATTATTTACCACTGGAATTGTAAAACAATTGTAAAACAAAATCAAATGTTGTTTGCAGATTTTGTTATATTTTGCAACTGTGTTCCTTTCCATTGGTGGCTCCTCCGCAATGGCAGCAGAAAAATAAAACAATACTTCAATAACTAACCACACCTTTAGTAAAAGTTTTGTAAGTTTATTTCCCTATATCAACAATGCTAAGTGCATGTAGATTAATCTCAAAATGAAATGAAATACATATAAAAACAGTACTGGTTGTCCGAAGTGGAGAAAGAAACACAATCTAATCAAAGCTTGAACTACGACACATTCCAGAGCTACAGTGCAAACCAATAGCAGAGTCAGCTGCGACAAGGATATAACATACATGGAATTCAGCAAGGTAATTCATCAATCATTAGTCCCTATAATTGTCAGTCATTTTGTGAGGGCGCCTAACTAATATCAGATTAGCATCAGCAAGTTGGGCTTCATGCAAAACAATTTGGGAACACAAATTTGGAAACACATCTAGCTATGGATCTATCAAAACAGCTCAATTGATACCTAGAAAGAAAAGGCATCGCATGCATAACAGTCACAGCCTTAGGGTGGTCACTCCTAACTTTTTACCTGCCTCCCTCCACTTTTGAAATACTTTTTTTGCTAGTTTTTAGACTCCGCGCACTTTACCACTGCTAACCAGTGCTAAAGTGCATATGCTCTCTCCCTTTAAACATGGTAACATTGGATCACACCCAATTGGGCTATTTAATTTACTTATAAGTCCCTAGTAGAGTGCACTATATGTGCCCAGGGCCTATAGATTAAAAGCTAGTAGTGGACTTGCAGCACTGTTGTGCCACCCACTTAAGTAGCCCTTTAACCTTGTCTCAGGCCTGCTATTGCAAAGCCTGTGTGTGCAGTTTTAGTGCCAATTCGGCTTTGCATTAAAAAGTACTTGCCAAGCCTAAAACTCCCCTTCTTCTACATATAAGTCACCCCTAAGGCATGCACTAGGTAATCCCTAGGGCACAGTCCTGTGTAGGTAAAAGGCAGGACATGTACCTGTGTAGTTAACATGTCCTGGTAGTATAAAACTCCTAAATTCGTTTTTAAACTACTGTGAGGCCTGCTCCCTTCATAGGCTAACATTGGGGTTCCCCTCATACATTGTTTGAGTGGTAGCTGCTGATCTGACAGGAGTAGGAAGGTCTTATTTAGTATGGCCAGAATGGTAATTCAAAATCCTGCTGACTGGTGAAATTGGATTCAATATTACTATTTTAGAAATGCCACTTTTAGAAAGTGAGCATTTCTCTGCACTTAAATCTTCCTGTGCCTTACAATCCACGTCTGGCTGGGTTTAGTTGACAGCTCCTTGTGCATTCACTCAGACACACCCAAAACACAGGATACTCAGCCTTGCTTGCATACATCTGCATTTTGAATGGGTCTTCCTGGGCTGGGAGGGTGAAGGGCCTGCTCTCACACAAGGGATTGCCATACTGGGACCCTGGCAGACAGGATTGAACTGAAAGGGGACTTGGTGCACTTCTAAGCCACTCTTTGAAGTTTCCCCCACTTCAAAGGCACATTTGGGTATAAAAACAGGGCTTCAGCCCTACCAACTCAGACACTTCCTGGAGAAGAAACGTGAACCAGAACCTGCACCCTGCAAAGAAGAACTGCCTGGCTGCCCGAATGACTCACCTGACTGCTTTCTGAAGAGGACTGCTGCCTTGCTGTTGCCCTGCTGTCTTGCGCTCTCTTGCTGTGCTGCAGAAGTGCTCTCCTAGGGCTTGAATAGAGCTTGCCTCCTGTTCCCTGAAGTCTCAGGACTGAAAAGACTTCTCTCCTACAGCTGAAATCCCCGTGTGGCGAAAATTCATCACATCGCCTGCCTAGAAGGATGCACAGCCTGCTCGCGGTGAAAAATTCACCGCACACCGAGACCGGAACGATGCAGCGCGACTTTGCGACAGAAGATCGACGCAGCAGCAGCAACGCAACCGGAACTTTGACACACGGCCCTACTGGATCGACACAAGCCGACTCAGAATGACGACGCCCGACTTTCTGAGAGGAATCGACATAGCGCCTGCCATGCGGAAGAAAATTCCACTCATCGCCTACCAGAATCGACACAGCCCCTGTAACTTCGCTCCGCAAGCCCAGGATTCCACGTATCATCCCTGGGGCATCAGAAAACCCACAACCTGAAGAGGATCCAAGTCAGCGCACCAGAAATTGATGCAACATCTTCCCAGCGTGGAAAATAATGACGCAAGTCCGTGTGCGAAGGGGCGAAACCGATGCAAACTCACCTTTTTCCACGCACCTCCTCCGCTGCGGTCCCTTGCAAGGATTTTTCAACACAAACCAGGTACAGTGCCCTGCAGGAGACACTTCTTGTTTCTAGGAGAACTTAAGACACTTTTTATTGCTTTTACAGTACTATTTCAACTCTAAGACATTTGATATCACTTTCAGTGATATTCCTACATTTGCTTGTTTCATCTTTAATCATTTTGACCTGCATTTATCCAGATAAATATTATATATTTTTCTAAACACTGTGTGGTGTATTTTTGTGGTGTTATATTGTGGTATTGTATGATTTATTGCACAAATACTTTACACATAGCCTTCTAAGTTAAGCCTGACTACTCAGTGCCAAGCTACCAGATGTTGGGCACAGGATAATTTGGATTGTGTGTGACCTATGTGACTAGAGTGAAAGTCCTTGCTTGGACTGGGGGTAACCTGACTGCCAACCAAAAACCCCATTTCTAACAATCATTATTTACCTATCCTCTGTATGGGTCAGCAAAGCAGAATCAGTCTCCGTCCTCAGGTCATCAGTCGATCAGCAAAGCATCAGGCTCTCATTCAGAGAATATGAGCCCAATGTCAGTATGAATCTCGAATCTCTCCTAAAGTCTCTTCTTCTCTCTCCTTCTCTAATCAAAATAGGTCTGAAGTCTTTTCCCTCTGTTGCGTTGTTATATCAAAGTCACCTAAACTATCCCCTAATTCCTATTGGTCAGTTAATCGTATGTTCATACTTTACCCAATAATATTTCTATACCAAATCTATGAATTATAATATTTCACTATTCACATGCAGTTAATTGGTCCACTTTAGGTAACAATATTGTTGCATCTTCAGCTCCAGTCAGTATCTTTATTGTTCTTGTCAGTCTCACACACATTACACATAAAATGTTACACTAGCGGGAACATCATCTCCTTGCAGTCGGTTCTCACGAAAAGCTTCTTTTAAGCACGTTTAACAAGACAATGGACATTTCAGTTTAATTCACTCAGTCAGCCAATTTTATTAAACAGTAAGAAATACAGCTTCTACGGAGGCCTGGCAAAATAGGCCCAGACACTCGCTAAGTTAATGCCTACAATTAATAAAGCTAAAACATACTTCATATCCCTTAATATGACCTATTACTACATTAGTATAGTGCATATTAAATATTTCATAAGTATTAATCATTAATTAGTACATGTTGTGAACATTGGTGGTCATTCTTTGAGGTCACATTTTCAAATGCGTGCATTATTTTTCTACATTTTTCATTTTCTACATAAACTCATTATTCGAAATACATAAACACTCATTAATACATTTTATTAAAGACACCTGCGCTAGCAATCCCTCCTCTGATAACAAAATGTGTCATCACACCAACTTTTATCCACAACCTTTTATAATTCAATTTTTTCAAAATGTTGCCTTCCCCTTGAATTTTCTCTGTAAAATTTCTCTTTTCTTCCCTCCTCTGATTATTCTTAGACCATTTCAATTTAATCCTTTTACATAATTTGCATAATATCCATAGCTCCAATAGACAAACCACGACAATTAATATTCCCTGTAAAATCTTCAATAGTACCCCATTCCAAATGTTGCTGAGCCAAATTCCCACTGAAGCAAACCCTTTGCCAACCTTTTCCCGCACACCTGGTTCTTTCAATTCTTTTAAATCAGCATTTGCATTAGTCACATTGGTAAGTAAGTCTCCTATCTCTTTACTATTGATCATTCTACAGACTCCGCCATCCTTCGCTAAAAGAATGTCTAAAGCAAGACGATTTTGAAGAGTCATAGCTCTATCTGCAGCTAATTCAGTATCTATGTTAGGGTTTGTGCACAGCAAAGAGCATGTCCCCTCTCACTGCACTAGTGGGTTCTGTAATAGCTCCCTTTTAAAATTACTATTGAAAGCCTTTCTTGTTATCTCACCTTCCCCCCCCCCCTTAGGCTTCTGTGTATGTTGTTTAATGTGCTGTTTTGTTTACACATTGGGCCTTGCTTTTACCAAGGCTTCTTTAAAACACTCCTCTCTAGGCCATGTGTTAATTTAACTATTTAACTCATTTGCATAATAACTGAAACTCTGCACACCTTTCAAGAACATGTGCAGCATGTGAGGACCACACCCAGCTCTTCAAACCACACCGAGCTCTGCACACCTTTCAAGAACATGTGCAGCATGTGAGGACCACACCCAGCCCTGTCTATAAAAGGCAGCCCTCGAGCCTCGCCCAGTGCTTGTGCTCATCTACCTCCCGCTTACCTGAGGACAGATCCCTCGGCGCTGGCACTCCTGCTCTCTACAGACTTTCATTGGCTTCAATGGGCGCAGCTGCTGGCTCTTCCTTCTTCCGGTTTCCGGTTCCTCCTTGCCTCAGCCTCTCTCCTACAAGCAACCTGCAAAAGAGAAAGAAGACAAGGTTAGACTGATCAGTATCTCTTGCCAGCAACAAGTAAGTGCAAAACTTTTATTACCTGAAAGAACTTTGACAACAATTTCTGGATTCGTGTATAGACAATTTGAAACAAGATACCTTCCACGAACATTGTGATTCAAACTCTTTGTTACAACAATACTTTGCGGAACTTTGTGAAGCAAACATTTTTTTGTGGAACTTTTAAGAATCGAACCGTGGAAACCATTAACAGCAAGGCAAACAGTAAATCAAGGACTTGCACAAATTACATGCTGTATTTTGACGTAAAAGTACAGTATTTGTTCTATAAAAGATTCTGGAAATATGGGAAAAGTGAGTCTGCTATTGGCAATTTAGGCTTTAGTTACATTAAGATGAATGTTTGATATTGATAATTCTGATAACGGTATTTGTTTAATGTTTTAGAAGCTTTAGAGTAATAGAAAGCAAATCCCAGAGTAGTAACACATTCCAAACCTGGAAACTAGAGACCAGGATCCAAGAGGTACTTTTAGAAGAAAATTTCTAATAAATAAAGGGATAGTCAGGAACCCAGTTAGGAATAGGATGTACTTATCTGTTCTTTGTTTATGTTTCATTAGGCACCAGTTTCTACCGAAGTCAGAGAGGGCCGCAGATTTGTGCAGCACTTCAACAGTGGAAACGCAAGAACGCTGTTGTCTCTTTATTTTATTTTATCCACTTCCCCCCTTCCCTTGAGCTTCTGTTCTTAGTGCACTGTTTTAAAAACTAGTGTGCTGGAACAAGCAGTTTCAGGGTGGGGTCGGATTGTCTTCAACCTCCATCAGAACTGAACAAGGACTCAGGTGAGCTGGGCTTTGACAATCTATCAGGAGTATGGTCCCTGAATAATTTGGCAACATGTTATCCACAACAGTAGACAACTTTTTAATCTTAATTGAATTCAGGATGACTCCCACTGAAGGAATCACTACACCAAATATATCTTGCACTATAGCAGAAGAGGACTCCCTCCTCTGTCTCTTATGATGTAATTCAGTCATTTTCGGAAACTTTTTCAAAACCTCCATCTGTTAAATCTTTAGGAAAACTATCCACAAATAACATGTCCCATACTATCCTCTTGAAAGACGGTAATAAGCATTAAGTCCACAAATATAATAAATCCCTGGAATTGCAGGGTCCTGCCCATTCAACATAAATGTCTATTTACTCTGAAACAAACACCCATGCTCACATTCATTTGTTCCCTCAAATAAAGTGTCAGTTTGCGATCTAGGCCTATATATACAAAGATTCCCTATGTGTTGTGCATCTAAAGCTAATTTCCCTTGCATTTTAATTGCATAATCATTCTTGTAAGTCCTTTTCTCTAAGCCTTTTTGCAACTTCTCCTTTAACGCCTTTCTCCTATCGTCAGTGTGATCTATGAAGCTTTTCTCTAAAGATGTAAGCAAGCATGTCAGATTGTTGCGATGCGCATAAGCTGTGACAAACGTCTGTGAAGGTTAAAAGAATCCTCTAATACTATGTCAATATCCTTTGCTACTTTACTCAAATACCTAATTATAGGAACACATGAAAACGAGTAGAAGTATTGAATATGCTCCTGGTTATAAAATCTTGTTAGTAACAGACTACAACGTATCCCGTTGGTCAGGGGCAAACTATGATAGGTGACTCCTTCCTCAACTGATGGCTCTCCTTCTACATCCCGACCTGGCATCTCTGCTCCGCCGCCCTCGCCCTCACAACCGTCCTACGCGTCCGCAGAACTACAACCAGCGGTAGATCATTCACACACCTCGCTGCCAAAATGTGGAACACTCTTCTCTCCCACTGGTGTTAGAGTGTGAATTTTCGAGTATGTTTTATTAATAACTTTAATGTATTAACCGTATAATGAATTAACATGCAAAAACGGGTTGCTTTTGAAAATGGATGCCATAATTCATTTCTGTTCTTTGACTGAGCAAAATTCTAACTAAAGTTGGGGTTATTTTTTTGGTTCAATGCTTACATAAAAAGTGTGTTAAATGGCCTAATAGATGTGTACACAGCTACCCCTAGTGGCTTGCTGCATTATGTCTTACAAGGTCAAGTTTGATCAAGTTCTTGCAGAAGTTGAATGTTCTTTTGTTCGAAATAGTCACTAATACATGGTTTCTTCCTCGAGGATAGAAGTAGATGTTACAATGTGAGAAGTTTCTTCCTGGGAAGAGAAGTTTAGACGAGATGGAACAATGGAGTCACAGATGAGACAGAAGAGGAAAAGTTATTGTTATAAATGTGCTCTGGTTATCATTGATGTCATAACAATTTAGGTCATCAATTAGAGCTACTATTGGTTGAATCATAACCACCCAATGTACTGACCAATCATAAATGTTTTGAAGATTACCGTAACAAGCTGGGTAGGATTTTCTACAGTGAGGGAAAGAAGGAATTCTAGAGAAGGAGATGAGTTTATGTTTTTAAGAGTTCCGGATGGTTCGAGTCATACTAGTAGTTTGGGTTTAGCTGTCATTAGGCCAGATCTTTCGAAAACTTACCTGATGATATCCCTTTGCTGAAGTAGACTGCATGTTGTTGTCCTATGGGTAATGCATGAAATTGCATTGTTATGTTTCTCTTTTGCTTTGCAGGTACCAGTTGCAACATATGGTTTAAATGTTGCATATTAATAATAATGTTTTAATAACCCAAGTTAGTATGTTTTCCTAAATTTGTGTTTCTAAATTCTTTTACATGAAGTCCAACATGTTAATTCTAATTTGTGGTTATTGAGGGTATTAACTTTCAATGCTCGAGATTTATATTGACACTTTTTGATTGTTTATACTAATGTATACTTTACCATTATTATTAATTCTGGTGTTGTTAATCAGTGTTATGATTTTGGAGATTATTTGTTTGATTGTTTTGATTAAACTCAGATATATCTAATCAGCCACTATTTATTCTATATGCTTATCACTTATGTTTGAGAGTTATTTTCGTGATATTAGCATGGTTAATCTAGGGAAATAAATCCATATTTCTTCTTAATAAACTGGTGTGGTTATTGTTTGAGGTTTAGAATTCTAAATATATTGTTTACTGTTGTTAATCACATTGCCCATTGATGACATCCCCTCATTCATTTGTCGCGTCGATCCATTGACCTCTTGCACAAAAATCCACTATTTTGTTTAAAGTAATAGCTAGGATTACATGGTGCTGCAGCACCTGCGCCAGACCAAAGACTGCCTTACCTTCAGGAACTTCTCAAGACCTGGCTGTTCGAGCAGTAGCAGCACCTCCCACCTCCTTCCTCCCCTCCCCCTCCTCAGTGCCTTGAGACTCTCATGAGTGAGTAGTGCCCTTCACAAATTCCTGATTGTTTGATTGATTCAACTGATGAAGGAATCTGCGTACACACAAACAATTCTTTGCATCCATTGTCTCAACATACTTACTTAATAACCAATAGAAAAAGTTAGAGGAAAGTTCTCACTGCACATTAGTATAATCATGCAAATATTTCTCATCTAACTTAAACTTCTCTAATGCTGTTAGTGCAGTATTCGTCTCAAAAGCAGAAGTATGGTTGGCTCCTTTCGTATCTAAAACAGACATACCCACAATCAACACAATAATCAATATCCCACACATAATTGCCAAACCAATTCTCATATATTTACAGCGCCTAGCACCTCTACCTTGCTGACCAAAGTCAGCCATGATCTGTAAAGAATCAGGAAGCAGAAGAAACTTAAAAAACTTGCAGCAAGAAACAAAAATAGACAACTCTTCTTTCAGCAGTTCAGTTTCGCTTCCAGGAACCCACTTCCTTGTCAAAATCGGTTAGCAGCTTGGTCAAATCAGGTTTTCAAAAAGTCAAATCAGGTTATCAGTATATTTTCCAGTTACTTTCAATAGTCTCTTTATCAAAAACATTTCTCTCAGATTTTTTCAACAGTTCAGTTCATTAATCTTCTTCACGTCACCTCAAAATATTGACCTGGAACTTCTCTATCAAAACAAAAAGACATAGGGGGTGATTCTGACCCCGGCGGTACAAGACCGCCGGGGCCAGGGTCGGCGGGAGCACCGCCGACAGGCCGGCGGTGCCCCGCAGGGCATTCTGACCGCGGCGGTTCGGCCGCGGTCAGAAGAGGCAAACCGGCGGTCTCCCGCCGGTTTACCGCTGCCCTTAGAATCCCCCATGGCGGCGCAGCTTGCTGCGCCGCCATGGGGGATTCTGACACCCCCTACCACCATCCTGTTCCTGGCGGTTCGCCCGCCAGGAACAGGATGGCGTTAGGGTGTGCCGTGGGGCCCCTGGGGGCCCCTGCCGTGCCCATGCCAATGGCATGGGCACGGCAGTGGCCCCCGTAAGAGGGCCCCGCAAAGTATTTCAGTGTCTGCTAAGCAGACACTGAAATACGCGACGGGTGCAACTGCACCCGTCGCACCCCTGCAACTCCGCCGGCTCAATTCTGAGCCGGCGTCCTCGTTGCAGGGGCATTTCCTCTGGGCCGGCGGGCGCTCTTTTGGAGAGCGCCCGCCGGCCCAGAGGAAATGTCTAAATGGCCGCCGCGGTCTTTTGACCGCGGTGCGGTCATTCAGCGGCGGTACCTTGGCGGACGGCCTCCGCCGTCCGCCAGGGTCATAATCAGGCCCATAAACTCTTGATGCCATGCATTTGTAGTTGCATCTGCCCATTCTGGACATACGTATCTTCGACTTGCTATTCTCTTTCTTTTCAATTTTCGATCACCATTCAGCTCTCCTTCACTTAGATCTTCTTTCCTTGTGGTATCTACTTATTCCTCTATTGTTGGTTCAACAACCACCTCTTTCCCTTTCTCCACTTGCAATTCCGGCCACTTATCTCCTTTCGAGTGGACCTTTTGTCAGTATGCTCTTCAAGATTGAACTTGAACCTTTTTCTTGCTCTGTGGTGTTTTCTCTTGACGGACCTGCCACCGGTTCAGGAGGAGTCAGATTACTTTGACTTTGATCCACCTCAACTCCTTCCCCTTCTTGGTCTGGCAATTTCTCTGTTTGTCACTCAGAATCATCTGCTTCTGGGAAAGACCCCCTCTGACTAGGCTCTCCAGCTGCTTCAGTTGAGATGGGTTCTGCAATACCCTCTTGGAGGTCTCCTCCCTCGTCTCGCACAGGAGTGACTGAACCGTCCTCAACGAGCTCAGATCCGTTCTCAGTTCCTCTTTGCTCTCCTTCTAGCCCTCAAACTTGTCTTACTGTTGTTGGTACTCTCAACAATGCTTCTTCATGATCCAGTGGACATCCCACTTTCTTTGTGTGACTTGTGTGAATCCAGCTCGGGATCCCAGCACACTTTACAGCTGTAGTAGTCGTTAGGACCACTTTGTATGGTCCCTTCCAACAAGGCTCCAAACACGTCTTTCTCACATACTTAAAGATGACAACCCAGTCCCCAGTTCTCAGGTTGTGCCCTGGGCCATGGATCTGTGGCAGTGTGGTTGCCTCCACCTGCTCAGAAAAAGAGCGGACTACATCAGCCAGACCCTTGCAGTAATCCAACACCATATGATCTGTAATGTTGACAAGTGCATTTGCTGGCACCACTGGTAACCTCATTGCTCTGCCCATGAGAATCTCATGAGGCAACAATCCTGTCTTCCTGTCAGGTGTGTTTCTCATTGACATCAACACCAAAGGCAACGCATTGGGCCATTTCAAATTTGTAGCTGCACACATCTTTGCAACTCTTGACTTCAAGGTACCATTCATCTGTTCCACTAGTCCTGATGCTTCAGGGCGGTAACTACAATGCAACTTCTGCTCAATGTTCAATGCTGCACACAGTAATTTAATTACTTCGTTATTGAAGTGACTTCCCTTAACACTGTGAGACTATAATTTCTTTGTGTAGGATACGCTTCAGACTAGTTACTAAAGATGCAAACAAACACCAACACATATCTCAAACCTCCACACACAGGCATCTCAATAAAATCCATTTGCATTCTGCTGAATGGACCTCCTGCTCTTCCAATGTGGCTCAAGTTAACCACAGTCCCCTTCCCTGTGTTTAACTGATGGCAAACTGCTCCAGCAACTTGTCTAAACTTTGAGTTGAACCAATCAATTTTGAACAAACTAACCATGGCATCCCTCCCAATATGTGCCTGACCATGGTAGTACCTTGCCATTTGAGACAACAGGCTATTTGGCAAAACCAATTGATCCTCCTCAGAAACCACAATTCATCTTGTCTTTGAACAAATTTCAATTTGCTCCATGAACGTTTTTCCTCCTTGTCAACATTATTCTACAAAGATTTTAATTCTTCTTTCAATTACCTTCAATTCATAACCTGTACAGGTTGCGTCTCCTTCCAGGAACAGTTCCCACTTGTCTTTGAACGATATACAGTTCAATGCGCAAAATCTTGCGACTTGATCCACATATCCATTTCCCAATCATACATAGTTCTGTGACTTCAGATGTGCACAGCATTTTACAACGGCAATTGTTTCAGGCAATTGTGTTACATATAAAAGCTGTTTGATTCTCTCACCATTTCTCACTGGTGAACCAGAAGAGGTCAGGAATCCTCTCCACAACCACAATTGACCAAAATCATGAACTACTCCAAATCCATATTTGGCTATCTGTATAGATAGTAACTCTCAATTGAGCAGAAACATAGCACGCTCTAGTAATGGTGACACATTCTGCTACCTAGGAAGAATACACTCCTTGAAGCCAGGAAGATTCCAAGGTACCTGTAATCGTGCGCATGCCATCTCCTGCTCTCAGTGTCTCTGTATTGTCTCTCAGAAAGAACCATCAACAAAGATAATTTGGGCATTTTCTTCCAATCTGGGATCTCTAATGTCAGGTCTCGGTTTTGTGCACAACTCAGTTACTTTGAGACAGTCATGTTTAACATCTTCCTCTTTTTCAATTTCAACATTTTCACTCAGAAGTAAAGTTGCCGGGTTCAGCACTGTACACCTTTTCAGTGTTACATTAGGCGACCCCAAAATACTCATTTTGTATCTAGTCAACGTTGCACCATGTCAAGTATTGAGTTTTCGTCCTTGTCAGTAAAATCTCAATAGAGTGAGGGACCACTACAGACAGGGGATATCCCATCACCACGCCTTCAGAATTTGACCAACTGCGGCAACTGCGTGCAAACAACGTGGTAAGGCTGCTGCAACTGGGTCCAAAGGAGCTGAAAAATATGCTACTGGGCAATGTGCGATGGACCTGTGTCAAGACAGACAATGAACATGCATCATGCTTATGACAAAACAATGTGAAAGGCTTTGTGTAGTCAGGCATACCCAACGCTGGAGATCTGCATAGATTCTCTCTCAAATCAGTGAATGCTTTCATCTCATCCTGGTCTAACACTATGGGATAAGTGACTTCCTTATGAGTCGGCTTCTGCAATGGTCTTGAAATGACTGAAAAATTCTGGATCCACTGGCGACAATAGCCCACCGTTCCCAAATACATCCTGACAACTCTCTGTGTGGTTGGGGGACTTATCTGCAATATCGTTGTAATCCTTTCTCTGGATCTCTTTCTCGACCCTTTCTCGATTTGGTGACCCAAATATTTTACTACTTTCTGACAGTACTGCAATTTCAGTGGAGACACTTTATGGCCATACTTTCCCAAATGGTTCAACAGGGCAATTGTATCACACTTGCACTCGTCACTTGTCTTGGATGCAATCAGTAAGTCATCAATGTACTGCACCAAATTCGATTGGAAAGACATTTCCAACGACTTCATATTCTTTTTTCAAGCTGTGGTTGAATATGGAAGGTCACTCTGTATACCCTTGAGGAATTCTACACCAGCATTAGACTCGATCCAGGAATTTGAAACAAAAGAGAAATTGGCTGTCCGTATGAAGAGGCACAGAAAAAAACGCTTGTGACAAATCAATGACCATGAACCACTCTGCATCACATGGAATTTGGAACATTATCACAGCTGGATTGGGCACTACGGGACAACATTTGACCACAATCTCATTTATTTTTCTCAAATCCTGAACAATCCGATCCTTCCCACAGGGCTTTTTCAAACCCATTATCGGTGAGTTACATGGACTGTTCCACACTTCTTTCAGAACTCCCTGCTTTACAAAATCTGCAAGTATCTGAGACACTTTCATCACGACATCTTGTTGCATGTTGTACTTTGCAAGTTGAGGGAAAACTGCATTTGGTTTTATGGTAACTTTGACTGGCTCCACTCCCTTAATCAATCCTACTTACTTTCCTGTCAAATCCCACACCTTCTCTTGTACTGTTCCCTGCAAATCAGGATGAAGCTCTTTCACTGTGAACATTGGGAAAAACTCAATCAAAGGGTACTCCTCGCTTGTATTTTCACACTCTATTACAGGGGCTTGGTCTTCCTCATCATCACTATTTGTCTGAATCTCTATTTCGTCATTTGAACAAGTAATCAAACATTTTGTCTTACTCAGAAAGTCTCTTCCCAGTGGGGATCCTGGACTTGAATCGCAGACTACAAATTTATGCAGTCCCTGAAAATTGCCAATCTCAACTTGAACTGGGTCGGTGATCGGGTTTGTCAAATACTGGTTTGCTACCCCCACGATCTGAACTGTTCTGCCTGAAAGGGGCAAATTCTGAGCCTCTGCACTTCTCACTGTACAGCGTGTAGTTCCAGTGTCCACCAAGTATGTAACTCTGTGACCCATAACCTTTTCCCTGACATAGGGTCCTGTCTGATCTACTTCTAAATAAGTCGCAAGCACACATGGCTCCTCATCTGAACTGTCACTCATCCGTTCACCATTTATTCCATCCTCACTGTGTAACTGGAATTGGTGCACTGTGTTAATATTTCTGTTTTGTCTCTGACCTGTGACCTGTTGAGAAAGCATCATCTGTTGCTGCTCCATCTGGTCTTGAAGTATTTGCATTTGCAGTCTATGTACCATTGGAACCTGCTGCTGCATCGGCTGCAACTGTGACACTTGTGCACGGGGCATTTGCACCTGCTGCATGGGCTGGACATTTTGCATTTGATTCACATTATTCTGAAAATTTGGATTAGGGCCCCTTAGTCTCAGTCCTCTCACATTCTGGAATGAATTGATGTCAGTACTCTGCTGAACAACACCTTCCTGCACAATCATCGGACACTCCCGCTTCCAATGTCCCACGACTCTGCATATGTGACACAGCAATAGTTTCTTCATTCCCTGCACATCATTCTGAACCACTACAGTATTCAAATCTGGACCATGATTCATATTACCTCCACTACCTCTACCTCTCATCTGAGGCTGAAACATCATATTTCCCTGCAGCTGGGGCATCTGCTGTCAAAACTTCCCTTGCACTCCTGTGTGAGCTGCTTTAGTCTGCATCATCATTGCTTTCTATTTCAACTTTTTCTGCTTCAAATCAATCTCATCACCACAGGCTTTTGCATACGGCAACACCTCATCAATCGGCTTTGCTTGCCAGCAAATCAAATGCCTCTTAATAATCCAAATTTCAGCTCTCAATCCTTCTACAAATCTGAACACAAAATGTAGCATGTCTTTTGCCTCAATTGTTTCTGTACCACTATATTGCTTGAATGCCTGCAACAATCTCTCATAGTACGCATGTATCAACTCCTTTGCCTTCTGTGCTGTCCTGTCAATCCTCTGATAAATCAATATTCATGGGCCAAATTCTCGATTTCAGAAACTCAATCATCTTGTAGTAATATTTCATTACTTCAGGAGGCGGTGCACCTGTATTTTATCTCTCTCCGGTTCACTTGTTGGCCAATCTACTCTCCTCTTATACTCGACCCATAAGTCAGCTGGAACCAGTATCCCCAGCAATGTGTTCAAATCCTCCTACAAACACTTTGCAAGTTTCATGAACCTGTCTTTCTTCTGATACCACTCTACTGGCTTTTCTCTCAATTTTGGATAATCATTTGTAAATGATAGAATGTCACCTCTGCTCCAAGGGATATGAACAAAATTTCCCCCTGGAATCTCCCTCATTGGTAAAATCTTTACTGGATCTTTATCGGACTGCTCATTCTCAGTCAGCTCCAGACAATCTATTTTTTTATTTTCTCTTTTCTTTACCCATCTGCCTTCCTATTTATCTAATGCTGCCCATAGCTGAGCACTCTGTAATAATTCTTTAAGGTGCCTTCATTCCGGCCAACGTCATATGTTCAAAATCTTTTGCATCGAAATCTAATCTGTAACTCCTCTTCAAATGCTTCATTTTCTCTATTTCAGATTGTCTAACCATTCAGTTAACTGCTGAGCTGTCAGTCCCTGTAACGAAATTTTATTCGCTTGAATTGGGGGCACCTGCTGTGCCACTGCATTTGGATTCTGCAATGTCAATGATTTCAGTCTCTGGCTTACATTTGGTCCTGTCACAGCATCTGGGTGGCAACAAGTGGACTAAAATCTAACAATGATCTTGACCCGTCAAAGGTCTGACTGACGGAAGAGACTACTGGAACCTGTTCATTATGTCCTCCCCTCATTAGGCGCTGGGTTATTGCTCCTGTTCACTTACAGTCGGTTTCTTTTGTGCAAATAATGGTACCACCGGACCAACAGTAATCAGTAGCGATATAGCATCTGGGCCTGCTCTGGCACCTACAATCTGTGGGAGAGTAACTCCCATATTCTGACTCATCACCTGAGTCAAGTCCTACTGTGTCCCTGTCACTGGCGTAAATCTCAGCATTACCTGCAGCTGCACTTGGGGCAACAGAATTGGAGTTGGTTTAGTCTAGACCAGTATTGGTCTCGGAACCACCTGCTATGTAGGCACAATTAAATTCGAAGTTGTCTCTAAAATGAGCACATCAGGATATATTCTCTGTATCTGTGGCGGCTGCACTACAGGAGTAGTTTGCACCTTAGGACTATTTTGCACTGCTTTCTGTGTCAGGTTAGCATTAACCTGCACCGTACTCACTGTCCCAGTCACCTGTGTCAGAGCTGTCGGATCAGCACTAGTACTTGGGCCACTCTTGCATACTGTATATGGTGGCGGTTGATCTCGCAATAGCTGTGTAAGGAACTCATCATTATCTGATTCCTCCTCTACTGTGAAGACTTTCTAACTCCCTAACTTTCGGACGGACTTCTATTAGTCTTCCTAATCACCTCTGCTAAAGTCTTTTCTGCCCTTCTCATCCTTCTCTCAAATTTCACTTGCTGTTACTGTCAAGCTACCAGCTCCCAAACCGCTAACACCTCAAACTGTGCTGGTCTAGGAAGGAGCTTCGATTCGTATAGCGCCAACTGTAAATGCTCCAGAATTCTCAAATTGAATGTCCCATTTGTAGGAAGCACTAAGCTCTCGTCTTTCTCTCTCAATTTGCACCATTTCTTTAGCCAAAGACATGGCGTGACACCTCTCTCCCCTACACTCACTGTAATATACATATCTCCCCTTAGTGCACTTCTCAATGCTTCGAAAAACGTAATCTTTTCTACTTTTATTTATTCAGAATCAAATCAGGAAATGACTTTTGATCCCAAGATTCCTTTCACCCACGTTCCCAACCAACTGCCTCTCACGGACGGCTGCCAATTCGTGCGCGACCCTCCTCACTAACTGACCTAGCCCAGCGCGGCTCCAATGACTTCACATTCACAAGTACTGCGGCTGAAAAGGTCTTGTTGCTCGTCCTTATAAACTCCAATCTTCACAATACTATTGCAAAATTATGCGAGCACTAATCAAAAAACAAAAAACAAAAGACAAATCTGCTTGCTACAGGAAAGGTAACACTTCAGAAACCTTACGGATTTTCACTGATGACTCTTTTCACGCATGCAGCTATTCCTCTTTTTCGGTCTCCTAGATTCGCAAGCAAAATTCAACCCGCAAATTTTACTCTCTACTGATCAATGGGTCTGCCCTGGTGCACATAGGACTCGCCACATCTCAGTAAAAATTTCCTCTTGCCCACTTTAACTCACACACTGACTTGTTGACCACGCTCAATCAACCTACTAAACTAGACAAATTACAACATATAAGCCAAGTGTCTCATACACTTTTCAATATACTTTGGAGTCTTAGACCACGCAGGGTCCGTACATCAATAACCATGTCGACAATTTTTGAGCACAAAGAGCCACACACATATGAAGTTCGACAACTTCCCTACTCTCACACAGCGGAGTATGCATACTCCTACTTAAACTTCATTTGGAGTACGCAAACTCTCTAAAACACTCACAATCTCTCAATTCACCTACGATTTGCATAAGATCAATTTATTTCACTCATTCTATGACTAGAACGCCCAGAACATCCTCAACAGCCACCAGGAGGATCCAGGATCTGGGAAAGTCATTTATGGGCTTAAGGGAACATCATTATCTCTTCAATTATCATTATTGAAAAGCAAAATCCAAATCTCAATAATAGTGAACACTCAAAAGTACCAGCTTTAATCCGCTACCTCCCTGGGAACACCTGTTACTGTATACTGCACGTCAAAGGTATGCTCCTAAGGAGATGAACCATCGGTCTCGTACCGTCTCTGTTATCATTCCATACCGGACACCTATGGCAAGCTCTTAAGGAGACAAACCAACAGTCTGCTACCATAACTGTTAGCGCTACAGACCTTAAGAAGTAAACTTACAAGGGGCGCAAATAGGTTGATGAACCTTTTGACTTGCAATTAAGAAGTTCATAATCAATAATCAATACTCAATAATCAACAATCAATAGTAATCAATGGAGTCAGCAAATGTCACGCACCATGACTTTTCAGCCATGAATAACCACACCTTTAGTAAAAGTTTAGTAAGTTTATTTCCCTATATTAACAATGCTAAGATAATATTGATTAGTCTCAAAATCAAATGAAATACATATAAAAATAGCACTGGTTGTCCGTAGCGGAGGAAGAAACTAAATCTAATCAAAGCTTGAACCACAAAACATTCCAGAGCTACAGTGCAAATCAATAGCAGAGTCAGCTGTGACAAGGATATAACATACATGGAATTCAGCAAAGTAATTCATCAATCATTAGTCCCTGTAATTGTCAATCATTTTGTGAGAGCCCTTAAGATTATCATTAGCATTTTGGGCTTCATGCAAAACAATTTAGGAACACACATTTGGAAAAACATCAAGCTATGGATCTATCAAAACAGCGCAGTTGATACCTAGAAAGAAAAGGCATAAGATGCATAACAGTCACAGTTTGTCATTATATACCTATCCTCGGTGTGGGTCAGTAAAGCAGAATCAGTCTTCGTCCTCAGGTCATCAGTCGATCAGCAAAGCATCAGGCTCTCAGTGAGAGAATATGAGCCCAATGTTAGTATGAATCTCAAATCTCTCCTAACGTCTCTTCTTCTCTCTCTTTCTCTAATAGAAATAGGTCTGAAGTCTTTTCCCTCAGACGCGTTGTTATATCAAAGTCACCTAAACTATCCCCCAATTCCCTATTGGTCAGTTAATCGTATGTTCATTCTTTACCCAATAATATTTCTATACCAAATCTATGAATTCTAATATTTCACTATTCACATGCAGTTGATTGGTCCACTTTATGATGTTCTCATCATCCGGCTCGTCAGGTAACAATATTGTTGCATCTTCAGCTCCTGTCAGTATCTTCATTGTTCTTGTCCTGGGAAAATCAGCCCCACACACATTACACATAAAATATTACACTAGCGGGAACATCGTCTCCTTGCAGTCAGTTCTCATGAAAATCTTCTGTTAAGCACTTTTAACAATGGACAATGGACATTTCAGTTTAATTCACTCGGTCAGCAAATGTTAATAAACAGTAAGGAATACAGCTTCTGAGTGAGGCCTGGCAAAATAGGCCAAAACACTCACTAAATTAAGGCCTACAATTAATAAAGCTAAAACATACTTCATATCCCTTAATATTACATATTACTACATTAGACTAGTGCCTATTCAATATTTCATAAGTATTAATCATTAATTAGTACATTTCGTGAAAATTGGTGGCCATTCATCGAGGTCTCATTTTCAAATGCGTGCATTAGTTTTCTACATTATTTCATTTTCTACATAAACGCATTATTCAAAATACATAAACACTCATTAGTACATTTTATTATAGACACCTGCGCTAGCACTTTCATTCTAGCTTTAGCATGAAAGCAGCACCAGGATTGCAGGAGAGCCTCTTCTGGTGTCCCAGTGAATGCTGGGACACCAGAACAGGAAAGGAGGATGAGCGAGGCAGCAGGAGTTGATAACGGTGAATGCTAAGTACTTTTTTTTTTTTTTTTAAATGGGTTTCCCTCCACCCTCCCTGTTGTCCCCCAACCCTTGATATTTGTGGCATTCACCACTGTTCCTTTCACAAAGATTCCATATCTGGTCAGTTCCTTTCTAGTACAAAATGTGCCTTTGTTTCCATTCTGGCAGCCTTTACAAGGACATTTTTCATGAACAGATTGTGAACTTCAGTTCTAATGTTTTAACCAAATCCAGGCTAAAGCTATTTATGTCACTACTGGGCTCTTTGCCTCTCTTCCTTTGATAGTTATGCCTCATTCAGGAAGATTTGATTTCTGTTTCTCAGGCCTTAAGGACTTGTAACAAAAGAATATGCATGTTGAGGAGGAGAAACTACATGCCTCCCTCTGATTCACCTGCTTCCAAGTTCCTCATTTTCAATATAAAGCTGTAATTTCTGGATTAAAAAAACTTTTAGGAAAGGATCTGAAATGAAAGCTAGAAATGGTTCCAATCAGTTAATGCTGCAATTAACCCTTCTCTAGAATAATCTATCAACCTTTCTGATGCGTTATGGGCAAAAGTGCTAATAATAAGCAGAAGTTATCCCCAAATGCACATATCTGATCATACTTATTACCTTTGCTTGTATACCAGCTAATCCTATATTTTAAGAATCGCTCCTCTATATTATTCTGCATCTTCTTTCCAACAACACTAATGCTCACTCATTGTTTGCATTGGTGCTCTAAAACCACACATTCAGCTTTTACCTCTACCATTATACCTTGTGTTCCCAAACCTATCTCAGAACCCTTCTTTACAAGCTGACCAACACATGGGCAGTCTTTAAACAAGGATAAAAAGCCTAACATAGATCCACTCCTTACTATTCAAATTTTGCACCATCAACATCTGTTGTGACATTAGGTTACTGGGTGGAGGGAGACCGTAGCCTAGCAGGAACCACAATCTCTGCCAGGGTGAAACCCAAGAAAACCCCAAATCAACCTCTGCTTAGCCCTCTGGTAGCTTGGCACAAATCAGTCAGGCTTAACTTAGAGGCCATTTGTAAAGTGTTATACAGAACTTTAAACAGTCGTGAAGTAAAAACACAACACAAGAAAAATCACCAATGTAGAAAAATAGGTAAAATGTAGTATATTATTTGACACAAAAAGGGCAAAAATCCAATCAGTAGAATCAGAGATATATCATTTTAAAACGTTAGGTAAAAATAGTGTCTAGAATCACAAAGCGCCAACTGTATCTGGTTGTGCAGGACAGGAAGACATTCACAAGTTCAGGCCAACCATGATGGAGTGCATGCCGGACACAGGGACCAAGTTAGGCCAACTGAACAAGAGTACCTTAAATCCTGGTTGTGAAGTGTTGTAAGATCCTGTGTCAAAGATTTGTTGCACAGCGGTAGTTCCAAGGAGCTGTGCGAGGTCCTGCATTATCATCTAGCATAACATCGATGAGGACATGTGAAGCAAAGTCCTGCACTATAGATGAGTCATGCACCGGCAATTCCAAGGAAGCTGTGGGGCTTGTGATACAGAGTTCTGTGTCATTGTTGAGGGTGCCGTTGTCTGGGGGCTTGCAAAATGAAGGACTCCATCAAGGATGTGTTGCACAAAGGTGGTTCCGAAGAGACTATGGGTTGCAATGTGAAGTCCCGCGAAAGGGATGCTTTACACAGTGGCAGTTCCAAAGTGGAGATGCCAGAAGATGTGTTGCCTCACCATTTCTGCCTCAGAACCACAACTGGGCTAGCAGAGCACTTTCTGGTCCACTTCCAAGGAAAGGGATTGGGATGGCAACATTGGGAGGACAGGACACACAGCAACCTGAGTCAGGTGCCCAGTTCAAGGTGATTGGAGCCTGTTCTGTCCTTGAAGCTACTGAACAGATGGCCAGCCAACTGGCGCTTTTGGGCCAGGCAGCAGGGCAACAGAGCAGCAGTCCTTCTTGTAGGGCACAGATCAGTCGTTCCACACATCTAGAGATGTACTGAGGTTTGTGTCTGAGATTCTAATATATTTATACCTGGTGCTTTGAAATAGGAGAAAGTTCCAGAGGTTTCCATCTCCAGGGGTGTTTGAAATATGCTGCCTGCCTGCTCTGGCCCCAGCTTGTCTGCAGTCACAAAAGACTAGTGTAAACCCATTTGCTAGTGTGCCGAGGCAGAGCCTTTGTGATGTGCAAGTATGGTAGGTGACAGCTCTTCCCCCTCATCAACACGGACATGGAACATCCTGTCAACACTTATTGCTCTTTCTATCACTGTCTGGGTGTAATATACAAAGACCAGCTGCCAGTTACACCTAGTAATGTGACCCATAATACGGGCTGCAGATACTACTGGTTGGAACAAGAAAATGTCAACTTTCTAAAAGTGGCATTTTCAGAATTGTGACTAAAAATCTGACTTTTCCATTAAAGGGGGCTTTTAATTACAATTTAGTAGACACTAAATTCAATATTCCCTTCTGCTCCAAATTGGAAGTTATCACTTATTAAATGTAATAAGTTAACCCAATGGTCTCCTATGGGAGAGGTAAATGGTGAAAATGAATTAAAGAGGTTTTCACTACCAGGACCTGTAAAAGTTTAAAACTACCTCTCCAACTTTTTAAGTACACTTGACCCTGCCCCATGGTCTGTTTAGGGCCTACCCCAGGACTGACTTATGTGTATTAAAAATAAAGATGTAGGTCCTGCAAAATAATTATTTTGCCAGGTCAAGATAGCAGTGTAAAACTGCACAAACAATCTACATGTGGCAGCCCAGAGACATGTTTAAAGAGGCTACTTAAGTGAGTAGCACAATGAGTGCTGCAGGCACATTAGTAGTATTTAATTTACCATGCCTGGGTGCATGTGGTAACACTTTATTATGGACTTTAAAGTAAATTGAATGTGCCAAATAGGTGTAAGCCAATTTAACTATGTTTAACAGAGACCGCACAAGCATTTAAGCACTGGGCAGAGTACTAAAAGCTAAAAAAAAGGGGTTCAGAAAACAGGAGAACGAAGGCAGAATTTTGGGGATGACCTTGCAGAACCCTTGCAGAAAGGGCTAAGTCCAACATATTCTATTTGTTAACTCAAGTATCATCTGAATGCATACAGCTGCTTCTCTCTATTGTACTTTATATTTGAAACAGATACATCACCGAGGCAGTCCTTCTGGATTTTTGGAGGGAAGTCTTAAAAGTGGTTGATGAGGGTTATGGTTTGCCTGTCACCACTCCATCCCAGTCTCCTCTACACTGGTCTCTGGATGGTGGACCTTCTGGGATTAATTCCCATATTAGAAGAAGGCCTTAAGAGTATTCTTAAAAACTCAGTTGTTGGCTAAACAACATTTAGGTGGCGCTGCATGAGTTATAGGAGGAGGAGAGAGAGATGTGCTAAGACAAAAGGGATAAGTATTTTCTTTCCACTAGATCAAAAAAGTCAAGATTAGGCCATTAACTCCAATGCGGCATTATTTCTAGCAGTCTTTTACAAGGTTCTCCTATCAACACCGCCAGGCTGCATTATGTCTTTCCATCATTTCTCATCTCTTTTTTTGACAAGTTTAATGTTAGTATACAGGTCTCAAAAATAGAACTCAAATTTTCATGAAAGCCACATAAAATTCACACTCCTCTGTTTTCCCCTTATTGTAACTATCAAAGATTGCATGCACAATAATTATCCCTAGCTAAATAATAGCGAGACTTGAAAGTTTATGTTTTAATCTTTTTCTCTTCTATAGTATGCTCTTTTGGGCAAGGTAAAATAATAAGCATTCCTGGCTCCCCAGGTGATTTCAATATTGAATAGTCACTTCCACAAGTCATTCACATTAATACCCTCTCTACTACCTCATCTACTCTGCCATTAGGGAGTAGTACAGAGACCTGCGATTCGTGTTGAGCTATACAATTGAATTGTTCTATATACACCTGGAAACTCAGAAAGCAGTCTCCATAAGCTTCACATAATCCAAAATGCAGGTTTTTACTGGTAATGGACCTCTGTAATGATTATGTCTTATTGTCTCAGAGACCCATAAATCATCTCTCAGTAAACGATTGCATCATTTTTAAAGTTGCCTGTTTGGTCTTCATAAGGTGGCATAGCACATGGCCCTTTTGTCTTAACACATCTCTCTCTCCTCCTCCTATAACTCATGCAGCGCCACCTAAATGTTGTTTAGCCAACAACTGAGTTTTTAAGAATACTCTTAAGGCCTTCTTCTAATATGGGAATTAATCCCAGAAGGTCCACCATCCAGAGACCAGTGGAAGATGTACAATATTCAAGTGTTTTTACCAGCAATAGTGGTAATATTAGCATATAATACATGGGATTCTCTATTATGTAAATGCTTGTTTTCAATGTATTTGTAATCAGCGACTTCCGATGCACCTATTAATCAATTATAAAGAAAAGACACCGGAACTCGATTATATTATGTTATTACAGTTGAGTTCTGACATTACTTTGCCTGCTGCCAGAGCCAACAGCTGATGTGAAAGGTAGGTCAGGTCACGGAATATAATTGAAGCAACTGCTTAAAGTAGGGAAAACTGAATGTTGCTATTCTTTCAACTGCTTGATTGTTCTAGCTTGCAATGACAAGCAGAGTGAACATGTTTTGATGCTCTCCTTAGAAAGAGAAAATCTAGAATCCTTGTGCTTGTTTCTACACATCCTGAGCCACTGCAGCATTTTTTTTTAACAATTGACTTTTATTGAATGGCCCTAATACATGTTTGCAACAAATATCTAACAGGTTTTTGATCTGTTAAATCTTTCACTAGAGGTTTTATTTTCATTCTTATTGTTTGCAAATCTGCTCGCTCTTCCTATGAAAGAGACATGCACCATTTTGTAAGTAGTTTTTTTTAAATGTGATGATGTGACCATGTATTAGGTGGAACAAAGTAACCCATCATAAGGAAACTTGAAGCTGCCTCAGAGTTCCATGTAACTCAGTCTTTGGCCTCATTCTTCTGCATGATTATGGAACTCCTCAGTGTCTTGCAATATCCTTATAATGTATGGCATGAGGTACTTTATCCCTTGTATATAATATAAGGGACCTTAAAATCCCTGCATAGAAGCATGTCTCTGATATCCTTATTACGGGCACCGTGTGATGCACCTAGTCACCTGTTATCAAGAAATGACATATCTTTTCAACTGAATTAACCTACCACAGTTGGTTTCGGCAATACCCAGCAGCTGAGGGGGAAGCCAGGATACAGACAATAATTAAGGCTCCAGTTCAAAAAACTAAAACAAAATCTGCCTATGCCTTCTTCTGTTTTTTTCTTTCCTACATGAGCAGTAAGAAGCAGAAAGGAGATATTTATGGTGGCACATTTACTTTTTTCATACTTTAGGATATTATAAGAAGAACAAAATCTCCCAGGATCTTTCTACATATTAGCAACAACAGTGTATCTTAAAACCTGACTTTTATTTTAAAAGATTCCACAATGTATTTGCAACAAATATCTATCTATGAATATCTAACAGATTATCTAAAACACCTTTTGTTTGCAAACATCCTATCTTTTTCATATGGAAGACCAAAACATCAAGCACATATGTGGTTTTGTGAGAAGAGTGATGTGCAACCGTGTTACATTCAGAAAAAAGTACCACCTGCAATACATTATAAGGCTGTTACAAGTCACCTTGTAGTTTCATGCCTTTATAAAATGAACCTGGCCTTTGGCCTTATTCCTCTAGTTGATCCCAGAACTCATTGGTGTCAATCAATTTCCTTATACTGTACAGCAGGAGGTACGCTATCCCACATATAACAATGATCTTTTCATACATTATCTAAAAGCTATCATTAGCAGCAAACCAGCAACAAAGCCCATACCTTTGGTAATCGGAGATACTAGTACTGGCTGAAACAGTATGCCTAGGGGTCAGAAAATCTTCCACATTATGGTATACTTGGAAATAGAGATAAGCCAGTGTTATCAGATTTAGCACATTGTTTCAGCCCTGAAACAACCATCTTACAAAGTATATGCTTCCTAGATTTCTGATATTTGTGTACCTTTCAAACTCCTTCAATACAATATTCATCCAAACAATGAAGCAGTATTTCCTTGGCATTACCATCTACTGGTTCTCAACCTACCTACCCTACTGATACCTATTCGTCCCTCATCATATAGAACCTCTACATGGAACACCTTGTAATAGTTAACAATGGGAGCAGCTTGAAAAATCGTCAATACAATGAGGAGACACAAATCTAAATGAAAATAGCAAGATCTGCTAGCACTTTGTCAAGACCTCAATGTTCAGTACCTACTTGATACTCAATGCCACCAAGACCAAATTCCTTCCATTTCCCACAGCAACAAATAAGTGGTTAATACTTTTCTCCTCAACCACCAGAACTTGGATGGATTCAATCACCTGCAATAAAACAATGCCAAGTGACTCAGATTCATCACTCATGACACTGACCTCACCCTCATCGTACACATTACCTGGGAAAATCAAACTTCATTGTGTCAGTTTTTTCCTCTGCAGAATCTGAAACCGTTTCTCACAGAAAGCAACATCAGAAATGCCACCAAAGCTCACATGTACTTGTTTGGACTTTTGTTTGGATGGTGGCAACATCCTTCCCCATGCCCTGCTGTCACAACTCTTCTGAAAGAATACTTCACACCACAGAAGGCCTCTTAAATAAATTCAACCACAATCCCCTCCCTTCCCCTGATGGAGCTTCACTAAACCCCTACCACCGGAGGCAAGCTTTCTCCGGTGCCTTTCAACATAGCCACAGCCAGACAGAACACTACCAGTCTGGAAATAAAGAAATAAAGTAAAGAAAAAAAACTGGAAACCAGACATCTTCATCTATGCATTATCTAGACATTAAGGATCTAGAATGAGATCCTTGTATCAATCAGGATTTCCTCAAACTATCATTCAGTTCAGAAATAAAGGTGAAAACACACTGCTTCAAAGAACAATGCAACTCCGCGATAAATCATTTGAAGTGTACACTATCCCTTCATGCTGCTGCCCCGCCCCCAGACTTTGCAGCTACCAGCATAAAGAAAAAAATGGTAATATATCTCTTTTATTACCAATTTATTTTTCGTGTTTCCTGCTCTCCAGCAAAGGGGTGACATGGAGGCACATTCAGAAATAAGCAGCCTCTCTCCTGCTCCCATAGGACTCAGATTGTGCCCCTGTCCCTTGTAGACTAGGTACACTTCTCCACTGCATTTGGCTAGATTCATGCCTTACCAAAATCACATACATATTGTACCCCTTGTATTAAAACAGGTTTCTGTCATAATTGCATTATTTTTTCAAGACGCTTCTTATTTTCCCTCCATTGTTTGAGTCAGGGAACAGCAACCACTGAGATGAGTCCTGGAATAGGTGTGATAGGAACCTACACAAGACAACTTTGTGTGCTGGGCATACTGAAAAAAGTATCTGCCAGTGAACAGGGATTCCTCAGGCAATTGGATAGCTTTCTGATTCTCTGACAGCACTGCAAAATGGAACACTCTATTACTGTAGATCATTCCTTGCCCGTTCCATCAGCCCTAACATTAAAATGGAGCTGAAGTTTATATTCAATGCCAATCAATGAATAATGTTGAGCAAGAATAATCCTTTGATTCTGCTTTTAAACCTAGTCATTTCAGTAATGAAGCCATGATCGCAACACAAATAGGTTTGTATATTTACCAGTCAAAGTGAAATCTAAAGCCATATATGTACAAAGACGTTAGGAAACTGCTTCAATAGTTCAGAAGTAAGTCTGGCGTTTTAGACAAGAAACTATTTTACTTTGCTATTTGCTGTGAATATTTCAATGTTTATTTAGGCAGCAGTGTTTCTAACTCATGCATTTATTCTATACTGTTAGCTAGGCAGTGAATAGGCTAAAAAAGGCCATTGATAATTACAGGAATTACCAGCGGCAGTGCCTCCATGTCACCCCTTGGCTGGAGAGCAGGAAACACGAAAAAGAAATTGGTAATAAAAGAGATATATTACCATTTTTTTCTTCATGCTGGTAGCTGCAAAGTCTGGGGGCGGGGCAGCAGCAGGAAGGGATAGTGTACACTTAATTTTAAAGTGCACATGTCACTTTGGCTGGCTGTCTTGCAATGGCCAGCTTGACATGCACACTTTAAACACTCTAACCTGAGCTGCTTTAGGCAGGTTGGTGGAGAAAATGCACAGGTCCCATTGTGCTACAGCCAATTCTAATGCTGCTCTTATGCTACAAGAGCAGCACCTGAACTGGTAAGGGGGGGTTGGACAAGGCTCTTAGAGTTTTCTGCTGTGCTTGAGGAGCCACTAAGACAAAGAGGAGCAGTGGGTAAGTCTTTATTTGTTTTTATTTAACTCACTGACTGTGAAAAACTAGCAGTGCCTTCAGTCTCAACTCAGAAGCTCTCAAGCATGTCCCGTTATGAGCACTGTTGAAAATGGACCAGGATTGAGAGCTTTGGCTTTGAGCCTAAGGGCACTGCTGATTTTAATTAGAGATGGGCAGTGGGTTCCATATTCACCCATCACCCCACCTATTTTGTTTGCCAGCGGTAGCCACTAGGAATTTCATCTTTCAGTGTCAACTGCTTCAGTAGGTGAAGCACATCCAATTACAACCTCAAAAAGTCTTTAGGAATCATCTCTCGCCTAGGGAAATCCTATCGCCTTTTTTTTGCACTGGCTATAAAATATTGTCTTACTTCATTTTCATTTTGTGATTAAGAATGATGCATCATTTATTATATTAGATCTTCCATGGATATTTTTATTCTGAATGTAAAATAATGAATCTATCATTTACTGGCATTCTGTTATGCAACAGGGAACTATTGGATCAGTACTTTTGAGACAGAGATCTTTCAACTCAAAGTTTTGGGAATTTCATGTTAGAGGAAGATTTGTTTTCGGAAAAGCTTTTGCGGAGCTTCTGTACTGGAAGTATTGCAATAGGCAAAGGTGAAAGCAATTGTCATGTTTTTCATGGCGCCACCTCATATTTTTCCTGGCTGTAGAACTAACCAGAGGTAAAGTGTCTGTGCTTCCCATTTCAACATGTTGAAATTGTCATACCTGTGATTAACATATTTAACTTACCCATACATCAGTAACTTATAGTGCCTAAGGTATACACAGGGCCTGTAAGTAAAAGGTCACCACTGGACTGCAGCACTCATTGTGCAATCCATTAAAATAGCAGTGCAAACATGTCCGCAGTATGCCACCAGTAGCCTGGCTGTGCAGTCTTAAACTGCAAAATCAACTTGCCAAAATAAACCTACATCCTTCTCTTAAATGTTAATATCACCCTAAGTAGGCCTTCCTACCCATAAACTCAAGGTGGCATTTTTTTAAAAGAAGGGCAGTTACTGTTAAACATCTCCTTATATTAAAAAGAGCCAAGAGGTTATTTTCACTGTAGCGGGGTTAGTTGCTCCTTGGAAAAACAAGGAGATATACTATTAATTTTAATATTGCAGCCTCTGCTTAGGAAAACTGCTACATAATTAATTCTTGGACTTTTTAAAATATTTATCATCGAACCAATTTGTTGGTACAGTTGAACTTTTAATAAAAATTTAGAACAGGGACTTTTAAAAAGGTGCCCGTTACATGTCTACATTTTCCACGTGCATCAACATCCAGCTGTCTTCCAGGAGCTGAATAGTCCCAATAATGAGGTAGGAGCTTGCTCCCAGAACTGAGAAAAAGAACTTGAGTGTGATAAGGGGGTGTCTCTATTTTTCAAAATTTGTTTGGGGTTTTTCTTGTGTTGTATTTTGACTTTATTGCTGTTTGAGAACTTCATAAATACTTCACACATTGTTTCTAAGGTAAGCCTGTCTGCTCTGTGCCACAGTCACCAAAGGGAGGAGCTCAGTTTAATTTGGTAACTTTAAGGGTTCACCCTGACAAAGATAACAGTTAATATTTGAGATGGGTACTCAGATCTATTAACTTTTATGAAAAGCTGGGGTTTTAGATTATAGAGTTGTGCAGTCCCTGTAGTAAACAATGTGCTGGCAGCATGTGACGGTGAACATGTAAGTAAGAGGAATTGTAGCTACTGTGAGAAGGCCAATATAGCTGAAATGCTACTTCCTCACTGGTCATTCAACCAAAATCTACATCTAAGGAAATAGAAAAATTACAGAGGTAGAAGAAATTGATTCAAACTCCTTGAGCTGGGGCTCTTCATAACATGCACCCACTCTCAGCACAACCAATACTTTATGCTCTGCTGCCTTGCAAGGGTTAATTAAACTACAAACCCTAAGCTACTCCCTAGCTTAATTCACACTCACATTTCTACATTCCCTGACACCATGTATGGGTAAATCTTTCGATCCAGATGTTTTCTTTACATTCCGGGACTTATTCCATTATAAATAAATATAAATTATAATTTAGGACTACCACTATTCCAATGGAAAGACGGGATGAGCTTCTCTGACATACAAATGAGAAACTTGAATCCCTAGGAATCTCCATAAAAACCTAGAATCTGCACCCAGAATCCACATCACAACTATACTGTCAGCACCCATTTCAGAAGGTCATTGAGCAAGCAGAATTTACTGGGCCCAACCCTGGTGTTTATGGCCTTTTTCTCTTGATGTCGCCGGCTGACCTACTATGGGTACTGCGCAACTGGGAAAAATACCCCTTCAGCACTTGACGCTCAGCTGTATGCAGGTTTGAGCAGTCCAAGTCTTTTCAGCATGATGGCAGGAGAACACAGGCTTAAGGATCAAATATACCCAGAAACTGCAAAAATGAATGTCTAGCCATATACTCACAGGAAAATGTAGTATTTATTTACAAACACAAAGTGAAATACAACATACAAACAACATTCACAACCCTCCTAAGTCAAGCATGCCAGTGTTGTCTGGGAAGAGCCCTCAGTCCTATGTCACTGTCTACTGGTAGTGGTTATTAACAATTTGTAACATTCAGGTTAGGCCCCGCAACACGTTTGAGCCTTAAATGACCCATTATGGCTCCTTAGACGCCAGTGTACCTGATTCACAAACATAAACCTAGGTTTTGTGTCAGTTTACAAATCTTTGCCATTCAGAAAGGTATTTTACCAGTAGTATATTTACGACTGCAGAGGTTCATCACATAAGAAAATAGGACAGTCCTATCTTAACATGTGCATGGACTCTGAAATCTTAGAGATACTACTAGTAAAATACTTTTGTGAATAGAAAACAATCCTAAACTTACACAGAAATGTCAGTTTGCCTTTGTGAATCAGGCTCAAAGAAGAAGCCACCACTATAGCACTATGAGACACAGCAGGTTTCCCTTGGACTCTCCAACCTTGTAATTGGTCTTACCGTCTTGTGTTGAAAAATGGAAGCTCCAGAGCGTTCAGCAATCTGGTATCATGTTGGGCTGGAACAGGTGCCATCAATGACCGATAGTCTTGTTTCTGCAGGCCAGACAGCTATTTGTCCACACTACTTCTGGGGTAAGTTTCTCTGATCCCTCAGCAATTCATTTGCAGCCATTCCATTTCCAATGCTTTAGTCGGGACTTTGGACACGTTGTTCAGAACCCGTAGCTGCTTCATTGTGACACCGTATACCAAGCGACAGCTCTCCTTCTTAGCATATGGTGCACCAGGGTGACAGCCCTTAGTCTTCCTGGAAACCCACTCTGACATACGAGGTCACCAACTTAAGTCTGCACACAGGCCACAGACCCAATCAGTGCAACAGCAATTTCCTTCACTATGGCTCCCTCTGGTATAGGGGTTGAGAACTTTAGTTCACGTTGCGCTTTGGGGCGTTTCCTGTCGCCGGCGCTAGGCCTACCCACACAAGTGAGGTATCATTTTTATCGGGAGACGTGGGGGAATGCTGGGTGGAAGGAAATTTGTGGCTCCTCTCAGATTCCAGAACTTTCTGCCACAGAAATGTGCGGAACATGTGTTTTTTTAGCCAAATTTTGAGGTTTGCAAAGGATTCTGGTTAACAGAACCTGGTCCGAGCCACACAAGTCACCCCATCTTGGATTCCCCTAGGTCTCTAGTTTTCAGAAATGCACAGGTTTAGTAGGTTTCCCTAGGTGGCGGCTGAGCTACAGGCCAAAATCTACAGGTAGACACTTTGCAAAAAACACCTCTGTTTTCTTTCAAAAATTTGGATGTGTCCACATTGCGCTTTGGGGCGTTTCCTGTCGCGGGCGCTGGGCCTACCCACACAAGTGAGGTATCATTTTTATCGGGAGACGTGGGGGACCGCTGGGTGGAAGGAAATGTGTGGCTCCTCTCAGATTCCAGAACTTTCTGCAACAGAAATGTGAGGAACATGTGTTTTTTTAGCCACATTTTGAGGTTTGCAAAGGATTCTGGGTAACAGAACCTGGTCCGAGCCACACAAGTCATCCCATCTTGGATTCCCCTAGGTCTCTAGTTTTCAGAAATGCAAAGGTTTGCTAGGTTTCCCTAGGTGGCGGCTGAGCTACAGGCCAAAATCTACAGGTAGGCACTTTGCAAAAAACAGCTCTGTTTTCTTTCAAAAATTTGGATGTGTCCACATTGCGCTTTGGGGCGTTTCCTGTCGCGGGCGCTGGGCCTACCCACACAAGTGAGGTATCATTTTTATCGGGAGACGTGGGGGACCGCTGGGTGGAAGGAAATGTGTGGCTCCTCTCAGATTCCAGAACTTTCTGCAACAGAAATGTGAGGAACATGTGTTTTTTTAGCCACATTTTGAGGTTTGCAAAGGATTCTGGGTAACAGAACATGGTCCGAGCCACACAAGTCACCCCATCTTGGATTCCACTAGGTCTCTAGTTTTCAGAAATGCACAGGTTTGGTAGGTTTCCCTAGGTGGCGGCTGAGCTACAGGCTAAAATCTACAGGTTGGCACTTTGCAAAACACACCTCTGTTTTCTTTCAAAAAATTGGATGTGTCCACGTTGCGCTTTAGGGCGTTTCCTGTCGCCGGCGCTAGGCCTACCCACACAAGTGAGGTATCATTTTTATCGGGAGACGTGGGGAAATGCTGGGTGGAAGGAAATTTGTGGCTCCTTTCAGATTCCAGAACTTTCTGCCACAGAAATGTGCGGAACATGTGTTTTTTTAGCCAAATTTTGAGGTTTGCAAAGGATTCTGGTTAACAGAACCTGGTCCGAGCCACACAAGTCACCCCATCTTGGATTCCACTAGGTCTCTAGTTTTCAGAAATGCACAGGTTTGGTAGGTTTCCCTAGGTGGCGGCTGAGCTACAGGCTAAAATCTACAGGTAGGCACTTTGCAAAACACACCTCTGTTTTCTTTCAAAAAATTGGATGTGTCCACGTTGCGCTTTGGGGCGTTTCCTGTCGCGGACGCTAGGCCTACCCACACAAGTGAGGTATCATTTTTATCGGGAGACTTGGGGGAACGCTGGGTGGAAGGAAATTTGTGGCTCCTCTCAGATTCCAGAACTTTCTGCCACAGAAATGTGAGGAACATGTGTTTTTTTAGCCAAATTTTGAGGTTTGCAAAGGATTCTGGGTAACAGAACCTGGTCCGAGCCATACAAGTCACCCCATCTTGGATCCCCCTAGGTCTCTAGTTTTCAGAAATGCACAGGTTTGGTAGGTTTCCCTAGGTGGCGGCTGAGCTACAGGCCAAAATCTACAGGTAGGCACTTTGCAAAAAACACCTCTGTTTTCTTAAAAAATGTGGATGTGTCCACGTTGAGCTTTGGGGCGTTTCCTGTCGCAGGCGCTAGGCCTACCCACACAAGTGAGATATCATTTTTATCGGGAGACGTGGGGGAACGCTGGGTGGAAGGAAATTTGTGGCTCCTCTCAGATTCCAGAACTTTCTGCCACAGAAATGTGAGGAACGTGTGTTTTTTTAGCCAAATTTTGAGGTTTGCAAAGGATTCTGGGTAACAGAACCTGGTCCGAGCCACACAAGTCACACCATCTTGGATTCCCCTAGGTCTCTAGTTTTCAGAAATGCACAGGTTTGGTAGGTTTCCCTAGGTGGCGGCTGAGCTACAGGCCAAAATCTACTGGTAGGCACTTTGCAAAAAACACCTCTGTTTTCTTTCAAAAATTTGGATGTGTCCACGTTGCGCTTTGGGGCGTTTCCTGTTGCGGGCGCTAGGCCTACCCACAAAGTTATTAGGGTCTAAGTGCGAACTGCTCCAAATAGCCAAAAAAAGGCTCGGCACAGGAGGGGGAAAAGGCCTGGCAGCGAAGGGGTTAAAGTGCAGTGCTTTGTGGGACAAGAAAATGCCATAGTTTGGAATAATGAATGAATAATTTATTGCACAGATAATAAAATCTAATACAATTAAAACAAAAAGAAGTACAATCCGTTTGCAATCAAATGTTAAATTATGTGTTTTTAGCATGTATTTAAGTGCACATGCCACAATAAGAAACATTCCTACACAATAATTTAAAAAAACCATTAGTAAAAATAAGGCCTGACCGCCACAGCCCAGAACCCCACATGATGCATGATAAACAGAGGGGCTCACAGTGCTCAAAGCTATAAAGTGCTTTAATGTGTTGAATGTTCTTCAAGTTAGATACCAATGAGGATCACAGCCCGAGGTGCAACATTGAAGCTCAGCAACCTGGTGAATTGCTACAAACCAATGGGGCAAAAGCAGGAGAAAATTCCAAACATAATTATCCACTGCTCGCAGTGCCCCTAAATTTGGTTTGGGCAATTTTAATAAATTTGGTCAGTAACACGTTCAGCATTGAATTCGCAGGCCTGTCGACAGGAACAAATCCCCAGTTCCTTCCACTTACGAAGCAAAGGTCTACGTTCCTTAAGTAGAGCTGGACACAAACAGACCACATGTTCAATTGTTTCTTTCGCATAACCACAATACCTGCACATCACTTCATCTCCCGGAGTTAACCGCCATAATGGGAAATGTTTTTAAAAAAACAGTCGCCCATCTTTAAGGCCGTAAAGGCCTCTTTAATATTAAACCTGCAAGAACAAGAAAAATAGCTAGATGGAGTGCCTGGCTTAAAGGATTTGATTAGCGACCAGCCATGCACACGTTTAGCAAGGAGGGAGCGATCCGAATGATACAAGTGTAACTTTATGATCTTTTTAACACTCAGTTTAAACAAGAAACGGGGGGCATTGCTTACCCAGAGGTAATCGGGTTCCAATCACCGTTTACATTCAACCAAAAAATGGAAATGAGACCCCCTTCGTTTTCAAGGCATTGATTTCTTGCCACAAACTGCCTTCAAGCTACCTCCCTTGGCCCGACGCAGCTTATTACAAAGCTTCAGGAAGGTGGCAACACCGACTGCCAGCAGATCCTGAAGCCCAAATTCCAACCGCACGTGCACAGGGGAAGCAAAATGCGATACATGGAAAACTCTCTCCTGAACCAGCCTATTTAATAAACAAGAGCCTTTACCCAACAACATTTCCTGACCGGAAGACAAAGAGGGGATAATCTTTGCTCTCATAACTTCTGTTAGAGAGACATCTCCATTAGAGGCCCCTTTAGAACTTTGAATAATTTAGAGAAGGCCACCTGCAATGCCACAGCTTTAAGTTCAATCTTCTTCTTATGCTTGACAAAGCTACACTGGAGTCAAAATGCACCCCTAAATATTTATAACACTGGTCTGAAACAAGTTTACTTCTCTTGTAATACCATCTGTCTCCCAAATGCTTTTTTCTTCCTAAGGAGACCACTTTAGTTTTGAGCAAGTTGACTTGTAATTGATTCACAGGAGTATAAAATGCAGGTTGGTTAAGAAGTTGTTGAAGGCCAATCTTAGTATAACTGAACAATGCAAGTTCATCAGCATAAAGCAAGTGGCTCAGCCTAAGACCACCAATCTTGGGGGGATAAGAATTAACAGCTTCAAAAGACGATGACAAATCTGCAAGAAACACATTAAAAAGTAGGGTAGTAAGCATGCAACCCTGTTTCTACCACAACCAGTGAAAGTGTTTCTAGAAAGAGAGAACCCATCACCTAATTTAATACAGACCCAAGTATCGATATGTAGTTCCATAATGGCACTCAGGAGAACTGAGGGAATACCCCAATTTTGTAGTTTGGCCCACATGGTACTCCTAGGGATCTGGTCAAATGCTGCCTTGAAATCAACAAAACAGCTATTTAGCGTAAGGCCCAATAGAATCACCCTATCGATCAAAATGGAAAGGATTAATAGGGGCGTTGATTTGCCAGAAGCAGCAGAGAACCCTGTTTGAACAATAGGGATTAATCCCTTCGATTCAGCCCAGGCACAAAGATCTTCCAACAGAAGGCTGGCATAAAACTTGGCCTCATTGTCAAGCAGGGCTATTATCCTAAAATTAGCAGGATCTGACCTTGAACCACTTTTATACAGCAGATAAAGAATGGCACAACACCAGGACTCAGGAATTCTTGAGGTCAGAAGGCAATACTCAATTAGATGCGTGAGATGAACTGCCCAAAAGGAAGAATCCTGTTTGAACAGAATCTGTAGAAAGCCATTGGGACTGGGGCTCCAGTGTGCTTTGCCCTTGAGATGATATGAGGGAGGCGTGTTTGCAAATAAGTCTTCTCTCCATTGGGGGAAGCGCAAACCCAGCGGACAGGGAGCAAGACTTGACCAGAGCAGGGGTGGTGCAATAAGCCCCCTCATTCAACAATTTCCCATCCTGTTCACTTACAGAGAAATGACTCATCAAATAGGATGTCCAAACTCTTACAGAAATATCGACAATGCCAATACCCCTTTGATTACTTTGTAGGTTATTAATAAGGAACCAACATTTTTTAGAATTTGGATCCTTACTCTTTAAAAGTTTATTCCAAAACTGATTGAGATGATTCTGATGGTCATCATAAATAGCCTTCCTATAGTCTTTCTTCAGTTCCTTTTATCTAATTAATAGACACTCAGAATTAAGGCTCTTCCTAATTGCCCTTGATAATCTGTTACGCGCTTTCTTTAAACTCCTGGTTTCACTTGAAATAGCAAAGTGCCGGAATGAGGTGCAATTATGAGCGGGTTGATGAAACCTTGACCATAGAAAAGAAGAAAATGTATCCCATACCTTAATTTGGACTTGGAGCTTCAGAAAATGGACTAAGTTAAAAGGTAAAATGCTTTGATGGGTGTGATCTACTGAGCCCACCCAGATTATGCTCTCTTGCAGTTGGATTAAATCAGTCTTAAGTACTGTGAACTGCAAATTCTGACTGGCACTAATTATTTCACAGGCACAGTCTGCCACAACATTTTGAAAATGTGTATCCGTTGTCCCCCTTCACTCACCATTTATTTGTTTACTCATTCTCACTAGAAAGAAGGGTCTCCATAACCAGGAAAATTCAAGAAACACCCCAGAAATAAAGCAAATGTCTGTTTATGTATGCAAGGTAGACAAATCCCTAAGTTATAATTAACCCTGTGACATTAGTTCTGAAATCTTCCTGTATTTCTTTATGAACTGGGAAGAATAATACATTTATCACTGAACTAAATAATGCCAGCACATATTTACTTAGATTACAAAGTATGCATACTGTATATTTATTACAGTTGCATGCTCTATGTAAAGCCAAGGTGATATCAAAAATACTTTTGCTAGTTAATTTGCTGATGTTCTGGGTTGGGAGACAAACGAAAATGCATTTCCATGTTTCATTTTGATTATGAGAAAATATAAAAGAAGGTAGCCTGATATTTGAATGCTAGGAGACACCAGAATGAATCCTGTTTGTATTTTGCTTGAAGTGATCTACATAATTTTCTGGGAGTAAACAATGCTGTCTCCTTTTCATGCACAAGCATATTTACTAACTTGGCAGAAGAGATGCTTTTCGTCTTCTGCGGCTGTTCATTTTAGAGCACTGCAAATAGCTGAATCCACAAACTGTGAGCTTGCAGCAACGGTTTCTCAATGCATTAGGGTGGCTTTAAGAAATACTGATGCACCTTCTATGAACTATGAACAGTACATGAAATTATACATTTTAATTTGTTTCAGTGTAGTTAAAAATACTAAATTCTTTATCAGGTCAGTTCCTTAAACAAAGTAAATAGATCTGCTATGTAGCAATTAGCTTTATGAGTAATCCTAATAAAAAACATTTACCACCAGAGAGTGTGAAAGTTGAATTAAGTACTAATGAATTTCATTTATTAATGGTTAAGAATTTGCATGAAGTTAGGCTAACATAGTGTTACAGGGCCAGCGTAAGGAAGGCTCGCAGCCAGTGGTTATAATGTATATTTTCTTTATTAGTTCGTGCTGTTGTACTAGTAGTTTACTGTGTTTGTTTCTTTCTTTTTTATTGTTTGTGACTTTTCCACTCCATGTTCTTCTTTAACGGCTCAGGGGCGCATGGGGAAAAGAAGAAGAAAAAAAAAGAACTGTTCGTGTACGGGTAAGTATTATTCCTACTTCCCTGGGCTGTCTTGCTCTCCTTTTCTTTTTCTGACTTCCTCTTACTGTCTGTGTTTCCCTTCTTCTCTAGTTCTTGTACTGCTATCATTTACTAGCTTTCCTTGTCTTTTTTTTTTCCTCTACTGTCTATTCTTCTGTATTTTTACTGTCTCTGTCCCTGTTTCTGTGGTATCTTCTTCTACCCCTTTTCTGTCATTTTCTCCTCTCAGATTTAGTAAATAAAAGTGGTTGGTTTCCTTTCCTCCTTGTTTTGTTTTTCTAATGTTTCATAACAAAAAACACTTTAAAAAAAAAACAATAAAAAAGAAAAGAAAAGAGTCTGACATCACTGTTTACTGTCTTCGGATTGTACTTCATTCTGTATTGTCACTGCACAGCTGTTCTTCTCTTATATACCAAGCTTGTTAGGCAAACCCTATTGCAATACTCCAAACTAAAGGACAAGAAAACAATAATAAACATTCAGCCGTCCTTTACTCCGCCTTGCTGCCTCCCGCCTCCTGCCTCCCACTGGTTCTGTTGTTTCTAGTCCCTTGTCCTATATAGGACCATACAAGGCCGGGCCACGCTCTCCCCAGAGCATGGCCGGGATGCTAGTCTTGCCGCCTCCTGTTACTCCACCTGGATGCTGGAACGAGGAATGTGCCGCTACCATCGCGTTCCTCCTCCTGGGACTGGCGTCTTCTCCATCGGTGGCGTTTCATACTGCACGTCGTTTGTTGCTGCGGTGTCTGCTGCATTCCTCTCCTGGACAGCCTCCGGATGTGCCTTTCCCACTGGTGCTGCCACTGCCTGCCGTCCTCGCTCTCCAATCCGTCCCAATAGGGATTTGAAATCCCCTCCCTCGAACGGAAATGCTGCCGGATTGAATGGTGTCTAAATCACGTCTGGGTCACGTACTCCGGACATGATGGTGCCCCGGGGTACTGCTGGGCAGGCTCATTGTCAGTCGGCCTGTTACACATAGAAAATTATGTGTGACTTGGAAAGGGTGCCCACTTGAGTGGCCGCTATAACTACGTAAAAGTTTTTAGTGAATGCATCTTATTATTAGCTATTGTGCACATGTAGAGAAAAATGTATTAGTATGTCATATTAACAATTTCATGTTATGCTTTTGATTTATTAGTCTTAGTCCATAAATTGGTGAGGTTTAGGCCTAGTTTGTAAACCCCTTATGTTAAGCTGCAATGTTTAATAAATTGGGGAAAAAGTATAACCAGACTAGAAAACTATGGCTTCATTGTTCACACTGTGCTGACCAAACAATTTGCAGATGTCTTTAATTTTCTCATGAGAACTGCTTGTAGAATCATGTTGTACTAGGAAAGACACTAAGTCAACTTGTTGCGTGAGACTGAAATGTTTCCAGGAATCAACAATGGATGCACTAGCTGTAGTGTGGATTGCAACAAAAGAGATACCTGACAAGCCCTTTTGATGGGAACGAGAGAAGAGGAGTCAGTCATCGACATGCAAAATACAGCTTAGTTATTTCTTAGATTTGGGTATTAGTTTCCATTGGGCCAACCGTAAACATACGATTTTGTGACCAGTGACAATGTAGGAAGATTTCTTTAGGAAATTCTAACTGGATGACTGCAGAGAGAGTTCTGTGCCATTTAGCCATTAGCCATTTTGCCATTGGTTCACCATTCTTCCTTTTTGCACTGTTTGAGGAGCTGAGCAGTTCCTGATGTTTTTTTTCCTTTATACCTTGGCTTGCTAAATTTATGTGGTTGAGATAGCTTAGAGCCCATTGTGTCTGAACCATTTTCTTTCACTGCCTGTTGCTGAAGCTGACTAGATGGATGTCCAACTGAAGAAGAGAATCCCAGCTTGCTGATTCCATTGAGGAGAGGTATAACAAAATGATATTGCTTCTTGTAGATTTCGTTCTTTAAATCTCTAGGTGCCAACCGCTATTTTGATGGAACCATACTTAAATGTTTTCCAAATTAACTTATGACTAAATTGCTTTTGCATGAAGTCCAAACATGTTATTCTAATTTGAGGGTTAGTGAGAAATCTTAATGCTTACAAATGTTATTAACTAAGAATTGATCTTGTTCATCTGCTGAAACCAGATGTCTGTCATTTCTATTGCGTGGTTATTGTTACTATTCATTTGTACTGTAACTCTTGAATGCTTAGTTTTAAATACTTTGCTGAATTGAGATTCTTTAGAAGATTTGGTCAGACAGTGTTATTCATATATGGTTATCATTTGGTCTTGAGACTAATATACATGATGATAGCATTGTTAATATAGGGCAATACAATTTTTAACTTTTACTAAAAGGTGTGGTTATTCATGGCCACATGGGCCATGGTACATGACATTTACTGACTCAAGATATTGACAAATTGATTGATTTATATGTTGGGGTCACTAGATTTGGTTGTGAAGAGAGCTGAGAGTAATGATGGTGAGGTTCCTCTAAGTTCAATCAAAAATAAATTATAAAAGACAAATAAGGTCATATGTGCTCACAAGATTCACTTTCTGAAGCTGACCTCAGGATTTTATCCATATTACATTGTCTTACTCAATCCCAGACATTCCCCAAATTAATTTCAACTCCTTGAGATCACATGCTGTACTCGACTGAAAGGCTTCTTTGTTCTCACAATACACTTCAATACATGTCACCAAAGATGACATTTTTTCAGCAGAAACATATTTCAAATGCTTTCTTAGGAAAGTGTTTTACAACCCATTTAACCCCCTAAATATTTTGCTTTTGAACCACCTGGTTTTGTAATTTTACTGTGAGTCTCACTAGCCACAACTCATTAATTGTAAAATTTCTGATAATGGACTGAGAGTGAGAACTGTCTGTGTCCACCTTATTAACCACATTCTGCTGCTTGGCTGAAAGTCTCTGAGATAGTTGGATGTGAACATATGGACTTTTTTGTGTATGAGTGTGCAAGATGAGCATAAGAGGCTACCGCCTAACTAAACCTGGTTTCTGCCCACATGCCTGGTGTAGGCATTATATTATGGCTGGGCATTCAGAGCGCAGGTCCATATTGCCTATATGAAAAGGATGTGTGTTTTACTGAATTATACATTATGGGTACAATGTATGACAAAGACCAGTTTTACAAACCTTAGGCAGAGAAATTCAGGTGAGATACCTATCTCGTGGTACAAATTGGCTCCAAGTGCATATCCAATGTCACGTTTGTGATAGCTGCACTCCTTATGACACTTGAGGATTTGTTATCTTTCTCTGATTCAGCTTATGATTGGACTCCTAGCTTTTGTTCTCTCTACTGGGCCAAGTTAAATAATCACCTGGCCTGAGGAAATTCAAGTCCACAGAAAAAAAGGATAAAGGTCAGACCCCAGGCTCCAAAACTGATGCTTTTGTTTTTTTAACACAGCAGGTTACACACTAACAACCTAGCAGTGCTAACCTCTGAATGGGATATTTAGTAGTCCCATTTAGAAGTTAGCACTGCTGGGTTGTCAGGGTATAAGGTACTTTTAAAATGTAGTTTGTGAAAACTAAAAAAAAAACAGTAAAGTCACACAAAAGTGTAAGTTTGCCTGTGTGACCCAAGCCCATAGTATGTAAAAACAGTCATGAGTTAGGACGTCTTTGTACAGATGGCCTTGGTAAATATTTTAATGTTATGCCGTCTTCTTTGTATATTTGTTTTTGAGCATTTGTCAGATCTATTAAAAGCAAGTAAATTATATGTCTTATCCTTGCCTTGCAATTGATGTTCTGTTAAAGTCAGTACATGGAGAAACATTTTAAAGATAATCATTATTATTTTGTATATGTACATTTTTAAGTGTTTTGGCATATGAAAAACCAGGATGGAAATTATGTAATACACAGGGGGCTCATGAAAGTAAGCAACAAATGCTTGCTGGTTGTAAACATAGTTGAGAAAATGTCTGAAATCCTCAGTTGCCTACTTCAAACACACTTCTGCAAAATAAACTTAAAAACGTAAATACCATTTTCTCCTTTTCCTCTCGTTATCTTAAGTTTGGACTCATTCAAATTAGAAGTCTGACAGTGTAAAACATGAATTTCAAACTATTAGGGAAACTAAGTTAGATCATTTGAGGTTCCCAATTCTTTAAGGACGAGAGTAATAGTAATACCCAGAAGTACTGAATACAACTGACAATATAATGTGGTTTCATGTAGAGGTGTGCAAAATTCGTATAATTGACTTTGCGTATTTCTACGAAATACTGCAACGTTTCTACAAAATCTAGCAAAATGCAAGACAAACATTTAGTAGTTATAGTTTAGTTAGAAATGCACCTTTATTTCCATTTTGGAAACGTTTTGGTCATTCTCTTTGTTCGTATTCCCCTGCTTTAAAATTCTGCTTTGAAAATTGTGTAATTACAGCAGTGTGTCCTAATGGCACAATTTCAAGAATTTTGCATAATGTAAAATTACACTTAATTACTCTGGTGTAACGGAATTTTTGTACCTGGGCCTAGTTCCATGCTCCAAATATTGCATGCATATATTTCAGGTTTGGTGGAAGAAAATGTTTTCATATAACAGGCTGCATACATGCTTTAGGAAATGGCACTTTTGCAAGTTATTTTTTCATTAAAGTAAATGGCACGAGAGAAGTGCACATAGACATCAGTGTGTACCTGGCCGTGTGTCAGTGAAATAGGCCTTCTTTTGCTAATGTGCACTCTTTGGTCTCTGGAAAGAAAGGACCTTCAAATTCCGCTGGTAAAGGTAATGTTTAGGACAAAGTAATTACAATTCGACTGTAAAGGGCAACAATGTCTGTTCGAAGTTGATATGCATCATTTAGACGTGTTCACACATCTTTTAAGCCCATTCTGGAAACTGTTATTTAACGTATTGGTTGACTGTTTTTTTTTTTTTTCCCGAATTAGTGTTTTGTTCTTAGAGAACGCTCTTGTGAATATGATATTGTATTTCAGTCTTGTGTCATAATAATTCACTCTTTGATAACTTAGGGCCAGATGTAGGAAGCCGGCAAATTGCAACTTGCAAAGACCCACCTCATTAATATTAATGAGGTGGGTCGCAATTTGCGACCCCATAGCGACTATGGGCACTCACGGGGATGGAGGCTTGCTGGGAACAGCATACCTCCATGTCCGTGACTGCTTTTAAATAAAGCAGTTTTTTTTTTCCAAGTGTAGCCCGTTTTCCTTAAAGGAAAACGAGCTGCACTTAGAAAAAAAAACCGAAACCTTTAGTTTCGGATTTTTTCAGGGCAGGTACTGGTCCCTTGGACCACTGCCTGCTCTGAAAAAATATTTTTGGGTCCACTCACAAAGGGGAAGGGGTCCCATAGGGACCCCTTCCAGTTTGCGAGTGGGTTACCATCCACTTCAAGTGGATGGTAACTGCGCAAATGGAATTACATACCACTGCGAGTCGCAAATAGGAAGGGAACACCCCTTCCTATTTGCGAGTCGAAAATGCATTTTGCGAGTCGGTTCCGACTCGCAAAATGCATTTCTGCATAGCAAACACACGTTTGCGACTCGCAAACGGCGATTTTTGCTGTTTGCGACTCGCAAACTGTTTGCTACATCTGGCCCTTAGAGCTTTCTGTCTAGGCCTTTGTGAATTATATCCTAAAAATCAATACTAGCCTGAGATATGTTTTTGGATAACTTCAAATTAGATCGACTTCTCTAGGGCTTAGCAGTAGAAATTGAGACCTCGAAGTTTAGTAAAATGCTGTGGTCTCTCAGTGATGAAAACATGCTTTGTACGTGGAAATAAGTCCAGGCTTTATAAGTATTCTGTGCTTTGTAAAGTGTCTGAAAAAACAGCATCACTGAAATTATTGTTACACAGGAACAATGAACCTATTCATTTAAGAACATCAGAGTAACATCTCCCATGGCACTTTGGTAAAAATACAAGTGCTTCAAAGTCTGACGGATTATGAGAAGAACTTTTGAATCACTGAAGAATAATATAATATAGAGCCATAGAGAAACAATAGAATTTAGAAGATATTAACCGCTTGGGACCTCATAACATTTTGTCCAAATAAGCTACCCATGCCAAATTTGCGTCCTTTTTTTCAACTTTCTTGGGATTCTAGCAATACCCAGAATTTGTGAATTCTCCTGAAGGTGACCAAGAAATTAGCCAAAATACAGCAAAAATGTAGTTTTTTAAAAACAAAATGGGAAAACAGGGCTGCAGAAGAATGCTTGTGGTTTTTTCCCCTGAAATCCACACCAACAAAGGGTTTGTGGTGCTAAAATAACCAGCTTCCCAGCTTTCAGGAACAGGCAGACTTGAATCAGAAAAAACAAAATTTCAACACAATTTTGGCATTTTACTGGGACATACCCCATTTTTACTATTGTTTGTGCTCCCAGCCTCCTTCCAGTTAGTGACAGAAATGTGTGTGAAATCAATGCTGGATCCCAGAAAGCTAAACATTTCTGAAAAGTAGACAAAATTCTAAATTCAGCAAGGGGTAATTCGTGTTGATCCTACAAGGATTTTCTACAGAAAATAACTGAAATTGAGGTGAAAGAAACAGCCATTTTTCTCAATGTTGTACCCTTTAACTTTTTCCTGCAATGTCAGATTTTTGACAGCATTATACCGTTACGTTTGCTGGACTTTTCTAGTTGCGGTGATATATAGGGCTTGTAGGTTCATCAAGAACCCTAGAGCCAATAAATGATCCACACCTTGAAATGGGTTTTCATTCCAACTGGGTTTACAGCAATTCTTTTGGTAAACTATAAAGAGTGAAAAATAGGTATCAAGAAAACCTTTGTATTTCTAAAATGGGCATAAGATACGGTGTTGAAAAGCAGTGGTTATTTGCACATCTCTGAATCTGAATTCTGGGGTGCCCATACTAGCATGTGAATTACAGGGCATTTCTCAAATATATCTTTTTTACACACTGTCTTACATTTGGAAGGAAAACATGTAGAGAAAGACAAGGGGCAATAACACTTCTTTTGCTATTCTGTGTTTCCCCAAGTCTCCCGATAAAAATGGTACCTCACTTGTCTGGGTAGGCCTAATGCTTGCGACAGGAAATGGAACATTTACACATCACATTTTTAAATTGCAAAAAGCACGTAAGATTTCAAAGTGCCTAGCTGAACATTTTGGCCTTTAGCTTAGCCGGCACCTAGGCAAACCTACCAAACCTGTGCATTTTTTTAAAACTAGACACCTGGGGGAATCCAGGATGGGGTGGCTTGTGCGGCTCTCTCCAGGTTCTGTTACCCAGAATCCTTTGCAAACCTCAAAATGTGGCTAAAAAAAACACTTTTTCCTCACATTTCGGTGACAGAAAGTTTTGGAATCTGAGAGGAGCCACAAATTTCCTTCCACCCAGCATTCCCCCAAGTCTCCCAGTAAAAATGATACCTCACTTGTGTAGGTGGACTAAGTGCCTGTGACAGGGAAGAGCCAAAAACATGTCGAAATTGAGGAGGAACCAAAGCAGTTTGAAAAAAAACATTTTTAGGCTGACAAGTGGGGCAAAAGTTTTATCGGTATAGATGAGACAATGCTGGGTGGTAGGGATTTTGTGGATACCTACAGATTCCGGAAGGTTACATCACAAAAATGTGGAAAAAATGAGTGATTTCCAGCAAAGTTGGAGATTTGAAGGGCATTGTGGGTAAGAAAATGGTGCGGGAGCATGTGAAGCACACTCCCCCTGGACTCCCCCAGATATTTAGTTTTCAGATGTGTCTAGGTATTGTGGACTTTTCTACATGGCAGCGTCCAAAAAGTATAGCCCTCAAAATTCCAAGTGGTACGATTTTGAGAGTTAGCCAAGCTCTCATGGCCCAAATGTAAAAGCAAAATGCAAAATAATCAAATGTTTTCTTGCTTGCCGTGAGATAAGCTGTTTTGGTGTGCATGGGGAGAGCTGAAAGACTGTTACCCACTTCAGTTGGGGTGGGGGCATCACCATGCCCATACTGGTTGGTAGCCACCACAACACTATTTTTTTGTTTTTTTTAAAATTCCCAGGCATCTATTAGACTTTCTGCCCCCACGGGGTGTGGATCAGGGATAGTTGCTCCATCTGCTGGGCAGAACAACTTTGGCTCCATTTATTTGGGGTGGGGGTATGGCCATACCCCCACCCTCTTATTTTGAAGAGGAAAATCTTCCCTTGTCTCTGGTGGGCTTTCTGCCCCCCGTGGGGGGCTGATATGGCCAACAGTAATGTGCCCCCATGGGGAGCGACCCTTCCCCCCAAACAAAACACACACAAACCCACACACCCCAATCCCTGGTGCCTAAGTGGTTTCTGCCCCCCGGGGGCAGTATGGCCTAATAGAAATAGGCAGGTCTGCCCCCAAGGGGAGCAGAAATGGCCTAAAATAAATTCCACCCCCCGGGGAGCGACCCTTGCCTAAGGGGTCGCTCCCCTTGTGTGAAATTGGTGCAAAAAAAAATCCCCTGTGCCTAGTGGTTTCTCCCCCCCTCGGGGGCAGATCAGCCTAATAAAAATAGGCGAGACAGAAATGGCCTAAAATAAATTTGCCTCCCCCCCCCCCCGGGAGCAACCCTTGCCCCTTGTGTGGAATTCACCTTAAAAAAAAAACTCCCTGGTGTCTAGTACTTTCCTAATAAAAATAGACCGATCTGCCCCCAAGGGGAGCAGAAATGGCTTTAATATAATTTGCCCCCTAGGGGAGCGACCCTTGCCCTCTAAAAAACAAAAACAAAACAAAACAACAAAAAAAGATCCCTGGTGCCAAGAGGTTTCTGCACCCTCTGGGAAGATCGGCCTAATAACAAAAGGCTGATCTGCCCCCGGGTGGGCAGAAAAGGCCTTGAAAATAATTGCCCCTCTGGGGAGCGACCCTTGCCCAAGGGCTCGCTCCCTTTTTGCCAATGCCAATTTCCATTTGGAAAACAAACCCTGGTGTCTAGTGGGCATTTCAGCAGCTGGATCGCTTTACAATCCGGCTGCTGAGATGCTCTGAGAGACTTCAAAGGGAAGGAAATTCCTTTTCTTCCCTTTGAAGCCTCTAAGGCCCCCATCACAAGATTGGAAGAGAAATGCTTTGGCATTTCTCTTCCGATCCGTACTGGAAGCTCAGCAATCGTGCGCTGATGTCATCAGACATCACGGGGGGTCACAAGGTTGGGAGTGGAAGCGATTTCCCTTCCAGCCCTGCCATTGGGTGGTGGGGATGCGGCCCTCGGGGAGAGCGCTAGCGCTTCCCAAGATGGCCAGTACTAGGATGTAATGGTTACGTCCGTGGTGCCTCAGCGCTGCAGCCACAGACGTAACCATTATGTCTATGGCGCCCAAGGGGTTAAAGGAAGTGAGTCTGTGCAAACTACTCTCGACTAAAGCTACTACTCTGAAACAGAATTCCTCAGATCTGTTAATGGAACCGGTCTAGATACTTAAAAGAAACAGACTCAAGAGATAGAAAAGAAGATAAGGGTTGTTTGCTCAAACTCCGCTATTTGCCTTTGCGACCACTAAATAGCTTTGTACATCTAACCCTAAATACCTGTCTTGTCTGCACTCCCGATGCCTAGTTAAATAAATAAATAAGGGGTATTATAAAAATAATATAAAAATCTCAAGTTAAACCATCTTTGTCACTGAAGAGAAATTTACCACTATTATGTAGATATGAACAATGTGCAAAGCTCTTTGTAGTCATTCAAAGTAAAGTTAGTCATTGATAGTTAATGGGTAAAGTGATTGATCCCAAGCTGTATGCTCTTGTGGGTGCAAGCAAAAAGTAAATGCCAGTTTAACAGACACATAGAAGAAGCAACTGATTTAAAGCATGTCTATGTAAGTATATCATATATGTTTAAAACAAAAAAAAAACAATAGTCTGGAACAGCAATCCCCAACCTGTTGCTCGCGACCCACTGGTGGGTCGCTAGCTGATTTTTGGTGGGTTGCATAGTCCAAGCAATAAATAAAGATGCCTTTCAATTCTGTATTTGTCTTGTCACATTTGCTGTGATTCAAAGGTTAAATGTTGGGCAACGTTTTCCAATACATTTCTGCTTATTTTTTTTTTCACATAGGAATTGGTGTTTATAAACTCCTCTCACTGCAGGCAGAGAAAAAAAAGTGAATTATCTGACATTCTTGCTGTGCTGGGGGAGTGTGAAAGGAAAGGCTGTACACATATAAGATACTAATTTTGTATAACACCCAACGAAAATTTAAATATATGTAAATAAACTATACATACTCAACAGTTCGGAAGGCAAAAATCTAAGCACACTTTATTTGTAATTCTAAAGTGTAATTGAAAGAATTGAATAGGAAAAAAATCAAGACAATTTATTGGTGATTCAAACATGATAAATATTCACTGTACCCCAACCCGATTTTCACACATAACATTTATGTGCAATATAGTTTTATCAATAAAATTGTATGTCTGTGTAAGTTTAGTGGCCATTTCAATAAAAAATTAGCTGTCTGTCAATGAGAGCGCGCTTCTCCATGATGCTTTTTCATGAAAAAAATATTGCCTGCCTCATGTCCAGTAAAGCTAAATAGGTCACAAAAGATTGTCATTCTAAAAATTGGACCATGGTAAAAGGTTTGGGCAGCACTAATCTTGAAGACACTCTACCCTTCCCAGATCGTCATCAACCTAGTGGATGCCTGCTCAAGGATCACCACAGTAGGGTGATCCCACATCTGGGACCAACTCACAAGACATCATGTGTCATTGTAGGGGAAAGCAGCCGTCAGAGACAGTCGATTTCATCTCCCAGCAAGACAGATTTATGGGTTTACCACAACCTTCATTCTCAAGGGGGATAGAAAACCCACAAGATACAAGTAAATATTTTTGTCTGAAAGGAATATGGTAGTGGCTGCTCTGACCTGGTACCTGGCTATGCCTCCCACCTCTGTGCTTAAAACAGAGAGGAAATTGGGGGTTTTATCCCTAGTCTGACTGACCCAAGAGTAGAAAGCCCAGTGGACACCACACAGTACTTTTACTATCAAAGGCATTGGATGGGGATTGATCCATCCTGGCATCAGGCTGCCATGCACCCGTAAGCCCAAAGTGTTATTTTCACCATTGGGGCAGAATTGGTGTTTAACCCCAGTCAGCCACCCGGGGGACATATAGTCAATTGTTTTGTTGTGAGATTCTTGTCATGGGGACAAAAGTGCTGGTTTGGCATGGCAGCACCACCATGAGTAGGGGCTGTGTAAATCCCACACAGTCTGGTAGCTGTCAGCCAAACATTTTCCGCTAGCTAGCAGCACCTTACCCAAACCTAGAAGTAAAGGTGATTTGTGGCAGCCTGATGCATGACACTGTGACTCCTCAGGGATGACGTTATTGCCAGATCTTGCCCTTTTCTCTCATTATTTCAAGTCTCACACAAGCATAGGCAAACAAAGAGATACAGGCCACTTTTCAATGCATTTGTTGAAAAGAATGCAATCTATGATAAAATATATGAGCTGCAGTTATTAGGAAGATTAAACATAGCACTATCAGAATTGTTAGCATAAGGGAAAAGCAGATAAACAATCCCAGCATACTGGAAAGAATGTGCCTAAGAATTCTAAAACACACTTCCTAGCTTCCATGCAATAGCATGGCAGTGGTAGTCCTTTTCTCTGCCCGTACTTTGTCCGTGGAATGAACACGTGCCCCCATTTCTGAAAAGCAGGTGCCTGCCCGCCGTCTTCCCGAATGGCTGTAGAGACAGAGCTGAGTCCAGTAAAATGACAATGAAATGGCATACAACATAGGATGGATCATCTGGCTAGAATGACCTCTCTAACCTTCTTTGGCCTGTGTGATGTTTTTATAATAAAATGTACTGTGTTCTGAGAAACAGCCCTGACGTTATCATGGGTCTAAATGTAGAGGCTGGCTACGCATTCTTGTGGTGGTAATACTAGATAGATTATCATGTGCAGCCCATAAGCAGCCTTGGGCAAAAGTACATGGTGAAATGTCATGCAAGGAATGCAATAACACACTTTCACAGAACAGCAGCTGATTAGAAAAATAAAACATCCAGCTAAAAAGCCAGTTATGCTAAAAATGTATTAAAATTATTACATGAAAGGAAGCCTGTAACTAGGTAAAAGGGCACAGGCCTAAGTTAAAATATGTGTTTTCAAGCAAGGCTCTAAAATAAACCCCCAACAGATTCCTGGGAATGTTTTATTTTTTAAAAGACTAGAATGGGGGCTATCTCACCCTGATATCTCCCTCCACTCCAAATCCTTGGGCCAAATAGAGTGTTTCTGGCCACTTGTCATCAAATGTAGGTCTTGCCACCAACTCCCCATAGAGAAGAACATTAATTATGCACCATGGTTGTACTATTGGGGAAAGAAGGAATATTGTGAGGGACCAGCCTGACCAAACATTGGGCTGTGCCTACCAGCTGCAGGCCCAAGATAAACTTTATTCTCCCCTGGCGTTGATTAGGAGATTGACCATGGTGTCAAGTGTAATTTCTATAAACACACTCCAATTAGTCTGTGTAAATGGAAAGAAAGACAAGCCGCTTCCTGGGGTGGTAGTGTAGAATAATGCCAGGACAGGCAATCCCCACACCCAACTTATTTTCTCACTTTTTCCCTCAGGTGCAGTCTACTTCATTGTGATTGGGAAGATAGAAGATAAATACCCCAGTTTGCCATACCAAGGGGTTAGAATCCTCAGTAGACCATCCAGGAATTTCTTTTCTAATTTGTATGGGATGGACGCCCAGTCTATTCTGGAATAGGTTGGAGCCCCAGTTTTTTGGAACCAGAATATTTTTCTAGCCCCTCATGGAGGAGATTTGGTAATTAACCATCAATCTGCCCTCACCAATGAGGCAGGTATGTCACCAGACCACAAGTAAAAAAAGTGAATAAAAAAGAATGGAGTAGGGACACTGGCTTTTTTTGCCATTACGCCCCATTTCTGGACACCAGGGAGTTTTCTGCCCTCTTATTCCTGACTCATATGTCAAAACTACGTTCAAAAAAGTTCCAGTTTCATCTCACTTGCCAAAACTATGGCAACAATATTGAGGCTTTGTGTCAGCCAGTACCAAAGTAGCCCTATCAACTCTCCCAATTCTTGACAAATTGAGATCCAGTGGAATCCAGGGTGACGTGGCTTGCATGAATCCCAACACACTTTCTTACCAAGCATTCCCTGCAACATTAAACTATGGGTCTTAAATTGGAATTTTCCCATATGTATATGACAGAAATCTTGAGCACCTCAAGATAATGTCAAAAGCCTTTATCCCCTGCAGTCTCATGAGTATCCCTAGGAAAACAATACTCTGCATGTACAATGAGACACAACACATAATAGTAATGAAAAAGAACAGTAACTATGTGACGAGTACATTCGCACTACCTTGGCTTCTCATGGTTCATGTTTTTACTGGTTCCAGTCCAACATATTGCTCACCCACAAAACATTTACCATTTTAATTTAGACAATTGCGGGAATTAATGGTATGCATGACACTTGTTGTTGGCTGCAAGTTCTGGAATATCCTGAAATATGTGGAACTTAAGTCTAGATTGAGGAATCAGTTGGTGCCATCCCCCACAGAGATTGAAATTAATATAATTGTTTTCAGGCATAGTTAAAACATTTACAAGTTATTCTGGTATTCTGATTAACAAAACATAGTGAAAGATTCATGGGATCCACACAAGCCACATCATGCTCAACTTCCTCAATGGTTGAAACAGGGTTCCCAAACTCTTACTGCTAAAAACAAAACTTAAGTGTGTATATGAGCCTAGTGACCATCAAACAGAAAACCATAAAATTCAAATTGAAAAAATGTATGTTTCCACTTTGAATTTTATGGATTTCTGTTTGATGGGCACTAGGCTTATATACACACGTATGTTTTGTTTTTAGCAATAAGAGTTTGGGAACCCTGACTATAGTCAAACCTCAAAGACGTGTACCATTCCCCCACAGAAATGTGAAGAACCTATGTGATTTAGGCCTTAGTTTGATGTTTTGAGGTATTAAGGGTAAAAATAAAGTAGTTGGATCCAATGCCATTGCCATCCTTATCCAAATAACCAATGTCATTTTAATCAAAATCTTGGATATTGCTATGAAGTAATTTTGGGCCTTTAATTTCCCATGTGATAGAACTCACACATGTGAGATACTCTTTTTGATCAGAAGATGTGTGGGAACACAGGGTGGTAGGACACTTGATATAATTAGTTACATTTTTGTGCAGACTGACTTCATTTGGAATCAGATAATGTAGAAAAATGTATTTTGAAAAACACCCCTAAAGTCACAAGATATTGTGGTTACATTGAGAATGGTACAAGTAACCCCTATTCATGCACACAATGCAGTGATTCATACACATTTTCAATCATTAAAGTTTACCTTATAAAAACAAGTATGGTCAAAAACCAACAAAAAAATCATTATAAGCTGCATCTCAGTTGATGGCTGTTGGGCATTGAGTGTATTTGGGCAACTGATTAACAATATCAGACCAAAAGATTCTGTTGGACACTTAGGCATACTACTTTTGAAAATATGCTTTCAGTGTTTTTTCCTATTTCCTTTTCTTTTTATTTGATTCAAAGATTAGTTTCTTGAGGTATCTACAAAATTGGTCCCTCACTGAATTAATAATTTTCCAGAAATGCATTTCTTTTTCAGTTCATCTGTGGTTTCACACCTCAGTGCACCCCAAAGTGAAAGCAAGTAGACACAATAACAACATGAAATATTGATCACTACTTAGCAAATGTCTAAAACTGTTGTGAAAATATATTGTTATAACAAAGCGGAGAAGAGGGAAATATTAGCACAGTAAACATTTGGTTGATGTTAATTAGGAAACAAAATAATACACTTTTTGCATAACACCTTTTTCCCATTTTTGGCTATTTTCTCAATTTACTTCTGGGAAAATCACAAAACTTGCCTCCTTTACAGTTTCTAACATATGGAGAGAAATTAACACACCGATTTTGCCAGTATATTCTTAAGGGGGAATTCCTCATTACCTAAGAGGTTGACAGGACCCAACACCACTCACTCATGGCCATTGTGTATTACCCCAGCTGTAGCCATACAGCTCACTTAGCACAACCTCCAGAGACCATACACAGTGACCTGTGTTATGAATGAGGCCAGACATAGGTTCTTGACAAAGCCAACACATGTTCCAGAACAGCATTGCTACACCCAACTCATGTTATGCTTAGCTGGAGGCCATGTGCATTGTGATCTATGGGCATGGTGGCTGGATGCAGGGCTTGGATTCGGATAGAGGCTGTGCACAGTGGATGTCTTGGCTCAGAGCTTGGGAGCAGTGCCTGGTAAAAAGTCAGGCCTTTGTACTGACATGAATTATGGACATTAAAATCTTTCTGCCAGAGCCATAGGGCTTTCATATTGTGGTATTTGGACATGGTATGGGTCAGAGCCAGGCCATTGTTGCGGAGAAGTGTGGCACAATGGTTAGAGCGGCAGACCCTGAAGCAGACATCTGGCTCAAGACCAGGGTTCACGTCCCGCTTTGGCAGGTCTTGGGCTCAATTCCCTTGGACCAGATAATTCTCGCCTCAGTGCCTAATCTAATTATTGGGTCCCACTCTGCAACTCTGGGCAATAGCTTGCTTAATCTCCACAACGGCCCCACCAGTGCTTGGATGCCTGGCTTCACCCTGGGGGTGCCCAGGAGTGGGCACCTCACAGGGAAAAGCCAGGAGGGGTTCCATAGCAGTATGAGTACAGCGCCTTGAGACCCTAACGGGTGAGTAGTGCGCTATACAAGTGCAAAGTTTTACATTTTTTAATTTTTTTTTATTGTCAGCCTTTGTGGTGATTCCTGTGTCCATGGGTGAAGTAGGGTCCCACGCAGTCCTCTTTGATGCAGTAGTGGTCCAGCCGATGATGGGCTACTGGTCTCCTTGCACCACCGTTGGGGTATAGTCTTTGGGTGGGGGATAGTATCCCTCTTTGGCAACAGACCAGACCAGACTCTGATGCCACTCTCGGGTTCAGCAGACTCTGGTGCAGCTTTTGGCTGTCAAGGTTTGGTCACTTTGGGTACTCGGTGGCAGGTAGTGGCATAACATCTGTGAAGGCTACCAACTTGCTTGTTTTGGCTTCTTCAAGCTTTGATGTCAGAACCATCTCTTGATTGTGAGGAGCTTGGTAGCCCACCCCAAATGTATGGCCACTTAAGGACTACATGCGCATTGAAAACCCGGTTTGGGGTCCTGTCTCCAAATTGTCTACCAGGTCAAAAGGCATCCCCTCACGAGTGCGAACACCATTTGACCAAACTTTAGGCTACCACCTTAAGTGGCTTCCTGAAAGGGGGCAGTGACACCTCTCCCTGCAGCATGCTGATATTCTTTCTCAGCCTGGGAGTCATTCAAATGTCTCCCCAGGTAGACAGAAAGAAATATTTTGGACAGAGCCGTAAGTGTCAACTTTCTAGAAGTTGCTAAACTTGAATAGTGAGATTAAATTTGACCTGGTCATCAGTGGACTTTATTGCCATAATTAATGTGTTACCTTACAGTACCCAGTTAAGTAGTCCCATTCAGAAATTAGCCAGGTGGGGTGGGGTGCTAGCCAGTAATACTGTACTAGCCAATGGGGCTACCAACATTTCCACAGCAAAATAACAGTTTGAGAAGAGTTGCTGCTGAGACATATGAAAAATTATATGTTTCTCTTAATAATATACAGCTCTCTGCCATAGGGCTCTTTAGGTCTTGCTTAGTGAGATGTACATACATTGTTAATGGAAGGGATGGCTTCGCTATTCGTTTAAATGGCAAAGTCGAATTGGCAGTGAAATCACTGCCCTTCTAGCCTGCAGGGGCAGACTAGAGGCCATTTTGTACTTTGTCACGCACAGGGTGGCACAATCAGTGTTGCAGGCCTGGGTGGATACTCTGCCTTATATGCTTTGGGTTCCCTGGGTACCATACATTTGAGACTTATAAGTAAGGCATTACTTGCCAATTTGACATATACTTTGGAAGGGGTTAAATCACTGGTACTGGGGTCTGGTTTGCAGGCCTCAGTGCATTCTTAAGGTCGAAAAACAGTGGGGGAAAACCTGCAAAAATCCTGTTTCCTTACTGGGAAAGTTCTTCCCCTAGAAATCAGGTCTCAATGTAAGGAGGTTTGGATTATCACTCCCCCATGCTCATCCAAAACACGGTGGTAAGCAAGGACTTTGGCCCCTGACTATCCCCCTCCCCTGACTGAGGCTACTATCTTGGCAGTGGTTCTCCTGGTTTGTCAGGATGTCTTGCATGCAATTCTCACAACAAACTTTGCACATGAAGATTAGAAGCAGGTTACCATGATTGTTGTTCAGGACTGGTGGCATGCAAAATTTGCTTTTGGGTAATTAGGCAGAATTTCACCAAAATTACACAAAACTGTTGAAAATGGAAAACTGTGCAAATTGTGTAATTTGGGTTCTTAAGTTATCCTTAAGTTATCCTACAAACTCTAGCCACCTATGTGTGGTGCAGTCTGTGGCACACAGACATAGATAATCAGGCCTTCCAGAGTTCATGCAGTGCACAAAGGTGGCCCCTCATGCACAAAGTAAAATCTCACATGAAATGCAGCCACAAATTCCCCATGTTGCAATTGTGTGTGTCTTGTTGCTACGCAGCCCGTTGTGTGCTTGTGCTGATTGAAAACTCAGGTCTGTGCTGTATGACCTCAACTATTTCCTACACTGTCCTTTTTCGGTTAGGCAGTGCAGTCCTGATAATTTACTTGCTGAAATGTACAGAACCACATTTCTATATATCTGGACCCTTGTCTCCTGTCCACATAACTACCCTAATGCACCGCAATGTGTAGACAATGATGTTCCACATTGAAATGCACTCACTAATCTATCAATGGCTACTACTGTTGCATTTCATTCAGTGTGAATGAATGGGAATACATCATCTGCACTGGGTAACAGATGTAAAATACATCATGTTGATGGACAGAAAAGCAAATATGAGTTCTGCCCCACCACAATAGAAAAGTGTGAGATAAGTATCTCAAAGTTGGTGTTCCTACTCTGTCTATCAGTCAAGACTCATCATTTGTAGGCTAGTGTGAAAAATGTAATGGTAAATTAGTAAGTGTGTCACATGCCAGTATTCATATATATAATGGGATTAAAGTGTTGGGAACAATAATTTAGAAGGGCCATGTGTGCCATCTAGTGTCAGTGTAGGCCCCAGACAGGTTCACAATGTGACTTCAACAGTCCAAAAACTGTCCAAAAACAACACATCTCCCAACCATACTGACAGTACACATATAAACATACACTCAGGTGTACAGCCACATCAACAGATGCAAACAATGTGTTGGTGCACCTGTTCCAGTGGTAAATTGATCAAATGAAAACTATATGAAATCTACAATGTTCAAATCACAAACACTAAAACAACATAGCTAAATATGGCATTCAATAATCATCAACATAAATTGTAATGCAATCTGGACAAGGCACAACAGAGTGCTCAGCATACCAATCTCAACATTCCTGTGACGCATCAATGATAAAAGAACCATTGCAAATATGCACAAAATCCACAACAATTTACAGTACAACACATATGTGTGAAGATGAATGTATTGTGTATAGGTCTGTGATAGATATCAGTTACAACATCAGTGTGTCCTACATACAGTAGAAATGTCCAAACTTGCATACCCATGTGTCTATCCCAGTGCACAATGACATATTGACTGATAAAAAGAAGCAGCTGAAGGCTGACAATCAATCATATAACTATCCTGGAAACCCATGTAGAATGCACCACATGTACTAACCAGGTTTCACTTTCTAAAGTAAGTGGACAATTCAAAGGCTCTGTCATTGCAGGTAGTGCAGCAACAACACCTCTGGTTCCACAGGGACACAAGTAAGTGTAAGTGTGAAAAAGGTTAGTACTGGTACAGCCTACCTATGGATGGCAAAGCCCCCTAGTTTATGAACACTGTCACTTACGATGGCAATCGAAATACAAAACTCCTATCACACTAAGCTACTGCCTAAATGTGATTGTCTTATTGTGTCTTATTATGTTGCTGTCAAAAGTAGCAAGCCGTGCCTATGTTTCAATATGACACAGAGAACAGGAATAGACATGTGGAATTAATGGGCAGATTTACAAGAAATTGGTGCATCGGTCCCAATGCACCACGTTTCTTGCGTCCCCCTACCACCACCTAACAACATCATGGTTGCCCCATATTTATAATACAGTGCACTATAGTAGTCACTAGTGCAATAGTGTCAAACGTATAGATGCTATTATGGCGCTCTGCTGTACTAGTGTCAAACATTTTAATGCTAGTACAGTACAGAACAGGGAGGCCCATAGATTACTATGGGTGCGTCATTTGAATGAATGACTGAAATAATGGTGCAGAGAAATATTGTAAATTTCACTGTGCCACTGTATTGGGCATCCCCGGATCAGAACACCCCTCTTGCATAAATTATGCCTGATGCAGTGAAGCATTGCGTCACTTTGAAAATCTGGTGTGGGGAAAAGGCCCCCTTAGCATAAAACAAAAATGACGCTAGGGTGCTGCAAGGTGGAACAAAGGGTTTGTAAATATGCCCCCTAAATATGCTAATCTAAATGTAACCAATAGTGTCCAATACTAATAGAAATGTGGATACCTCATCAATAAACATAACAGACATGTACTTGAATGTGGGTTTATCATTCACCATGATCGTTACATTACTTTTCTTTCTTTGTTTTTTTCAGCTGACTAAGGAAATGGACTGCAGCCATGGGTGATGACCCCATTTGCACATCCCCATTCAAAGACAGAGCACACCTACAACAATCCACTGGGCAAGACCAGGGGTTATGTGAAATAGACTTTTGGGGCACTGAAGTATTGCTTCCACTGCTTAGAAAAATTTGGGCCCGTATTTATACTTTTTGACGCTAAACTGCGCTAACGCAGTTTAGCGTCAAAAAGTTTAGCGCCGGCTAACGCCATTCTGAAGCGCCATGCGGGCGCCGTATTTATTGAATGGCGTTAGCCGGCGCTAGCAGACCGGTGCTGCCTGGTGTGCGTGGAAAAAACACACGTACACCAGGCAGCGCCGGCGTAGGGAAAAATGGCGTTAGGGCGTCTTAAAATGGTGCAAGTCAGGTTGACGCAAAAAAATCGCCTCCACCCGATTTGCGCCATTTTTAACGACGCCCAGACGCCATTTACATGACTCCTGTCTTAGTAAAGACAGGAGTCATGCCCCCTTGCCCAATGGCCATGCCCAGGGGACTTCTGTCCCCTGGGCATGGTCATTGGGCATTGTGGCATGTAGGGGGGCACAAATCAGGCCCCCTATGCCCAAAAAAATAATAAAAAAAAAATATATATATACTTACCTGAACTTACCTGAATGTCCCTGGGATGGGTCCCTCCATCCTTGGGTGTCCTCCTGGGGTGGGCAAGGGTGGCAGGGGGGGTCCCTGGGGGCATGGGAGGGCAGCTGTGGGCTCATTTTGAGCCCACAGGTCCCTTAACGCCTGCCCTGACCCAGGCGTTAAAAAGAGGCGCAAATGCTGGTTTTTTTGCCCCGCCCACTCCCGGGCGTGATTTTTGCCCGGGAGTATAAATACGACGCATTTGCGTTGCAGTCATTTTTTTAGACGGGAACGCCTACCTTGCATCTCATTAACGCAAGGAAGGCGTTCACGCAAGAAAATGACGCTCTTTCCTCCTACTTTGGCGCTAGACGCGTCTAACGCCAAAGTATAAATATGGCGTTAGTTTTGCGCCGAATTTGCGTCGAAAAAAACGACGCAAATTTGGCGCAAACGGAGTATAAATATGCCCCTTGGAGTGAGATTTATATATGCCCCTCCTATGGTCTGCAAAATGATCCTAGTGTGTTGTATACTGCACAGCATTGGTGTGCGGACAAAAGTCTCATGGGACTTGGGCCATGAGGACCAGGAAGCACCGGATGAGATTGAAGATGAGGACAGAGGGGAAATGTAGAAACAATTGCTGGTACCCTGTGAAGGAACATCATTGTGCATAACCTTTTTAACAATTGCTGGTACCCTGTGAAGGAACATCATTGTGCATAACCTTTTTAATGAAGCATGAAGTAGCTTATATAACATATCAGTTTTTTGTTTTGAAAGACTGTTCCAAATGTGAATAAATGAAAGAGCACTTCCTTTGTGTTCTCAGTCTCATTTCACCATCACTGTAAGCATTGAAACTCTCAAACTCCACCTCATAGAATTTGGCCCATCACAAAGTTATGTAGCTAAGTGTTACAGTCACCCCCGGACAACATCATATGAATGAAAATATGTGTGAATATCAACAACATGTACAAAATCAATGTGCTTTAAAAGACATGCACCAAACAAAGGTAGCAATGTGGAATAGTGTGCAAATATAGTGAATATATGTGCTGCTACAGTGTACTGACCATCAGACATCCTACCACAAACCAAAGGGAGTGTAAATGTAAACAGTGGTGTACGTCTTAACATTTTTTACTGCCTTATACTAGTGGAGGCCAGTATAGTGACCTTATAGTCCTGTGACATGAACAGAGCCCCATATGATGTGGATGGTCACACAGTTCAAACCAGACGGTCTCCATATGCTATATAATAGTTTGCAAGTGCAAAGCAAAAATAGTGTGGGATTCGCACTTAACACATATACATTTTGAGTCCTAATCTGTTCAGATGCTGGATTGGCTACTTAAAACCAATGCAGGCACAATTGCCCCACCAGGCAAGGATGCATCTGTTACATGCAGGAATGGATGTGACCTTGTTGGTTTGTCTTACTCCAAAACAAACAATGCTTTGACTCCTACAGCCCCATCTTTTGTGTGCTAATTACAACAGGACACAAAGAAATCAAAAAGCAAAGTAGGTGTCAAGGTATAATTACATATAATATCACTCCTGCCAAGATAGCGTGCACTGACACATTCCAGGTTGTAGTGGCGTAATCTGACAATAAATGTACATATGAACACCTGGTGTGAATGCCTATGCACATTTTAAGCTCAGATAAGCCCTCTCTGTTGCCTGCTACCATCATTATGGCATTACTAAAAACATTGTCACCAAAGTGTCCTCTCGCAGGGTCTTACGGGCCTTGCATATCTGGCCAGACGAGGAGTTTACCCAATGATGAAGCAGACACCCTTTGGGGTGTGTGAGGGCACCACTTCTCTAGTATGAGGATTCCCTCAACAGAATACATCAAATTTATTTTCTCTTTATTCACCTCGTTTATATAGAAGAACAGCACCTCTAGTTGTTTTTACTGTTGATATCTGGGAGCATAGATGCCGGACCTTCATTGGCTCCCCGCCCCTCCGATTATATTAAGATCACCATGACTAAACCCATCTATTGTCTTTGATTCAGTGCAACACCTTATATGGGTTCTAAGGCTAGTAGATATTGGTATTTAAAGAACCTTCATAGATTGGACCTCCTCTTATCACTCCAAAAGATGAAACATCATCCTGTGCCCAGTGTTCTCTTCAACTCCTTTTTGCTCTAAATAGGAATGCTTACAATGTTTCTTCATCTCTCCGCACCACAGTCAAATACTAGAACTCATCTGATCCTTCTATTAGACCTGTTACAGCCATGCATTAGACATCCAGTGCACAGTGAATCTCAAAAACCTGACCTATTCTCCTCTATTCTAGACCACTGCAACAAGCTGTAGCCAAATAATACTAAACAACCACCTGATTAATTTATCAATATCTTAAAATTGTGAAAATTAACACCATACAACCGGCTGGCCTCAGGGACTGGATCAATTCCAATAACATGCAAAAAACCTTGGAGTTTTCATAGGCACCTACCTATCACTAGGCCACAAGTGAAGAAAGTTACAGAAGTTCCTTCTTCGTCATGCCAACCCTCTGCCACATTTGTTTCTCCTACGTTTCCCTCAGAAAGTCTTGTTCCCTATCATATTGATACTGCTCTATCTAGGCTAGGCAAACTTACTGTGTGGTCTACCCTTCAAGAAAATGTTTATTGATGGCACATCCCTGTCTCTTCAGAAAGCCAATCCCAAAAATGTACTGCTGGCAAAGTTAACAAGTATTCACCATTTCCTAGCATTCAAAGAAGTGGCAAAAAACTGAATATTTACAAAAAAATGTCCCACCTATTGTTAACGGCAGCAAACAAGACCTTGTCTCCCTAAACAAAAGAATAACCAGCTATGCACACAATTCACATCGGTAACACTGTAATCCCAACCTCTAACAATATAACAAAACAAAGAGTAGTAGCAATAATAAGATCAAATCCAAGGAAGGCTGACTCAGTCTTTTATCATTCTGAGGTCAGTAAGTTTAGTAATTGTAACACCTTCTATTTATAGTGTTTAGAAACAGCTCTATATAGAAACAAGCTTCTAATATTAATAATTGAGGGAAAATGTATATATATCACAGGGTTAAAATAAAGTTACACATCACTCCCCTTTCCATGTGGGTTAAAACATTTCCCCTCTTTGAAATGGCCCTATGGATCCCCCACCTTTGTAAGGCTATAGTACCTGATCAATATGCAGAGGTTTTAGGTTTGTATGCTGCTTCTGCAAAGGAGATGGTCCTCATTTGTTTTCATGAGGAATATTTCTCAGAACCATTCAGTATACTAATCTCATAAAAAAAAGGTTTTTTAAGTGCAAACCTAATAACTGTGGAACATTTGAGGAGAAGGCAGCAACATAATGCAGAATCCACTGTAGTGACCTATCAAATGACTATCCATCCAAAAGCGTGCAGGTTATATCTGGCCCCTATATCATATTCAAACAACGTTCTCGCTTTGGGTAAATATTGAAGCCCTATAACATACTACAGTGCCACCTCCTCTAACTCTGTTTGATACTAATAGTTTGTTGAACCGAGATAGTCCAAGTAACTCAAGGTGTTTCGTATACATTGACAAAATGGTCAAATCTGTAATGATGAGCATTATCCCCCACCAGCAACCTAAGGATCAATTGGGTGGTGTCTCTTCAGGGTTGGGACTGGGGCCCCCATGGTTGTACCCCGACTCACAAATACAACAAAAAACAGTCTGCTGTTTCCTCACATGTTCAATGGCAATGGGCTATGTGGAGATGGTGATTACTTTGGCAGGTACATCCCAAAATATCCTTTGAATGGAGCAGAGGTTTGCTTGCACGGTCGCTGAAACAATGCACATATACTTTTGCAAATCCTTCGGTTCAGTTAGTTCTTCATCAAAATATTGTCTGCCATGGCACAGATGTGCTCTTCATTTCTTTACTGTAAATGAGATTGGAGGATGCCAAAGGACTGTGGAACTTTTCTTGCCTTCTAATTGAAACTGTTCTTCAGGCCAGGTTTATCTAGCTGCTTTAGTAGTAACAATATCTCTTTGGTTGCCAATGCAGCAAAAAGTGACCTTGTGACATGAGCACTCACTTTGTGTTCTCTTGCTTCATTTTCTACTGGTGTTGATTTGTCTATTTCAGAATACCGCAGTCACTAAAAAACGTTGTAAAACCAAACACATTTTTGGCCATGCAACACAATCATGTTTTTGATTACATGTGCAAAAACCATCCAGTTTTGCAACATGTAGAAACATTGATAGTGCAGTGATTGTGAAAGTCCCTAAATCAGTCCAATGAGGTCAATAGGAGGGGAAAACTGTGTGTTAACTTAAAAGGTGACTGAATAGAACTTTGAGCTGCCTAGTGTGGTGACTGGCTACAGCTGCTAGGTATTCCATACAATGGTAGGATAGGTGTCACAACCAGGTGATTCTCGGGATCAGTACCTTCCAAAAGTCCACCTCCCAGCAGCAACAACTCTGGTTGGTATTCTACAGAGTATCAGAGTGATAGATGAAGGGAAGGGAAATTGGAGTGATTACTGCAGAGAAGGAGACCTGTAGAAAGAAAACAAAAACATGTACACCAAAAAAACGTTGTACTTTGTTCTTGGTCCCTTTTTTAACTTCAGGAGGTACTGAAATCAGGCAGCAAGGATGTACAACCAATGAGTTGCAATCAGAGTTAGTAGAATCACACCTTTAATCTTAAACCACTACTGTTACTCAATAATCAGATAATATGTGTTTAATCACAATACACCTTTCATATCAACTTTCTAAGTTTTCAGCATAAGCAATGCATGTATCTAATATAACCATGAACTCTGCAATTGCAGAGTTACTGTAGGTGACCAGTTTCCTTTGCTCAGCCCAGTGTTATATCACACTTAGACAAAAGAAGCAAGGTCTCTATAAGTGCCAAATCTGATAATGTGTCAGTGTACTTTTAGTTATGCCTCGTCACAGTTTTACTGCAGATTATTCTCAAGTGCCACAGGTTCTCTCAAAAAAGTTCCACTCCTCCCAAGAAGATTCCAGTGTTAAGATCTCTCCAAATAAACTAGTGAAGGAGGTGCATACAAATCAATAAGACTGTTCTCTACCATTCTTCAAAGGTCCCCCTGATGCATGTGTCGCATTGCCACTAAACATAAAATGAGGAGGCCCATGCTGATAGCCCGAGCCTGTTTTACTCCTCACCTAAAAGCAGGAGGGTGGAATGCCCAGAAGCTGGACTGCTGATCCAGCAATGATGCGGAGCTGCCAAATACGTTGGCAATTGAATCGCAGGTGCTGGATGACATCAGCACTCCCTCAAGTAGAGAAGGCATCAAGATGACTGCCAAGAGTTGAGGGTTCATGTGTGAACTCATAGATGGTGGGCATCTTTATAGTGTCCAGTGATGGCAGCAGACTTGTTTTGGTCAAGGTCCCCAGTTATCTTGATGTTGGGGGATGTCCAGTATGGATTTGGGAGAGCAATAAGCACTGGCACAACCACTACCAGGATCCATGAAAAATGCAGCTTGCCATGCAATAGGGAGCTAGAGAAAGTGTTTGCTGCAGCGGTGAGATGGGCCTGCCTGTAGCCAGTGATAACAGGGCAGTCAGTATGACACTTCTTCTCTTTAGTTAAATTAACTTTAAGCTCTCTTATGAGATACAAAAGAGTCTTGAGATTCTCCATCTGGAAAAAGGAAAATATCTTGGGCAAAGTCTTTGAGATAAGATATAGACTTTAGGTACTCAGGGGCTGATTCTAATTCTGGCGGGCGGCGAAGGCCGCCCGCCAGAATTCCGCCCCCATAATACCGCTCCGCGGTCAGAAGACCGCGGAGGGTATTATGAGTTTTTCCCTGGGCTGGCGGGCGGTCTCCAAAAGACCGCCCGCCAGCCCAGGGAAAAACTCCCTTCCCACGAGGATGCCGGCTCGTAATCGAGCCGGCGGAGTGGGAAGGTGCGACGGGTGCAGTAGCACCCGTCGCGTATTTCAGTGTCTGCAAGGCAGACACTGAAATACCTTGCGGGGCCCTCTTACGGGGGCCCCTCGACCCCCCCTACCGCCATCCTGTTCATGGCGGCTTTCCCGCCATGAACAGGATGGCGGTAGGGGGGGTCAGAATCCATGGAGGATTCAAACGAGCAGCGGAAAGTCGGCGGGAGACCGCTGACTTTCCGCTTCTGACCGCGGCTGAACCGCCGCGGTCAGAATGCTCGTTGGAGCATCGCCAGCCTGTTGGCGGTGCTCCCGTGGTCGGTGGCCCTGGCGGCCACCGGCCGCCAGGGTCAGAATGACCCCCTCAGTCTTAAAATACTCTTGAGACTCAGAACACTCCATTGTGATAGGAAAGTGCCTTCCATAGTCTGCAATGATAACGGTCATAGTCTTTAAGTACTTTGTACTGAGGAGCAATCAAGGCTTGGGGTACACTGCAGTGTGATGGAGCTTGGGTGTATTCTGTATTGTCATAGATAGAACCTTCAGGTACTCTGCATTAAGATACAAGGAGGTGTTGATGTATTCTGTCTTTGAGTGACCATTTCGTAATTCTGTGTCTCTGTTCACTTGACTGTAATGACTGTCACAAATGGTAGCACTCAGAAATATGTGAACCTCCAGGCAGCCTCAAACACAGAAAGGGTAGGTGTGGTTGAGTAACCATCTACATACATCGGCATTCTGATTGCCCTTCCTGGGCAAAAAGGGAAAAAGGGGCTAACACTTCCATTTCAATAGGTAGTGGCCTCACCACAGTCTCCATCCCTGCTTCTGTGCCTGGTTCCATGGAAGTGAATCCAGAGACTTGTAACATGGATATTGATTCATCCCCTGCCTGTCTGTAACAGAACGGGAGTATCGACCCACTTGCAGGAATTAAATCGGCACATTGTTCTCAGAACCGCTGCATTGTCTTGAGAGCCCAACTCATCAGAACCACACTTTGCCATTGCCGCTGCAGCAGTTTATGGAGATCGAGGCATCTCTCTACTGTATGGGTAAACCCGGCACTTCACAATCAATCCGCCTTGGCTCCAGCGCTTGTCTCCGGAACCGACGCATCGCCTTCACTGCATGGGACAGAATGATGCATCACTGTCCCTGCAAGGGCCTGATTGATGCATCACACCGTTGCAACCAGGAAAGGATCTTTGTTCCCTGGATCCTGCTTGGGTCCTGTAGCCAACCTCTGCTCCATTGCAGGCAGCATGAACTTTGACTTTGCCCTGGTCCAGCGCAACCTAAGGTAACCCCTGAGAATGCAATTGGATTCTAAGCACTATTTTGCATTTATTCTTTGAAAATCAATCTCAACATCTACACATTGAATTTTTGTTGGTCTGATCTTAATTTATTGATGAAATCATAATCTGTCACTAGAGGGTGTGCACAGGATAATTTAGGTTGTGTTGTGAATTACCCTGATTAGGATTGTGAGCCCTACATTGACAAGGTGCACACCTCCACTCAAGGCCCTATTTATAACAAATGCTGACTTTGAAATAGGTCCATTTCGGGCCATGAAATCATGTGCTTACCTTTATAGGCAAAAACACAGATTTCTCAATAATGAGTGTAAAAATCCATATGGTAATCTATGGTAGCTGTGCAGTGCCTGTTTACACTTACTTCATGTTACGCTCCCTAAAAGTGCTTTATTTTTCCAGATATTGAGTTTCATTCGTAGTTTTTTTTTTTTTTAGCATGCAAGATTTTAATTTTGTATAGAGCATACTATCAATGGAGTCTTCTCCAAGTGCCTTACAGAATTCAGGTTTGGGCGACTGTTTATACTAAAGCTGCAGGCAGTGTGAATTTCCTACTGTGGGTGTCAGTACATCATAGAGGTGTGCAGACTATATACACATCTAGTCTTTGGTCTCCTCCAGGATGTGCATAGTGATGGTCACATATGTATCCACTGTATTTGGGATCCTACGGTAAAGTATCTGAAGGGGGATGTTCACCGTGGAAATACTGACAGCACAAAAAGAAAAGAAAAGGCAGTCCTTACAGGTGAGTGGGTGGTTTATATGTGCAGGAGAGATGGTGAAGTGGGGGAGATAAAAATAATTATGTGCAAGAAAGAGTGAAAAAGGTTACTGAAGAGGAAATAGGCGACTTGTTAGATATGTAAATAGAGGATTTCAGAGAGATTGACAGGAGAAAAAGGAAACCAGTGTCTAATAGAATGAGAGCCTACAGAAGCTGTAGAGGAAAGCAAAGGGGAGAACAGTAATGACTGAGACACTCTAAACACCACTACCATTTACACAGACCTTGGTTATGATTATTTCAAATGTTCCCATTTTTGTTCTTCATATTCAGAACAAAATCATTGTTGTTGCCAAATTAATTGATTCTGCTATGCACTGGGAAAGATAATAGGTCTGATTTCTCCTTTGATGACTGGATGCAACAATCAAAAATTTACAAGGATACACCTATATATTTGTTAGGTGACACACTGAGTGAAGCACAGGTGCTTTGGTTACATGTTTTAAGCTATGACCTTAATGACACAGGAAAACGATCTGAATTACCTTTGAATGGGTATTTTTTTAGACCCCTACACCCATTTCATCCCACTTCAAAAAAATAAACAACCTCATTAAAGTGTTACTGATAGTTAAACCGTGTTTAGCCATTAAATCAATTATTTCAAGGAAGCAATTTTGTATCGGTTTTAGAAAAAAAAAACTTTTGATGTCTCCATCTCTGCACCTGTAAAGTCATCACACATATATATGAAGCGATATGATTTCAGACTACTCCAGTTAATGCTAAGTTAGCAGATTCCAAAACTACCTTATTTGATTCTCCTATCAGTCTCTGCCAGCTTTCTCTTTTTTCTATCCAGCCTGGGCCAGATCATGGCAAGGGGTAGGGCAAGTGAGGTTACTCTATTTCAAAAGATGGTCACAATTGCTTAATGAGCCTGTACAGACCATAAATGGTCAATGTTTATTCATTGTGCACTAGTAGCATGTTATGAGCTAATTGAAGAAGAAAAACAAACATGGTTACTGTCAGATGTGTGTGGCATTGTTCACAACATGTACTGATTTCAGAAAGCCCCAGCAAAATAAATACCTTGCAGAGTGTGGTCTGTCAAATTATTCTGTTTACACAGCCATCAAAGTCAGGTGCCGTTTCACCAGCTAACAAGAAAGGCTAGTTTGGTATATTGTCTGCACTCTGTGCATTTGATATGTGACTTGCCCACTATTACATGTAAACATTGCAGCATGGCATACATCTATTCATCATTAAGCCATGTCAACTTTGCCATATGCTACATGTTAAATGTGCAGGCAATACTAGACATTTGTGAGGTCAATCTACTGTGCTTCAAATGTGCAAAGTGTACATGTTCATTCTCACAGAGCAATGTACCATGTTTTTGTCTTGTAGGTGGACCAGCAACGTACACCAGTGCTGAGGGGGACTCCTTCAAGGACCCCAATGCTACCAGTGAATGTCACCTGAATGTCTCTGTGCTCTATCAGGATTGGTGTGATCTCTGATATTGGTTGCAGTGAGACGTGTAAGGGATATCATCATTCACTTGAAAACAATGTTCCTTATATATTACATCACAAATGAAAAAACACAAAATTGAATGTGCAATAGATAGGGCCAAATGTCAATGTGCACGTATTGCCAATGTATGCAGGCCCACATGATGAATGGCTCAGACTCTACTGTGGTAGTGTTTTGCCAGATAGAATGCTGATGCTTATGGCACATGTACTGTCTCCATCCCCAAGACAAACAGATGATAAAAAGTTCAATTGTCTCTCACCTATACCATGGACAGAAAGTAAAAAATATTTTCCAAAATTATGTGACATAAACTTTGCATGCGATAGGCTGAGCTTTTCAAGACACATTATAAAACTGAGCAGGACATAGGTGTGGTTGTGGTGTAACACATATCCCTGAGAACCTTACATTAGTCAACCTCCCATGTTCATTGGAAACTATGCACCGTGAACATTATTTCAAATGTAATAGTCCACCTATTATGTGTTCATGTCATGCTATGTCCATACATGCAGAATAGGTTTCTCATTGCTACCGCAATTGGTACAGTGTGAAGGACTGAAGGTATTTTCAGACATTTATGCCATTCAAACATCAAAATATTTATGAAACCTCAAACGTACCAGTAGCTAGACGTCTAACCAAATATTGGAATCCACTAAAATTGTGACACCATGTGAGCAGGCTAGGCATCATGAAACACAATAGCATCCTAGGATAGATGCAACAAATGTGTTTATGAGAAGGCAATGTCAAAATGTATCATTTACTAGAGCAATACCAGTGGCCAAATGGCATATCCCCATGTGTTTCTTCAGTGTGTAAGTAAATTGCCCAGAACAATCATTTACTTAGGTTCACCACTTAGTCCACATTTATCATGATGCATGGCAACTGTCTTCCAGCATCATGGGCACCTGGTCATCCATAAGAGTACTGGATGACAGTGATGTGTGGGATGAAGGTGACAGGATCATTTTGCAAAATGCCATGGTGGTTTTAAGAATGTTGGAGAGAAACTCTATGTGAACATGGCTTTGGACAGTCCAACTTCTATCTGCCTGCCTGATGCACATTTCTAGTGTAGTTGTCCATATGGCAAGGTATGAACATTTTGTCTGGCAGAGGAGGACCTCAGGCAGAAGCAGCTACTGCAGGCCAACCCAGCAAAGCACAGCCACAGGCAAAGAAGAAGTACTCCTCCTCCAGCTTCTTCAGCTCTTCTCCTGGGCAAAGGTTCCTCATGGTTCCTGAAGTAATTTGATTTCCAGGGGTTTTTGGTACTCTTCTTATACCCCTTTTTTTTGCCATTGAAGTAGAACTACGTCAAAGAGAAGTCTCTGTTGTTTTCAAGATCCTGTCTTGCCCAGGCCATGCCACAGACACACACCAGGGGGCTGGAGACTGCATTGTGTGAGGGCAGGCACAGCCCTTTCAGGTGCTAGTGACCACTCCTCCCCTCAGCCCAGATGGCCCATCAGGTTATGCAGGTTACACCCCAAGCCCCTTTGTGTCACTGTCTAGAGGAAAGGGGCAAACGGTCCAACTGTCAAAATGACCCAGACAGGGAAACCACAAACGGGGAGAATCACAGAATGGTTTAAGCAAGAAAATGTCTACTTTCTAAATGTGGCATTTTCAAACACAAAATCTAAGAACCAACTTCACCAAAAGGTGTATTTTTAAATTGTGAGTTCAGAGACCCTAAACTCCTATTACTATCTGCTCCCGAAGGGAATGTGCATGTTAATGATATTTAAAGGCAGCTCTCATGTTAACCTATGAGAGAGAGGCTGTGCAACAGCGAAAACCAAATTTGACAGTATTTCACTGCTAGGACATGTATAACACATCAATACATGTCCCACCTTTAACATACACTGCACCCTGCCCATAGGGTTACAAAAGGCCTAACTTAGGGGTGCTTAACATGTATAAGAATGGAAGGTTTAGGCCTGGCAAGTGGGTACATTTTCCAAGTTGAATTGGCAGTTTAAAACTGCACACACAGACACTGCAGTGGCAGGTCTGAGCCATGTTTACAGGGCTACTAATGTGGGTGAGACAACCAGTGCTGTAGACCCACTAGTAGTATTTGATTTACACACCCTTGACACTTCTAGTGCACTTTACTAGGGACCTAATAGTAAATCAAACATTCCAATCATGGATACACCAATGTACACATATAATTTATACATGGAACACTTACACTTTAGCACTGGTCAGCAGTGGTAAAGTCTCCAGAGCAAAAAAAAAGCAAAAACAGAGTCCAGCACACAGAAGCAACCTGGTAAGTAGAGGCAAAAAGTTAGGGGAGACCATGCCAATGATGACAAGTCTAACAAGCATCCTCTGACTGACCCTCATCGACTACAACACACATGCACCACAGGACACACACATTACCCCATTTTTTCTCTAGCAACTGTGTCAAATGCAACCATTTCTCAGAACTTATGTGGAGTGATCACTAAGTTGTACACTTCAGCATCTCCAACCCCCACAGTGCCACCTCCAATATTGCCAGTTTCCCCCACCGCAGCTGAGGAAAAGTTCCAGAGACCAGCTGGACGAACACCCTTTACACTTCCAAGCCAGCCACTGCCACCAATCTGGAGCAGGGAATTAATAACTCCTATGCCTAGATCACCAACTGCATCAATACAATCACCCCCATCAACATCAACAAACAGAGAAGATCCCCCTGAACTGCCAGTTCGTACACCCAAGAACTCAGAACAGCAAAGCATGACAGCAGACAACTCGGGAGGAGATGGCTCGCAAGTAAGGATGCCTCTGACATAGTAGCCTCCTAAAAATCTCTCATCCTCTACCATTGCCTGCTGAGGGCAACAAAGAAGATAGCCCTCGCTGTGCTCATCAAAACCAGCACCAACAGCAGCAAAGAGCTTGTCTCATCCTTAAGGAGTTCTCCAATCCTGTTGCCAATGAAAACATCATCAAACCCTCACAAGAACTGTACAACAATCTTGCTGAATTCTTCCAGGACAAGATTACAATAATTTACATAAACTTCAAACCACAGCCCTCACCCATGCACTTCCTAGACAGTTTCACCCCCACCACAATAAACACAAAACACAGACCTGGACAATACCTCCATCATGAAGTACATCGACTTGGGAGTTCCCACATCCTCAATCTAGGAAACCAAAGGATTGGCCAGGAACTCACTACTCTGATCAACACCACAATCACCACTGCAACATTTCTGGATGGCTGGTAACACGCTGAAGTCAGACCACTTCTCAAAAATGCTGCTGCCATCCCCAGCAACTTCAAAAAGTCCCAGACAATCTTCCTGCTCCCACTACAGCCCAAAGTACTGGAAAAAGCTATCAACAGGCAGCTCATAACATACCTCAAACAGAACATGCTACTCAATGCCTCCAAATCTGGCTTCTGCAGTAGTTACTGCACAAACACTGCCCTGATTGCAGCCACCAGTGACATCTGAACCCTCTTTGACTGAGAAGAAACAGAAACTCTAACCCTCCACGACCTCTTATTAGCGTTTGGTACTGTATCACACCATACACTGATCAAAAGGCTCCACCACATCGACATCCAAGAGGACGCAATCAGATGGATCACCTCCTTCCTCACTGGAACACAGGGCCCATCCCTCAGCCTCACACTATTCAACACCTGCATGACCCAAGTCGCCTACATTGCCATATAATATCTTATGCAGATGACACCCAATTCATCCTTTCACTCACCGACAATCCTAACACCACCAGGACCAATTTCCACAGATGCATGACAGAAGTAGCCAATTGGATGAGGAACAACTACATGAAACTGAACGTGGACAAGCAAGAAGTACTGATCTTCTGCAACAACAACAACAACAACTCACGGAGTGATGCCTGGTGTCTCTCAGACCTGGTACCCACATCCATAACTACAAACCACACCAGAAACCTAGGAATCATCAGAGATAATAAGCTCACCATGAAATTACTGACCAACACCATCTCCCCGTCCTATTTTCTCATCCTGTGCATGCTACATAAGATCTTCAAGTGGCTACCCCTGTACACCAAACACACTGTATCACAGGACCCCATCCCCAGCTGACTTGACTATGGCAATGCCCACTACATGGGAATTGCTGCACGTCTCCAACACAGACTTCAAACCATACAGAATACTGCAGCCAGACTCAACCTAAACCCCCCATGATGAGCCCACTTCACACCCCCATCTCAGGCAATTCCAGTGACTCCCTGTGCAGAAGAGATGCCTATATAAGATGCTACACAACCATCGCTTGAACTTCCAGCCATCAGCTTCATGGCTCCTTCAAAGACGAACCACATCCTCACCCACTCACTTTTCCACAACTAGTCCACTTTACAAATGCATACCTCTTACATAACTTACTGTTGTATATTTGTGTTTAAGTGTATTCACTGTTGACTAGAAATGTATGTATATTCAAATTCCCTATGTTTATACTAATGCCACCCACAAACATATACGTCACTGAAGTATCTCACCAACCTGATTATTATGTAATGTATCTTCTACCTACGTATGCTGTTTAAGTTCTTATCAAACTACCCTCTGTTGCAAAGTGCACCAACACCTTTTAGATTCTAGAAGCACATCAACAACTGTAAAATAAAAAATAAAATAAAAAATAAAATAAAATGAGATTCATATAATGTCTCTCTATTTTCAATGTGGTTTTTGAATTCCATTCCAGGTGACAATCTATCTGGCATTCTCCTGCCAATGTCACATGTTTCTGGCAACAGCATACCTATCATATGTTGAAATGTCTTAATTCAGTTAATCTGAAGTCTATAAGGTGGTAATTTTGCTGCAGCTACTAGATATCTAGGCACTTATTAGTGGCAACCAGGTGAGTCATTTCCCAAAATGAATGCAACCTTTTCCATTTAATAATCTTTTAATGTGTTTTAATCTGTCATTGATATTTCTCATTTCTGCATTTGATTACTTTATTATATTGGAATGTAACCATGCAGGAGTTTATTCTATAAATGTGCATACAACAGATTGTTTTATCTTCAGATAATTAGAATCAAATGTGTACCACAAGTTCCCAAAAAAGTCCATAAAATCAATGTAACTCTAATTCCTTCACAAAATCTAACAAATCAGCTTTCAACTCATATTTGAATACAATTATCTTGGAATGCAGATATGGAAGTGTTAGACATGACAGCCTTAGGGTGGTCATCCTCCAACAATGTAGGTAAAACGCAGGACATATACATGTGTGGTTTGTGTGTCCTGGTAGTGGGCCTGTACCACTGTTTGTGCTACCCACATGAGTAGCCCCTTAACCATGTCACAGGCCTGCCATTGCAAGGCCTGTGTGTGCAGCTTCACTGCCACTTTGACTTGTCATTTAAAGTACTTCCCAAGCCTTAAATTCCCCTTTTTCTACATATGTCACCCCTAAGGTAAGCACTAGGTAACCCATAGGGCAGGGTGCTATGTAGGTAAAAGGAAGGGCATGTACATGAGTGGTTTATGTGTCCAGGTAGTGGAAAATTCCTAAGCGTGTTTTCCACTACTGTGAGGCCTGCTCCTGTCATAGGATAGCATTAGGGCTACCCTCATATACTGTTCGAGTGGTAGATTCTGATCAGAAAGGGGTAACCAGGTTATATTTAGTATGACCAGAATGGTAATAGAAAATCCTGCTAATTGGTGAGGTTGGATTTTACATTACTATTTTAGAAATGCCACTTTTAGAAAGTGAGCATTTCTCTGCACTTAAAATCCATCTGTGCCTTACAGTCTTTCTTCAGTCAATTCCTGGTCTGTGCTGGTTGGTAGCTCCCTTGTGCCTTTCAACCAGACAACCACACGCACAGGACACTCAGCCACACCTGCATTCATCTGCATACTGAATGAGTCTTCCTGGACTTGGAATGTGACACTTTTCAAAGGCTAGTGGCCAGCCCTCACACAATGGACTGCCAAACCTCCTACTGGGACCCTTTTAGACAGTCAAGTACTGAAAGGGGACCTTGTGCACTTCAAAACCACTCTTTGAAGTCTATCCCACGTCAATGTCATGGGTCTCTGACCTCACCAACTTCTGGACCTAAACCTGCAACCTGTCAGGAGGAACTGCCGGGCTGCCCAAATAACTAATCTGGACTGCTTTGCTGAGAAGGTCTGCCACCCTGCTGCTGCCCTGCTGCCCTGCTGCCCTGCTGCCCTCTGACTTTGCTGAGAAGTGGTCTCCAAGGGCTTGGATAGAGCTTGCCTCCTGTTTTCTGAAGTCTCAGGGTCAAAAAGACTTCATCTCTTCAAGGAACTCCTTGTGTGCCAAAAATCACCGCACAGCCTGCCAGAAACGACAGACAGCCTACCCTGCCACAGAGCCGAACTGGAAAGACGCGGCCCGACTTCCGGAGTGAAGAATCGATGAAGCTCCTGCCTCGCAGCTGGAAATTCAATGCACAGCCCACCGGATCGACACACAGCAGAACCAGAATGGCGCAGCCTGACTTCTGAGAGAAGAATCGGAGCAGTGCCTGCCGTGTGACAGAAAACTTGACACATCACTTACCAGATCGATGCAATGCCTGTGACTTCATACCACACATCCAGGATTTCCACGCATTGTCCCTGGGGTCAAAAAGATCTCCCCACCGCAGTGAGGAACCAAGACTGCCTGCTGAAATCGACTCCAGAAATTCCGATGTATACCCCATTTTTCTACGCATCTCCTCCTCTGCGGTCTCCGTGCATGTTATTTTTGACGCAAACCATGTACTTGCTGCAACTATTGATTTCTAAGATTTAAGACTCTTTTTAAACTTGCAAAAATGATATCGCAATGTGTGCTTATTGAATCTTTATCATTTTGGCCTTAATTTGACCAGATAAATATCTTATAGTTTTCTAAACCTGTGTGGTGTATTTTTGTGGTGTTTTCACTGTGTTGCTGTATGATTTATAGCACAAATACTTTATACATTACCCTCTAAGTTAAGCTTGACCGCTCAGTGCAAAGCTACCAGTGGGTGGGCACAGGATAACTTGGATTGTGTGTGACTCGGATTGTGATCCCTACTTGAACAAAGGTGAATACGTCTGCCAATTAGAGATCCCATTTCTAACAGGAAGGAGATTGGTTTGCTGCTCAGATGCACTGATCACTGAAATTCTAGTTTTTAATGTCACTTAACATTATCAGATAACATAAAACTGCTGTCCGTTCTCTCCATTAGACTCAACTTTTTCTGTTGAGAGATAGGGTGAATTTTCATTAGCAGGTCAGGAGGAAGTCTGGAAGGAAGTTGCTGCCCAAACATCTCATCTTATGAGCAAGAGTCAGGCTCCCTTCCTTTGACATCAGCCTCTTAGTTGATCCGATCCAAAATTCTGTGTTTTTCTCTCTGGCTCTCTGCATTGCTTCTTTAGCTCACACTTAATTGTCATACTCTCGAAGACTTAGAGCCTGATTTAGAGTTTGACTGGGGGGTTACTACGTCACAAACATGACAGATAGCCCATCCGCCGTATTACAAGTTCCATAGTCTATACTGAAATTGTAATACAGTGGACAGCATATCAGTCATGTTTGTGACGGAGTAACCCCCCTGCCAAACTCTAAATCAGACCCTTAGTATTAGTTGTGTCTTTTTATCTCAATGACTTGAGAGAGGTTACCTTGCTGTGATCTGACATTCTAGGCGGCTGACTCTAATATGATCCCTGTCATGGATGTCAGGTGGGGTGAGCCACTGGTTTCAGTATATCTCATAAACATTCACAAGGTAGGCCACATTAGGACTCTACTACTACTTAATTACAAAAAATATCAGTGCAAATTGAGAACAGTATTTTGACAATTACTTAATATATCTATCTAGACCATGGATACTCAAAGTACGGCCCAGTGGCCGCATGCAGCCCACTTGACCTTTACATGCGGCCCCCTGGGCAACAGGAGTACAGGGTTGCTCCTAACTCGATCATAAATAAAGAGGCAATTGTTTATTTCAAGGTTAACTGGTGTTAAGGAAAGAAAGTAACCAGGGAGTCCTGAGCTTCACTTTAGAAGCAAGTTCATTTTTAAAGACATCTTGCAGCAAAAGTGTACAAAATTCAAAGAGTTTATTAAGTTAGCAAGCATTCCATTTCACCTCAGTATAATTTATTGTATTAGTGCATGGAGGAGTATTAATTTAAATGTGATAGTTTTCAAACAAAAATTTAGAAACATTAATTTTCACTCCTACCCTGACAAATACGCCATTAGTGAATTAAACAAGCAAGTCAGATGTTAAGTGCACTTTTTGAGTCCCCTTGGTTCCTATTATAGATGAACAAAATTATAGTTTGGTAAATCAAACAAAGAAAAGATTTGTATGGTGCAGACCCTGAACCTAAAATTAAGCAATTGCCTAGGATCACACATTTAGGAAAAGTGGGGAAGCTAAGATTGATCCCAGGTTTTCTAGTTTCATATTGCTCAGTTCAGTCATTAGATGTATACCCTTTGCTTCACTTACCAATACTTAACCGCCAGCCTTCCCAACCCCCTCGCCCGACTGCCATTCCGCGGGCATTGATGCGGCCCTTGGCCACATCACAGACCAAACTCTTTGGCCCCTGGGAAAATGTTTGCGAGTACCCATGATCTAGACCATGTTTTCTATGTTTTTCAGAGCTTTATATTTCTGTCTGTCTTTTCCGTCTTCTAATTTGAAATGAGATGTTATTCAATCATAAATGTAGCAGTAGGAAAAAAGAAAAAGAAAAAGGTTATTTTCCACTGTCTTCCGCTGAAGTACAGAATGTAGAATTCAGACATTTATTCAAAATGTTTAGTTATGGGTAATCAGGAGCTGCTTAAATGCAATGAGTGCGCATTACTCAGTTATTCCTGCGGTTCCTTCCTGATCTTTCATATTAGAGCACTTAAAAAAGGCAAGCATGTAAATGCATTCTTTTCAGCGTTAAAATGTGTGAATGTACACTGACATTTAAAGTACACCCCATTACAGTAAAAGTATATATAATTTAGTTTACTTAAAATACTTTTCTTAAAGAAGATGGCATAAACAAGTATGAGATTTAACAAAAAAGTCTAACAAAGATATAGCTTGCCATTTTAATATTTTCTCCTTAAACTAATATGAATGTAGTAAAAAGTTTGAATTACAGCTAAAAATCTGCCTGTAATTTTGATAAAAACAAAATGCATTCACTGATTATAAGATACTTAAGACAAATTAAAATGTATCTCTCTTCGTGTCTCTGTGTACATCCAAAGTGTGTATGTGTTCTAAAAACTTTCCTGTTAAAATACTGCAAATAATAATTATGTTCAAATATTAATATCTTTCAAACTATTAAGTTGTATCAGATACCTCAAAGTAATACCTGCATTCTTGTCCAGTTTGATTTCATAAATCTCTTAAGTCTACTGTTTTATGTTGCTTTCACCAACACTTCAATAAATTCATAAATTATTCTTAAGAATTCTTTGTGTACAGTGGCAAGCTGCAACAAAAATCTGAGGTGTAAATATAGCATCAAGATTTTAGTGTTTATGGTGAAATTTTTGTAATACTATTTGAGGCATTTATGGGGCAAAAGAGACGAGCACTGCCCACTGTCAGCGCTATTTACTTTCTCTTCTGATTCACATGTAGTACTGTACTTAATTTCCTCAGACCTTTATAACAACCTTCATAAAGATTGTCCTATTCTGTGAAGATTTAGACTAACCATAGACAATGCTAAAATTTACAGAATAGTAAGGGCTATACATGATAAAGAAGGACACATTTGCACAGAAACACAAGCGAGCCATCTAGAAGTTTTCAGCTGAATTAAAATGTATGTTTTACTGCTGACATATTAGGTTTTTGAGTCACAAAGATTTGGAAGTGGGTTTTGTTGGAAAGTGGATTTTTGGTAAGGGCAGGTAAGTACCTACACTAACCTCCACTTAGGTCCAGTTAGGTCACAATAAATTAAACCCAGCTTAACCTGTGGTAGCTTGGCAACAAGTGACAAGGCTTAACTTAGGAGACCAGTGTTTAAAGCATTCAAAAACCACAAAACAGTAAATAAGTAAAACACAAACCGTGATAAAAATCCAACACCAATTTATACAAATAGATTTAATTTTTATCTTTGAAATAACACCAAAACAAATCAAAATTGGATAAGGGGAAAGGGAATATGATTTTTTTTTAAAGTAATGTTTTTTAGCACCAATCTGGTCATCTGGGCACAGCTCGACTAGGGCAAAGTCAAAGTTTAAGGCCGCCCTGCTCAGCTAAAGCAAGCGGGAGGCCTCGGTCAAAAGTTTACCTTCAGACTTAGTCATTTTTTTGAAGATTTTCTTCAGCGGGATGAAGTCGTCAGTCCGATCCCACCTTCCTGGAGCCCTTCCTTGGATATGTGTTGCAGGAGACTGCGGTGAAGATTTTTACGTTCGGATGTAGATGATTTTTCGAGACAAAAGAATCCTTCGATCGGGCCAAACCTGAACCTTGATCTGACGTCCCTGGAGCCCTCTTCGGATACACTGCGCGGCACGTCCCTGTCAACTTTGTACATTCAGACGTAGTCACTTCTTCAGAGATTTTCTACAGTGGGACGAAACTGCAAGTCAGACGGGGCGCTGTTGAGGCAAGCTGGCTTGAGGTGCATCGGCAGGTCTGTCTCTCTATGAAGCCTTTTCCAAAATGTTCTCCAATCTTCTCTAAACTTCTGGATCTTCATCAAGAACATCTTTTAAGGTCATTTTGGAGACCACAGCTCACCCCAAGGTTTCAGAAGCTCTGAGTTGCTCCTTGAGGTTGCGGACTACAACTCCCAGAATGCACCGACTCAAACTCCAAAACAGCCACTGGACTGTGGTCAGCTTGTTCTGGATCTGAGACAGGGGACTCAGGTTAGCAATTTTTCACCTGTAGCAAAAAAGGGAGTCCCTCCTTGAACCAGTTGAAGCCAGGCAAAGTCTGTCTTCTTCTGATGTTCTTACTTCTAGGGATCTGGTCAGGATCTGAGGGGTGGGTGCAGCTCTGCCATATTTATCCTTGCTCCTGGGTGAAAAACAGGGGGGTCCTGGTTCCTCAATGGCCCAGGCCACTTCACACCTCATCAAGAAAGCCTGGCCAGGCTGCTAGGGGCTGACCAATCAGAGAAGGGCACTACAGAGCTGAAGTTGTCAAATTTCAGGGAGAGTTTTAAAATTCTTTACCTGTGCTAGTTATATTAAATCCAACAATTGTAAGTTGTGGGATTTATTACAAGAATTAACTTGATACCAAACTCAAGATATCTGACACTTAAGGGGACTTTGGTAATTAAAATAAAGTCTCCCCATCATAGCCTATGGAGGCCATTCACTGCAGTGAGAGAAAAAATTTTTTTATAAGGTCCCTGCTTATAGTTACATGACACTGAACCCTGGGGGTACATAGGGCACACCTTAGGGGTGACGTATATGTACAAATAAGGGTGTTTAAGACTTTGTAAGTACTTTTAATTCCAAAGTCGAATTTGCATATAACTTTAATTCAAAAGCAGCCAGCAAGGCAGGCCTGCCTTTAAAATAACCCTGGGCACCTCAGCAGTGCACCTTTGGGTGCACTATGTATGCTGGGATCCCCAAACCTACATGCCTTACCATATACTAGGGACTTATAGGCAGGTTGACATAGCCAATTATAATTAACCTAATTTGTATACTCATTTTACACAGATCAGAGGCCCTGGGACTGGTTAGCACGACCCAGGGCACCATCAGAGACAGGAAAACACCAGCAAAAAGTGAAAAATGGGGGAAAAAAGTTAGGGGGCTCTGCAATCATCCCTGTTTTCTCACAGGTTTGATTAATATTGACCTACTCATTACTTTCCTGAAGTAAGCCACACTTACCATTGGAAACCAGTTATCTTACGTGGACTCTAACAGTCTAACTCGAGTTAATGCATGTGCTACACCCAGCACAGTTCGATAAAACAGAGTTGTGGGTCCCATTTGGTAATTCCATATCAAATTTGTGAGTTTCATCTTCAAAATATTGCTTTTGCCTTAAAATCACTATTTTGTTTTTCGCTCGAAGTGTTTTTTTTCCTGGTGAACACGGATTTTGACATCCCTTTGGAAAATTACCTCAATTTTACTGTACTCACAGACTAGCCATCATGTCCCCCTTGTCTTTAGATAACTTTCTTTCACAATGCCAAAATCATGCTTTCGAGAAAAAGTGTGTAACTTTTCAACAACGAACCAAATTTCCAAAAGGTTAAGTCATTAACAGCAACAATTTTAAATAACACGGCACAGTTTTGGACAAGGCTACTTCACCTAGCTTAGGTTGGGTCAAAACATGTGGTGCACCTTTGCTCTATATGTGACAGAAACTATTTTTCGGCAATACCACGTGGGTGATCATCTTTGGGACATGCCTTGCTACATTTTGCACCATTGATGAATCTTCAAAAAATGTTTCATTATTGAGTGAATGGGGTTGAAACAACACACTAGAATTTTTGTGCAGTGTTGTTAAATGATGTAAAAGTTATTACAGATGCAAAACTGCAGTGGGATTGGCATGTTAACCATAAATAAAGTGCTTTTTGGGAGGCAGTATTGTAATAAATATAGTTATTTTAGTGGATTGTATAACATTGTGTTTTCAAGCTTCTATGCAATATAGAATACACAGAGAATGCTGGTTACCCTTGAGTGACTTTATATCAAACTCGGGAGCATATATCGGCTGGTCAGCAATGATAAATAATACTTTAAAATGAGGAAAACCCCTTCTTGCAATTCCCATAGTCCAAAACAGCACTCAAACGAGTCTTCTCAAAGAGAGCACGCAAGACGTGTGTCTTCGTTCCTCACCCAATCAGTGCTCAATTAAGTTTTTAAAATGAGCTTGTCATATTTCAACATCACTACCAACTTTCATTTCCTTAATGATGCTATGTCTAATGATGTACAAAACATCTATGTGACCCTATATTAGTATTTGCTGTCACTGTTTCTCTTGCAGGATGTTTAATTCATTACTGTATTTATTCACACACACATAGATAGATAGATAGATAGATAGATAGATAGATAGATAGATAGATAGATAGATAGATAAATAGATAGATAGATAGAGAGAGAGAGAGCTATATGTAGATATATATTATAATTGCAAGCAAAATAATTTACTCTGACCAAACTTGTTTCCTAATCACTATGGCAGTACAGCAAATCAGCGAGGCATCATAGTAAAGTGTTTTCCTACCCATTATGGTTGTGGTTTTCACAACATAAAACCACAACAAAATTAATACAATCAAACCACCAGTGGATATTAACCCCTTAGCTGCTGGGCCGTTCCCCCCCCCCCCCAGTGCTGAGCCCTTTTTTGGCTATTTGGGGTAGTTGGCGCTTAGGCCCTCATAACTTTTTGTCCACATAAGCTAACCAAGCCAAATTTGCGTCCTTTTTTTCCAACACCCTAGGGATTCTAGAGGTACCCAGACTTTGTGGGTTCCCCTCAAGGAGGCCAAGAAATTGGCCAAAATACAGGGAAAATTTAGTTTTTTTAAAAAAAAATTGAAAAAGTGGCTGCAGAAGGCGGCTTGTGGTTTTTCCCCTGAAAATGGCATCAACAAAGGGTTTGCGGTGCTAAACTCAGCAGCTTCCCAGCTTTCAGGAACAGGCAGACTTGAATCAGAAAACCCAATTTTCCAACACAATTTTGGCATTTTACTGGGACATACCCCATTTTTGCAATTTTTTGTGCTTTCAGCCTCCTTCCAGTCAGTGACAGAAATGGGCATGAAACCAATGCTGGATCCCAGAAACCTAAACATTTCTGAAAAGTAGACAAAATTCTGAATTCAGCAAGGGGTCATTTGTGTAGATCCTATAAGGGTTTCCTACAGAAAATAACAACTGAAAAAGAAAAATATTGAAATTGAGGTGAAAAAAACATAAATGTTTCTCTACGTTTTACTCTGTAACTTTTCCCTGCAATGTCAGATTATCGAAAGCAATATACCGTTATGTCTGCTGGACTCCTCTAGTTGCGGGGATATATAGGGCTTGTAGGTTCATCAAGAACCCAGGGAAATCAGAGCCAATAAATGAGCTGCACCCTGCAGTGCGTTTTCATTCTATACGGGGTATACAGCAATTCATTTGCTGAAATATAAAGAGTAAAAAATTGCTATCAAGAAAACCTTTGTATTTCCAAAAAGGGCACAAGATAAGGTGTTGAGGAGCAGTGGTTATTTGCACATCTCTGAATTCCGGGGTGACCATACTAGCATGTGAATTACAGGGCATTTCTCAAATAGATGTCTTTTTTACACACTCTCCTATATTTGGAAGGAAAAAATGTAGAGAAAGACAAGGGGCAATAACACTTGTTTTGCTAATCTATGTTCCCCCAAGACTCCCGATAAAAATTATACCTCACTTGTGTGGGTAGGCCTAGCGCCCGCGACAGGAAACGCCCCAAAGCGCAACGTGGACACATCCAAATTTTTGGAAGAAAACAGAGGTGTTTTTTGCGAAGTGCCTACCTGTAGATTTTTGCCTCTAGCTCAGCCGGCACCTAGGGAAACCTACCAAACCTGTGCATTTCTGAAAACTAGAGACCTAGGGGAATCCAAGGAGGGGTGACTTGCAGGGCTCGGACCAGGTTCTGTTACCCAGAATCCTTTGCAAACCTCAAAATGTGGCTAAAAAAACACATGTTCCTCACATTTCTGTGGCAGAAAGTTCTGGAATCTGAGAGGAGCCACGAATTTCCTTCCACCCAGCGTTCCCCCAAGTCTCCCAATAAAAATGATACCTCACTTGTGTGGGTAGGCCTAGCGCCCGCGACAGGAAACACCGCAAAGCGCAACGTGGACACATCCTAATTTTTGGAAGAAAACAGAGGTGTTTTTTGCGAAGTGCCTACCTGTACATTTTGGCCTCTAGCTCAGCCGGCACCTAGGGAAACCTACCAAATATGTGCATTTCTGAAAACTAGAGACCTAGGGGAATCCAAGGAGGGGTGACTTGCGGGGCTCGGACCAGGTTCTGTTACCCAGAATCCTTTGCAAACCTCAATATGTGGCTAAAAAAACACATGTTCCTCACATTTCTGTGGCAGAAAGTTCTGGAATCTGAGAGGAGCCACAAATTTCCTGCCACCCAGCGTCCGCCCAAGTCTCCCGATAAAAATGATACCTCACTTGTGTGGGTAGGCCTAGCGCCCGCGACAGGAAATGCCCCAAAACGCAACGTGGACACATCAAATATTTTGAAAGAAAACAGAGGTGTTTTTTGCAAAGGGCCTACCTGTAGATTTTGGCCTCTAGCTCAGCCAGCACCTAGGGAAACCTACCAAACCTGTGCATTTTTGAAAACTAGAGACCTAGGGGAATCCAAGATGGGGTGACTTGTGTGGCTCTGACCAGGTTCTGTTACCCAGAATCCTTTGCAAACCTCAAAAAGTGGCTAAAAAAACAAGTTTTCCTCACATTTCGGTGACAGAAAGTTCTGGAATCTGAGAGGAGCCACAAATTTCCTTCCACCCAGCATTCCCCCAAGTCTCCCGATAAAAATGATACTTCACTTGTGTGGGTAGGCCTAGCGCCCGCGACAGGAATGGATCACACAAGGGTCAATGGTAGTCCTTGTTTGAGGTCTACTGTTAACCCTGGAGTGATTCATTCCTGAAGCAGGCACTAGGCGCAGGCACACAAGCGGGGTTGTGTTTTTATCAGGACAAGTGGGGAAACACTGGGTGGTAGGAATTTTGAGGATCCCTGCAGATCCCTGGACTTCTGCTCATTGGAATGCAAGGAAAATGTGTTTTTTAAGCACATAATGTAATTTCAAGGGGATTCTTGGTGAAGGAAAACTGGTGAGAGCCATGCAAGTCCTGCACCCTTGGACTCCCCTGGTACTAGTTTGTTAAAGTTAACCCACCACTCACACTGGTTGGTTTTAGCACCTCCAGAAATTATGGTTTCAAAGCATGATTACTTATCAAAGTATCTGAATATTGAAACCAAGCCTTCTGAAGGTGGGCCATAAAGCCGCGTCCAGGAACCAACCTCTTTATGGTCCATTCACACGCCATTCACACACAACAAACAACCCTTTCATATCGCCAGCCACGGGCCCAATCCAACCAATCACTGCACTCACATTAACTTACCGCTGCCAGACAAGGGCCCATCACATTCACACGCCACAGAACGGAATAAGTTTGACTACATTTTACCACCTGTCAAGTAACTGCCTCCTTCTTCCTTAACATTACCAAATGCATGCGTAACCAACTCCTTCCAGTTTGTGGATGCAAGTTGGGGGTGTCCGAGTATGCCGTACAAAGCGATTCCTCGAACTGAGTGAGCATATCAACCTTTGAAACTAAGGGAGACATGCTGGGGATTTCTCATGCTGTTACCTAAAGAGAAGGTCATAGGCTAACTGCCTCCTTCTTCCTTAACATTACCAAATGCATGCGTAACAAACCTTTGCTAATAACTCCTGTGACAGCCACCTGAGGCTCAGGAAGACATGTTTTTCATGCGCCTTTAACGCACTCTCTGTGCTAAATCCAACTCCTTCCAGTTTGTGGATGCAAGTTGGGGGTGTCCGAGTATGCCGTACAAAGCGATTCCTCGAACTGAGTGAGCATATCTACCTTTGAAACTAAGGGAGACATGCTGGGGATTTCTCATGATGTTCCCTAAAGAGAAGGTCATAGGCTATGGAAAAGGGTAGTGTTTGGTACATAGGGGAGTCCATGAGAACGTAGCATATGGCCCAGCCAACATTATGTGCAGTGATGTGACTATAATGCACTTATCAAGCAAACTGAACATCTACTAAGTTCTGATGGAGGATGAACATGAAAAGCAGGTCAAACACTGACCTATACAAGTCATTCTCCTTCAGTGCTGGGATGGCACCAATGGGTTTGAATCCATAGGTGTAGATGATGTACATCTGTACTACCTTTACTATCTGCCTTCTACCTGTGCAATAACCCTGTGAAGGCACTCCCAGCATAAGCTTTCCTTACCCATCCATGTCTCTGTTCTCATCAGAGTCCTGGCTAATCCTGTATAATAGCCAAGTGAACCTATACTAGTTTGTGGAAGCAAGTTGGGGGTTTCCAAGTATGCCGTACAAAGTGATTCCTCGAACTGAGAGAGCATATCTACTGTTGAAAGTAAGGTAGACATGCAGGTGAAGAAAGGGTACTCCGTGGCAATGTGGCATATGTTCTGTCCACTAGTATATGCAGTAGGGGGAAGAAAATGCATGTTAATTGAACAGAACACCGACCACGCCAAAAGGAAGTCCATGATCAAGTAAAATTCTGTGGCTCCTTGCCTAACGAAGCAGTGGCCCATGGACGTTCGGTATCCATGCACTGCCACTGAAAGGATTACCCAACAGCAGCTCAACCTCAGTCGATTTCCCAGAACTTTGCTTTAGTATGATACAACGTAAAGCAAGTAGGGATACAGAGGCCTGGTTGTGATGGACACTGGGGACAGTAATACCGACTCTCCTGCCGCTTTCCATGCTTTGAGCACACTTTACAGCGACGACATGGACGATCCTTTTTGGGTGTTTTAGGTATGCGATCAGCAAAGTGTCGCTCCTGCAGCCTTGCCACATCCTCCAGAACATATGAGGTGGAGGCTGCTGCTTCTTCTGTAACAGCAGTGAGGCTTTCAATTACAGACAACTGGAAGTCAAGGAAAGTCATGAGTCTTCCTGTTGTTGTCTGACGGTAAACAACATACGCATTATATGTTGCCATCTGAATCAGGTGGGTAAACAGTTTCTTGTACCAAGTGCGAGTTTTATGACACGCATTGTATGGTTGAAGAACCTGGTCGTTCTTGTCCACTCCACCCATGTACTTATTGTAATCGAGTATACAGATGGGCTTGTGGACTTCGGCCATCTGACCCCGAACCGTGATGGGAGAAGTGCTCTCATCATGAATTGTAGTGAGCATGTATACATCACGCCTATCTAGGAACTTGACTGCGAGCAGTTCGTTAGAACGCAATGCAGTACTCTGTGATTTCTCGAGCTTCTTGCAAACAAGCTCCTGCGGGAATCCTTTGCGGTTACAACGAACTGTACCTCAGGCCACAGTGCCAGCTTTGTAGAGCTCACTGAACAGCTCTACTCCTGTATAGAAATTGTCCACATAAAGGTTATAACCATTGTGAAGAAGTGGCTGGACAAGTTCCCATACAATCTTACCTGTGACCCCTAACACGGGAGGGCAACCTACAGGGTTTAGGGTAGAATCCTTCCCTGTATACACTCTCAAGCTGTACACATAGCCAGTAGAGCTCTCACACACCATGTACAGCTTTATGCCATAGCGAGCTCTTTTGCTCGCAATGTACTGTCTGAAAAGCAGCCGTCCTTTGTACAGGATCAAGGACTCATCGACTGCTATATTCTTTCCAGGAGTATAGATCTCTGGAAACCTGGCAGACAAATGTTCCACAACAGGCCGAATTTTGAACAACCTGTCATGATCTGGATGGTCCTGGGGCAATGCAGCAGAATTGTCATTGAAATGCAGCATGCGCTGCAGTAGCAAAAAACGATCTCTGCTCATGTATGGTGTGAAGATGGGAGTTACCCAAACCGTGCGAGTCGTCCAGTAGGACTGCAAGGTGGGTTTCTGCACTAACCCCATTTTGAGCGTAAGGCCCAAAAATATCTTCAACTCCGCCAGCGAAGTGGGAGTCCACTGGCGTGCCCTAGAACGGGGCCCTAGAGTGCCTCCGCACTCCCTCAGAAATTGGTCTGCACGCAAATTTGTTTGCTGCACAACTTTCTGAAGAAAGTCATCATCCAAAAACAGATAGATGTAGTCGACTGGCAAAAAGTTAGCTGTATCGACTTTACATCCAGCGTCACCAGTACAAGGTGGAATTTGGGGCTGAACCAAACAGGGGGGCTGCCAAGAGAGCACTCTCTCTGTGCTTGCGGCAGCAAGCATGTGCTCTCTGGGTTCGGCTAACCCAATGTGGTCCCGCTGCCCAGAATGTGCTTGCGAAGGGACAGCACGGATGTCGTCATTGTCTCCTTCAGACTCACTGGAAGAGGTGTCGTCAGATGGGACTCCGCCGACTGAAAAATCACTCCCAGAATCTGCCCCATTGTCCTCTCCCTCAGATGCTGTCTCAGTGTCTGCTATCTCAGTCTCTGAGCCTACATCAGAACTGTCCTCCATAACCCGAGCTAGGGCTTGATCAGCAGTCATCCAACGGGACGCCATCTCTGCAACTGGCTAAACTGTCCCTCTAAATTACTAGCCTACGTTGAAGGCAGATAGGCCCAAAATTGCTTGTGGGTATGTTTGTTGTGTACAACAGGAAATGTCGTCACCTTACCTTCGCTTCTTCTCCAATTCTGCAGATTCTCTGAAAACACTGAAAAAAACAAAAAAAGAATGTATTACTTCACCTTACCACACACCTTGTGCAACAGTCATTTTTGGTGCTCTGCCTCCCATTACCTCCTCTTCTAATTCCCTCAGTACTACCCAGCAAAAGTGCCACTCATATCTCCTTAGTCCCCCTGGCATTACATTTGTTTTAAAGCGCAGGTAACGCTTGCCTTTACTAATCCACTCAGCTACTTTATTGCAACTGCCACTACAGAAAAGACATGCATATATATATATATATATATATATATATATATATATATATATTGTGTGAACAAGATTCTCACCCCACTCCACGAGGTTCAAATTGGCATCTTTTATTGCAAGCAACAGCCACGTACGCGTTTCGACTCTCAAGGAGTCTTGATCACAGTAAATGAGTCCCTCTTTTCTTTCATTGTTTATACTTGCAATAAAACATTTCAATTTGAACCTCGTGGAGTGAGGTGAGATTCTTGTTCACAAAATATTTTCGAGGTTGCTCTCCTCCATCACTGAGCACCGGCAGTGGAGTGCGCTTCGCAACAATCTTTTTAACCAATTTGTGTTGCATATATATATATATATATATATATATATATATATATATATATATATATATGTTTAGAAACAAAGTGGTTGAAGGGTTGCTGGGCGGCACACTCCACTGCCGGTGCCCAGTGACAGAGAAGACCAATCTAGAAATTATCTAATGCCGAAAAATTTCACCGCACTCCACGAGGTACAAATAAACGTGTATTTTATTGCAGTCAATAACCACCAACGTGTTTCAACTCACCAAGGAGTCTTGATCACGGTCCTTGTGGACTGCGGTGAAATTGTTCACCATTATAAAACAACACACACAAGAATAACAAGCATTTACAATGCAATGGGTCTCGCATCTGCTCGAGTTAGAGCTATTAGCGTTATAAACTCCTAACCCAACTTTTCTTGCCACATAAATTGATAATTGAAAGTTAAACTCTTTCACATAAGAGAGCTGATTCACAGCGCCACGGCCACCATGAGCATCATGTGAAGAGATACACAAAAGGAAAAGAAGTTCGCTTGCAGTTAAACGTAACAGCAAAAGTGCAATTAGCCATGTACCAGGGGCGATGGCCAAGGCGGTAACAAAACCTCCCCAAGGAGGGACAAAGGTAAATCATTTTCCAATGTAATCAAAGGATTTTTGAAGGGCAAGCCCACGAACGAGTGGTAGTGATGGGCGTGAGGTGGGCGTTGTTAGAAGCCCATATACACACCAACAAGTCAGAAAAGCAGCACATGGGCGCTGCAATGCTTGTCCTGAAAAAAAAAAAAAATATATATATATATATATATATATATATATATATATATATATATAAATATATATATATATATATATATATGTGTGTATACATATATACACATATATATGAGAGAGAGAGAGAGAGAGAGAAAACAAGACACTCATGTCACAAACCTTTTTTTTTTTTATACATGTGTGCTTGCCCTTGGCAAAGCACACATGTATAAAAAAAAAAAATGGCCCCATTGATGGTCACCCCAAGGGCTGACCACCAACAATTTTATTTATTTTTTATTTTTTACCCTGGGGGGGCGATCGGCCCCCCCCAGGCAAAACTACATGTTTTTTTTTTCCCCCTGGGGTCGGCCCGTGTTCCAAAGGCCGACCCCGCCATTTTGTTATCTTTTTGTTTTTTTTAAAAACTTTTTTTTATATTGTGGGGGCGCAATCGCCCCCCAAAACCGTGTAAATAAATAAATATTGCCCCCGGGGGGGGCCGGCCCTTTTACAAGGGGGCCGACCCCCCCAAAGAAGATCCCTGGTGCCTAGGGGCGTTTCCTGGCCATGGATCACAGCCGCGCTGCGATCCATGGCCAGGAAACGGTGCCAGGGAGGCATCGATGGAAAGGGGAGAGCCTCCCCTTTCCATCGATGCCTCCCTGGCATCTGGGGAGGCCGTTTTGGCCTTTTTTTCCCCACCGGAGAAAAAGAGAACGCTTACCTGCTTCTCTTCTTCTCCGGTGGGGAAAAACTGTGACGTCAGCGCGCCTCGTGGCGCGCTGACATCATAAGGGGGCGGGAGGGGGTGGGATGGAGACGCGGAAGCTCTTCCGCGTCTCCCACGGTAAAAAAAAATAATAATAATATCCTCCGGTGCAATGACCCGCACCAGGGAGGGAGTGTGGGCGTCGGCCAGTGGCCGACGCCCGCATCTAAAAGGTTAAAGCCTGTGCTCTAATTTTACAAAGTATCTCACGCAGAATGTTTGAAAATGAAAGTTTATTAAGTGATAGCTCTGTTTAGCAGGACCAGGTCAATGCAGGGTTCCCTTGTGATTGAGGGACCTTTAATTAGTCTCAGAAGGTTACTCCCCCTAAAGACTGTTGTTATAGGAGTTAAGTCCCTGATATAGAGTTTGCTGGATGAGTTCTCCTTCACAAACTTGACAGATATCCCATCTGCTTTATTACTAGTGCAGGATATGGTATGGCACTTGTAATAACGCATATGGGATGACTGCCACTTTTGTGATGGCGTATACTACGAAGAATATTCCGTGTGTGTCTGTTTTCTTTGTAATTTCAGAACCACATAGCTATTAGACAGTACATGCTTCCTGGTCCTCTGTGCCCACATATATATGGATGGTGTGCCAGCAAATCCTGCAAAGGCATGCTATTACTCCCAGGGCAAACTGTGTAGTTGGTTTTTCCCACTATTTTAGCACATATGTTCCAGAGGAGACACACTTAGGAAGAAGAACAGCTTTTTTACTTGTTCTCAAAATGTAAAACATTCTCTAGGATACAACCCTGCTGAAAAGCCAACTGACTCAAGCTTGGCACTCTAAGCAATTTTTTCAGTTTTCACTTCTGAAATGCTATTTTCTCTAAATTGAACTATAACCATGTGTACAATTTTGTGACATACCCAAAACATGATTAACATTGGTAGGGTTTTCCATATGACATGCCTTAAATATACTCCCTTTTCAAAGACTGTACAGTCATCTATTCTATTTGTCAGTAAATCCTCTGTATATTCCCCCTCATCATATTTCCCCCTTGGGTGCCTTGGACGACCAGCTTGTCCTGCACCCGGCTCATGGGGGGAGCTCTAGTGCTCCCCCCATGAGTCTCCTGCCCACCCTCCAGGGCAGGGATGGAAGGGGAATCACTTCCCCTTCCACCCCAACCACCCACATCCCCCCAGTGACATCTGATGATATCAGTGCGTAAATCGAACGCTGACCTCATCAGAGGTCACCTCCCAGCGCGATGTGGAAGAGAAATGCAAAGCCACTAGACACCAGGGACAATTTTTTGCAAAAATTTTTTAGACGTGGGGAGCGACCCCTTATGCAAGGGTCACTCCCCTGAGGGCAAATTGTATTTAGACCATTTCTGCGCCCCCCCCCCCCTTGGGGACAGATCAGCCTATTTTTCTTAATCCAATCTGCCCCAAGGGAGCAGAAACATCTAGACCCCAGGGATTTCTTATTTGAATGTCAATTTCATGCAAGGGGAATGACCCTTAGGCAAGGGTCACTCTCCGGATCAGTCTATTTTTATTTGGTCAATCTGCCCCCAAGGGGGGGCAGAAACCACTAGGCACCAGAGATTTTTATTTTTTACAGACGGGCGGAGACCCCTTAGGCAAGGGTCGCCTCCGGGGGGGGGGATTTATTTTAGGTCATTTCTGCCCCCCTGGGGGGCAACTCTGCCTATTTCTATTAGGCCAATCTGCACCCAGTTGGGGCAGAAACCACTTAGGCACCAAGAATTGGTGTGTGCGTGTGTTTTGTTTGGGGCGCAGCCCCATGGGCAAGGGTCGCTCCCCCTTGGGGCATGTTACTGTGAGCCAGTTCTCCCCCTTTGGGGGCAGACCAGCCTATTTTTGAAAAGCCCATCTGCCCCCTAGGTGCAGAAAGCCCAGCAGAGACCAGGGGAGATTTTATTTATTTTAAAAGAGGGTGGGGGTATGGCCATACCCCAACCCCAAATAAATGGGGACAAAGTTGTTCTGCCTACTGATGGGAAGATAGGGCAATTACCCCTGATTCACTCCCTGGGGGGGCCTAAAACCTACTAGATGCCAGGGAATAAAAAACAAATTGTGGGGTGGTGGCTCCCAACCAGTATGGGCATGGTTATGCCCCCACCCCAACTGAAGGGGGTAACAGTCGTTCAACTCTCCCCGCTCACTAAAACATCTTATCCAATGGAAGGCAGGAGGACGTTTGATTTTTGGGGGTTTTGGTTTTACTTTTGGGCCATGAGAGCTTTCCTAGCTCTCAAAATCGTCCCACTTACAATGGTGAGGGCTGCACTTTTTGGACTTTGGGATGCTGCCATGTAGAAAAGTCTACGAGACCTAGACACATCTGAAAACTAAACATCTTGGTAAGTCCAGGGTTGTGTGCTTCACATACACCCTGCACCATTTTATTACCCACAATGCCCTGCAAACCTCCAATCACACATTTTTTCCACATACTGTGATGTAACCTTCCGGCATCTATAGCAATCTACAAAGTTCCTACCACCCAGCATTGTTGCATCTATACCGATAACAATTCTGCCCCACTTGTCAGTCTAAAAACTTTTTTTTTTTAAAACTGCCCTTTTGGACCCGCTTTGATTCCCCCTAATTTTCAACATATTTTTGGCTCTTCCCTGTCACAGGCACTTGGCCCACCTACACAAGTGAGGTATCATTTTTACCGGAAGTGTGAGGGTAACGTTGGGTGGTAGGAAATTTGCGCTGGTGCTGTGATTCAACACAGAAATGTGGGAAATTTTTTATTTTTTAGCTAAATTTGAGGTTTGCTGAGGATTCTGCGTAAGAAAACACCTCCCTGGACTCCCTCGGATGTCTAGTTTTCAGAAATGTTTGGGTTTTGCAGGTTTCCCTATATGTCTGCTGAGCCCAGGACTAAAAACACATGTGCCCCCACCTCGAAAAACAGGTTGTTTTGTACTTGATAACTTTGATGTGTCCACATAGTGTTTTGGGGCATTTCCTTTTGCGTGCACTAGGCCTACCCACACAAGTGAGGCATACATTTTATCAGGAGACTTTGGGGTACGCTGAGTGGAAAGAAATGTGTGGCTCCTCTCAGATTTCAAAACTTTCTGTCACTGAAATGTGTGGAAAAAGTATTTTTTTCCCAAATTTGGAGGTTTGCAAAGGATTCTGGGAAACAGAACCTGGTGAGAGCCCCATATGTCACCATATCTTGGATTCCCCAAGATGTCTAGCTTTCAAAAATGCACATGTTTAGTAGGTTTTCATAGGTGCCAGCTGAACTAGAGGGCAAATCCGCAGCTTGGCATTTTGCAAAAAACAGGTCAGTTTTCTTTAGGAAAATGTGATGTATCAATGTTGTGTTTTGGGGCATTTCTTGTCGCGGGCACTAGGCATACCCACACAGGTGAGGTACCATTTCTATCGGGAGACTTGGGGTAATGCTGGGTGGAAGGAACTTTTTGGCTCCTCCTAGATTCCAAAACTTTGCATCACTGAAATGTGAGGAAAAAGTGTTTTTTGCCACATTTTGAGGTTTGCAAAGAAGTCTGGGTAAGGGAACCTGGTGAGAGACCCACAAGTCACCCCCCTTGGGTTCCCCTAGGTGTCTAGTTTTATAAAATGCACAGGTTTGGTAGGTTTCCCTGGGTGCCGGCTGAGCTAGTGATCAAAATCCACAGCTAGCCACTTTCCAAAAAACATGTCAGTTTTCACTGTAAAAATGTGATGTGTCCATGTTGCGTTTCCTGTCGCGGGCATTAGGCCTTCCCATGCAAGTGAGGTACCATTTTTATCCGGAGACTTAGGGAAACACAGAATAGCAGAAGAAGTGTTATTGCCCCTTGTGTTTCTCTAAATTTTTTCCTTCCAAATGTAAGACAGTGTTTAAAAAAGATGTCAATTGCCAGTAATTCACATGCTAGCATGGGCACCCCGGAATTCAGAGATGTGCAAATAACCACTGCTTTTCAACACCTTATCTTATGCCCATTTTGGAAATACAAAGGTTTCCTTGATACCTGTTTTTCACTCTTTATATTTCATCAAATGAATTGCTGTATACCAGGTATACAATGAAAACCCATTGCAAGGTGCAGCTCCTTGATTGGCTCTGGGTACCTTGGGTTCTTGATGAACCTATAAGACCAATATATCCCCGCAAACAGAGGAGACTAGCAGACATAACGGTACATTACTTTTGAAAATTTACCATCGTAGGAACAAGTTACTGAGTAAGACGTGGAGAAAAACTGCCCTTTTTACCTCAATTTCAATATTTTTTATTTCCGCTGTTATTTTCTGTAGGAAAATCTTGTAGGATCTACAGAAATGAACCCTTGGTGAATTCTGAATTTTGTCTTATTTAGTTTTCAGGGATCCATGCATTGGTTTCACACCCATTTTTGTCACTAACTGGAAGGAAGTTACAAGCTCAAAAAATAGTAAAAATGCAGTATGTCCCAGTAAAATGCAAAAATTGTGTTAGAAAATGTTGTTTTCTGATTCAAGTCTGCCTGTTCCTGAAAGCTGGGAAGATGGTGATTTTAGCTCTGCAAACGCGTTGTTGATGCCATTTTCAGGGGAAAAAACACAAGCCTTCTTCTGCAGCCCTTTTTTCCCATTTAAAAAAAAAAGAAATGCTGTATTGTGGCTAATTTCTTGGTCTCCCCCAGGGGAACCCACAAACTCTGGGTACCTCTAGAATCCCTAGGATGTTGGAAATAAGGATGCAAATTTGGCGTGGGTAGCTTATGCGGACAAAAAGGTATGAGGGCCTAAGCGCAAACTGCCCCAAGTATCCAAAAAAGGCCTTGCACCTGAAGGAGGGAAGGGGTTAAAATGAATCACAACTAATGAGGTAGTAAAGGTTTAGGTGCATTGTTGTCCCTGAGTTCCTTGAACCCAGCAGGTTGCCACAGAGTCTTTCAAGCCATATTAAAAATTGTGCCAGGCTTAATTAGTAAGTAGAATGGCCAGTTATGGGTTTGAGTGGATCCAACATGGTTCAACAAGTACAGGCAAGCTCATTATCATTTATACAAACTTTGGAGGTACCCTGCAGCCAATGTTATGATCATTTTCTCTGGGTATATTGTATAACATCAAAAGGTCTTATACAATTAGAGGTTAAAATAAAATAGCAGCCAGCCTGCACACCAAGCATCCTTTGAAGCCCATTGATGTGATTGCAGACTGGATAACCAACTGTAAATCAGACTTGATGACATTTTACAGGTAAAATTCCAGACTGTGAGGCCATGTCCCCTAAGCACAGGACATCATTCTCATGCACAATGTGGCACAAATCTGTATGCTGAAAGTAGTCTGGGATTGATTTTCTGGATTTTCATTGATGGACGTATCTTTGCAATTTGGGCTGTACCATATTTATTCCTTTAGGACCATGGCCACTTTGAATAAGGTTGGCTCATGACTAAAGTGGCATTGTGAACAGAAAATGACAGACTATACTGTGACCCAGATCAATGATCTGTAGTCCAGTGTTTGAGACTAACTGAAGAACTCCACCCATCATATTTTTCTTTTTCTCAGGGTCCCATAGGGGTATTCCATAGGGTCTAAGTATAAACCCAGAATGGGGTTGCCTTTGTTCTAGTTCAGATGGCTTAGACCTGGCAGGTTAGATTGGACCTTTACCGCAGAACTGGGTAAAACAGATTTGCATAAGTTTGGTTCATGTCAAAAGTTCACTGAGAGTGAAGTAATGATAGAATTGAATGTGTACCAGAGTAAATACTAGTGGTAAAAATCCAGCCATAGCTTTTTATGCATGGGGAGGCATCTGTTCAATGGACATAGTTAAGTCCTCAATAACTAAGCAGATCATCCTCTCTGTGGTAGCAGATTTTAGAAGCAGAACTACTATATTTGACTAACGGACTACATTTATATAGCATGAGCCACCATATAAGGGTTTTTTGCACTGGTCTATATACTACTTAACCAACCATGTAAATATGAGATTTTTAGTGAAGGTTAAAAGATTAGTTAAGAGTTCAATCTCTAAGGGAAGACCATTCTAGAGTGTAAGTATTATTATGGAACATGAGTGCCTGGTGAGTGGTGTTCAATTATATCATGGGTCAGTAATCTGATCTGGGATTAACTACTTTTCTCAAGGGTTGAGGATTAGTAAATTAGTGTCGTTGACAAATGGCTTTGGACCTGATGGTTCAAACATTTGAAAGTTTGGGTTGAACATAAGACACCATGTAAGCTCTATCACATCCAGGCCGTCACATCTAATTTACCTTTATGAATGTTTTTTGATATGCTTTAAAAGTTATTTTTACATGCATACAATTTTCCCTGTTAATCTCATGTGTGGGACAATGAGTCATTGCTAGGGTCAGATAAAACAAGTTAGAGAACCACTGGAATTACTAGCAAAAGTCACATTTATGCACTGATGTCAAGTGAGAATCCAGGGTTATTCACTGTGCCATATTTTTCACCTACACCTTTTCTCCTCATGAACCCTGGGCTTGTCACATTGATGCCTAGAGGCAGCTCTATTTTTCAGTAATGTGGGCTCAGTGGAATGAAAAGGGTTTCATTTCTAAGATTCTACCCTGTGGCTTCTCTGTCTATAGATGATAGATTGTGCTGAAAAGAGGGTCAACAAAAAATTACCCCCTGAATTAAATATGCAGGCATCTAGAAAGAAAAGTATAAAAATTTAAAAATATTTTTGCCTGGTCCTCCGTGTTTTTCTACTGAAGTTTATTGCTCATTTTTAGACTCTGCACATGGGGCTCTCCTGTCAAGTGCCCAATGTTATTGTTCTGATGACAACTAAAACATGTAGAAATTGGCTAATCCCCGGTTAGCATATTTAAATTTTCTATAAAGCTATAATTTATGGAGCAGAAATACAGCTGTGGCATGAAAAGTTAAATGTCACTTGTGAACTGCTGCACTTAGTTTCCCATACACTGGTGCAGCAAAAAAAAACATTGTTTCAGGATTACCGCTGTAGTATGACTGTCGCAAAGTAAAACCTGTACTGTGACCTGTAAAAATAACTCTTTTTGACAGGTGAAATACCTCTGCTTTTTAATATTGATAAGTCACCCTAGGTATGTCTAGCCCACAAGATAGGGTGCATGGTAATTAAAAGTAGGACACATGTAAAATTATTGTTACCAGGTCCCTTAAAGGGCCAAGGGGTACAAAAGGTATTTTCACTGTGGCAGGCCTGGATGTCCTACTTAGAAGTACAGAGTATAAGAATACGAATACTGCTAAATTGAGAAGGGACCAGCTAGAAAACAGGTCAATCACTATTTTAATAGTTATTACAAATCCAATTACTCAGTTGGATTTTTAATTTTGATAAAGATTATGGAAAATAACTTTCTGAGCTTGCAGGCAACTAATTTGCATTAGCTCTTCAGTTACTCCCAGCCAGTGATCAGTCTTTAAAAAGGTGTGAAGTTCCTTCCAGGTGCACAAATTAGGCTGGCCTGAATGGGCAGATATTACTCCTCACAATTTGAGAGAATATGCAGGGTTGTGATTGTGGGCATCATTCTTGACCCTACAGTGTCAAATCCTGCTGGGTTTGGTATGTTGGGTTTTACATATAAGATGTGGTGTACACATGAAAGGAAGGGAAAAGGATCTCAATACAAGTCGCGTATACCCCCTGTATGGTTGCTTTTGTCATACTAGACTTCTGTCTCTGAGTTTATTGTGTATACACTGGCTGCCTAAAACTGGATTTTAGTGTTAGATTGTGAGAGGACACATGGCTTACCATAGTATATTCCCCACAAACATATCCAATTCTCAAACCTCAAGTTTAGTGTGACTGAAGACGTTTTCCATTTTGAAAATGTCCGAACTGGGTAGGGTTGGGCCCCTGAACACTGACCCCAATAGCTAGGGTATGCACAGGAGTCATTCCCACCCACTAGCTAGTGTCAGGCATGTCTGTGGCACCCACTTTAGGAGGCTCCTGGACCTGAGAAAGAGCAGAAGAAGGAAGGACCTGCTGTCGGTGACCCAAGGGGAACCCTGATGGACTGGACCTGCTTCCTCTTCTAACAAGGAGTAAGACGTTGGCTCCAAGGGTCATAAGGCTGACCTCCTGTTAATGCAAGAAGGATACAACATGCTAGAAGAAGCCTTCATGGGAAGTGTTGAGCTGATCTTTGTGTCTCTAATTGCATCCCCGGGGCACCTGGGGGCTTTAGTTGTGTACACATGTGGAAGAATTTGACTTAAAGAACTGAGAAAGTAAACTCTTTAGCCACGACAAACTTAGTTTGTGTATCTGACCTGTGCTCCATCACAGGGAGCCTCACATTCCACTTAGGTCGTAATCTACCCTGTCCGTTGACTGTCACTGGCACTTTGTGCGTCTTGGATCTATTCCTGCTTAAAACCTTATATCTTTGGCTCCCCTTAACAAAGGTTTGTCATTTTGTTGTTATTTTGTCTACTGTATTTTCTCTGTTTTTGTAATACAGTTTGGGATTCTTATTCTTTTGCATTTTGACTTTTTTACTGTTTTGGTGCCAATGAAATACTTTACACAGTGCTCTAAGTGAAGTCTTTCTGATCTGTACCATAGCTATCTGGTGGTTGAACTCAGGTTAATTTAGTGACTTTGGGGATTCACCCTGATAGGGGTTAGGATTGTCCCTAAATATGAATCCAATTTCTTACAGGTCCTCTTTAAAAGATAACAAGAAACATGCACATTTAGACATGGGAACAGTATTTTGAAGGCTCCAGGCTTGTTGGCATATATTGAAACCTTTTGTCAAATATCAACAAACCTGGAAAGCTGTAGGCATTTGGTGAACAAACACTGTTTCACTCTATTAAAAGGATGACAACATCAATACGGACCTCTTGTTTGCAAGAAAATATAAAACATTCATGTCATTGTAATATGCATATTACATGCCAGAGATATGAAACAGCTTGTCTTAAGAGCCTGAAGTGGGAAGGACAGCTGGATTTGCTAAATATGTCCTATTTTCCACATGTCACTGGTGTGAGAAACAAGGGAGAGTTTGTACCCACATTTGCATCAGGCATTACATTTAAAATGATTCTGACTAAAAGTTTTCTGTATTTAATAAACATGATTACCTATGATTTTGTGTTACAGACCATGTTAATTAAGTCAAGTGTCAAATTGACTGTCACCTGTAAACTCCTAAAGCTAGGTCTGCATGTTTGTTTGCATGTATTTATGCTCCCAGCACGCGCCCCAGGTGGTAGGCTTTGTAAACAGCCTGAGAGCATGTCTGCACAGTTGCAAATTGTATGAACATTCACCACCCACGGCACACATTACTTTCCTTGTAGACAACTTGGTACCTTCTTTTTTTTTAAGAGGTGCCTGGCTTCTAACTTTGGGCCTGAATTCGATCTTGGTGGACAGGTGACTGTTTGACGGTTATTCGGTCTACTGTATTGCAATCTCCACTGGATGTAATAGGATTGTTATATGGCGGATGGGATGTCCATCACAGTTGTGACAGAGTAACTCCATCCTCCAGGATCAAAATGAGGCCCTTTATCTCAAGTGCAAGGGTGGAATCCCTGTTATTTTTAATTTATGGATTCAATGTTTACATTTTTATTTTCTTTTTTTCCTTTTCAGTTTTTTAACGTTCCATTATATTCCATCCCCACTGGGAAACCTCTAAGAGGCGTAAGAGTCCATGACTCCTGTTTGTGCTTTTATCCCTCCCTTGTATTTTCTGCCAATGCACTGAGCCACATTCAAACTCAGCCATGGCCACACCCTGTAGATGTTGGGATTTTTAAACAGCCTGAGAGAACAGCTGCACACAGTGGGCATGCCTAGCTTCTCCTGTCCACATGCAGACAGCCTCTAGCACCGGAGCCCCTTGTTGGGTAAAATTTCTACAATTTTTTAGATGCAGTTACACCAAGAAGGACCTTCTCTTTTTTAATAAACCAGATAAAGACTTTCTATGTAAACCACATTGAGTTAAATTTTGTAGCAGGAAAATGTAAATTATCATGCAACAGCTGCAATTTCACAGTAACCGAATATTTGGTTAACAGCAGTATCTTCTGCAGCGTGTGCTACACTGGGTGAAGGTGAGGTAGAGTCCATGAGAACAGATTTCCATTCTACGTGCGTTTGCAGCAATGTTAGTTCTCTATTTATAAATAAAGTATATTTTCTTAATTACATTGACAAACACTTGCCAGAGTTAGTATTTGTCACAGAAACATGGACTGACCTTGCCTCTAGTCCTGAACTGTTGATGGCCACACAGGTGGGTTATTATTTAGTGGGGGCCTAGCTGTGTCTACTTGCAAGGTATATTTAAGCCTTGGTCCTCCTCATTCTGTGATACATTATCCTTCATAAATTATACATGAAGAATTATAGACTCTGTCCTTTTATTTTATTGGCCTCCAGGGCCTAGAATGAATTTTATGCAAGCAGTTAGCATGTTAGCCTAGCCCTTTCTTTACTCATCAAATTTTACAGAATTATAATATTTTTTTTTAATTTCACTTAGAGTCTACTCATGACAAGAGTACAGAACACTTAATGGTGCTTCGCACTCAGCAGGTCATACACTTAATAGAATGTTTTCAAATAATGTCCCTCTTAACTTTGATTCCACCTTACCTGGTCAGACCATAAAGCAGTTATATTTAAAATCTAGGTTCCCAATAAACCACAGCCTGATACCTTTCCTGGACAAGTACATAAATCTTGTGCCTGAAATACGATTGAAATGGACAGGTTTAACACTGTATTATGTGGAACAGAGCCCCAACCATTACATGATCTGTACCAAGCTGCTTTTAATTGCGCTGACTGGATTGGCAAGGCTGTAGATCTTTTTGCCCCTTTAAAATTTGAAAGAGCCACTGAACTAACCCTCGGCTCCATGGTATCTGGACAAACTGAGCTCTCAGGAACAACTCTTTCAAAAAAAGAGTAAAAATGGCTTAAAAATTACAATGCCATCGAAATGTGTAAATGTAAGCAGTTTATTCAGGATTAAAAAAGCTATGATCTTGGTTGAATAATCAACTCATTTCTAAGATAAAACTGGCAGCTAAAAACTCAGCTAAAGAACTCTTTCTTAAAGTCCTCTCTAACTCAACTAATAATGGCACTAATAATAGCAACTAATAATATCCTTGCAAACTTTTTTCCAGCAAGCGTAAACTTGGTATCTCAAGAGCTTTCTTAAAACATTCAGATCAATAACGCCATCCTCTAATTTGGATTCTCTTCTTAAAGAGAAAGATGTGTTAGTGGAATTTACCCCTGTTGCAGTGGAACAGGTGCAAAATGTATTTGGCTCCTTTAAGTTATGAGCCCCCTCTACCTGTCTACCACTAGAAATTTGCAACTTGCTCCTGAGATCATCACTAAGCATCTTATAGAGTTGCTTAACAGCATTATCAGGGCAGTACAATTTCCTAAACCATGGAAAAAGGCTTCAGCACAGCCATTAATCAAAAAATGCACTTAATCTGCAAAATTTAAGTAGTTATTGTCTACCCTCCAACTTCCCCTACCAGCCAAAGTTCTTGAGAAAGCTATGAATATAGAACTTATTGTTTTTTAGATAACAACAATCTGTTGGATCCATCCCATTTTGGCGTTAGAGGTAGATATAATACAGAGTCTGCATTAGTTGTTGCAGCGGATGAGATCAGATCAATAGTAGGTGTGGGCAAAGCAGCGCTCATTTTGCTACTATCAATCATGCTTTATTGATTGAACATCTGGAGAGCTTGTAGATCAAATAATTGGCTTTGGTTCCATTAAGCTTATTTCTTCCAGACAGAGAACAGTTGTTACCCAAACAATTTTGTCTGGAAACATTCCCTTCTTCCCTGTGAGGTCCCGCAGAGTTCCTCATTTAACCCCATACTGTTCAATGTTGCACATTTAGCTTAACTCATTCCTTTTTTGGGGTTTTCAATAGTATCCTACCCAGATGATATTCAGATGATTGTTTCCATTACAAGCAATGAGCAGGAGGTACCAAACAGGTTCCACGATTGTATGATGGGAATTGGAAAATGGATAAAAAGTAATTGTCCTAAATTAAATGCACAAAAACGTTGGGTCCTGCTGTTTTGTAATGGTACTTCTTTCTGGAACCCTTTGTGGTAGGCACAGGATTAAGGCACTCTCCAGTCCCCCTCCAGAAAGAAAAGCATTTGTGAGTGTTCTTCAGTGATAAGTTAACCTTTCCAGACCAAATCAGTCAGGTAACTTTTCATGTTTTTGCGTCTTAATAATACTGAAGAAACTATTTCCCTGCATTCCACCTGACTAACAGAAAACAGTAATAGTTGCTTTGGTACTATTGTGAACTGACTACACTAATGCCCTCTATGTGAATTTACAAATCACACATTTAATAAGTTACAAACCATTCAAAACTCAGCAGCTTGTTTGCTCCTCAATATTTCTAAATTTCAATCAATGCCCCTGGCTCTCCCCAAGCTGCATTGGCTTCCCATGAGAAAAACACAAATTGCTTTTAAGCCCCTTTGCTTAACACATAAGACCTTACACAATTCTCGACCGGGGTATTTAAAATGTAGATTTCTGTTGGATGCTTTTAGTAGAAAGTTCAGACCTTCGTCTGCTAAAACTCTAGTGGTGCCCATAGTGAGGCAGGCATCTTAGAGAAGTAGAAGCTTTAGTTGTGTTATGAGAAAATTGTGTAATAGTCTTCCGTTGCACAAAAAATTCTGGCCAACCATATGCAATGTAGGAAAGCACAAAAAATCTGGCTTTTTTCAAATTAAAAGCTTGGGGAGGTATTTTTTGTTAATTTGTGGCAGATTCAGAACCAAGAAGCCTATGGGCAGTAGCGTGCTTCATAACTATATCTTTTATGCATATGGAATTTCTGTAGGGCAAACGTAGCCAGAAGGCAGCAGAGCACTGTATAACATTTAACAAGCAATACATTGAGTGATAGCAGAGGTAACTGTATTATTGATGGTTGATATATTGCAATGCAATGTAATGCTCTTTAAAGAGGGGAGTCTGGAACTCTTTCATAATTTGGAGCATGGTTGGGTGGTCCTGATGGACATGAGATGTTTTTACAGCACATTGGCACAATGGTAGAAAAATCTTCTTCCCTAATTTTTTTCTTCTTTTCTTCACTTCCTAGTCTGCAGTCTTATGGTGTCCTGCTGGCTGTGGGTGTGCTGAGAACAACGAGGGAGGGTGAGCTTGTCTGCAAAGTAAGCTGGGGTGCTGGTTGTGATTTTTAAAAAAAATAATGCATTTGGTTTGAAGATGTTCAGGCTGGCCAGGGGAGCCAATGGAGTTCATGATGAGGTGAGGTAATCTTATTTCCTCAGGCCTGGATGAGACATGCTGAAGAGAGTGCTGCTACCAGGCCATCATTGCTTTTTTGGTGATTTTTGTCCTTGAGGATGACGTTGGCGTACAAGTTCTATCCATATGGCTAGGCATTAGTTCACATTTTGAAAGATGGAGTTTGAATCCATAAAATTGTTCTTGAGCCAAGTTTGTAATATTTCTTGCTTTTTATTCTTGGTGAAAAACAGGATTATTGCCTTGCATAGTTAGACTTTAAGTAGGCGCTGACCATCAAGGACTCAATAATCTGTAGGCAGTTTGAGGCATTGGATATCTGGAACAGAGGGAACCTTAAGGTAGAGGTGTATATCTTTAGAATTTTCGTAAAAATTGATGATGTTATCAATGAGTATAGGCCAAAGGGGGGCATATAGAGATGGAAGCTGGTAGAAAACAGTTTTCAAAGTGATAACGATCTCCTTGGACCCGGAGGTGCCCATGTAAACAAGCGGCAGTCTGTTGGAAAGGTAAGAAGAGAACCAGTGCATTGCCAATGAGTTCAAGTCAAGTGTTCCGGATGCAAATGAGGTATGATTGACTGTGTTGAAGGCATCTGAGAGGTTCAGCAATATCAGTAACATCATTTATGTTAAAGAGGTTTGGAAACTGGGTACAAGAGTGCATTGTCCATGATATTTGATGTGCTGGTCATTATGCTGGAGCATGTTCTGAAGAAAGAGTGGTATTCATGCACAAGATGGTTAGCAAGTTACGTGATCTCAGAGCTAAACATAGTCTGTTTTTTTTAAATCTTGCAGATGAATTGTAGGTAGGTGTCAAGGTCATTAGTGTCTAGTGTAGGTTTCTTAGGGAGTGGGAGGAACGGGCATGTTTAAGTGCTTATTGGTTGATGTCTTAAATGAGAGAGGCATTGAGAAAATTTGGATTAGTGTCCATAAAATAGGTTTTTTGAAGGATGAGTGTAAAACATCATCTTCGTAAAAAGTGGTTCTAAATGAGTTGAGTTTTTTTAGCAAGATCTGCTAACGATGGGGCTTTGAAGGCTATTACACAGTAATGTGGGAAGGGGGCGTGTAAGAGATGAAGCAGGATGGGTGTTGCTGATAAGCTGTTGGCTTTCTGTATTTTTTCACTGAAGAAGTGGTTCATGGCATTGCACCTTTCTGAGGAGTGAGGAATAGTTTGTGCCAGTAGATGTTTGACGCAGTGGCTGATTTTCTTGAAAAACACTCTTCCTCTGATGGTGGCCTCCTTGATTGTATCTTTTTTTTTTTATTCACTAAGCCATACTGGGTTCAGCCAATGAATTAATTTGTATTACTGAAAGAATTACAGAAACTTTGTACATAAAAGTAGTACATCTGTCAAGTGTTTCAGACACACTATACAAATGTGACTCAGCACACAAGAATATAAAGATGGCTAAAGTTCTCATTATGAAGGATGAGTATTATGTTTCAGCATAACGAGATGCAATGAAAGATTTACGGTACAGAGAAATATGAGGTAGTTTCTGAGCTGTGGACATGCACCAGGATGATACCTTTCATCTTGGTCTGCTTTTCTCCATTATTGATTAACATAAACCATGTGTAAACTTATGTCAATTAATTTGCACATTAAATGTTTTATTTGAATTTAAGGAACAGCTAAGAGAAGCCTGACTGGTCCTCTTAGGGCCACGAAGGAGCTAAAGACAGGCTTTGGCCCAAGTAGTAGCTCTAGGCAGTGCTTTGAGACACTTCTGTATCACAGAAGCATAACGTTATGATGAGCTCCAGATCTGCTATAAAACAAAACTTGTATTGGGCATATCCAATGATGAACCCAGACTTTGGGTATCCCAGTTGACTCTCCTTTTCCACCCGCTAACATATGGTGCAACTCTGGTTTTCTCCCTGTATTCTGAATGACAAGTGAAGAGGATGTCTCCCCTATTCAACCCATTCTCCCCCAAATTCTCCCAGATGTGCACTGCCTATGTAATAGACAACCTTCTGCATAGTTAGATGGCCACATATGAAGGTATGGGGGTTTGTCATGTGCAGACCTTTCATATGGGTGCATCAGAAATAAATCTTCCATCTGAATGCATTTTTGTCAAATGGGTCAGACCACCTGCATCATCACAACTCACCATGAAAATGCTAGAAGTTGAATTGATTGAGAGACAGATGAGATATGTTTCTGGGATGACATTAATGTCTTCAATTCACACCAGTCAATACCTTATGTACAGGATGGAAGATACCATGCCCTATGCATGCACCTGATTAAGGCCACATCATACCCATGCCTGTGTCAATGTGCACAGCTCATCATATTCCTCAAGATACTTTAGCAACTCACTAAATGGAAGACCTTCTCAATGCACAAACCCTAACAACAAGCCACATGCACTCCTGCATACCAAATGCCTACTCAAACTACACAACTATACAGAAAAACACTTTTATTGTAAAGTTTTTCAATAGATATACATTGTCCATATCTTTAACCTGTTTGTTGTCTTTTTGCTTAGACATGAGCATGGTTAAATGAGAATAATGTAATGAAATCAGTATGTGCATCGTTCAACAATATCATTGCTACAACACCATCTCCTACATTTACCCACATACCCCCAAACACACAGAATAAAGAGCAAAACAGCCTTGTTATAGTATTGTTGTATCCCCCAATTGACACAGTGGATGACATTAAAATCAGGTTGGGAAACCAAACAAGTGGAAGTGCTGTGGGTCTCAGAATACATGAGGCAGCAGAGCCTGTCAGCATGCACTTCTTTACTACCACCTCTTGAACGCTTGGAAAGAGTTCCTCCGACCAGCAGCCGTCTCATGGCCTCCTATAAAGCAGCAATGACCATATACTCAGGAGCTCTAAATGGGACACTACATGATGGTTCTTATGTGTCAGTGGCAGATCTCACCATCAGCTGCTTATCTACCATGTGGGCACCTGCACCAAGAGCAGAGGTAACACATATTTCAGCTGGAAACTCCATTTTGTGGGAGTCTTTTCACTGGTGGTAGGGCTGCTTTGGGCTCCAGTGATTGAGATTCCTTCTCCTGGAAGATGGCAGATATTACTTTTTGTTGAGCTAGTAGGAGCCCCATTATTTGCCTTCCCTAGACATGTTATGTTCATATTGACCACCCTCCCGGTGGTATCATCTTACTGCACCCTCCTAGCAGCTGAAGTCATCTTTTGTTTTTACTCCAGTTTCTTGCTTTGTACTTATCTATTTGCTGGAAAGGAAAGACAAAACAACAAAATAAAAAACGTACGTTTATATGCACATTTATTCATGTAAATACAAAACATCTTTCAATATTAAAACAAAAAATGTGACAAAGAAATAAAACATCACATGACCGATTCTCCTTTACCACACAACTGTATAAATTCCAGTGGCCATTTTAACAGTGGGGTGCTATAGGAAACACAGGTCCAAATGAAGCACATTGTAATTCGCAATTCATTATTATTCATAATGTATGATATGGAACATAAATTTCACCTCAGCACATGGCCTAAACAAAGTAACACAATGGCATCCTAGTATTGTCTTTGAAAGCAAAATGTCACATAAATAGGATGTGAAATTGATTTGTTTGTTGACTTGGGTGTGAGCCCTTGTCAAGCAGCAGCCACTATTCATTCCCAATTGAACCACAAAAAGTCACTAAATTAACCTGTGCTTTACCGAGAGTAGCTTGCACAAAAAGCAGTCAGGCTAAACTTAGAGGCAATGTGTTAAATATTTATGGAGTACACAAACAGCAGCACAGTGAAAACACAATTCAATAAAAACCCTGAACCAAAAATAGAGTCAAATAGGGTAAATTTTAATAAATTATTTGACACTAAATCCACCAAAATCCAATTAGTAGAACCAGAGTTAGGAATTTTAAAAAAAGTAGGTTCAAAATAGCAAGTCCTCAGTTTTTGAAAATGGCTACCTGGGCACCTTTAGCACCACAACCAAGGCTCCAGGAGTTGAGGGAGACCTCTTGGGGGTTTAAGACTCACTCAGTGTGGGCCCATGTGTGGGTTCAAAATGGTGGGAACCTGTCATGTCCATGTGGCTCTGAATAGGAGGCCAGCAAATCTAGCCTTTGGAGTCAATTCTGGAAGTTGTTGGTGCAGGTGAAGATGGAGGGCTCCACAGCAGTGCTGGCCTAGGAAGATTCAAGGCAGGCTCCGAGCAGCAAAGTGGGCATTCCAGGTACAGCAGCAGTCTGGGAGAGTGCACAGCAGCAGGCAATCCTCTGGGAGTCCTTCCGCAGGTCCAGTAGTGAACAAAAGAGTGAGTCTGAGAGCCCTATTTTTATACCCTATTTTTATTTTTATACCCTATTTTTATACTAGAAGTTGGGAGGAGTTTCCTGCCCCCCCCTCCCCGGCTCCTAGATGGGTGCACTGACAATACAGGGCCATTAAGCCTATTGTGCTGTGGCAGAGCCCAGCCTTAATCATGTGCAAGTGGGGCTGTGCTTAGCCACTCACCCCCCTCACATCAGTTCATGGCCCATTCGGGGTCTGGTAATCCTACTATTGTGTTACGGCCATGGGTGAATTCAAAACGTCTCAAATGTCAGTTACACCCAATCATGTGACTTAAGGCATGCTGCAGGCACAGAGAGAGGTAAGGGCAGGAAAATGCCAACTTTCCCAAAGTGGCATTTTCAAACTTGTAATGATAAATCTGACTTTACCATTAAAAAGGGTTTATCATTCCAAGTTCATAGATACTAAACATGATGTTTCTACTACCACTGATTTAGAAATTACAGCGTATCAAATATAAGAAGGAATCCCAAATGTTACCCTATGAGAGGGTTGGTCTCATAGTAGTGACAAGAATTTCAATGCAATGGGCCTTGTATCTGCGAAAGTTAGAGCTACTGACATTGTAAATATCTAATTGGACTTTTCTTGCCACATAAACTGGTCAACCCTGCCTCATAAGTTGGTCCTTTCCTGCCACATAATTCTAGTGGCCCTGCAGATAACTAAATCACTTACATTTACCTTCTTCCTCTATGTGCAGCTTGCACTACAGACACATTACTCGGAGATTTTGGAAAAGTCGACACTGTCTGATCATCTGAAATAGGAGTGAAGTTCGAATGTGACATTTGTACTGCAATGACTCCACATGGCATTGTATCAATAGAGCAGCTTTAATATTCCACTATCAGTGAAGCAGAGCCTCGTGGGTACCTCACAGAAATGGAAAGACAAGCACACTATGGAATTAAAGAATATGTATGGTTAAGTTAATTCCCCCGAGGAAGCCCGCATCTTGCACTGACATCATACTTCAAGGACTCATTGAAAATCTGTTTGCAGGATACACCAATGACACGAATGGAGAATAAGAGCAAACAAACATGGTTGGGACCTTACTGGCAGCTGAGTGAAGTGTTGGTATCGGTCATATGTCTCCTAGCACAAGCTCTGTTTGGGGTGAGTGAGCTGTCAGTACGAAGGTCTGCATAATGCAGAATAACAACACAACAGGCAGATTACTGGCCGGAAGCAGGGGCAGCTGGGGTGGAGCTATCGAGCAGCAAGTATGCTGTCTGAGAGCTGTGATATGTTTTCCGTGTACTAAAGAAAACGTGTATAATGCAGTTTCGAGACGTGAACAATATTAATACAGACATTTATGCATTATTAGATGTTAGTGTGGGGTGACTATCTCTGTTAATAGGCGTTGTTGCTGTTCAGCTCAACTGTACTCTTTTAATCAGCCTCAGAAAGATGAAATACAGAGACATTCCTATGGGAAAAGGGAGGACCCGATGGTGCAAGGAGCTTGTAAATAAGTGTGTGTTCTATGCTGGGTGTTCAGTTAACACAACAGTGCACACAGGGGTATGTACTCTTGCTTCAGTTCAATTGTACGAATGCATCTGAAAATAACATTTAAAAACAAAATCCAAAGCTACAATAGGTGCACCTAGATGAGAACTGTTTATATATAACACTAACTGACAAACATATGTATGCAGCAGATACATTAGCCCGCTATGTTGTCTCACTGTCTTGAAGTAACTTTCCCGAGGAGCTGCTGCTGCTTTTTCCTCCACTTAAGTTGTTTGTATGTATTACTCAGCAGGTTCATTATGGAAACCGCCTGGTCTAAGCAGTCAGTGCGCTACCAGCCAGGCTACCACTCAGTCTCGTCACAATAAGGTAGCCACGTGCACCACCATTTCCACCACAGGCACAAGAGCTTCCTTTCTCAGCCCACGTGCCCAGCCTGACAGTAAATGCATCCAAAACTAAGGCATCGGTGTAGGCACTCTGATTCATGTATTCCATCGCACACATCAAGGCTATGTGGAATCCTGAACTCACATCCATACCACGATCTGACATTCCTTCTCAATCCACACTTAACCATACCGAACTTCACCTTTTTAAAAGAGCAAGCCATCCTTTTTTTTCAGCACATGCATGGATTTTCTTGCCGTTCAGGAAGTATAGAAGTCGGAAAGGAGAAACATAGAGAAACAAGAATAAATAAGAAAAGAAAAAAAAACACAGTGCGATTGCTGAAATTGAAAACGGAAAAATGAGCGCCATAGCACTACGTAAACCCCAGCGCGATCGCTCTGCGTAGAAAATAAACAGATAAAGTAGTCCGGACCCCAGGCTGAAAACATGGAGCTTCGTATGTTTCTAGTAGTTTACTGCTGCTGTGTAGGTGGGCTAAACACCGGAAAAGGCATGACCTATGCATGCCTTTCACAAATGAAAGCAAGCGGATTTTAAAAGGCAAGCCCACCAACCAATGTAAGTGACTGACGTGACATGGGCGTGGTTTGAAGCCCAAAGAGCGATTACTGAATGGACTGAGCGCTTTGCGCTCGCCCATAAAAAGATGAATGTGGGTGTTTTCACTACTACGACATGTAAAACCCTATGGGCTACCTAGGGCCTACCTTAGAGGTGGCACATGTAATGAAAGGGCAATTTGAGGTTTGACAAGGGGTTTTAAAGGCCAAGTCAACAGTGGGATACTGCCTTCAGGCTGTAATGGCAGGCTTGTGACATGTTTCAAAGTGCTACTTAATTGGGTGGCACAATATGTTCTGCAGGCCAACTGGTATCATGTAATTCACAGGGCCTGGGTATAGGATATACCACTTTACAAGGGATGTACATATAAATTAAATGATACGCCAATCAGGTAAATGCCAATAGGGCCATGTTTTTAGGGGAGTGAACACATGAAGGTTATATGAAGGATATTTGTAATAATAGATTTCACATGCAATAGATAATAGTGGCATAAGAAGTGTGTCTTGCGTGACAAAACGTTACCTACAATATGTTTTACGCACAGTTACAACATTGGCGTTAACTGTTGCCTACTGCCACGGTGACGGCCGCCAACATACCGTCGACATGGCTACCAGCTGCCAACCCGCATTTTGACCCTCGATGGAATTCTGCCAGAAGGCTGGCAGAATACCTCTGACGGTCATAGTGGCAGACGGTGGTAAGGTGGCAGGACCCCCTGCAAGCAGATAAGTCAGTTTCTCTGACAGGAGAGGGGGCGGGGTGTTGTGTGCATGTGTGGGGAGTGTCTGTTTATGACTGCATGCATGCTGGTGTGAGTTGGCTTGAATGAGTGCGTGAATGCCTGCATGTGAGTGCATGTTGTGTGTTGTGAATGCATGTGTGTGGCAAAGTATGTTGGTGTGTGTTGCAGTGTGTGGGTATGTATGTGTGCATGCGTGGGTGGATGTGGGTATGCTTCTGTGTATGTGTGTGCGCATGTGGGAATTCCCTGGCACTGGTAGTGCCTACCACAATGGTTATCGTGGCAGTATGCTTGCCACGAAAACCATGGCGGTAGGCAGGGTCATATTCCCGAGGGTGGGATTGTGACGCTGCCGGGCTGGAGACTGAAGTCTCCAGCCCAGCGGCCGTTACTACCCTGGTGGACAGAGTGGTACATTGGCGGTTTGACTTGAGCCAAACCGCATTGTCATAGTTTGGGAAAAGGTACCGCTAGTCTGTTGGCAGTACCTTTCCCCAAATTACCGCCGACCTCCAGGGTCGTAATGAGGGCCTAATCTCATTAAATAAAGGCAATGGAGAGGAAATCTGTAATATCAAAAATAGTGCCACATAAAATTTAATGAATTATTTTTATTTAACAGAATATCATAGAAAAGTTGTAATTGCTAAGTACATTGAAACAATCACTCAAGTTTAGATTTTACACAATAGCAAATATTACTGACAACATGGACATTAACAAACTAAACAGGTGTTGTGGCATTATTAAATTGTCAAACAACAAATACAATTTTAATTCTATTTATTCGGTAATATTTTCCCCTTGCTGATTCTTGCTAGCCTCCAGGTGAATGTGAAGGGTCAGTCATGCTTTTCTTCATACTCTCTGGTACAGTGAAGAAAGCCTCAGGTAGCCTATATGTGGCTAGGAGAATACCATCCCCACATTCTTGGAATTCAAACTTGTCTGGCGGCAAGGCCTCCTAGCAATTGTGACACATTCTGGCTGTTTTATTGTGAACATCTACCTGACAATGTCCTGCCAGCTCTCAGTCCATGCTGCATTGCTCAGCTACGTTGCAGGTTTCTCATAAGGATACTTCTGGATGACCTTCTCTTAGATGATGTCCAGTTGCTCTTGGGAGAAACTGTGGGCCCTCTTATTTTGATCCTGAGCCATTAGGAGATTTCTATAATAAAATGTGCGGTTAGTAGAGTATTGTGTGGTGGTCATTGAATGTCCCAGTTCCTGTGATATCCTGTTTGTAGTGATTGGCAAAAAACTCTCCTCCACTATGGAGTTTTCGGTCTACATAGGCAGAGATTTTCGCCACCTGGTTGTTAAATCGGTATACATAGGAAATTAAAGAAAGAAAAAATGGCTGGGGTTGAGACATTGCCCCTGGTTACCTGGCAAAATGGAATAGCCATGATTTTATGTGTTATTTAAATAGATGTACGTGAATAGGAAAATGTGTAGATGTAATCCTGTGAGTGTTAATCATTGCCTATTCTCTGCGTTTAAGGCCTTATGAGCCATACTTGCACATGTGGGTGAATAAATAATGTAGGTGGAAGAGGGAGTGTTTAGATGAATATGAGTGATATAGTAGATTCATTTCATATTGAGACTTGGACTTTTGGATATGAAAACAGTGCAGCACTGGTGTTTCAGGATTGCATATGTGGACGGTGTCCACTATTTATCACTGACAAAACATGTCCAGCTACTACACCTGCAACATACAAAATATCAGCTCATGAAAGGACACTAGTTAGCCATTTACCTGTAGACCCTGGCCTCTATTCTATAGTCCACTTAGGGAAACTAGATGGGGCTGTAGTCCAGGGGTAAGGTTACAGGCAATCCTCATTGCATGGTGAAACTCTGCAACACACAACACACTAGAATAATCGTACGCTCTACTTTCTGAATTATTTAATCATCCCTCTTGTATGGTCAAGCTATCAGAAGCATTATTTGCAAATAATAAATGTGTGCAATGATGGCTCATATACGTGCTCGGTTAGAACTCTGCTAAGTCTGTGCTGTTGGAAGGGGGAAAACATGGAGGGAGAAGGCATAGCTAGCATCATCTGTAACGAAGTTGTGAGATTTGTACAACGTGATTGCATTGAGAATGTTGCTCACATATGAGCATACAATGTGAGATTTATATGTTTCTATTGTGATAGGGTGCTTTTTGGGTGATATTGGTTGTGACGCCATTCCCTTGATATACATGGAATCCCAGTATGAATTCATTACACTTACCTAGTACACATGTCACTCGGAATCCCAGCAAATGATGAACAGTAGTGGTCTATCAGAAAATAGAGCTGTCTTTGCTGCATGCAGGAAAGGCAGAGTATACTTCAGTGAATAGCCCTCAGCATCACACACAGCTTGAACGTGCCGGAGCAACATCAATGCCTAATGCCGAAGAGATGTTTCTTGTGGCAGGTGGCTTATGAGCCGCATGGTTTGATCAATAGCATATAAAACCTAAGGAAATTGTCCAGTGCCCTATTTTCCCTTGCCACCCATTACATTTTCACCAATTAATGGAGCCTGGCAGTAAACTGGTACACCTGGCTAGTGATGCTTCTAGTTACCTACTTAAGCACAGTGAATGAGTTGCCTATATGAGGTCCACAACATCATTCCTGACCCTCTGGAAACACCCAAAGACCAGAGAATAAAATGCAGTCCCTAATGTAACAAGTGGAGGGCCAGCCTGAGAACAGGCTGTGGATAAATTAGCCTGCTGCTCCTGGTTAACAACCATGTCAAGGATCACTTCTGTCGAGAAGCAACATCTAGCACCTGTCTGCTTCCTTGGACAGCTCAAAGATGTTGATCCTTCACTTTTAAATCCTCTCTGCCTGCTCAATTTATTGTTCCTCAAAATGAAGTACAAGGCAACAAAGATATTCCCAGACTGGTTGAAAAAGTGCTTTTGTTTGTGCCCTGCATTCTAATCTGTGCAGTCTGTGTGGTTAGCAGATGTTGTAGTATGTTTCACCTGGTGGTGTTTCTGGTGGAGTCCTGGCAGTTTACTCCCTGCCCTCTATTAAGCAAATTTATCAGGGCTTCGAAAGTGAAGCTTTATTGTAATATTCTCTCCACTGAGTGCAGCTATAATTATTATTGTGTGCCTGTGTTATAATTTAACTTAAAAAAAAAAAAAAATGTTTAAAAACAATATTCAATGACACATATATGTGTTCCCTTTTATTTTCCTATGCATCCTTTTTTGCAACATTTAATTCACTCATTAAAGCTTTATTTATTGTTGTGTGTCTGTGATATTTTACTTACACAATTAATACATGTTAAGGAAAGTTATTTTGTCAAGACAAAAATATTGGCCCTCTTGTTTTACTTTGCTTCCTTGTGTGGTGTTACTGTTATTTCCTGTCTCAAATAATTTCTATGACATGCCTTGCAGTACCAGTGATCAGCCATGTGTAGTTGTATGAATTTCCCCCAGGTATTTATGGAGTAGATCTGAGCCTGTTTTGTCCATAGTACTGCTATAGTAAACATGGCTGTAACAATCAGGACCAGCAAGTGGCTTAGCCTCTTATGGGAATGGTTTAGTAATTGCATGTGCCTTTTGAAACTCCCCTTTAATTTTCCCTCAACTCCCTCCCATTTTGTAGAAGATGGTTCTCATTTTCCTCCCCCTCCTCCTTGCTCGTATCGGTTTTACATGTGTGTTCAGAGTTCTCCACATTAGTGGCAGACAACTTTGTATATTAGAGATGGGGCAGACATAGGCAGAGATCAGTGCCTGAAAACCTGGGAATAGCATTTGTGAGTAAGTACAGAAGCATGAGCCTTTGTGTGGCTCATACTTCTGTACTTACTGTCAGGAGAAAACAAGTAATTGTCTCCTGGTTAATAGGACAGAAGCTACACAATCCTGAAAAACCATTGCAAAATATCACCCATTTCAATATGTGCTAAGCTATTCAATAATATTTTTAAACTTCATAGTCAGTTCTGTGAGTCCAAATGATGATCATGATTATAATACAAGTGTCACTGTCTGTTGGAATTGACCCTTTATTCAGGGTTATCCCCAAACTTTTTGCCTTCATTCTCCCATTTTTCAGATCTTATTTGCTGGTTTATTGTCTCTACACACTTTACCACTGCTAAGCAGTGGTAAAGTGCATGTGATCCCTATGTAAATTGTATTGGCGATTGGTTTATCTATGATTGGCATACTTGATGTACTAGTAAGTCCCTAATAAAGTGCACTATGTGTGCCCAGAAACTCTAAATCAAATGCTAGTAGTGGACCTGCAGCACTGATTGTGCCACCCACGTACGTAGCCCTGTAAAAATGTCTCAGCCCTGCCACTGCAGTGTCTGTGTGTGCAGTCTGGCACTGATAATTTGACCCTGCAAGTGTACCCACTTGCCAGGCCCAAACCTTCCATTTTACTATATTTTAATACATGTTAGGCACCCCTACGTTAGGCCCTAGGTAGCCCCATGGGCAGGGTGCAGTGTATTTAAATGGTGGGACATGTACTGGTGTGTTTTACTTGTCCTGATATACTACCAAATTAGGTTTTCACTGTTGCAAGGCCTGTCTCTCCCACAGGTTAACATGGGGACTGCCTTGAAATATCTTTTAAGTTTAGTTTATCATTGGTAGCAGATAGAGATCTGGAGTTTGGGATCTCTGAACTCACAATTTAAAAATACATCTTTTGGCAGAGTTGTGTTTTAGAATGTAAAAGTGGCATTTTCAAACAGGCAATGTGGGTATTTTCTTGCTTAACCATTCTGTGCCTCTGCCTGCCTGTGGAATTCAAGTCTGGGTCAGACTGACAGTTGGGCTGTTTGTGAATTCCCACTAGAAAGTGACACAAAGGGAGCTGGGTAGTGTCCTGCATTTCCAGGTGAGTCTCATGGGCTAGAGTGGGGAGCGAGGAGCTGACACTTACACCTGAAAGGGTTGTGCCTGTCCTCACACAATGCAGTCTCTAACCACCTGGTGTGTGTCTGTGGCCAGGCCAGGGCAAGACAGGATCTTGTCCACAACAGAGATTTTCCTTTGAAGTTTGCCTTCTTCAATGGCAGAAATGAGCATAAGTAGTCGACCGAAACCCAAGACTTTCAGATTAATTCTTGATCAAGAGGAACTTCTGCCAAGGAGAAGAGCTTTATGCTTGAGGAGGACCTGCCACTCTGCCTGTTGCTTTTTGCTGTGCTGGGCTGCTGCTGCAGCTGTTTCTGCCTGAACAGGGAAAGAACTGGACTGCTTGTGAAGTGAAGTTTCTCCAAGGGCTTGGACTGAGCTTGCTCCCTGTTCTGAAGACACTGGGACATCAAAGACTTCATCTGCCAGTGCCTGCACTCTTCTGCTCAGAGTCTTGATTTGCTAAGTGGTGCCAAATCCAGTCCCTGGGCACTTAGAAGTGTAAGCTGGTAACCTGCAAATTCACGCACAGCTGTGTGCAACAGAACAAATCGACACACGGCCTGTGGCTGAAAATTTGATGCAGCACCTGCCTCACAGCTAGAGAAATAATGCAATGCCTGTTCTCACCGCTGACTCTTCGCACAGCATAGCAGAAATTTCCATGCACAGATCCTGAGCATCAAAGTATCAACATCCCTGCACGGACTCGAGACTGCACAGTTGGAATCGATGCATGGCCTCCCTTGTGAGGAAAGAATTGACGCCCGGCCTACGGTGTGGGTAAAGGATTGACACACGGCCTCACTTGCGAGTAAAGAAATCAGCACATTGCTTGCTTTCTGACACACAGTCGCCATTGTGGCTTTATTTTTGGCGCATACCAGATACTTTGTGTTAAGCAATGCATCCATTGATTTCTATGGATTAAGACTTTTTATTTTTAAAATTCATATCTTTGCTTGTGTATGTTGGATTTTTGTTGTTTTAGTCTTGTTTAATTTAGATAAATATTGGCTATTTTTAGTTTGTGTCTAAGCGTCCGACCTAGTGTATACTTGAGGATACTTATACTTTTGGCATAAAGCGATTTCTTTTGTTTAAAGCAGTGTCCTTTAAAATTCTTGCTCACTAGTGGTCAGTACTGCCTTTATCTCCCTTCTTTTTCTGTTTCAGAGCAGTGACTAACTACTGTATTGTTCCACTTTGGTTTCTTTATCTGTTGCTGTGCCGGACTATTTTTGACATTTCTTTGGTGCTCCATTTTCACTGTGGGTGCTTTAGGCTGGTGGCTGCCTGCGTTTTATTGCAGCATTCTGTTCCTCCCACCTCCTCCCATGTAGCTGACATTTGTTTTTGCTTTATTCCAGTGCTGTCCTCGTTTAACTCCAGGTCCTAAAGTAAGCTTATTCTATTAAGCAAACACCCGGTCATTTAGCTCACTGCTCACGAAAGCCACAAAATGCCCTTGCAGTGGATCGCAAAGAATCTCTCTCTCCAGGGCCCCACTCTGCCAACACTTGTGACATCGCACACAGGGAATTGCTTATCTCCTTTATTAGGGCCATACATCTTCTTAGGCTTCTACTCTGCTAACTTCGTTAGAGCTTTGTTGAAATGGGAGGCAAAAATGCTTTGCACTTGCACAACAACATTTTCAGCTAATTAAAGTACTGAATCCTCCATTATGTAAAAAGCGCATGTTTGTTAAAGCTGTACTGGAGTTTCTTCTAACTTGCACGAATTCCAAAAGTTACCCTGACCCGCGTATATTAGAGTAGTATATGGAAGAGAGAAACTTGGGAACTTCAGAGCCAACATCTCAAACTCTGTATTGGTCTTGAAACATGCAGTAGAAATATTTCTAAACAGGCAGAACGGGATGCGCAGATCTGTGCTGTATTGAACCACAGCAGTGAAATTTGACAGATCGAACATTCACTGCATGTGTTTAAATGTATGATTAAAGTGCTTTGTCCCTCCTTGTTTTCCATTCCAGATGTGGTTTGAGTCAGGTGACGTGGGAAATGAGAAGATGGGATAAGCTCAGATGCCAAATACTCAGTCAAGAGTCGCACCCTACCCTCGCCTTTCGAGCAGGGTGGGCTGGCTATGACAGGGTTCCATCTTAATTCCACCTCACTATGATGCACCCTAGCCCCTATGTCCAGCAGATACCGGATTCTCATTAGACCCCTCTATCAGAGTACTCTGATGTCACGGGCCAAAGATTGGAATATCTGGATTTGTTTTGGTTAAGAACACACCGGAGTTCACCAAGGGCGGTGCAATAGGATGCAGTTTTTAAAGGCTGGGAAATGAGCCATCAGGATAAGGGCCAAAGAAATCTCAGCAGTCAAGCAAATGCTTCCTGAACTCCATGCACCCCTCTGCCTTGAGCCCCCATCCCTCGCCTACAACTCAGAGGTCCGTATCTGCCTGTAAGGATACCTATGTCACAGTAATACGGGGGCAGTTTCGGAGCAAATCCATCTTTTGCTGTGCTAATCACCCTACACATGAAGCGTCACTGCAACAGTGCTCTGTTTTATGCAGCTATCACTGTTAAGTCGCGTGTTTATTTAGCGCTGCAATTAACAGGCTTTACAGTTAACTGACATGTTTCTGCTCATTTTGGTAGCAATGCAAGAACAAATATGAAGTCAAACCAGTAAATTCTCACAGTGAAGAAGTCAATTCGCACTGTGCAAACATTCAAGCAAGTAGGTGTATTCTAAAGGACAGAGTTTAGAACTGAGAATCAGGTTTGAGTCCCGGTGTCTACTTCACACCCCGTGATTCTAGTCAATTCAGTTCTTGTCCCTATGCCTATAAAAAAATATAAATCTGACCTTGTGTAATGTAATCTGCATCTTATGTAAAGCACTCTAATCCCTTTGGTCCACGTTCGCCCTATATAAAACTGCAAAAAGGAGAGAAAAAAACACTTGTCATATATACACACCACTTCATGTAGACAGTGCCTCATCAGATGAGATAGCAGCCCTTGCAAGGAATCCATTTCCAACCTCGTGACTGGGCTCTGATTTAGCACATTCCAAGTTTATAGCCTCTCTTGAATATTAAGTGCATAAAAAAAGCTTAATTTGAATTGCGTGGGAGGGGGAGGCTGGAAAGGGCAGTAAGGCCAAAAGACATATGCCAGAGTTGTATCCTGGGTAGAAGTAGCTGTCAGAAGGCAAGGATGGACAGAGCTGGACAAGGTCACGCTTTTCCTCCACATCCAGCAGTGCTTCAGGGCAAACAGCTAATGGACACACAAGAATATGTTAACGACTTGGTCAAACTCAGAGGGTAATCATTTTTGTTTACAAGGCACGTAGACACGTGGGAGGCATTAAAGAAATGAGTGCAAATGGTGTTTGCCCCAATCAGCACTCATTCATGGTTTCCACTGGCACTTACCTCCAGCTCATAGCTGGTGTTAGATGTAAATGCAAAATAATAAACATTGGTTGTTAACATACAGGATAGGCACAAATAGCATGTGTGCATGCTGGCCCCATTCTTTTTCAGGATCTGTAAATCTGGTGCTCAAATACCAGGGGGGGCAGATTTATTATTTGTTAGCGCTAAATAGTGCCCTAGTGCAAAGCTGTGTGTGATATTTAGCATAGTTGTTTTACTGAAAGGATACTTCAAAGTGCAAAATACTTAGACTGACTTTAAAACTTTCCACTCATTGTATGTTTACTGTATAGCGCAGTGCACATGCCATTTGTGTAAAATGTTATGAAGAATGTCCGCCTCGAGGATTCTTTAATTTTTGGTGCAAAGTTCTGTCTACCAATTTTAGTAAATAATGCTTTGCCTCAAAAAACATGATGAGAGTATGGGTGCACCCTCTTGACGCATTGTATCACAAAGCAGCACAAAGTGCTATTTCCGTTACTTTTAAGCCTACTTTCTGTATTGGATAGCAAATACTTTATCAAAGTACCCAACTTTAGTTATCAAGACTGTGGGTGATTTTAGATCTTTCATTACTTTGAGAAATCTAAAAAAGGGCTTAGAGTCCACCTATGATTTACGATTGGTTGGCTTCATTGTCACTATTATTTCCTTGCTTCTCCTTGGTCAGCATGTGTCGGTTTCACTTTCTCTCTTTGGGTGTTTATCTCTTCGATGTAGTATCAACCAAGTCCTGATTAAAGCCTTTTTTAGAGTCCTACTGCTGATCTCACTTGGATCCAAGCACTTTTAGGTAGAGCATAGCAGCGCACAAGCATATTGGTATCTATGTGGGCTTTCAACCACGGCTACCTCACCCCCATCACTTTCACTCTATTGTGGACTTGCCTTTCAAAAATCCTCTGTTGATATTTGTAAAAGCTTTACTTTTGTCCGGCCTTGGGGCGGTTTTGTTACTGCCTTGGGACCGAACCTGTTTCATGGATAATTGCACATTTGCTGATACGTTTGACTGCGAGTAAACTTCTTTTTCCTTTTGTGTCTCTGCTTCACACTCACGGTCCTGGCAGCCGTGGCACTTTGACTTGACTAGCTTATGTAAACTGTTTTACTTTTCATTTTCAATGTATGTGGCAAGAAAAGTCCAGTTCGGAATTTACAATGCAAAAATCTCTAGCTCAAGCAAACACAAGATCCATTGCATTGCCATGCTTGTTCTAAACTAGTGTGGAGTCCTTTTGTGGTCTTTTCACTGTGTTACTGTGTGTGTTTTGTACAAATACTTTACACATTGTCTCTGAGATAAGCCTTACTGTTTGTGCCAAGCTACCAAGGAGGTGATCAGGAGTTATCTGAGCTGTGTATCTCCCTTACCTGGCTAGAGTGAGTGTCCCTGCTTGGACAGAGTGCAAACTGACTGCTCTTGCAGTTGCCTTTTTTCTTTTACCTGTTTATTCCTTTTTCCTGCTCATTCCTTTTTTCCCAATTTCCAAACCCGCCTGGTGCCTGTCTTCCCACCTCCCACCTAGCCCTGCCCACTTCATCCCAAAGCACCTCGCTCCTCATAGAACCTACATAATGGAGGCTGCAGTGTGGCTGTGCCACTAGTGCACCAAAGGTGTGCCAAAGGCAAGGCCGTCTGCACGTGTCCTGGCTCCCCTGGCTCGTCAAACCCATGAAGATGCACTGCCACTGACCTCTGAACCCTGTGCCCTGGTTGCACCAGCAACCACTGCCACTGCTCATCCCTGCGTACCCCTAGAGGATCAACACTGCTGCCTCATCTTCAGCACCAAAGCAACCAACCCACTTCACACATTTACAGAGACCACCACAACACAATTTCAGTGCATCTTACTCAACACACGTTCGCTAGTTAAACACATCACCAAGATCTGGGACATGATCTCCTCCCTCACCCCGGACTTCATCTTCCTCACAGAAACATAACTTAACCCCACCTCTGCACCAGACATCGCTGCCACCATCCCTGTAAGTTACAAGATAACTCACTGGGACTGAACCATCAAGCACAGAGGCAGAATCACCATAATCTTCAGGGACACCATCTGCTGCATGGCATCCCCTGATGACCCGACACTGGTAATGGAACACCTCAACTTCCAATTTCACACTGAGGGAAAATACACCATCAGAGGCACCCTTGCCTACAGACTACCAGGACCATGCCCCAGCTTCCTGGAACTCATTGCCCTGCAAGCAATCAACTCGGAGCACTGCATATTCCTAGGGAACTTCAATGTCCACCTCAACAACCAACTCCAGCAACAACTATTCCACTGGCCTCCTGGAAAGTTTGAACAACATCGGCCTCAAGCAGCTCATCACTGACCCTACTCACATCACAGGACACATGCTCAACCATATCTTCACCTCCAGCGACAGAGACAGGTACATCCACACCACAAGGTCTCTGCTATCTATGAAAAATTCAAATGCCAACCCTCCACTGCAGACAGCATCAACCAGCTGACATGCACAAACACAAACCCTGAGTATCTTCTCACCTGCTGGGAACTCTTCACTACTCAACACACTATCTACATCATGAACTCTGTACACTTGGGAGCACCCATGGACCCTTGCACCCACCAGGTATTCAACCTCGGAAGCAAGACTTCGATCACTTCCACCTCCTCCCCGTAGGTCTGGAAACATACTGAGGTGAGGCCCTCCTGAAAAAAAAACATCTGCTGACCCGGCTGAATTGGGCCGTCTCTCTGCTCCCCCTATCCAGCAAATGTCCTCGAGAAAGCAATCAACCAGCAACTCACCCAACACCTAGACACCTAGAAGACCACAACCTCTTGGACCCCTCCCAATCCTGATTTTGAGCAAACCACAACACTGGGGATGGCCTGTTTGCAGCAACAGATGACATCAGAGCCCTCCTGGATCATATGGGAAACAGCAGCCCTTATCCTCCTGGACCTGTCTGCCGCATTTGACACCATCTCCCCCCACATCCTACTCAACAGACTCCACCACATTGGAATTCAAGGAAATGCCCTCAAATAGATCGCCTCCTACCTCACCTGTAGAACCCAAAGGATCAGTTTCCACAGTTCACCTCAGAGCCCAAGAAGTTCATCTGTGGAGTCCCCCAAGGTTTGTCCCTCAGTTTGACCATCTTCAACACCTACATGACCACCCTGGCCATCACCGTCATCAAAGGGACTCAACATCATCTTCTACACCGACAACACACAGCTCATCTTCCTACTGTCCGAAGATCCCTCCACCACAAAAGCTAACTTCCACATATGCATGATGAACATAGCGGAATGAATGAAGGACAACTGTCTAAAACTCAACACTGAAAAAATGGTATCCTCATCTTTGGGAACAACACCTCACCATGGACTGACACATGGTGGCCGCAGAGCTTGGCACACTCCCTGTCCCAACAGATCATGCCTGCAACCTTGGAATCATACTGGATAGCAAACTACCTATAAAGAAAAAAGTCGATGCAGTCTCATTGGCCTGCTTCCACACCCTTCGCATGCTCCGCAAGAACTCGGGTGGCTCCCAGCAGACACCAGGAGGACCGTCATGCATGGCCTCATCACCAGCAGACTGGACTAGACTATGGAAACACTCCCTACTTCGGAATAACAGTACGCCTCCTGAAGGGACTCCAGGCAATCAAGAATTTAGAGGCAAGACTCGTACTCGACCTCCCCAGAAGGACCCACATCATACCCCAACTCAAAAAACGACACTGACCCCGATTCTGAAGAGATGCTACTTCAAGATACTGACCCATGCCTATAAGACCCAACAACGGATACATCAATAAATGCCTGGCCTTCCACCAATTGACCAGACACCTCCGATCAGCTTCCCTCTCCCTCGCAGACACCCCACGGATTAGTCAAGCCAACACCAGATTGCACTGTTTCTCGCACCTGGCAGTCAAGGGTTGGAACAACCTTCCCATGCACCTCAGGACCACACCATAACTCCAGCAATTCAGAAGCGAACTAAAGTCCTGGATTTTCGAATGATCATTCCTCCACACAGCAGCAGTCAGCTCCAACGCCTTGAAACCCTCACGGGTGATTTGCCATACTCTATACATTTTTGATTGATTTACTAATTGACATATAATATGATCCATTCACAATATATACTTCTAAGGTCACAACAATGATATTTAGATTAACTACTGGGAGACTCTTTGTGTCTTTACTTGACAAGGTAGAATACTTCAGAAGCATACCAACTAAGTGGACTATCATGGGAAGACTATGGACTAGCCCACTTGAGATTGCAGATGAATTTGCCTCTTTTTTATGACACTTAACTTGTCCTAGGCTTCATATAATGAAATGAAAGAATTTATGCAAAACCTACAACTGCAATGTCTCAAACACAAACAGAGAGATACTTTTTAGGCAGAAATTCTGAGGAAGAAATATCCTTTGCAATTGATAAAATGCCTACAGTCAAAGAACCGGAAAAGGTGGGTTACCCCCAGAATTCTCTAAGATTAATAAAATTAATAAAAATTAATAAAACCATTATAGTACCATTGTTACACAAAGTATGCTTGAAAGCCCTGGAGATGAATAAGCTGCCAGCTAAATGTAGTAGAGTCAAAATATTACTGATCTTTAAATCTTGTACACGTCATGTAAAATGTGCAAACTACAGGCCGATTTCTCCCATAAATTCTGGCATGAAAATCTTAGCCAAAACATTGGCCAATAAGCTTAAGAGGTACATCACAGAGCTAATCCATCAAACACAAATGAGTTTTGTGCCAGGATGCTCTTTGACTAAACACCCAAGAACACTTTCTTGCATGCTATGGCAAAAGATAAAACATATCATTGGGTGGTGATCAAGCATTTGATTTTACATGATAGCTGATTGAGATTGTGAAATACATTTACTGCATTAGTCAATTTGTTGTTCAGCAAACCAACAGCAACAGTAAATTGTGGCAGATATGTTTTAGAATCTTTCAACAGGGGAACCAGATGGCATTGCCTCCTATCTTCACAATTATTCCTAATAGGCATAGAGCCACTAGCCACTGCCATAAGGTCAGATTATAGGATAAAATTCAGTTACACTGTAGCAAATGAAAACAAAGTGTTTATGATATGCTAATGATATTTTAATAACACTTTCTAGCCCATCAAATTCTATACCAGTAATAGTATCTGTACTTGCTGAAAAATGGTTTGGTCTAAGTGTTAAGGCTATCAATGACCATAAACATGACTAAGGCTTCAATAGGTACCTTGGACCTTAAATGGACATCACTTAAACTGAAATATTTGTGGATATACATAAATATATTACTGGACAACGTGGTTAGATACATCATAGACCTGCTAATGGACAAATTGACAACAGATCAGTTAAAGTGTCCCAAACTCCAAATCTCACTCTGGGGCAGAGTACAGTTGATGCAAATGAATAACGCTCACAGAGGTATTTATATTTTTGGAATGCTTCTGCTTTAACTTACTATACCCCTTACCCAATCCAGGGACAAACATGTCAAGACATTTGTGTGGGGAGGGATGTGCCCACAAATTACAGGTGGACACAAAGGTGAGTGGCCTTAGACTTTCCAAATGGAATTCTATTAAAGTGTCTATTAAAGTGTCTAAAAAATTGTCACAACAGTTTACATGTTAAACACACAGAAATACCAATATGGGTTCATTTCGAAAAGCACATTTTAAACTATGTGGGAAGTCTACTAATATTTTTGTAGGAAATATGCACAAACAAGATGCAAACAACTCCATACAGTATGTCACTCAACATGCTTGGAACAGGGTATACAAATTTCTGGTAACTGTGGCAAAGTTACATGTTAATGTTACCCTCTCAAAAACAGGGTGATGCAGATTGGTGAGGAAGAAGTTGAATCGTCAGAGTGGAATAAGAAGAGTAGAAGACACTTAGAAGATACAACAACAAACTGCGACATCAAACCATTGTGGTCAGGGTGCTACAACATAAACTTGAGCTAATAATATCACAATATTGATGATGGATCTAACTGTCCCAATTTTTTACAAGATGATCGGGAAAGCATAATATAAATCCCCCACAATCACCTCTTGCCCCCACCTACACATTTGGAAGTATCAAAACTGGACAGTCTTGTTGTTGTATGCAGCCTCAATAAGAAATATTTAATTGGAAATCTCAACTAAGCTGAGGCACTGCTGGGAAGAGAGAATTGTTAAACAAAGTTTGGGAATTATCAATGATAGAGGGTGGCAATAACATATAAGATACAAACAGTGATGGATGGAATTCTTCGAATAATCTCAGCCACTGCTGATCACTCAGGCCCCATTTGAATATATCATTATTTTGTACACCATGCCACCTCAGTGTGGATTCAGCTATACATGAATCAGTCTTGACCCTGCTTTAAGCGGAACAGTTCAGCCCGGACTGCCAAACCAGATCCTTCCTGAATTGGAGCACAAGCACCCCATGACTGTTTTTGCCCTAGCTATTAACTCATCAGCTGGGTACAGCTTGGTTCCAATGACATAGTGTGCACAGAATCCATGTTTGGGAATATCCATGGTACTTAAAGTGACGCAATGAGTAAATTGAAAAAGTGATGGATGGAATGCTTGAATTAATCTCAGCCACTGTTAATCACTCGGGCCCTATCTGATTCCATTGCGTTTTGGGTATGGAAGGTATGACGTATCACAAAGTTGAACTATAGGAAATACTTATCGCAAATTTTAAGGAAAAGAGGGTTACTTCAATGAGAACTTGCTGGGTAGTGGGGGGAACAATATTTAATGTATCACTAATTGAGCCTTGATGATGTTTCTGCAACTTAGGATATGATCTTTAAGTGTTATATTGCAACAATGTACAATAAATATATTGAAAAACACAATACAACAACAGTCCTAAATCAATTTAAAAAAAATTGAGTAAATTGTATTAAATAAAGTCATACCAGAACAGCAAAAATCTAATTGATAAAACTGGAGACCTTTAAAGTTTTAGGTAAGAATAACGACATGAAGCAGAAAGATGGGTATATTTCCTCGATGGACTGGGACAAAGTCTCAAATTCAAGCCAATCACAATGGATCACAGGCTGGGCACAGGGCCAAGTTTGGCCTGTTGTGGGTTGTTCCTTATGTCCTTGGAGTGAGGACTATGTAGTGCGGCTGTGTGAAGCTCGGCATTGCTCAGTGTCTGTTCCTATACAGCTGTAGCGCAAGGCTTTTAGGGGCTTTGTGTCACTCAACGTTGGCTCTGATTAAGTCCTAAACTGCATAGCAAGGCTTTGCAGGGCTTCACTCCCTCTGTATCCTTTCCAATGTAACTCTCAGCTGTACAGTGAGGCTTTGCATCACGCTAGATTTGATGAAACCTTAAATTAAGCAAGGAGGATTTCTCTATACTGCCAACCAGGAGCAGGGGAAGCACCTCTTGGGGATCAGGGACTCGCTCCAGCAGCAGGCTCTGGCAGGTCGAGTTGCAGGTCCAGGCAGGTCCAGTTGCAGTAGAATAGCTTAGCAGTTGCAGGGAGGCCTCTGAAGCTTCTTGTGTCCCTGTAGCTCACACAGGAGGTCAGCCAACTGACTTTTGGAGACACTCTGGGTAACCTGGAATGAAGGCAAGCAGTTCCAACCTTCCTTCTCAGACACCAAGGCAACCCTTTAAGCAAAAGGGCAGGGTAGCCCTGCTTCTTTAATTTTCAAAGGTCCAGGAATGTTCAGAAGAGTGGCTCTGGAGGTCCAATATTTATATCTGGTGCCAGCCTTTGTGGGGATATTCCCTATAATACCCCCATATCAGGATCGTGAAAGTTCTTCCCCTTACCCTGTCAAGGCTCCAACCTGCCTTAGGTGACAAATTAAATTGTGATTCCAGAGATAGCAAGCTTGAAAAGGATATCTCTTCCAGAATGCAAATTACACTTATAAAGTGTAATAAGGTAATCCCACTATTGTCCTGCTGAAGAGCTAGGCCTTGCTGTAGTGAAAACAAATTTGGTAATTTTTCACTACCAGGACATGTACAACCTAAAAGTACATGCACTGCCATTTCAAAACAGTGCACCCTGCCCTCTAGGTAGTTCAGTGCCTACCTTAGGGGTGACATATATGTCTCAAAAGTGAAGGTTTGGCCCTGTAAGAAGAGATATTTTGCCAGGTCCACATGTCAGTGTAAAACTGCACATAAAAGCTCTGCAATGGCAGCCTCCAGACCTGGTTTAAGAGGTACTTAAGTAGGTGGGACAGCCAGTGGTGCAGGCCCACATGAACCATTTAATTTACAGGCTTTGGGCATAAGTACTACACTTTACTAGGGACTTAGAATTAAATATTTCAATTGGGGGTATACCAATATTACCATGTTTAGGGGAAGGAGCATAAGCATGTTAGCACTGATTAGCAGTGGTAAAGTGCACAGAGTCCTAAAGCCAGCTAAAACGAGTTCAGAAAAGTGGAGGAGGGAGTCTGGCAGGTTTACCAGGCATTGGTTAACAAACGTGACATTTTTCATGACCTGTTAAAGCAATATTAGGCCCTGGCGTCCTGAACTCACAATCTTGGCTTGCAAATTTTTGACAGTCATATGTAGTGTATCATTCTGCCATTATATATTTTCTGTCATTTCTTAAAACCCTGTGAAACATATTCCATGATGATTAAACCACTAAATATATTTCTCTTTTGGCTTCACAAACTATCAGAGTCTACAAGGATGCAGAGTGGCATCATTCGCAAGAGGATTCAGAGTAACTCCTAATCAAAGTAGTTTTTGACTCCTGGTCAGAAATGGGAGATACCAAGCATCCAGTGGACCTGAGTAATGTAAAGTTGAATGACTGAGCTGGTAAGTTTTCTTTAAATTTTCTTGAAGAGGTGTGACTGCAGCTTGTCGGAACTTGTCTTTGGAATGGGAATTCTTCCAGAGTTCCTCTTGAAAATCAGTGGAGATTGGATTGCCGAACCATTCTGTACAGTTGATCTGGATAGTCACATTTTCTGCTGCTGATGATGCGGAAAGATGGTAATGGTTAGATCACTCAGGGACTGGGAAAGTGAACCCAGAAGGAGTTCTTGTAGAAACATGAATGGATTGCAAGAAGAATGGGACATCCACACTTGCAAGAAAAACTGTTGCATGAAGACAGTGTCCGTCTTATGTCATCATCATTTTACTCCCTCGTGGGCCTTCAATGAATGTTTCATAGAGACAAGCCCGTTCTTCTTGCCATCCTTGACACACAGCAACACTCTCTCTGATGGCAGAGACAATACCTCATGGTTCCCATGATAGCCACTGAAAAAATAAATGACCAGGGAGGTTCCTCGTACCAATGTGAGCCATTCACACATTCTTAATGCAATTACCCATAAGGCTTGAATTAAATAAGCTGTTTGGGTGGTACTAATTGGCACTGAGGTATTTGATGTATTGAGATCCTATTATGTGTTAAGAACAGCAGAAATCTGCAGCTATTTTTAAGAAACTGTGATGTCTACAGCAGCCGCGCTAATTTGCTAGCTTGATATATCAAAGAGTTAGTGGAGGAAATATGGACATTGCGCCTCAGAAACTAGGAGCATCCACCATATGGTAATCCTGAGCTGAAATGTCTGTAGCTAATGCGCAAACGTGTGAAGATAATGAGTAGTATATGTCCTGTACACAGCGTGAATTATCAAAATACAGATTCCTGCATCAGTGTTCCTCTAATGCGCATTTGCAGAGTGGGATCATGCAATAGCCCCAGAATATATGAGGTTATACTGTGCTGCTCTATTTGTTTTGCTGTAGTTAGTGGTGGTATTGTAAAGCAGAAATATAGGGGGTGATTCTGACCGCGGCAGACGGCGGTCGCCGCCCGCCAAGCGGTTCCCGCCAAAAGACCGCGGCGGTCATTCTGGCTTTCCCACTGGGCTGGCGGGCGACCGCCGAAAGTCCGCCCGCCAGCCCAGCGGGAAACACCCTTCCCACGAGGACGCCGGCTCAGAATGGAGCCGGCGGAGTGGGAAGGTGCGACGGGTGCAGTTGCACCCGTCGCGAATTTCAGTGTCTGCAAAGCAGACACTGAAATTCTTTGTGGGGCCCTCTTACGGGGGCCCCTGCAGTGCCCATGCCATTGGCATGGGCACTGCAGGGGCCCCCAGGGGCCCCGCGGCACCCCCTACCGCCATCCTGTTCCTGGCGGGAGACCCGCCAGGAACAGGATGGCGGTAGGGGGTGTCAGAATCCTCATGGCGGCGGAGCGCGCTCCGCCGCCATGGAGGATTCTCAAGGGCAGCGGGAAGTCGGCGGTACACCGCCGACTTTCCGTTTCTGGCCACGGCTGAACCGCCGCGGTCAGAATGCCCAGCGGTGCACCGCCAGCCTGTTGTCGGTGCTACCGCCGACCTCCGCCATGGCGGTAATTACCGCCAGGGTCAGAATGACCCCCATAGTGTTTTCCCATGTAGGCAAAATATGGACTTGATTTTCAATTAACAACGATTAAAGCAGAATGGCACACTTTCAATATGTAAAATTGAGCTAAAGAATATTTTGGTATAGACTATGGACATCCTCATCACTTCCTGTTATGAGGCACACACACAGACCTACTATTCCTCACATCTAAGTATAAGTAACTTGTTTGGCCCTTTAGTAAATATTTTCTATCATAATAGAATACAAAATGTTGAAGTTTGAATCGGTTTATTGTGCGTTCATCCTCTCCATACTGAGCTGGTCCTTTGCGCCAAGACCTTTACCATAGAAATAATACTGAAAAACCCTTGCTAAACCAGACCCTTTTCATTATTGTGTTGCTTTACGTACAGACCTAATTTCAGCCCCTTTCCATTTCAACCTCAGGCTGCCAAAGACTGAGACTGGATCCATTTATTTGATACACCAATTTGTGACGGCTGCATGCCACTCATTCTCCTCGTTGACATTCGCTGCCCTACCACAGAAAATGATAACAACTTGTTTTTTTCCAGAAATCCAATTCCCTTAAGCATATTGTTTAGATATAGCGGTTTAGCAACCCTGTCGGCCAGCCTCTCATCCTCTTCACATGTTATACTTGTGAACTTACTCTGGGTTGCTAATGGTTTGCGCAAGAGATTGTCTGATACTGAAGATCCTGTTCTGTGATTTTCTTTAAAGAATCCTTGAAACAGAAGCAGGCATTCAGAATCATTATCCACTCAAAAAGAGACAGGCACATGACTGAACTCTAAACTACATCTTTTAACCGACAATACAAGACAGACAATTGTGCAGCAATAGAATAGAACAAGATTGAATTCAAAGCCAACCTACAGACCACAAATCTAAGTCAAGAAAAGCATGAGGGTGTTGTATGAGTAGTAATGTGAGCTTTCAGCAATCTGAGAACAGGGGTTGCATAATCTGACTGCCAACATATCAATTACGCATTAATTAAAGAATTGCTGTATATTGCAGGCACATTTTAATTTCTTCAGTGTTGATCAATTCGAGCTAAACTTGTCATTCACGTGTGTTTTACGTCGTCCAATTAAAGGATTCTGATTTACAATCTGCTCTTTATTCTCAATTTCCTGTAAAAACTAAGGCCCATATTCATACTTTTTTTAGTGCCGCATATGCGTCATATTTTGACGCAAAAGCGTAGCAAACTTACAAAATACAATTGTATTTTTTGAGTTTGCGCTGCTTTTGTGTCAAAAAGCAGCGCAAATAAGGCGCTAAAAAAGTATGAATATGGGCCTAAGTGTACCCAAATGTGTGTGTGCCAGCTATTCGATTCTTGCTTGCTTCTTTAGCGTGCTGGGACACACAATCCCATTTCTAAGAGAATTTAGCTGTTAAGACACACGTATTTTTCTTCTTATAACCAATTAAGGCGCCCTTGCTTTACTAAAATATAATCCTATTGTTGTTAAATATGCACTTTCCTTGATGGAAACTGTCCAAATGCAAACAATTTCAACGGGGCCTATAATTTACGTTTATCTGCAGCCATTGCTCTCCAGTCAATCAGGAAGGGTCTTCGGGTCTCCAAGTCCCACCACTGAAGATCTTCTGAATCGCCGCTACACGTTGTTTTGATTTGCCATGGTTTAACATCGAAGACCTGTTTTTATCTGACATTTTTTTTATCTTTCCACCCCTTTTTCCATCTTTTGGTGCAGCATTATCCAAGACCATCCCTCTTCATCCACTGGTCTTTTGATGTCCACGTTCTTTTCTCGCGCTCAACAGAATGTCAGTGGGTCAGCCCACTTTTACTAACTTCAGTGTGAATGATTGCATCCTTCCCTTTCACATGGAGCACATCGGCACAGAAACAATAGTTTAATTCAGTTCCAGGGGGATACACTGGCGAAATGTGATGTTTAAAACAAAAATATTGTTCATTTTTCCGATTTTTGTTTTTTAATACTGGCAAGGCCATGTCAAAACAAGCATTGGCAAAGCTAAAAGACTGGCAGCAAACTCCCGACTGATTGTCTTTGCCAATGTTTGTTGTGATGTTGTTCCTATTTCATTGTTATAATTTGTCATTTTAACTGTGAACCTTTAAGTTCATTATTTTAAAAAGGCATCTTTGCATTGGTTAGTTACTGGACTTTAACCACATACATTTTCTTCTGAGGAAGGCCTCACTGCTTGAGCCTCAAGTCGGAGATATCTATCTACTAAAACTTAACACTCCAACATTCCAATCCCCTGTATTGTTGTTCAGAAGCCAGGAGGTGACCTTGACGTCAATTACCTAACAACAGTAGCATCAAAAACCTAAAGTTATGGTCAGATTTAAGCTATTATTTTTGTGACAAATGAAATGGCTCTAGCTTCTCTACCAGCAATGCAATAAAAACAAATCTAAGGAAAGTTTTCTGAAACAAGGAGGAGGCAAGCGAAGCCGAGGCACGTCATAAGTGGGAGGACCCGCAGGATGACTACACGACTATTTCATTTTCCTCTTTTCCCTCCAGAGCCAGATTATACACCTCTGTCCTAAGTATTTGAAGTTATTTGGAAGAAAATTGCAATGTAAAGTGTTGGCAATGAAGGCAGCAGAGTAGAAAGAGAATTTCTGCTGAAATATAAGACCGAGGAAGGGAAATGGCTTTTATTCATGAAGAACTGACATACGGCCACGATTGAATGGGCCCGGCACATGGTTTACTTGTACTTCTCCCTCACAACAACTTTCAATGCAGGGATGTCTAGGCACGTGGAGGAGATTGTATCTTATTGCACGATGTCTCATCACTAGAGCTCATATGTCAGCATATACGGTACATTATTATTACACATCGCCATTTTGACCTTCCATTCTAACTTATGGTGTATTAATTGTGTATACATTTTTGGGTGATGATTCTTTCCTGTACCTATATAGATACCATGCCATACCCACGGCTAGCTTGTTCCCATGAAGCCTTGTCCTTACTAGAGGACATTAGCAGTGTTGCCCAGGTTATATTATTATTATAGTTACTCACACTGAGCATGTCAATACTTGATCACTGAGTGCCACGTCACCTTCAAGACCAAGTTTTGTTATATAAGTTTTGATCCCGAATTTAAGTTTGTTAGCGCACCTGGTCTTTAGTAAGTAAACTTACAAGGAGACGTGAATAGGCTGATGAAACTTTTGGATCGCATGGAGTATCCTAATCACGTAGTGACCAGTGGCATCAATAATCAATGTAATCCATCAATAACCACTAAGAGAATCATTAGTTGTTAGATAAAATATAACAAAAATCTATGAATAACCACAACTCAATAAAGCGTTTAACAAATTTTATTTCCCTATTGATTACAATTCTAATGCATTTGGTTAACTCAAACTTTATTTAATCAACTCAGAATTAGTTCATTAGTGACCACCAATAACACAATCTAATAAGAACTTGAGTAAATATATGTTCAAAAGCCTCATCATAAGCCAACAAAGAAGAATATGTCAAAATGAATAGCAGAGTTCAGCAAAAAGTTGGTCAATCATTTGTCACTGTCGTCACCCATAGAAAACCTGCCTAACCCAGATTAGCATCAGCATGTGGGACTTCATGCAAAAACAATTTAGAAAACATGAATTTGGAAAACATCTAGCTAGAAGAAAAACTATAAAACAGCGCAGTTTGTACCTAGAAGAAAAGGCACAAAGTTAATCAGTCACATTGTCATAGCTACCTATCTACGGAACGGATCAGCAACAAAGTCAATCTTTGTCTTCAGGTCATCAATTGATCAGCAACACATCAGGCTCTCAAGAAACTTGAGCCCAATGACAGAATCTCGAACCACGTCTCCTGACATCATCAATTCTCCCCTCACATCTCTTGCATGTAATCTTTTATTACAGTTTTGAGTCCATCCCCTAATTCCTAATTGGTTCACCAATTATGACCCTAACCAATAACATTTATTTTACAAATCTATAAATTCTAAGATTTTGCCATTCTCAGTTTATGGATTGGTTCACTGTAGGATGTCCTCATCATCCGGCTCTTTAGGTATCGAAAATGTTGCATGTTCCTCTTCAGTCAATGCTTTCATTGTTCAAGTCCATTCAGCCTACTCTACACATAATTGTATCAAATTGACTTAATCATCTCCTGTCCGCCGGTACATTGCAGAAAATTATAGCTGAGCACACAGTTCACGGTCGGGTTATAGGCATCAGCAACTTCTACAGTGCACAGTTCTTAATTCTGCTTCTGTATGAGGCCTGGAAAAACTAGGCCACCGCTGCGGCTAAGTTAATTCTACAAATTAATACAAAACATAGGTTATCCATCTCAATATGACATATTACTACATTAGTCTTTTACATTTTCATTATTTCACAAATTTTTGGTCATTTTAGTTCAACTCTCGTATAGGTGGCTGTCATTCTACATGGGCACATTTTCAAACGTGCACATTATGTCCTCTACTATTAATTTCTCTACAAACATTTCGTTAATCAAGACACATAAACATTCATTAATAATTTTCTAATTAGCATATCTGCGTCAACAGGTTGATTGACTCATTGTGTTCTTTTTTCCGCAGGTTTTCTTCTACATTAAACATTTCAATAGTAATTTTGTTGAGAGTAAGTGACTCGCTTTTCTGCACACACATTTTCAGACACACTGTGCTCTTTGTAGTGTAGTTTAGGAGAAGTGTTTTTGTGTTATTTGGTCCTGATGATGCGCCGCTTGATCCTCATGGACACTTCAGGCGTGAAACATGTTGGCCCATTGTGATGGTTGAAGGTAACTTTTTCACCCACCTCCGTTTTTTGTCAGTAGAGTGGTTAAGCATTACCTCTTGTTCACTCCCTGGTATTCTATTGACCTTGACCAAGACCATACTTTGATCAATAAATTGTAGGTTTTTTTGAGGGTTCTTGAAGCAGTTTTATATTTTTTCTCTCTCCTACTCTTTCCTTGCGTGCAGGTTTAACCTCATTCCTACATTCTATAATCATGGCACGGATTATCAGTGAAGATCTCCGGCAAAGCGTCCCTTTATGGTGGTCCTGTCAGACACTGCGGCACCAGTCTGACAAGGAGCAAGCCCTATGATGAAGCATGACATCCATTGGATGTGTGAGGGCATTTGATTCTAGAGATAGAAGTGCCTAGTGGATTCCTTGCTTTTCTTGGAACGGTGCGCTCTTATGTATTAGGATCATTATTAGGGAGGCTGTACACTGGACCATTAATCTCCCTGTCCCTCTTTATGATTGTATAAGTACTTTTCAATGCCAAGTCAAAGTAGCAGGTCTGACAATGGCAGACCTGAGATATGTGGGTGACACAACCAGTGCTGCAAGCCCACTAGTGGCATTTAATTACAGGCCCTGGGCATATCTAGTGTCCGCTACTAGGCATGTATTGGTAAGATAAATATGCCAATTGGGTAAGAGTCAATGTTACCATGCTTTAGGGAGAGCACATGCACTTTAGCAGTGGCACATCTATGACCTGTCCTAGGGAAAAGTACTTGCCAAGCCTTATATTCCCCTTTGCTTAGACATAGGTCACCCCTAAGGTGGGCCCTAGGTGACCCATAGGGCAAAGTGCTATGTAAGTAAAAGGCAAGACGTGTACATGTCCTGGTAGTGAAAAACTCCCAAAGTTGTTTTTCACTATTGTGAAGCTGGTTCCTCTCATAGGCCAGCATTAGAGATCTCCGTATATGTTTATAAGCGATAATTGCTGATCTGAGAGGGGAACTTGTGCAGTTCAAAACCACTCTTTGAAGTTTTTTCCACTTTAAAGGCACTTTTGGGTGTATATATACTGGGTCTGTGACACCATCAAATCAGACACTTCTGATCTGAAACTGGACTCTGTCAGTGGGACTGGCTTGCTGCCCAAAGAACTCACCTGGACTGCTTAGCTGAAAGGACTGCTCTCATACTTATTGCTCTTCTGCTTGCTGGCCCCTGACCCTGCTGGAAGGACTCCGTCTTCCTCCACAAGTGCTCTCCAAGGTCTTGGATTGAGCTTGCCTCCTGTTCTGAAGTCTCAGCACCAACAAAGACTTCATCAAAGAGAAGAAAACCTGCATGCATTGAAAAATCAACTCAGCACCTGCAGAAATCGATGCAGCGTCTTCGTCTTGGATGGAAAATAACTGCATCACCTACTCTATTGATGTAACACCTGCAGAACTTGACATAACACCTGCCTAATGGCTGGAAAATCACTGCCTCACCTACCAGATCGATGCAGTGCCTGCTCCTTTCCTTTTTACTGGTGTGTTCTGGATTTTCAATGTATCGTTGCTGGGCATCAAAATAGCCCTCATTGCAGTGAGGAACCCAGGCTGCACTCCTGAAAATCATCGCATCGCCTTGCAGCGTAGAAAGAAACAATACATTGTCCTTGCTGCATCGAAAATTTCAATGCATCACCTTACTTTTCAACGGATGTCCTCCTCTGTGGCGCCTTTATGTTGTTATTTTTGACGCATCCCGTGTACTGTGTTAAAAGGATACAACCACTGATTCTTAAGGATTGAGACTCATGTAAACCTTTAAAAGGTCATTTCTTGACTTGAGCATATCAGATTTATTTTCATTTTTGGTCTAATTTTATTCATGTAAATATTATCTATTTTCCTATACCGTGGAGTACTTTTTGTGGTGTTTTCAATGTTTTACTGTATGACTTATTGCACAAATACTTTACACATTGCCTTCTAAGTTAAGCCTGCATTCTCCGTTCAAAGCTACCAGAGGGTGAACACAGGACATTTTAGGTTGTGTGGTGACTATTTTGACTAGGACTGTGGTCCCTACTTGGCAGGGGTGTATGCCAACTAGAGACCCAATTTTTAACACCACTCCAGTCACAGTACCCTCAGCTTTGCCGGAAAGATTTTTCGGGGATAGTAATAAATTCAATGCTTTCTAAAGTCAGTGCCAGTTGCAAATTCTTGTTAAACCAGGAGTGTTTCCTTCAGACACAGTTAAGATTGTCTTTATCATATGCTAACTTGGTGGCACAGCTACTAACTGGGCTATTTCCCTCATTGGAATAATGATCTGATCTTACATCATTTCGAAACGTTTAAAGAGACGATGCGCTATCACTTTGCTTAACACACCACTTTTCAGGCTAGTGATAACAAGTTATTAAGCTTACGGCAGGGCTATAATGGTCTTCTGAATTACATTACAACTGTTTTTAGGCTAGTGACATAAACCTAGTGGCCAGAAGAAAAAAGAACCCCTGAAAGATGACTTAAAATGTTCCTTGGCACACATTGTGGATCTTCTCTCAGATTGTTCCTACTTCATTTATTTAGTTGTCCAGTTAGATTACAGATTAATGGAATGCTCTTGGGCAGAACTTAAATTATTAGTAATACATCCTGAGCCAAGAGATTCTGAGTTCAAGAAACAAGATAATTCAGAACCCATGCAGATGGGGAACTTGCGTAGACCTCTAACTGCAGAAGAAAAGTACCTGAGAAAAGGCTAAATTTATGTCCATATTGTGGCAAGGAAGGGCACTTTGCATGTGAGTGCAGTGCCAAAACAAAAGAGATTCAAAAGAATGTTGTGGCAATATCTGATTTGATGCCAGAATACTAAAGAGTCTGGCTGACATAGAGGTCAATCCATCAGGTATGGTGTTAGGACAGATCCCCCAGTACTTTGCAAGCACTTCAAATAAAGTCCCACATAATTTTTCAGTTCTAGTCACTGTAATACTTTCACCCTATCAGCAAAAGGTATTACCTATACTTAGATTCTGGGGCTACTGGAGACTTCTTAGTCCTAGCCTTGGCTAGTTCATTAAATATTCCACGTGTTAAGAAATGCGAACCTGAACCAGTTAAAGCTGTAGATGGTTCTGAGCTCTCTTCTGGATTGATAACCTATGAAAAAGCCCATATAACGTTAGTATGTGAGTATGGGCATACAGAGACTTGACCTTTAATCTCATTGACATTCCCATTTTGGTGGAACATTATGGGTTCCTTGGTTTCAACTTCACAATCCCTTCATTGGTTGGTCCCTCCACCTTGTCATCCTGGGTTTCCACTATTGTTGAACCCATTCTTGCAAAGAACTGCAGGAAGTTTTATCTCCTTTGGCATGCGCAGCCCTAAAACCAGAAGTCATGATGCAACTTCCTGTAGAATATCAAGATTTTTAGAATGTCTTAGGTGAACAAAAAGGTATGTAATTACCTCCTCATAGGGAATATGACTGCTGCACTGATTTATTTCTGGGCGCAGCACTCCCTTGCAGCTGTGTCAACACTCTCTATGTAACCTGAGACAGCACACTTAAAAAAATACTTAGATGAGTTACTATTCCTGGGTTTCATCCGTCATTCTACCTCCCCTGCATCTTCATCGCTCATCTTCATACCAAAGAAGAATGGCGAGTTACGGGCATGCATTGTATAGGGCATTAAAAAAGGTCACAGTAAAAAACAGATATCCATTGCCCTTAATCCTAGTCTTGCTCGATCAGGTTCGGAAATCCACGGTGTACACTAAACTAAACCTGCCTTGTGCATACTAACTCATTCGTGTGAAGGAAGGAAGGCGATGGGTGGAAAATGGCCTTCTGAACCAGGTTTGGGTTATTTGAATATACAGTCATACCATTTGGGTTATGTAATGCCCTGATGCATTTCAGTATTTTATAAATTAGGTTTTACAAGATATACTGGATGTTTGCGTGGTAGTATACATTGACAACATACTCACGTATTCACAAGACATGACAGAACATGTAGAACATTATGGGCCTGATTCTAACTTTGGAGGACGGTGTTAAACCGTCCCAAAAGTGGTGGATATACCACCTACCGTATTACGAGTTCCATAGGATATAATGGACTCGTAATACGGTAGGTGGTATATCCGCCACTTTTGGGACTGTTTAACACCGTCCTCCAAAGTTAGAATCAGGCCCTATGTCTGTTGAATTCCTGGGATGCATCTTATCCCGGGAAGATGTAAAGGTGGGTAAGAAAAAGGTTCAGGCAATATTGGACTGGCAAGCACCAACCACAGTAAAATATACTTAGACTTTCATGGACAACATATCACCCATTTTTTTATATTGTGAGTCCTATCACAAAACATTCTACATAAAAAGGTGCCTTTTTCTATTGTCCCATGGAGCCAATGAAGCATTTAATTTACCTAAGGATAAATTTACCATGGCCCCGGTACTAAAACATCCTGATCCTACACTGTCTTACTTTGTAGAGTCTGACACCTCCCGGGTAGCATTAGGAGGTGTTTTGTCACAACAAGATAGCAAAACAGGACACATGCACCCAGTTGCCTTCTTTTAAAAAAAATTACCAGCTGAACAGAACTATACAATAGCAGAACAACAATTATTAGCCATTAACTAATGCTTCCAGGAGTGGCAGAAGTAGCTGCTGGAGCACAACACTCAATCACTATTTACACTGATAATAAGAGTCTTCAGTTTCTAGGGTCATTAAAGGTACTGACTCTAAGACAAGTATGGTGGTTATTGTTTTTCAGTGAATACAATTTAATGATCACCTATCGTTCAGGTATACAATAGACCAAAGCTGACATGATATCCAGGTGGGTTACTCTGGTCAGAACCTACAAGAGCTTACACCTCAATACATCATTGCTCCTGAACACATCATAGGTCTTTGTGAATGTTAGAAATGGGGTTTCTGGTTGGCTAGGGTATGCACCTCAGCCAGGCAGAACTTACCCACTCTAGTCAGGGCAAGGGAGTTACACGTCCAAGATAACCCCTGCTCACCCCCTTGGTAGCTTGGCACGAGCAGTCAGGCTTAACCCGCAGGCAATGTGTAAAGCGTTTGTACAACACACACAACACATGTGACGCAATATCCCTACCACAAAGGAAACACAACACCAAATTATATGAAAATATACTGTATTGTACACAAGGCAATTATCAGACCAAACATCACATATCAGTACTATCCTGCTACCTTAGCAGTTGTCAGAACGTTACACATTAGTTACTCTGCAAATTAGCAGTAGTCACACATAACACATAGGTTACTCAGTATTCTGCATCATAGGCAGTAGTCAGGAAACACGTTATCACATTAGAACACTTGTCATAAGAATATCATAAAACGCCCATAGTAGGAACATTAGAAAACATATGGCAAGTTAGGGAAACATATTAGCAAGTCATGCCCATAAGAGGAACATTTGCATACACATATGTAAAAACATCAAACGTAGGTAGGTAATATATGAATCAAACAAAAGTCTGTAGAAAGAAATTTGGATTGCAACTATATTGGTTCTTTAAAAAGTACCTGGTTGGATGAAGGTACCTCCAGTGCCTAGAAGGCGAACAGTGGTGCCCCCGGCGCTCCTATGCGCAAAACGGGGGCCTCCCTTATACTCTGGGGTCAGAGGAGGGCGACATGCACCTCCTCTCTTTTATAGACAGGGCCCTCCGGGGACCGTGATCACTGGGGGCCCCCCAGGGCCTCAACCGGCCCTCATGAGGGGGGACAAAGCCAGCAAAAACAACTTAGGGCAGGAGGGGGGCACCACGCACCCTCTCCGGTTTAATGACAGGCCCCTCCCGGGACCTGCGATCTCTGGGGGTCCCCCCCGGGCCTCCACTGGCCCTTCCACCAAAGGGGGGGGGCACAATAATGCCTGTTTTACCTAACAGCAAAAAAAGGAGCGTCCTGCTCCTAATGCAGAAGCCGGGGGAAAGGGGCACTCCCCGCGCCTTCCCCTGGTCCTACCGTGAATCCACAAGAAGATCGGACCCCTCCTGGGGCCCGAGCAGACACTCGCCTGCACCCGATGCGGTGCACGAGTGTTCTTAAAGCTTCCCGGGCCGCTGCAGTGATTTTATTTAAAGGGGCACAATGCAGCAAGGAGCCTACGAGCTCCCAAGGCTCCATAAGCGCACAGCATTCAGCGCTATGGCAGCCGCAACCACGGAGAAGCACCCCTCGTGAAGAAATGGATGCAGGGGTCAGGGGCCACAGCACCCTGCCCCTGGGGAGCAGAATCTTAAGACAAGGTCCTCAGGTGGAGGGCCGAGCTACAGGCCAGCACAAGGGAAAGGCAGCAAGTGGCAAGTCCTTCACAGTGACCAGGCAGGTCACAGGTCAGCACAGCAGCAGCAGTCCATGGCGGTTCCTGGTGAGTACTTTCAGCCTTTGGTGTCCAGTTCCAAGATGATTCCAAGAGTCTCCAAATTGTGGGGAAAATTCCCCTGTACTTATAGTCAGTTCTTACAGTGTTTTACAATGGTAGGGAGAGGAGGTTCCAGACAGTTACAACTGGTTCTGGGAGTGTCCCTCTCTCCTTTCAGCACAGACTCCAAACATCAGTGGGGGGTTAACGACCCTATTGTGTGAGGCCAGGGCACAGTCCTTACAAATGCAGGTGTGCCCCGCCTCTCCCTTCTCTCAGCCCAGGAACACTCTTCAGTATGCAGATGCACCTCTGTGACACCTCCACCCTCCCTGTGTACAGGCTGTCTGAAAAGTATGCACAAAGCCCCAACTGTCACTCTGCCCAGATGTGGATTGGAGTCAAGCTGCAAAACACCAGAGTCATAAGTACAGATAAATGCGCACTTTCTAGAAGTGGCATTTCTGTGATAGTAATACAAAATACACCCACACCAGTAAGCAGTATTTATTATCACCATCACAACCATATCAAACACGCCTACGCTACCCCTCATAAATCAGACAATACCCCTTACACATAAGGCAGGGCATTTCTAATGCAATCCTATGAGAAGGCAGCACTTACAGCAGTGAGACACCAAGTTGGGCTGTTTGTCACTACCAGGACAGGCCATGCAATATGGCACATGTCCTGCCTTTCTACATACATGGCACCCAGCCCATAAGGCTAGCTAGGGCGTACCTTAGGGGTGACTTAAATGTAGTAAAAGGGGAGTGCTGGGCCTGGCAAGTAAGTTTAGATGCCAGGTCCCTGTGGCAGAAAACTGCACACACAGGCCCTGCACTAGCAGGCCTGAGACAGGTTTAAAAGTCTACTTCAGTGGGTGGCGCAAGTAGCGCTGCAGGCCCACTAGTAGTATTTAATTTACAGGCCCTGGATATAGAGATACCACTGTACAAGGGACTTATAGGTAAATTAAATATGCCAATTAGGTATAAGCCAATCATACCAACTTTAGATGGGAGAGCACCTGCACTTTAGCACTGGTCAGCAGTGATGAAGTGCTCAGAGTCCTAGAGCCAACAGCGAGAGGTCAGAAAAACCAGGAGGAAGGAGGCAAACAGACTGGGGATGACCCTGCGTAAGGCAAAAAGTCCAACAGTGAACAAGATGAATTCCTGAATAGGGCTACGCAGAGCAAGAGCTAGGACAAATTACCCTTTTGGGTAACTGACAAGGATAACCATATTCATAACGATCTTCTTTTCCATGGAACCACTTTATATGTCCCCATAAGAGAATTATTGCAAGAAGCCAGGACTTAGTGGCATGACACCCCCCCTTGCTGGACACCCCGGAATTCACAAGACCTTGGTTAATTGTCAGAGATGACCAACATTGTCTAAGGATGTACATGATTATGTCCAGACCTACCCCATTTGCTCACAGAACAAGGCGTCTCATTCCGCCTCTGCAGGTTTCCTATGAACTCTGCCGGTATCCCGACATTGATGGCATACTATCACTATGGACTTTATCACAGGCTTACCCGACTCCAATGGCTATAATACTATTTGGGTAGTTGTTGACCTTTTTTCTAAGATGACACATTTTGCCCCCTCAGGTATTATTACTGACAGAGGCCAACAATTTGTTTCCCGGTTTTGGCACAGTCTGAGACTCAACTCAGCACCCTTTTGCTGGTGCAATAACACTGGTGGAAGCAAACAACGAATCAATGTGTAGAACAGAGAATTAATTTTAGGGTGGTGGTTGAAGGGATCATTTAGACAGTAAAGTGCCTGAATGACATTTTGTAGAGAGTACTGCTAGTCAATGATTTTTTTATTTTTCCTTATTTCAGGAGAACTAAAGAGAACCAAACAGGGCCCAGCCGGGCAATAGTGCGGTAGGAGATGCCCCCACCTCAGACGCCGATCCTGCTGTTGCTGGTATGTCATATTTATTATTTGTTTTCTTACTTTTAACCATATCTGCCAGGATACCATGGGGCCTGAAAAGGCAGACAACAAAAGTCAGCAAGAGGGAAACACAATAAAAACAAGGCTAAAAGAACCAGAAAAGAGAATAAAATGGTAAGACAGACTCTCTTTTATTCTGTGACAAATGCTGACCTTCTACTGGGATAGGTTCTTCCAGGGCACTGCAGGATGCCAGTGGGAGAAGAACCAAAATCTATGCATAGGGGAGTTGGGGCTAAGAATCAAGGAAGGCAGAGAAGATGGAGTCATCTCAGAGGGGAACCAACAACAAAGAAAGCCTAGGGCTGACCTGGAACAGAAAGGCAATAACTTTGAGGGAAGCAGCAACAGTTATCTCCTAAAGAAGAGCAAGCCAATTAGATGCTAGCACCTACAGCTGAGTACCTTATCATCCATGACCATGATGGATCTGCACTCAGCTCCTACCACATTCCCAGAGGAGTGTGGCTAAACCAGGTGTATGACCAAGTAGTAGGTTAGTCCTATCAAATAACAAGGAGCTGCTCAATGGCCTGGAGGAGAGGCTTGTAAAAGAGGGATGGTCTGGGGCATAAGAGAAAGGTGAAGCCAGGGCAGTAAAAACAAGAAACAGCATATAGAAAACAAAATAATCCCAAGGAAGCATACTAAATGACGATGCCTTGCAAAACAGTCCAAACCCCAATTTTATAGAGAAAATCCATAGCAAAAAATAAAATAAAAAATATATGTAAATCCAGGGATATTTTAAAAAGGGAGAGAGGTTAGGACTGAAAACTTCTAAGAATTGAAAAGTTATGGCAGAAAGAGAAACAGGGTAAAATGCAGATAAAAGGTAGAATAGTGGGAGGGTAAGTAAAAAAGAGAAAGAAAACAAAATCAACAAAAGATATCTGTTGTTGGACTTGGCCCTTTCTACAGGGTCATCCCCAGTTTCAACCTGTAATAATAAACCTTTTGTCAGGCCTATACCTCCCTTATTAAAATATATAAGTCACTAATAGGATAGGTCCTAACCAGCACATAGTATGCAGTGTATTTAAAAAGTTGGATAATGCACCTGTAATTTTTGCATGTTGTGCTATTATTATTCACTGTTGCAAGGCCTACCTCTCTAATTGAATAACAATGGGTTACCTTGTTATATTTAATAAGGGATAACTTTCAATTTGAAATATTTATGAATTTGGTCTCCAAAGAAATGTAATTTGAAACCCTCTTTCATGGTAAAGTTGGATTTTGAGTCACAATTCTGAAAATGCCATTTTTAGAAAGTTGGTAGTTTTATGTTCTAACCATATGGTACTTTCAGTCTGTTTTGTGGGTCACATGATGAGGTGCAGCTAGCATTTTATCTTAGTTTATTGCTCCAAGACAGTGAGGCAAAGGAGAATAGGCATTGGCAGGATGGGCCATCTCTGACTTGATGAGGTGAGGATCTGTCACCTGCCACACTTCCACATCACAAAGACTCTGCCTGAGCACCCTAACAAAGCATTTGACACTAGTCCGATGTGACCCCCAGACAAGTTGGGGCCAGCGCAGGAAGGCAGACATTTGCAAACACCTCCAGAATCTTTTCCTGCTTCAAAGGGGGCACCAGGTATAAATAATGGACCCTCATACCAAACTCCTCAGTACCCTCCTGGACCTGTGGATACACAGAAAAGGACTATTGTGCTGCTTTGCTGCAAGCACTTTCAGAACTGTTGCCCTGTTACTCTGCTGCTGTGCTGGCTGCTGCCTTCCTTCAAAGTAAGACTGGACCTGCACCCTTTATCCCATGCTGAAGTGACTCCAAGGGTCACCTGTTCTGAGATACAGAGACATGTCACATCTCCATCTGGAGCCCTCTATGTGGGTTTTACTTGCAGAGCTCCTCTCACCCTTCCCTTGTGGTGCCTCCCCACCCTGAGTGTTCCAAGTCATGCTTCCCTTATGGCAACTTCCAGTCTCGAGCACTCCATGATTATTTCCCAGGAAGCCTGAACCATTGACCCTTCTGTTCTGTTGTTATGCAAGTTTGGTTTATTGGGCACCTGCAGATATCACATGTCTATTTAGGATAGTTACAAATTCATTATGAACCTTTGAAATGCACCATCATGCACTTGGGATTCCGCTGTACTTGTTTGTTGTTGCCAATTACCCTTTGCACCTGCCACCTGCATGGCCTCTTATCAGTTCTATGTAACATGTGATCTTCCCCAAGTTGATTGTAATATTCCACAATTCCACACGGGACAAGTGCCTTTCTGGAACACTCTTCCTCCTGTATAAATATCCTTTCTGAACCTGCTTTGGGGCTTCACCTCTTCCCCCTCCTGTGCAAGCAACGTACCTGCGCTCACCTCCTAAGTCGCCTGGATCTTCCAGAATTCCAGTCCTGTGTAAGCCTGGTTCCTTCACTCTACTCCTGAGTCATTCTGAACTACCAGCTCTCTCATATTTCAAGCCTTCCTGATGATCCTGTAACCCTGGCTTCTGCAAAGCATCCAGTGTCTTCTTTCATGAGCTGTGATTCCACCTCTTCTTGAGCTTCTTGCACTAAGACTCCTGCCATCTTTATATTTCATTTAAAGTACTAGACACGGCTGAGTACTTTCCTTTCAGGTTAGTGTGCACTAATCCTTTATAGTAGTAAGCAGGTCTGACTATCTGCCTCTCCAAAACGTTAGACTTATCTCTAGTTTTTTCATCATAATTTTTGATCCGCATTCCTTAATTGTCCTTGCGCCAGTCCCTTTCTCCAACCTAAGAGCTTGAACTGTTTTTGCTCATGGACCAGAGACATAATCCTATGTTACTCCATTGACCAGAAGTGCCAAGAAGAATGTTCTGCTAGAAGTGATCGATATTTGTATGAAACTTGTAACCTCCGGCCTGTGTTTCTTGCATAGCTTAGGAGTGTTATAAACTCCAACCTATGTACCAAATGCAACCTTGGGAGTGCCAGTAGCTCCAACCCATGTTTTGAGTACAACCTTGGGAGTGTCAGTAACTTCTATCTTGTTCTTAGTATAACCTTGTTTCTAGCATACCTTTAGAGTTTATTTAAACTCTAACCCATGTACTGAATATAACTATGTTTCTAGAATGCCTTGGGAGTATCCCTAACTCCAATCCGTGTATCGAGAGTAACCTTGGGAGTGCCAGTAACTCCAATCTGTGTTCTGAGTTTAACCAAGGAATGTCAGCAGCTCCAATCAGTATGTCAAGATCTTCCTCAAGGATCTTAGAAGATTCTCATCCAAGAATCTAGTTATTCTGCTCTTATGGTGTGTTTTTAAAGAAGCCTGTACATGTTGGTTATTGAAGGAGTGTATTGTAAATCATGGACAGGCTTCCAAGTGTATTGCTATTAATTGCCTCTTCTTCTTATTCCCATTTTATAGCGTCTCCACAAAACCAGAGATGCTGGTCCCATAAATGTGCACCTTTGCATACCCAGAAGGTTTCTGGAGTTATGAATCCTGTTAGCCGTAGTAGTACCCTCGCTGAGCTGATCCAACACCACAAGTTTCTTTTTCTTCTTTTGTCCCTTCCCTCCTTCCCCCTCAGAAAGCCAGAGAAACTAGGACTAACGTCCCTGGTTCTTGTGTCTTCCTGAGAGGGAGTGGAGGTCCTGCATTGGCTCCAGTGTGGTCTCCATGGTTGGGACCAGGTGAATGCATGACAGGACCTACTGCCTGGACCTACAACTGGACCTGCCTGAGCCCTGCTGACCTCTGCTGAAGTAAGTTCCTGATCCCCAAGAGGAGCCCTTTAGGTTTGGAACCTTGGTGTGCCATCAATGGAGCTATTACCCCAAGAAAAGGAGAAATACTAAGGTTTTGGGCTCTTCATGACCTAAAATGCACCAGTTTATGCCAAGCTTTTGCTTTTTGCTAATATGAATCTCCAGTGAACCTGGATCTTCATATCCCATTGACTACCGGCAATTCCCGGCATCACAAGACCTGCACTTCATGCTGCAGCATTAGCATCCCATGGAGACCACCAACACAAACTCCATCAACAACCATCCATGATGCTCAACATGATCTTCATGGTACACTGACGACTGTATGCGCCACCTGGGCTGCTCTACATCGATGATGATCCATCTCATTCTCCTTGCTCCTCCATTGCCCCTTCCACCACGAATGGACCTCTTTGCTCTGGATTTCTGAAGGTAACTCTTTCAGTGTGTCTAACCTGGTCCCTGTTTCCAGCCTGTGCTCCTTCATGGTTGGCCTAAACTTGTGACTTTCACCTAGTCTCATATGATCATAAAACTGTGAGTGGTGTTTTGTACCTTTTGCCAATTTACTTCCCTCAAATCTTTAAAATGTCATATCACAGCTTCTACTCATTGGATTTCGTAAATTTGGTGTCAAGTGATTTGTTAAATGTTACTGTACTTTTCTAAAGTGGTTTGGGATTTTTCTTACATTTTTACTTTATTACTATTTGAGGTGCTGCATAAATACTTTACACATTTCCTCTAAGTTAGGCCTGGCTGCTTTTGTGCCAAGCTACAGAGGGTTAAGAACAAGTTAATTTGTGGTTTGCTTGTGTTTCATCCTGACAAGCATTGTGGTTGCTGTTGGAGTAGAGTTTCACCCCACAAACAGTTAACCTAATTTCTAACACCTGCCATTACTTTTCTTTTCCTAGAGGGAGTCAACACAGACCAGTCTGCCATGGGAACCCCTGAATAAGCAGAAGAGAAACTGGGCCTCAGTAAAGCACATTATAAGGAAAACTCTGGAAGGTGAAACTGAAACGGAAAAGCGCAAACTAACAATTGTGAAACTTGCAGACCACAGGTTTGTTTGGTAACAGGTTGGGGAGCTAAAACCATGATTATGTAGTATACTTAGAAGGACTCACAAACTTTAGCTTTTGTATTTGAGGTATGATGGAATGAGTATGAGGAACCAAGCTTTTTTGCACACTATTTGCCAGTTGCAGAGCATTTTTCAGAACCGGAGGCAAGCCAGCAAGCCCTTGGAGTCACTTTGGGTCTGTGGATATAGAGATGGAGGTCCTGTCCTTCTTACTACCAGGCAAGGAGGGCAGCAGCCACTAGGGCAGGCACTGCAATGCAGGAGTCCAGCAAGGACCATCAGAGCTGTAGCAGAATTACAGTCACTTCAGCAGCACAGCAGTCCTTCTTCCTGGCAGGATATCCTCAGTCTCATTGGTGCTTTGACATGGGGGAGACTTCAAAGAGATGCCTTTGAAGTGGCCAATGTCCTTGTCCTTCCTGTCCTGGCTCCAGACACACTGCAGGGGGGTATGCAGCCCTTTGTGAGACCTCAGGACCCAACCCATTCAGATGTAAATGTCAGCTTCTTCTTCCCATCCTGCCCAGGATGGGCCATCAACATCTAAGCTCCCTTTGTGTGTGGCTGTTTGGGGAGAATGCACAAGACCCATCTGTTACCCACCCAGAAGTCTATTCAGAGAAAGGCAAAAGCCACTAGATGATGTAGAGTAAGAAAATACCATCTTTCTAAAAGTGGCATTTTCAGAATTACAATTTAATATCCAACTTCACCATAAGTTGGGATTTTAAATTGTGATTCCAGAGATACCAAATTTGTGGGTCACATCCTTTCTCAATTGGAAATTACACCTACAAAAGCTAAAAAGGCAATCCCAATGTAAGACTATGGTACAGATAGGTCGTGCAGTAGCAAAAAATGAATATAAGAGTTTTTTAGTACCTGGACATGTAAAATGTGAAAATACATGTCCAACTTTTTAAATACACTGCACCCTGCCACAGGGGCAGTCTAGGGCCTAAATCACAAAAGAGAGTACGGGGTTTTGGAATTACAAATGGATTGAGAGTGTGCTAATTGCGTCACTATACCAATCTTAAATCTCGACTAAAGATAAATTGTGGATGGAACGAGGGGTGGTTTGAGGTCTGAAGAGAGGGATTTCCTTTACGGACTAGGTGGTCTCACACACTATATAGTGTCATGCTTCATCATATGACCACCTAGCCCCACCCAGGTAGGACAATACCACCTGGGCGGACTCAACCTCGCTGTTAAAGGAACAGGAGGGAGTGCGTAAATTAGTTTGATTTCTGGAAAGGAGGGATCCAGCTATGCTATGGGAATAAAAACACCTACTCAGATACCAGGGTGAGTTTAATAGAAGGTTCTGTGTGGTGTGATTAAAAGAAGTGGGAAACCAGTGTGAGAACAATGACTCACAAGGTCACCTATCTAGAGAGAGTAGCCGACATGTTTCTGCCCTTGTGTTTGAGCTATGGAGGGTCTCTGGGCATTCATCAGGGCGTTGGATCCCTGTTGCAGATGCTTATAGCGCGCTGCAGGTTTAATCGCAGTAGGAAAAAAGGTGGGAAGGGAAGGAAGGGCCTACCTTAACCAAGGGAATACCTGGGGAGGACCTATAGTTAATACAATAACATAAACAGACCAAAATTGGCGGTGAGAAGGTAATTCACAGCAAACCACGGCACATGTGACAAAATTTCATGCATAACACAATAGTACTGGTTGCAGATAAAACGGTCGCGGCAATGCTGGCTATGCGCGGCGAGTGGTAGGTCAGGGAAGACAATTCCTTACCCTAACAATAGAGGCTACTAGCCTCTGGTATCCTGGAGAGGGAGCGTTCCCTTATAGTCAGACTCCAGGGCTAGAAAGGAGAGAGCAGAAGGGGAGTAAAGATGAAGAAATATATATGAAGGAACAGGAATAGGAAAAGAAAAAGAAGGAGAAAAAGGAGAAGAGAAGGGGGAAAAAGGGAAAGGAAGGGCAAGAGAGGAGGGAGGGGGCAAAGGGGGGGGCAAAGGAATAGGGAAGGAATAAGACAGACAAGGAGGAGTAAGTAAAAGAAAAGGGGGAGACAGCTGAGAAAAAGGAACGTGGGCAAAGGAAAAGGGCAGGAAGAAAAGGAGAGGAAGGCTTCTTATCTGTGTTTCCATCGATGGTCGACTCACTGCATCAAAGGTGGGCGCTCTCTGTGCGCCTATACCGACCTCTCTATCAGGACCGCTTGGGTAAAGTGACCTGAAAGTCGGTAGTTTAAATAGTAGTATTAATGGGGAGAATTGCCTGCAGCTGAAGGAAATCACCGCCGCTGCCCGGGGGCTGGAAGTAATACGAGCTGTAAACGATTAATTGTGCCGGAATCGATTGCGGTCCCTCCGGAGGTGCCGAAGGCCGGAAATGGCCAAAAAGGGTTGGGGCGCTCGTAGGCAGCGTCACCCCAGCATGCGCGGCCCCCTCTGTGAGAGCCGAGGCGGCCGCGGACAGTGACCGCGGCTTGGGGAAAGCCCTGTGAGGGCGGGGGCGCAACCCTGAGCCCGCAAGAGCTGCCGGGAAACGTAGTTCCCCGGCAGCCAAGCGGGCTGCCTACTCTCGCGAAGCCGGGAATTGTAGTGTCCCGGCTGCGAGTGAGGCTAATACAAGGAGGAGAGGCCAGGACAGGGGGGTAGGGGGGTGAGGGGCGGCGGGTGGGGGCAGGGAGGGTGGGGGAAGAAATGAAAAAATATATATATATAAAAAAATATTGAGAAAAAATAATAAAATGGAACTTAAAAAAAGGATACAAATAAATAAGGATAAAGGTGTGGAGGGGTGGGGGTGGGGGTTTGTTGTGGAAAGAGGGGGAAGAGAAGAGGAGGGCAGAAACAGAGGAGGGGGGGAAAGGGGGAAGAGGGGGGGGGCAGGGAAAGAAAGAGATGTGGAGAAAAGGAAAAAGAGAGAACCAAGGAGAGACTACGGGTCGAGGAGGAGGAGGGAAGGGAAGGGTGAAGGAAAAAGGAACGTATGAGCGAAAAGATAAGAAAAAGAGAAAGAAAGAGAGAAGGGGGAAGAGAAAAGGAGTTAAAAAGCAAAGGAAGGAAAGAGGGGGGGGAGCAGCACGGCCAGAGTGGCGAAAGGGGGGAAAAGGGGAAAAGCAAAGGGGGTTCTAATTATGAAGAGAGAACCACGGTATCTCGTCATTTAATCCAACCATGTCGGTGTGCAATCTCCAAATCCAGCGTTGTTCTGCCCTAAAAAGTTTATCTGGCAAGCTGGGGGTTGAAGGAGAGAATTGTTCCAGGACCGTCCACGACATGTCATCTGGAGAGTGGTTTCTTTGTAGGAAATGGCTAGTGAGCTTTGTTGCATCTCGTTTGCACCTAATCGTGCTTCTATGTTCACAAATTCTCGTGCTCACTTTCCTCGTAGTCATACCCACATATTTAAGTAGGCAAGGGCATTTGATTAAGTAAACTACGTTTTTGCTGTTGCAATTTGTCAGTGATTTTTGCACCCATGGAGTTTTTAGGTCAAGATCGATGGTGGTAGATCTATGGGTAAAGGGGCAAACGCTGCAGTTGCCGCAAGGGTAATGACCAGCGGGGGGGGCCATTTGCCAAAGTGTAGTCTGTGTGGACCCTCGCTTTTCCTTTGGTCTAGTGTGGACCACCATGTCCCGTATATTGGTTGCTCTCTTAAACGCGTATAATGGTGGTTCAAAGGGTAAGCCGCCTGATGTCAAAATTTTCCAATTTTCTCTAATGATCTTCTGGATTTCGTTGGATAGGGGATTGAAGGTGGTAACACATACGATTTTATCCAAACTTGGTTTCTGTGCTCGAGGCTGTAGCAACTGGTCTCTGTTATTGTTACGTGCTCGTTTTCGTGCCCTATTAATCAGATGTGTGGGATAATCCTTGGTGTGTAGCTTGGTAGACAGTTTGTCTGCGTGTTTGCGGTAATCGGTGACGGATGAGCAGTTTCGTCTTAACCGTAGGAACTGTCCAACCGGAAGGTTATCTCGTAGGGCTCGTGGGTGGAAGCTCTGGTATTGTAATAGATTGTTGCAGTCTGTTGGTTTATAGTAAACTTCAGTCGCTAGCCCGCCGTCTTGTTCATAGATTAGTAGATCGAGGAAAGGTAGTTTTTTGTCACCTATGTTCATAGTGAAGGTTAAAAATGGGTTGGCCCCTTTGAGCCAACCAGCGAATGCCTGGGCCTCTTCTTTACTACCGGTCCATATTAACAGTACATCATCGATGTATCGCTTCCAGAGTTTTATCTGATCTCGGTAGGGGTTGTCCTCGTGTAGGATCGTATGTCTTTCAATATGGTCAACGTATAGACATGCTAGGCTGGGGGCAAATGTACTACCCATCGATGTGCCTTGTGTCTGTAAGAAGAAACTGTCTTCAAACTTGAAGTAGTTTCTGGTCAGGGCAAGATGTGCTAAATCCAGTATAAACCCAGGGGGGGTTTGGGATTCACCCATATGTATGTCCAGCAGGTTGCTTATTACTTCCAGAGTAGCCTCTTGCGGGATGTTTGTGTAGAGTGATTCCACATCAAGAGTAATTAGAAGTTCCTTAGATTTGTCGAAGGCTATAGACTCCAGTAAAAGGAGGACATGGGTGGTGTCTTTAAGATAGGTTGGGATCCTTTTGACTAATGGCTGAAGAAAGAAATCCACAAACTTAGACAAGGGCTCAAGTGCCGAGCCTATCACGGAAACTATAGGTCTACCGGGTGGAGGGATCTTTCCTTTATGTACTTTTGGTAGAATATAAAAGTACGGGATTTTTGGGTTGGTTTGTATCAAATATGATGCCTCATGATCTGTGATCCAGTTGTTTTCTTTCCCTTTTGATACTAGGAAAGTGATCTCTTCTTGGACATCAATTGTAGGATCACGTGACAGCCGCTTGTAGTGTCTGGTATTCCCCAGTAGTTGCTCACACTCGTCTCTATACATTTTGTTCGGTAGAATCACAGTAGCCCCGCCTTTATCTGCTGGTTTGATGATAATATTAGGATCGGCTGTAAGGCTCTTCAGTGACTCTATTTCGATTTTACTCATATTATGGAATACTTTGTTGGATGACTCAGTCAGCCCATTGATCTTAAGGGATACTGATTTTTCGAAAGCCAGTACCTCCGGGGGCATCTGCCCTGCTGGAGGGCAAAAGGTAGATTTCGGGCGTAGTCCTGTATTCTGTGCGGGAGTATCATATTCTCTCCCGAGGAAAAAGGTTTTTAGGCGGATCTTACGAAACAGACCTGCCAGTTCTGTTCTAGTTCTGAATAGGTCTACTCTAGGGGTTGGCACGAAATTCAGGCCTTTATTTAATGCTTGGGTTTCGATTTGACTCAGGGTCCGATTGGTTAGGTTAATGATGTTAACTGTATTCTCTAAATCGGGGTTCACTTTGCCTTGCTTGTCCCTGGTATGGCGTCCCTGTGCATTGGGTTTTCCAAAACATCCTCTTTTTGACGCCACTGTACTTATTTTCTCCTCCCTCTGTCCCTCCCATGACCTCTGTCTAAAAAAGGGGGTGGGGGTTCAGAGAAGGACCATTGGGCAGGGTGTTGCAAGTAAGGTTCTGGGTACTGTGGAGGGGGGCCATACTGGTTAGGCCACCCCCATTGTTGGTTAAAGTATGGGGGGTATTGGGGAGGTGCGGGTGGATAGTTCCATCCTCCTCGACGTTGGCCACGTCGTCCGCGGCGTTGCCGCGTGTACCCTGACGAGTTGCTGTCACTATCTGAGTTGGTGTTGCTCCCTGAGGAAGTATCAGATGTGTTAGAGGAATTTTTTGCTACGTAGTCAGGTTTTGTGTAGGGGTATATCTTTTCTAGGGAGAACCGATTCAGGTCTTTTTGAAACTTCCCTATTTTTTGCTGAGTTAAATATTCTTTGTATTCATTTATATTTTTGTTTACCTCCTCCAGTTTCTTTTTGAAGGAGAGAATACTCACACCTTCAGGTTATTTTCACTGGTTTTTATCTGAATCAGTAAGGTTTCAGATAGCCTAGTCGCGGTTTTTATAATTAATATCAGCCAATCTCGTGTGCATTTCCATGCTATGAGTGACCAATCTTTATGAAACTCCAGGTCGTCTAGGAATATGCGAGGTTCATTGATGACAAGTAATCCATTTGGTGCCGAATTACTGCGTAGGTATTCAGTGAGGACAGCTCCGTGTAATATGGTCTTAACCTGGGAGCGTTTCAATTCCACTAGGGAATCCCAGTCCCCAAGCTGGGATAGGCTTTTTGACAAGGCCGTGTCCCCTAAGAGTGAGGGGGATGAGAGGATAGCTGATACTTCCTCGTCGTTGAAGGAGAGACCTTCTGCCATGGTGTGGCAGGCGTAGTGGAGGGGGAAGGGGATGAAAAAAGGGGGAAGGTGGGTAGTAAAGGGGTTCGGTCCAGAGGTGGAGGGAACGTCAGAAAAAAGAGTAAGGCCCTAAGTACTGAGGGGCGTAAGCAAAGCACTGCGCTTGCTTAAGGGAAAAGGATTAAAGAGCAAACAACTCTCGCAACCAGAAGGCTGCTCTACTATGATAGTACACAACGGGAGAGTATAAGGGAACGGGAAAAGACACCCATCGTACTCGACTCCCCAAACACAATACTAAATCACAAAAGAGAGTACGGGGTTTTGGAATTACAAATGGATTGAGAGTGTGCTAATTGCGTCACTATACCAATCTTAAATCTCGACTTAAGATAAATTGTGGATGGAACGAGGGGTGGTTTGAGGTCTGAAGAGGGGGATTTCCTTTACGGACTAGGTGGTCTCACACACTATATAGTGTCATGCTTTATCATATGACCACCTAGCCCCACCCAGGTAGGACAATACCACCTGGGCGGACTCAACCTTGCTGTTAAAGGAACAGGAGGGAGTGCGTAAATTAGTTTGATTTCTGGAAAGGAGAGATCCAGCTATGCTATGGGAATAAAAACACCTACTCAGATACCAGGGTGAGTTTAATAGAAGGTTCTGTGTGGTGTGATTAAAAGAAGTGGGAAACCAGTGTGAGAACAATGACTCACAAGGTCACCTATCTAGAGAGAGTAGCCGACATGTTTCTGCCCTTGTGTTTGAGCTATGGAGGGTCTCTGGGCATTCATCAGGGCGTTGGATCCCTGTTGCAGATGCTTATAGCGCGCTGCAGGTTTAATCGCAGTAGGAAAAAAGGTGGGAAGGGAAGGAAGGGCCTATCTTAACCAAGGGAATACCTGGGGAGGACCTATAGTAAATACAATAACATAAACAGACCAAAATTGGCGGTGATAAGGTAATTCACAGCAAACCACGGCACACGTGACAAAATTTCATGCATAACACAATAGTACTGGTTGCAGATAAAACGGTCGCAGCAATGCTGGCTATGCGCGGCGAGTGGTAGGTCAGGGAAGACAATTCCTTACCCTAACAATAGAGGCTACTAGCCTCTGGTATCCTGGAGAGGGAGCGTCCCCTTATAGTCAGACTCTAGGGTTAGAAAGGAGAGAGCAGAAGGGGAGTAAAGATGAAGAAATATATATGAAGGAATAGGAATAGGAAAAGAAAAAGAAGGAGAAAAAGGAGAAGAGAAGGGGGAATAAGGGAAAGGAAGGGCAAGAGAGGAGGGAGGGGGCAAAGGGGGGGCAAAGGAATAGGGAAGGAATAAGACAGACAAGGAGGAGTAAGTAAAAGAAAAGGGGGAGACAGCTGAGAAAAAGGAACGTGGGCAAAGGAAAAGGGCAGGAAGAAAAGGAGAGGAAGGCTTCTTATCTGTGTTTCCATCGATGGTCGACTCACTGCATCAAAGGTGGGCGCTCTCTGTGCGCCTATACCGACCTCTCTATCAGGACCGCTTGGGTAAAGTGACCTGAAAGTCGGTAGTTTATATAGTAGTCTTAATGGGGAGAATTGCCTGCAGCTGAAGGAAATCACTGCCGCTGCCCGGGGGCCGGAAGTAATACGAGCTGTAAACGATTCATTGTGCCGGAATCGATTGCGGTCCCTCCGGAGGTGCCGAAGGCCGGAAATGGCCAAAAAGGGTTGGGGCGCTCGTAGGCACTGTCACCCCAGCATGCGCGGCCCTCTCTGTGAGAGCCGAGGCGGCCGCTGACAGTGACCGCGGCTTGGGGAAAGCCCTGTGAGGTACCTTAGGGGTGGCATATGCATTTAAAAGGAATGTTTGTGCCTGACAAGAGGGTTAACTGGCCAGGTTGACATGGCAGTTTAAAAGTGCACACACAGGCTCTGTAATGGCAGGCCTGAGTCATGTTCACAGGGCTACTTACGTGGGTGGCACAGATACTGCTGCAGAGCCACTAGTAGCATTTAATTCATGGGCAATGGGTACATGCAGTGCCATTTACTAGGGACATATATGTAAATTAAATATGTCAACTGCAGATACACCAACGACCATCGGCAATGATGTTGTCTGTTCCTAGAAGGTTTTCCACCTTGAAGTACATTCCCTGTAGGGAGATGGATCACTTCAACAGTTAGGTATTCTCACCCCTCATCTCCATTAATGGCTGAGAGATCTGTGGTTTGTCTGAACCTTTTCAGAGTCCAGACCCCAGCAAAATCTTCCCTTTCTATTGCGCTCCACTTCTGTTCTCTGCGAAGTAGCCTCTTCCTGAAGAAGGCTGCGGGTTGATCCATACCCTCTTCATTTAGCTGGAGAAGGAAGCCCCTTACACCATGATCTTAGGCGTCTGTACAATAAATTCTTGGGAGATGTCAGGGGCCTTGAGCACAGGTGCATTGCACAAGGCCTTCTTTGGGTTGTCAAAAGCTTTCTGACACTCCTCCATCCAAATCACTTAATGTGGCTGTTTCAAGGAAATCAGCTCTGTGAAAGGGGCAATAATGGTGCCATACCGCCTGACAGATCTCCTATAGTGAGTCATAAGAATGCTCTCACTTCTATCTAGGTCTTGGTGGGGGATCCCAAGCCAGAATGTTCTCAATTTTGGACTGTTAGACCAATGGCCCCTGTCCTATCTGGCACTTACTGGCCCTAATAGTCAGGCCTGCCCTCTGCAGATCCTGAAGCACTTCCTTAAGGTGGCATAAGTGGTCCTCAAAGCTATAGCTGAAGAGCACAATGTCATCTAGGTAGGCAGCCCTGAAGCTCTCCAGTCCAGCTAGGATCTGGTTGATCAATCTCTGGAAGGTGGCAGGGGTGTTCTTTAAGGGCGGCGCCAGGACCTAGAAGTGCACTTTTGGAGTAGGGAATGCAGACCTCTCTTTTTCTCCCTTGGTCAAGGCAATATGCCAGTATCCCGACATTAAATCAAACGTGCTGAAGACCTCAGCTGCTCCAAACCTATCTACGAGCTCGTCATCTCTGGGTATGGAGTGTGGGTCAGTCTTGGTGACTGGACTGAGATTATGGTAGTACACCCAGATCCTAGTTTCAGGTGTGACACCTAGAGGGGCAGCTTTGGGGACCAAAACTACCGGGCTTGACCAAGGGCTGTTAGAGGGCTCAATTCCCCATAACACCAGAATCTTAGAGACCTTCTCATTAATGTTGGCTCTCACCTTGTCAGACAAGTTATATATTTTGTTCTTTACAGGTGGGCTGTCCCCAGTATCAATATCATGGTTATACCATGTAGGTAGTCCTGGGTAAGGGAGACCAGGGCAGCAAACTGCTCCACCAACTGGCAGCAGTCTCCCTGTTGGTCTAAGGGTCAGTGTAGGAGAGAGACTGACACCCTCATCTGACACATACTGCTACTTGGAAGATAGGAGGTCGGGGAGAGGTCCACTTTATTCTTCTCCCCCATCATCTGTGACCACAAACATGGTATTCTCAGACCTATCAAAGTGGGGTTTGAGGTGATTAACATGCAGGACCCTCAAAGGGTTCCTAAGAGTCTTGTGGTCCACCAGGTAGGTGAAATCAATCATGCGCTCCTTTACCTCATTGTACCTAGACCAGCAGTCCTGCAGAGCTTGCGACTCCACGGGCTTCATCACCCCCACTTTTCCGCCAGGCTGAAACTCAACTAGAGTGGCATTCTGTTCATATCAGCATTTCATCTCCTCCTGTTTGGATTCCACGTTCTTTTGGGCAGGTTCCCTAAAGCGTGCTATCTGATTGCAGAGGGCCAGCATGTAGCTGATCATATCCTGGAGGGGGCTGCCTAGGAGCTTCCTCCTAGCCCTCCTTTACCAAACTGAGAGGTCCTCTCACAGGGTGTCCATACAGAAGTTAAAAGGGGCTAACCAATCCCCTTCTGTGGTATCTCCACGGAATGGCAGGAAGACAGTCTACTTGGACCTCAGTGGTTCAGGTAGACCCAAAATCATGCCCTTGAGGGTTTGATTGAACCTCTCAACCAACCCATTGGTTTGGTTGTGATAAGGGGTGGAGAACTTGTAGGTTACCCCTACACTCTTTCCACATGGCCTTCATGTAATTGGACATGACGTTTGTTCCCTTGTCCAATGCCACCTCCTTGGAGAAAACCCATATGGGTAAAGATTCCCATCAATGCCCTGGCCATTGAGATTGCAGTCACTGTCCTCAGAGGGATAGCTTCCGGGTGCAGGGTGGAATGGTCTACCAAGACCAAAATCTATGTGTTGCCCCTTACTGTCTTGGGGTCCAGGGGCCCAATGATCATGATGAGATGCCCACCTGCTCCTTGAGGGTACCAATGACAGGAAAAGGTTGTAGGGGGACATTGCACTTCCTCCCTGTCTTTCCACTTGCCTGCAGGTGGGACAGGACCTACAGAACGCCTCTGGGGCTTTCCTCATTTGAGGTGAATAAAAGTGGGTGACAAGCCTGTCAAAAGTCTTGGTGTGTCCCAAATGATTTGCCAGTGGCACATCGTGAGCCAGACCAGAAGAAAGCCCTGTAGCATTGGGGGCCACCAACACATGTGCTGCACCAGACTTAGGAGCCTTAGGCTCCCTATACAGAAGACCATTTCTTCCTGTTGATCAGCTTCTTGCCAGAGGCGTCACCATCTGCCGGGGTCCTAGGCCTGCTGCCAAAGACTCAAGATTGGGGCACTCCTCTGTACCTTGCAGAACTCCTCCCTTGTGGGACCCCCTTCCTGCTGCCAGTTGGACTGCTCAGGCAGGTTCCGCAGTTTGGCCACACCCTCCCTATGGGCCTTCCCCTCTGGTTCAGCCACCTCGCGGACTATGGGAATCTCAAGAGCAGGTTTCCTGTGCCCCTTGCCCTTCCTCTTCCTGTAGAACCCTGGGCCATTATTCAGACTCCAGTTACTTCTGATTACCCTCTTGAGCTGTCATGGACAATGTGGTCAGGCTTACCCATTAAGGCAACTCCCACATTCACAGGTATAAACTGTGTTCCACTGTCTTCTAGGCAGTATGATCCAGGTTGTTAGCATGCAAACAATGCACAAGAATGAATGGACTCAAAGCTACCCTTAAGAAACCTGAGATCTCCTAAACATAAAGGGGACAACAGCCACTGGGAGTGGCTTTTGTGGTTGTCAGCAGCAATACCTTGGTGGAACACATTAGGCACTACCTGCTCTGAAGATATCAAATGACACCTGACAGTTGTCATACTGGCTCCTCTGTCTCTCAGATCCCCACCCTCTGCCCATTGATTGTGACCCACTGATGTATTTCTTACAATGTCAGGTATGTGGGTTCTCTGCACCTTCTCTCCATCACCCAGGGACACTAGGGTAACCTCTACACTGTCATAAAACTATCTCACACAATCTCCTTTCTAAGCGCAACACTAGCCAACCCCAGTAACTGACCAATGGTCGGGGCTCTACACGTTTGGGACACTTGGCATCCCCTTTGCAGTATCCTTCCTGTGGACACGCAAATAACTTGGGTGGTGCCTTCCCTGAAGATTTACTATCAGGGAACCATTTATTCTTCTTCTAAGTAAGGGGATGTGAGCCCTGACCCACGTAACTAGTTTGTGGCCCTTCAGAGAGCTCCTTGTTTTGATTTTTGTTCTCTCTCCTTCTTCTGATCGAAGACCCTACTTATCCTTGTGGTGATCCCCCAGTTATCTTCTTGTGAACCCTGGTGTTGACGCAATGATCCATCTCCTTAGCAAGCTCCTTGGGGTCAGAGAGCTTACTCTCAACAAGGCGTTAGAGCAGATCCAGAAAACAAAGACTGAACATGTGCTCCTTTACAATCAAGTTATATAGCTCCTGGCAATCCTTTGCCTCTCTGTCCTTCACATAGCCATACAGTGCCTTGCAAAAGCTTTTCCCCACAATTCACCAAGGTCTCCTGGGATAGCTTCTGACTGTCCCTGAACTTCTGTCTCTACTTTTCTTGGCTTATACCAAACTTCCTAATTAGGGCCTCCTTCATGGGTGGTGGGGGGTACCTTATCCTTTCTCTGCATTCTAGGGCCAGTAGAATTTCCCTCCCCTCACTAGGTATGTGCCTCCACAGACTAGCTCTCCAATCCTCCCCTGGGACCTTGTGCATCTGTAAAGCAATCCCATAGCCCTCAAACCATCTGTCTATGTTGTCTTCCACCACAAAGTTAGACACCAGATCCTTGGGTATGTGAACCCTCCTGTCAAGTTGCTGCCACTAATAGACTCTACTTGTATAGCTTTTAGCTCCAATTCCATTGGGCTCCTCTCTTGAGCCAACTGATTCAGATCAATGCTCTCCTCAATGGCCAATTTTTTTGCCCTGTTTCCATAGCCAGTATTTTCTCCTTCATGAAACTTAGCCATTTCCGATTTCAATGTCCTCTCCTCCTTCCTGTACACCAGCTCCTCTGGAGTTAGGCCTGTAGATGAAATGCTGTTCCCTACCCTGGGGGGAACCTCCGCTCCAGTGGGCACCTGACCCACATGCAGATCTAGGGAATCCTGATCCAACTCCACATCATCCTCCATAATGCCATCCTCTTTCACATCAGTCACATGTGCATCCCTGCTGTTAACCAGACCCTCAGTGCCTTTTGCAGCTCCACCTTCCCAGTGATGCCTTTTGTAGTCAACCCAAACCCCTTGCAGAAATCTTTGAGCTATGACACAATGTAACTCTCTAGCTGGGCCAGCTCACAGTCTACCTTTTTGCAGGTACAGGCATGGATGTAGGACCTCCAGTCAGAGACATGACTTATACAGAAAAAGAAAAATGTCGATCAGAGAGATAAGGGAAAAATGCCAATGAGGATCAGGGACAATTGATTCAAATTATTTTTTTATGTGGGTGGTAGTGCACACAAAATGACTGTAAGGCACTGCACAAACATAAGTCCTACCCTCACTACTGATCACCAATGTTAGAAACTGGGTATCTGGATCGCAGAGGTATGAACCATGTCAAAGCAAGACTACATTCCTAGTCAGGGTAAGTCAGTTACACACCATGAATTAAAAAATCCTCTTGGAGCTTGGCACAGATCAGGCAGGCTTAACTTAGGAGGCTAGGTGAAATGTATATCTATAGAGATGTCTGTTTTTGAGTGGTTGGTTGCAAAGGCTCTACCAACACCTGCTTTGCCTTAGATTGGTGAGCAGGCCTAGGCCTTTTTTCAAGGCTGAAAAAGTAAGAAAGACAAACAGTACAGCTTAAAGAAAAAGCAAGACAAAGCAAAACATTAGCCTCCATCTCATAGGCATGAAATTAAAGATTTACAATTTAGTGAGCACACTTAGTGAAACACTGCAATCATGTATTTTAAATCTATTAGAGAAAGTTGTGAAATCAATGATATCTAACAGGAACAGTATTTGCAGAATGCAAAGATAATAAGGATTAGAATGCTATAAAGTATTTTGGATAGGAAAATAGTTATAATCAATAAAGCCTAAATACAGAGGATGTAAATGAGACATAAAAAAGGAAACCAAAACAATCTCCATTCTGCTTTGCTTGGAATAGACATTTATCCTATACAAAGCTGATGTACATTTGTTTGGAGGTAGCCTTGAAAGTGTACAAAAGGAACCCATTGATGACCTATGCAAAAACGAAAACACAAATCTTGGGGCAAATTCAATGTGGTTTAGCCTATCAGTTAGAAAAGAAGTATTCAATCATATGTACAGCTGTCCAAGGTACATGGACAGTGCTATCAGTTCACTGCAATATGAAGGATGGCATACATGTAACCATCATCCAAGGGGCTTGAAAAGACTGGTATCTGTCACAATGATGAGTGCATGAGCTGGTGAACAAAGCATAGGCACTAAACATTCTCCTCCCATATTCCTTAGGAATTTATTACTTGCTTCTTAAATGTCTTCAAGAGCTGAGACTTTAATGTAAGAAGAACATCTTTTGAGGAGGCTGTTCATAACTCATTGCCAAATTTCTGTGATTGTAATGAATGTCTACTGATTGATTTGTTCATGTTACTTCCAGAGAGCCCATACCAACTGTAAATACTTCTCTGTCTAATAGAGAAACAACCGGAGGATCAACCAGCTACCCAGGGAAAGCTTTTCTTCTCTTTCTATGAAGTCCATGTTTTAGTAGTTTGATGACATTGATAAAAATTCAGAGGGAAATGAAAAGACCAAAGACAAGCTCACAAATATTAAAAGATAGGTCACTTATCGAAAATCTCAAGTATCTCTGGTGTTGTTGGTAAATGCAGTCTTTCAAAGATTCACCTTGCAGATTCATTGCAGCCAGGTTGCCATATTAATAGAGATTACAACACAACCTAGTTTGTATATTAAATCCATTTCTGAATAGGATTTCCCTGAATTATCTTCTGTTAGCTCAAGATATAAGAGAAGTGGGACCCTTGTTTACAAAACTAGGACTTTCGCCTTCTTCTGTAAAAGTATATCTTCTCAACTCATTATGCTTTTAGTTCTTTTTTACTATTTCTGAGAACTTTGCTTTGTACTAGTCCAAGGTCCTGAAAAATATGAGGAAGTTGAATAAATAGCCTATGCTTATTGTACCCACAATCCTGGGTAGGTAGTGTGTTTTAAGTTCATTATTTTTAATAAGACTTCTAAATAAAATGACATTCATTAATTGCCATTGCAAGTAAGAATCATTTGTTCAGCCTTTTCTCCCATATTAAGTGTGCTTTTATTTCTGTTAGAGAAATCACTTTACATGGCATCAATTAGGATATAAAGTGACTGTAGGAAGTTGGCTCTGTATGTGCTATTTCAAAGTAAGGAATAGCATGCACAGAGTCCAAGGGTTCCCCTTAGAGGTAAAATAGTGGTAAAAATAGATAATACTAATGCTCTATTTTGTGGTAGTGTGGTCGAGCAGTAGGCTTATCCAAGGAGTAGTGTTAAGCATTTGTTGTACATACACATAGACAATAAATGAGGTACACACACTCAGAGACAAATCCAGCCAATAGGTTTTTGTATAGAAAAATATCTTTTCTTAGTTTATTTTAAGAACCACAGGTTCAAATTCTACATGTAATAGCTCATTCGAAAGGTATTGCAGGTAAGTACTTTAGGAACTTCAAATCATCAAAATTGCATGTATACTTTTCAAGTTATTGACAAATAGCTGTTTTAAAAGTGGACACAGTGCAATTTTCACAGTTCCTGGGGGAGGTAAGTTTTTGTTAGTTTTACCAGGTAAGTAGGACACTTACAGGGTTCAGTTCTTGGTCCAAGGTAGCCCACCGTTGGGGGTTCAGAGCAACCCCAAAGTCACCACACCAGCAGCTCAGGGCCGGTCAGGTGCAGAGTTCCAAGTGGTGCCCAAAACACATAGGCTAGAATGGAGAGAAGGGGGTGCCCCGGTTCCGGTCTGCTTGCAGGTAAGTACCCGCGTCTTCGGAGGGCAGACCAGGGGGGTTTTGTAGGGCACCGGGGGGGACACAAGTCCACACAGAAATTTCACCCTCAGCAGCGCGGGGGCGGCCGGGTGCAGTGTCGAAACAAGCGTCGGGTTTGTAATGGAAGTCAATGGGAGATCTAGGGATCTCTTCAGCGCTGCAGGCAGGCAAGGGGGGGGTTCCTCGGGGAAACCTCCACTTGGGCAAGGGAGAGGGACTCCTGGGGGTCACTCCTCCAGTGAAAGTCCGGTCCTTCAGGTCCTGGGGGCTGCGGGTGCAGGGTCTCTCCCAGGTGTCGGGACTTTAGGTTCAAAGAGTCGCGGTCAGGGGAAGCCTCGGGATTCCCTCTGCAGGCGGCGCTGTGGGGGCTCAGGGGGGACAGGTTTTTGTACTCACAGTCTTAGAGTAGTCCTGGGGTCCCTCCTGAGGTGTTGGATCGCCACCAGCCGAGTCGGGGTCGCCGGGTGCAGTGTTGCAAGTCTCACGCCTTTTGCGGGGAGCTTGCAGGGTTCTTTAAAGCCGCTGGAAACAAAGTTGCAGCTTTTCTAGGAGCAGGTCCGCTGTCCTCGGGAATTTCTTGTCTTTTCGAAGCAGGGGCAGTCCTCAGAGGATGTCGAGGTCGCTGGTCCCTTTGGAAGGCGTCGCTGGAGCAGGATCTTTGGAAGGCAGGAGACAGGCCGGTGAGTTTCTGGAGCCAAGGCAGTTGTCGTCTTCTGGTCTTCCTCTGCAGGGGTTTTCAGCTAGGCAGTCCTTCTTCTTGTAGTTGCAGGAATCTAGTTTTCTAGGGTTCAGGGTAGCCCTTAAATACTAAATTTAAGGGCGTGTTTAGGTCTGGGGGGTTAGTAGCCAATGGCTACTAGCCCTGAGGGTGGGTACACCCTCTTTGTGCCTCCTCCCAAGGGGAGGGGGTCACAATCCTAACCCTATTGGGGGAATCCTCCATCTGCAAGATGGAGGATTTCTAAAAGTTAGAGTCACCTCAGCTCAGGACACCTTAGGGGCTGTCCTGACTGGCCAGAGACTCCTCCTTGTTATTCTCATTATTTTCTCCGGCCTTGCCGCCAAAAGTGGGGCCTGGCCGGAGGGGGCGGGCAACTCCACTAGCTGGAGTGTCCTGCTGGGTTGGCACAAAGGAGGTGAGCCTTTGAGGCTCACCGCCAGGTGTGACAATTCCTGCCTGGGAGAGGTGTTAGCATCTCCACCCAGTGCAGGCTTTGTTACTGGCCTCAGAGTGACAAAGGCACTCTCCCCATGGGGCCAGCAACATGTCTCGGTTTGTGGCAGGCTGCTAAAACTAGTCAGCCTACACAGATAGTCGGTTAAGTTTCAGGGGGCACCTCTAAGGTGCCCTCTGGGGTGTATTTTACAATAAAATGTACACTGGCATCAGTGTGCATTTATTGTGCTGAGAAGTTTGATACCAAACTTCCCAGTTTTCAGTGTAGCCATTATGGTGCTGTGGAGTGCGTGTTTGACAGACTCCCAGACCATATACTCTTATGGCTACCCTGCACTTACAATGTCTAAGGTTTTGTTTAGACACTGTAGGGGTACCATGCTCATGCATTGGTACCCTCACCTATGGTATAGTGCACCCTGCCTTAGGGCTGTAAGGCCTGCTAGAGGGGTGTCTTACCTATACTGCATAGGCAGTGAGAGGCTGGCATGGCACCCTGAGGGGAGTGCCATGTCGACTTACTCGTTTTGTCCTCACTAGCACACACAAGCTGGTAAGCAGTGTGTCTGTGCTGAGTGAGAGGTCTCCAGGGTGGCATAAGACATGCTGCAGCCCTTAGAGACCTTCCTTGGCATCAGGGCCCTTGGTACTAGAAGTACCAGTTACAAGGGACTTATCTGGATGCCAGGGTCTGCCAATTGTGGATACAAAAGTACAGGTTAGGGAAAGAACACTGGTGCTGGGGCCTGGTTAGCAGGCCTCAGCACACTTTCAATTGTAAACATAGCATCAGCAAAGGCAAAAAGTCAGGGGGCAACCATGCCAAGGAGGCATTTCCTTACACAACCCCCCCCCCAAACGAAAGAGGATGAGACTAACCTTTCCCAAGAGAGTCTTCATTTTCTAAGTGGAAGAACCTGGAAAGGCCATCTGCATTGGCATGGGCAGTCCCAGGTCTGTGTTCCACTATAAAGTCCATTCCCTGTAGGGAGATGGACCACCTCAACAGTTTAGGATTTTCACCTTTCATTTGCATCAGCCATTTGAGAGGTCTGTGGTCAGTTTGAACTAGGAAGTGAGTCCCAAAGAGGTATGGTCTCAGCTTCTTCAGGGACCAAACCACAGCAAAGGCCTCCCTCTCAATGGCACTCCAACGCTGCTCCCTGGGGAGTAACCTCCTGCTAATGAAAGCAACAGGCTGGTCAAGGCCATCATCATTTGTTTGGGACAAAACTGCCCCTATCCCATGTTCAGAGGCATCAGTCTGCACAATGAACTGCTTAGAATAATCTGGAGCTTTGAGAACTGGTGCTGAGCACATTGCTTGTTTCAGGGTGTCAAAGGCCTGTTGGCAGTCCACAGTCCAGTTCACTTTCTTGGGCATTTTCTTGGAGGTGAGTTCAGTGAGGGCTGTCACAATGGATCCATATCCCTTCACAAACCTCCTGTAATACCCAGTCAAGCCAAGGAATGCCCTGACTTGAGTCTGGGTTTTTGGAGCTACCCAGTCCAGAATGGTCTGGATCTTGGGTTGGAGTGGCTGAACTTGGCCTCCACCTACAAGGTGTCCCAAGTAAACCACAGTTCCCTGCCCTATCTGGCATTTGGATGCCTTGATAGAGAGGCCTGCAGATTGCAGAGCCTTCAAAACCTTCCTCAGGTGGACCAGGTGATCCTGCCAGGTGGAGCTAAAGACAGCAATATCATCAAGATAAGCTGTGCTAAAGGACTCCAAGCCAGCAAGGACTTGATTCACCAACCTTTGGAAGGTGGCAGGGGCATTCTTTAAACCAAAGGGCATAACAGTAAACTGATAATGCCCATCAGGTGTGGAGAATGCTGTCTTTTCTTTTGCTCCAGGTGCCATTTTTATTTGCCAGTACCCTGCTGTCAAGTCAAAGGTACTTAGGAATTTGGCAGCACCTAATTTATCAATGAGCTCATCAGCTCTTGGAATTGGATGAGCATCTGTCTTGGTGACAGAATTGAGCCCTCTGTAGTCCACACAAAACCTCATCTCTTTCTTTCCATCTGTGGTGTGAGGTTTGGGGACTAAGACCACTGGGCTAGCCCAGGGGCTGTCAGAGCGCTCAATGACTCCTAATTCCAGCATCTTGTGGACTTCCACCTTGATGCTTTCCTTAACATGGTCAGACTGTCTAAAGATTTTGTTCTTGACAGGCATGCTGTCTCCTGTGTCCACATCATGGGTACACAGGTGTGTCTGACCAGGGGTTAAGGAGAAGAGTTCAGGAAACTGTTGTAGGACTCTCCTACAATCAGCTTGTTGTTGGCCAGAGAGGGTGTCTGAGTAGATCACTCCATCTACTGTACCATCTTTTGGGTCTGATGACAGAAGATCAGGGAGAGGTTCACTCTCTGCCTCCTGATCCTCATCTGTTACCATCAACAGATTGACATCAGCCCTGTCGTGGAAGAGCTTAAGGCGGTTTACATGGATCACCCTTTTGGGGCTCCTGCTTGTGCCCAGGTCCACCAAGTAGGTGACCTGACTCTTCCTCTCTAGTACTGGGTAAGGGCCACTCCATTTGTCCTGGAGTGCCCTGGGAGCCACAGGCTCCAGAACCCAGACTTTCTGCCCTGGTTGGAACTCAACCAGTGCAGCCTTTTGGTCATACCAAAACTTCTGGAGCTGTTGGCTGGCCTCAAGGTTTTTGGTTGCCTTTTCCATGTACTCTGCCATTCTAGAGCGAAGGCCAAGTACATAGTCCACTATGTCCTGTTTAGGCTCATGGAGAGGTCTCTCCCAGCCTTCTTTAACAAGGGCAAGTGGTCCCCTTACAGGATGACCAAACAGAAGTTCAAAGGGTGAGAACCCTACTCCCTTCTGTGGTACCTCCCTGTAAGCGAAAAGCAGACATGGCAGGAGGACATCCCATCTCCTTTTGAGTTTTTCTGGGAGCCCCATGATCATGCCTTTTAATGTCTTGTTGAATCTCTCAACTAAGCCATTAGTTTGTGGATGGTAAGGTGTAGTGAATTTATAAGTCACTCCACACTCATTCCACATGTGCTTTAGGTATGCTGACATGAAGTTGGTACCTCTGTCAGACACCACCTCCTTAGGGAAACCCACTCTGGTAAAGATACCAATGAGGGCCTTGGCTACTGCAGGGGCAGTAGTCGACCTAAGGGGAATAGCTTCAGGATACCTGGTAGCATGATCCACTACTACCAGGATATACATATTTCCTGAGGCTGTGGGAGGTTCCAGTGGACCAACTATGTCCACACCCACTCTTTCAAAGGGAACCCCCACCACTGGAAGTGGAATGAGGGGGGCCTTTGGATGCCCACCTGTCTTACCACTGGCTTGACAGGTGGGGCAGGAGAGGCAAAACTCCTTAACCATGTTGGACATATTGGGCCAGTAGAAGTGGTTGACTAACCTCTCCCACGTCTTGGTTTGTCCCAAATGTCCAGCAAGGGGAATGTCATGGGCCAATGTTAGGATGAACTCTCTGAACAGCTGAGGCACTACCACTCTCCTAGTGGCACCAGGTTTGGGGTCTCTGGCCTCAGTGTACAGGAGTCCATCTTCCCAATAGACCCTATGCGTTCCATTTTTCTTGCCTTTGGACTCTTCAGCAGCTTGCTGCCTAAGGCCGTCAAGAGAGGGACAGGTTTCTTGTCCCTTACACAGCTCCTCCCTGGAGGGTCCCCCTGGGCCTAAGAGCTCAACCTGGTAAGGTTCAAGCTCCAAAGGCTCAGTTCCCTCAGAGGGCAGAACTTCTTCCTGAGAAGAGAGGTTCCCTTTCTTTTGCTGTGTTGCAGTTGGTTTCCCAACTGACTTTCCTGTTCTCTTGGTAGGCTGGGCCATTTTTCCAGACTCCAGCTCTACTTTTTCACCCTGTGCCTTGCATTGTGCTCTTGTTTTCACACACACCAGTTCAGGGATACCCAGCATTGCTGCATGGGTTTTTAGTTCTACCTCAGCCCATGCTGAGGACTCCAGGTCATTTCCAAGCAGACAGTCCACTGGGATATTTGAGGAGACCACCACCTGTTTCAGGCCATTGACCCCTCCCCATTCTAAAGTAACCATTGCCATGGGATGTACTTTTCTCTGATTGTCAGCGTTGGTGACTGTGTAAGTTTTTCCAGTCAGGTATTGGCCAGGGGAAACCAGTTTCTCTGTCACCATGGTGACACTGGCACCTGTATCCCTCAGGCCCTCTATTCTAGTCCCATTAATTAAGAGTTGCTGTCTGTATTTTTGCATGTTAGGCGGCCAGACAGCTAGTGTGGCTAAATCCACTCCACCCTCAGAAACTAGAGTAGCTTCAGTGTGGACCCTGATTTGCTCTGGGCACACTGTTGATCCCACTTGGAGACTAGCCATACCAGTGTTACCTGGATGGGAGTTTGGAGTGGAACCTTTCTTGGGACAGGCCTTGTCTCCAGTTTGGTGTCCATGCTGTTTACAGCTATGACACCAGGCCTTTTTGGGATCAAAGTTTTTACCCTTGTACCCATTGTTTTGTGAAGAGGCTCTGGGCCCACCCTCCTGTGCAGGTTTTTGGGGGCCTGTAGAAGACTCTTTACTATTTTTAGTTTTGGTTGTCTCATCACCCTTCTGCTGGGGAGTCTTTGTGACCCCTTTCTTTTGGTCACCCCTGTTGAAGTCTTGGACACCCTTGTCTTGACCCAATGGTCCGCCTTCTTTCCCAATTCTTGGGGAGAAATTGGTCCTAGGTCTACCAGATGCTGATGCAGTTTATCATTGAAACAATTACTTAACAGGTGTTCTTTCACAAATAAATTGTACAGCCCATCATAATTACTTACACCACTGCCTTGAATCCAACCATCTAGTGTTTTCACTGAGTAGTCAACAAAGTCAACCCAGGTCTGGCTCGAGGATTTTTGAGCCCCCCGGAACCTAATCCTGTACTCCTCAGTGGAGAATCCAAAGCCCTCAATCAGGGTACCCTTCATGAGGTCATAAGATTCTGCATCTTGTCCAGAGAGTGTGAGGAGTCTATCCCTACACTTTCCTGTGAACATTTCCCAAAGGAGAGCACCCCAGTGAGATCTGTTCACTTTTCTGGTTACACAAGCCCTCTCAAAAGCTGTGAACCATTTGGTGATGTCATCACCATCTTCATATTTAGTTACAATCCCTTTGGGGATTTTCACCATGTCAGGAGAATCTCTGACCCTATTTATGTTGCTGCCACCATTGATGGGTCCTAGGCCCATCTCTTGTCTTTCCCTCTCTATGGCTAGGATCTGTCTTTCCAAAGCCAATCTTTTGGCCATCCTGGCTAACTGGATGTCCTCTTCACTGGAGTTATCCTCAGTGATTTCAGAGTTGTTGGTCCCTCCTGTGAGGGAACCAGCATCTCTGACTATTATTTGTGGAGTCAGGGCTTGAGAAGCCCTGCTCTCCCTAAGTAGGACTGGAGGGGGGGAATTTCCCTCCAAGTCACTATCTTCATCCTCTGAGTTGCCATCCTCAGAGGGGTTGGCCTTTTCAAACTCTGCCAAAAGCTCCTGGAGCTGTACTTTGGTAGGTTTGGGGCCCATTGCTATTTTCTTTAGTTTACAGAGTGACCTTAGCTCTCTCATCTGTAGATGGAGGTAAGGTGTGGTGTCGAGTTCCACCACATTCACATCTGTGCTAGACATTATGCTTCTAAAAGTTGGAATACTTTTTAAGAAACTAAAACTGGTTCTAGAATCTAATTCAAACTTTTACAAACTTTTAAACTCTAAAAGAAATGCTAAACAGGATCTAACACAAGGCCCTAGCAGGTCTTTTAAGAATTTAGAAAACTTTTCAAATTGCAAAAATCAATTTCTAATGACAATTTTGGAATTTGTCGTGTGATCAGGTATTGGCTGAGTAGTCCAGCAAATGCAAAGTCTTGTACCCCACCGCTGATCCACCAATGTAGGAAGTTGGCTCTGTATGTGCTATTTCAAAGTAAGGAATAGCATGCACAGAGTCCAAGGGTTCCCCTTAGAGGTAAAATAGTGGTAAAAATAGATAATACTAATGCTCTATTTTGTGGTAGTGTGGTCGAGCAGTAGGCTTATCCAAGGAGTAGTGTTAAGCATTTGTTGTACATACACATAGACAATAAATGAGGTACACACACTCAGAGACAAATCCAGCCAATAGGTTTTTGTATAGAAAAATATCTTTTCTTAGTTTATTTTAAGAACCACAGGTTCAAATTCTACATGTAATAGCTCATTCGAAAGGTATTGCAGGTAAGTACTTTAGGAACTTCAAATCATCAAAATTGCATGTATACTTTTCAAGTTATTGACAAATAGCTGTTTTAAAAGTGGACACTTAGTGCAATTTTCACAGTTCCTGGGGGAGGTAAGTTTTTGTTAGTTTTACCAGGTAAGTAGGACACTTACAGGGTTCAGTTCTTGGTCCAAGGTAGCCCACCGTTGGGGGTTCAGAGCAACCCCAAAGTCACCACACCAGCAGCTCAGGGCCGGTCAGGTGCAGAGTTCCAAGTGGTGCCCAAAACACATAGGCTAGAATGGAGAGAAGGGGGTGCCCCGGTTCCGGTCTGCTTGCAGGTAAGTACCCGCGTCTTCGGAGGGCAGACCAGGGGGGTTTTGTAGGGCACCGGGGGGGACACAAGTCCACACAGAAATTTCACCCTCAGCAGCGCGGGGGCGGCCGGGTGCAGTGTCGAAACAAGCGTCGGGTTTGTAATGGAAGTCAATGGGAGATCTAGGGATCTCTTCAGCGCTGCAGGCAGGCAAGGGGGGGGTTCCTCGGGGAAACCTCCACTTGGGCAAGGGAGAGGGACTCCTGGGGGTCACTCCTCCAGTGAAAGTCCGGTCCTTCAGGTCCTGGGGGCTGCGGGTGCAGGGTCTCTCCCAGGTGTCGGGACTTTAGGTTCAAAGAGTCGCGGTCAGGGGAAGCCTCGGGATTCCCTCTGCAGGCGGCGCTGTGGGGGCTCAGGGGGGACAGGTTTTTGTACTCACAGTCTTAGAGTAGTCCTGGGGTCCCTCCTGAGGTGTTGGATCGCCACCAGCCGAGTCGGGGTCGCCGGGTGCAGTGTTGCAAGTCTCACGCCTTTTGCGGGGAGCTTGCAGGGTTCTTTAAAGCCGCTGGAAACAAAGTTGCAGCTTTTCTTGGAGCAGGTCCGCTGTCCTCGGGAATTTCTTGTCTTTTCGAAGCAGGGGCAGTCCTCAGAGGATGTCGAGGTCGCTGGTCCCTTTGGAAGGCGTCGCTGGAGCAGGATCTTTGGAAGGCAGGAGACAGGCCGGTGAGTTTCTGGAGCCAAGGCAGTTGTCGTCTTCTGGTCTTCCTCTGCAGGGGTTTTCAGCTAGGCAGTCCTTCTTCTTGTAGTTGCAGGAATCTAGTTTTCTAGGGTTCAGGGTAGCCCTTAAATACTAAATTTAAGGGCGTGTTTAGGTCTGGGGGGTTAGTAGCCAATGGCTACTAGCCCTGAGGGTGGGTACACCCTCTTTGTGCCTCCTCCCAAGGGGAGGGGGTCACAATCCTAACCCTATTGGGGGAATCCTCCATCTGCAAGATGGAGGATTTCTAAAAGTTAGAGTCACCTCAGCTCAGGACACCTTAGGGGCTGTCCTGACTGGCCAGAGACTCCTCCTTGTTATTCTCATTATTTTCTCCGGCCTTGCCGCCAAAAGTGGGGCCTGGCCGGAGGGGGCGGGCAACTCCACTAGCTGGAGTGTCCTGCTGGGTTGGCACAAAGGAGGTGAGCCTTTGAGGCTCACCGCCAGGTGTGACAATTCCTGCCTGGGAGAGGTGTTAGCATCTCCACCCAGTGCAGGCTTTGTTACTGGCCTCAGAGTGACAAAGGCACTCTCCCCATGGGGCCAGCAACATGTCTCGGTTTGTGGCAGGCTGCTAAAACTAGTCAGCCTACACAGATAGTCGGTTAAGTTTCAGGGGGCACCTCTAAGGTGCCCTCTGGGGTGTATTTTACAATAAAATGTACACTGGCATCAGTGTGCATTTATTGTGCTGAGAAGTTTGATACCAAACTTCCCAGTTTTCAGTGTAGCCATTATGGTGCTGTGGAGTGCGTGTTTGACAGACTCCCAGACCATATACTCTTATGGCTACCCTGCACTTACAATGTCTAAGGTTTTGTTTAGACACTGTAGGGGTACCATGCTCATGCATTGGTACCCTCACCTATGGTATAGTGCACCCTGCCTTAGGGCTGTAAGGCCTGCTAGAGGGGTGTCTTACCTATACTGCATAGGCAGTGAGAGGCTGGCATGGCACCCTGAGGGGAGTGCCATGTCGACTTACTCGTTTTGTCCTCACTAGCACACACAAGCTGGTAAGCAGTGTGTCTGTGCTGAGTGAGAGGTCTCCAGGGTGGCATAAGACATGCTGCAGCCCTTAGAGACCTTCCTTGGCATCAGGGCCCTTGGTACTAGAAGTACCAGTTACAAGGGACTTATCTGGATGCCAGGGTCTGCCAATTGTGGATACAAAAGTACAGGTTAGGGAAAGAACACTGGTGCTGGGGCCTGGTTAGCAGGCCTCAGCACACTTTCAATTGTAAACATAGCATCAGCAAAGGCAAAAAGTCAGGGGGCAACCATGCCAAGGAGGCATTTCCTTACAGTGACCATTAAGTATAGTGCTACCTCCATCAATGTTTGGTAAGATGAGAGACAGGACAGTGGAAGGAAAGTTCATAGTTGAGACAAAGGGCTTAATTTTTCACCGCAAAGTAATCTGGAAACACACTGTGGTCGCTTTCTTTCTTGATGTGGTCTTTGAAGGGAAGATAAGAGTTTATAAGAAGCCTAAGAGTTTAGTGGCAGATGAGAGGAAGGGAAATCATGTCACTGCTATGCCATTGAGTCAATTTTGGGTGAGGTCCTTTGTTAATTCTACTGTTGATGTAGACATATTCACTTGTTTGGTTTAAAATGTACTGAAGTCAAGACATCTATACTTGAAAAATGTCAAAGAAAATTTGTTGTTGTCACTGGATTTGTGGATGTTAACTTTCAGTTGGTTAAAAAGTACTTCCTGTGGCTTCATGCAGAGGTTAAGTGCCATGTGAGTGAGGAAAAATCCCTGTGGCAAATCAAATGAGATTGTAATCAGTGGAGATATGGAGGATTCCATTAGTAGAATATGTTTTCTTTCGGATGTGTCAGTGGTGAACCAATTTAATATGTTGTCCGTATTGACCATGTATAACTAAGAAGGTTTATGCAAACCTGGTGGGCAATGGTATCTCTGGCTGCTGACAGCTCAAGCCATACCATCATTATCAGTTGTTGAGAGAATGTGATATACAACTTTATATTAGTGTTCTCCTCCTTTACAGTATCAATCCAAGCCAGACTCTGGAGGAAGTTGTGCTGGGTATTTTGTTCTCCAAGTTGATTCATTACTGATTTCTCATAGATTTCTCCAAGAAAAAAAAGATGTGTGATGGGGAAATAAGGCAGTGAGGACATCATAATTTTGGGAACATTCAAAGGACTAAAAAATAGTTTATTCAGGTCTTCCAAGTTATAACATTACCAGAGACAAAATGCTAAATGCACTATCTGAGTATTATAGAGAGGAATTAGATTGTTAGCCAATTATTTTCTGTACACTTTTGCATCAATGTTTAAGAAAGCATTTTGTCAGAAAGAAAATAATAGTAGTGGGTTTATGCCTTTTAGGTGATATGTAGTGTTTGAATGCTTCCCCTTTTTTACATGTTTCATTCGAAAACACAAAACTTAATAAACATATCCATAAATTCCTCTATGTTATTACAAGGATAAAATGTACCCATAAACAAATCCATTGTTGATTAATGGCAGCCTCAATGTCTTCCAGTTGTTTGTAATCAAAAAGCACACAACAGTGCAAAAAGTCTATCTATGTATTGGATGTCTAGGAGCTATTCAGAGCTTATCTAGAGATTCACCCAATATACCATGAACATTTATGGGAGTACAACGCTCCCCATAATGCAATCATCTCCTGAAATACACCAGACCATAAAAACCTCTACGTAGAATAGTGCATATTGCCTGAGCACATGAGCAAAAATTAACTGAGCATGTCCTAAATAAGTTCAAGTATCTGTTGGAAAAATACTCATTCTCCGTGGGCAGGACAGGTTGACACAGTAGTGAAAGGTATTAGGTAAGCCTGAATTTAATACTATGTTAAGCATTTTTTTTAAGCTGATGTGAGCCCAACTTTCAGGACGTGTCCATGTATTAGAGGGTTCAACTAAAGTAGGTTACAATAGGGCATTAAGGATGGAGATTTCCCCAGGGGACTCCATTATTCCTAATAGGAGGCTTCAAAGCTGGAAAAACCTAAATACATGTCCTTGCAAACATATTTGTAATTATCAATGCATTCTGCCAGGTCCAAAAATCCTGCAACTCTCCTAGAAACCCTTTTTCATCTCCATTTCACAGCACACCTCTAAGACCCAATAGAATTTAGATTTATGTCTTAAGGGGAGCCTTTCTATCCTCTACACAGTTTTTGAATCTCTGGAAAATACAATCAATCTCCAAAATCCTTATACCAAAATGCTGTTGCAAACTCCATCAATTATTAATATGCAGTTTGTTTTTGAACTTTTATTGAGAGATGTAAGCTGCGAACTTGGATTTTGAAGTATCAATCAACAATCACAATAAAATGCAGTATTTGTAAAAGAAATGCTATGAGCCTCAGTCCCCAAAGTAGGCATTTCAGTCTTACAATGTGCGGTTGCCAGATTGTAAATTTAAATTGTTAAAGGCCCAATGGGTCCTGTGCAGTACACAGTTTAAATTGCCACATAACTGCCACAAATAACCAGGTGCTGGAATAGAAATTAAGTGGTTGCCAAGTAATAAAAAGCGTACTCTGGTAGCACACGTTCCTCTTCTTGTAATTTAAACCATATTATTATGTGGCTACTCTGGATAAATCCACCTTTTATTTCTGTTATTTGTGCAATACAACCATGTAATTGGGAAATAAGCAATTAATTTTAAATTCCAAGAGATGTTAATAATCTTAGGGGCCATGAGAGGAGCAATATTTGTAGCATGCTGTCATAATTTTGAGACACCTAGAAGCTTCAGACTTTCATTTAACTCTGGATTTTGCCAAATGCATCGAGCCAGGGGCTTCAGTAAAATGGAAAAGGATGAAGTGAGAGGGGACATCCCTGCTGGTTGCCCTGCTATTTTCTTACAGATTCCATACATTATTTATTTTATTGAGATTTATGGAAGGGAAGCACTGCAACATACAGACAAATGCAACCTGGCATACTGTGAAGCACATCAGGTTTCCTTAAAAACTGCTTCTACTTACTCAGAGCATAGCATTGCCAGTGGAGTGGAGGTTTGATGTCTAGTAAGGTGATCAGCCAGAAGGAGCCACTGTCAGATATATGCTTCCCAGGTTTAGGAAAATCTTTAAACTTCTCTAAGCAAAAAATTCTGGGATGGAGGAAGGGTGAAAAGTGCATTATCTGAGCAATAAAGGAGTGACTTAAATTGCTACACTTACAGAACGCTCAGAACATGAGGCCAGCCACCTAGCCCTTGTGTTCTGAATTATAGCCAATAGCAATGATTTCATAAAAATTAAACTGGGAAATATGTGTTGCAGTGCAGATGGGATTTGCACCTTGCAGATCGCTAGTATAAACTGAAGTGCAAGCTTATCATGAATAGACGGATCTTTCATCCTGGGAAGAGGCTTAACATCAGCTATTCAACAATAGATCTATTTCTGAAACACTTTAGATTCTACGAGGATGACAGTAGTACATTTGTAAACCATGAAGTTCATTAACAGATTAGGAAAGTTACAAATTCAAACAATAAAAATTTGTGATCACTCTTGTATCATCAGGTTAATTGTGTAGGCAAGTGTACTTCAATGCAATCTAAAATAGCAAATAAAATGACAAACTATTTAAATTGGTCATATGCAAAATTAGCAAGTTTCAGTTTCCCCATAAGAGACATTCCCTAATACTAAACTATACAATCAAGTGAAATGTGGAATTAAAGCAGAAAGTGTAGGCAAAATAAGCCTCTAAAAGGCAACATCAATGAACAGTTAGTCCAGTAAGGAAAGGATGGATTTGTTCTGGAGTCTAACTCTTCAAGCGGGAGCGAAAGTATGTGCTGAGTTTCAGGAAAGTGGAAAGAGGCAGCTGAATCTAACTAGCTCAGCAATGCACAATTAAAGTACAAAATTCTCAACAATATGCAACACTTCAGTTGATTCTTAAATAGAGGAGACAAATCAGGATGTAATGTTCTCTGATAAGAATGTTTCACCCTTCTTTCCAACCATCATATAATGGAAGTTTTCAGCTCTATGGCTTTCAGGAGTTAACTTGCAGAAGGATAGTACATTGCAATCAGTCAATCCTCAGCACAGCTGTAGAGATTCATTACGCATCTCTCTGTGAAAGACAAACATTCTCATAGAATCCCAAAATTTTTTAACAATCTAATTAAAGCAATCTACTGCAGCTTGGCTCCTAAGACTAGAAGCAAGAAAAATAGAGAAAGAAAACAACAGCCAAAAGTATATTTTTATAGTAGCATGAGTAATTTAAATAGAGCCTACATTAACTATAGCTAACTTAAAGTGAAAATCAAACTTCATATATGAGTATAGGATGTGCAGATTAATATATATGTTAAGCAGAATGAAAAAAGGTAACAGAGTGTCACCGTATGTCTAACCACTTAGTTGGGAAGATTTCTAATAAGGTACATAAGTGTAAAATTGTGGCACATATTTTTAATCAGATGTAAGCTAGGGGTGAATTATTTGTAAGTTCCGGATAGACCAATATCTTTAAAAGTCAGATGTCTCTTTACCTAATTGTGAGAACAATTCTACAATTTTTGTTATGGTTCACAGCAATCTCCTCCACTATAATTCAGTGTGTCGGCAAATCCATGTCAACATTTTTGTATAGAGCAAAGTGCTAATATGCATCTTTTGTATTGGACATTTTCCTATTGTTTGAAATGGGGTATCTAGTTGACAGAGGTATACACCCTTGCCAAGTAGGGACCACAATCCTAGTCAGGGTAAGTCACACACAATCCAAATTATAATGTGCCCACCCTCTGTTAGCTTCGCACTGAGCAGTCAGGCGTAACTTAGAAGGCAATATCTGAAGTATTTGTGCAATAAATCATGCAATAACACATCGAAAACACCACAAAAATACACCACACAGTTTTAGAAAAATATGAAATATGTATCTGAATAAATTAAGGTCAAAACTATCAAGATTTGATAATCACAAGTGAAAATATCACTTTTGTGATGATAAGACAAGTCTTTAGTTCTTAGAAGCAACAATTGTCTCTTGCAAGCACAAAGTACCTGGTTTGCGTCAAAATGACACGCATGAAGACCTCAGAGAAAAAGATGCGTGGAAAAAGGTAGGTGTGCGTCTGATTTCTGGGAACACACAGACGATGCATCAATTCTTTTCAACACAGCAAGGGCTTTGCATCAAATTCCGGCACACAGGCTTGAATCCTCTTTGCGATGCGGGGTCATTTGACATCCAGGGATGATGCGTGGATATCCTGGGTGTGCTGGAAAAAGTCACAGGTGCTGCGTCGAGCCAGTGGGCAAAGCATTGGAGTTTCTGTCACATGGTAGGCGCTGCATTGATTCATCATGCAGGAGGTCGGGCTGTGTCATTCTGGCTTGTCGATGCGTCGATCCGGTGGGTTGTGCATCGAAGTTTCAGTTGCAACGCTGGTGCTGCGTCAATCTCCACTTGGGGAGCCGGGCTGCATTGTTCTGAATCTGCGATGCTGTGATTCTTTCACCGCTAGGCAGGCTATGCGTCGATTCCGACAGGCTGTGCATCAATTTTCACTGCACAAGGAGTTTCTTTGCGGAAATGCACGGCAGCACGGCAGCAGTCCGTCACAGCAAAGCAATCCAGGTGAGTCCTTTGGGCAGCCAGACAGCTCCTCCTGGCAGGTTGCAGAATCTGGATCAGAGTATCTGTCCTAGATTGGTAGGGTCAGGGACCCAGTTTATATACCCAAAAGTGCCTTTGAAGTGGGGGAGACTTCAAAGAGTGGTTTTGAAGTGCACAGGGTCACCTTTCAGTACAACCCTGTCTGCCACGGTTCCAGTAGGGGGGTTGGCAGTCCATTGTGTGAGGCCAGGCCACTGTCCTTTGAAATATAAGTGTCAGGACCTCCGCCCTTCCAGCCAAGGAAGATCCATTCAGTATGCAGATGTGTGCAGGTGTCACTGAGCATCCTGCGTTTGTAGTTGTCTGGGTGAAATGTACGAGGGAGCTGTCAACCAGCCCTGCCCAGACATGGATTGGAGACAGGCTGTAAAGCACAGAGGGATTTTAAGTGCAGAGAAATGCTCACTTTCCAAAACTGGCATTCTAAAATAGTGATATAAAATCCAACCTCACCAGTCAGCAGGATTTTGTATTACCATTATGGCCATATTGAATATGACCTGTCTACCCATTTCTGGTCAGAATTTACCACTCAAACAGTATATGAGGGTAGCCCTAATGTAAGCTTATGAGAGGAGCAGGCCTCACAACAGTGGAAAATGAACTTAGGAGTTTTCCCCTACCAGGACATATAAAACACACAGGTATATGTATTGCTTTTTACCTACATGACACCCAGCCCTGTGGGTTATCCAGGGACTACCATACGGGTGACTTATGGGTAGAAAATGTGGTGTTTCAGGCTTGGCAAGTACTTTTGAATGCCAAGTCAAAGGGGCAGTGAAACTACACACACAGGCCTTTCAATGGCAGGCCTGAGACATGGTTAAGAGGCTATTTGTGTGGGTGGCACAATCAGTGCTGCAGGTCCACTAGTAACATTTAATTTACAGGCCCTGGGCACATGTATTGTATTTTACCAGGGACTTACAAGTAAATTAAATATGCCTAGTGGTTATGAGCCCATGTCACCGTGTAATAAGGAAGAAAGCATATGCACTTTATCTATCACTGATTAGCAGTGGTAAAGTGAGCAGAGTCCTAAATCCAGCAAAAACAGTGTCAAAAAGTGGAGGGAGGCAGGCAGAAAGTTGGGGGTGACCACTTTAAGGCTGTCAGGTATAGCACGTATGATTTGGCATCACTGATTCTACCTCTCACTGTCTTAGCTGGTAAGCAGGAACTCTTCACTAAATTGCATTACAGAAACATTACCATTTTCCTACCAAAGTGTACAAATGAGTCATGCTTAGAAAATATATTGAAATTAACAATGTGGAGTAAAGACATACAATGCTTGCTACTGTGTTGTACAAGCAATACTTATAGTTTCTACTGTCAGTTTTGCCAGGGCACCAGGCAGTGTACAGAGTGTTAAAATATTATATAATATACTGAATGTTAAATGCAACTTGTTTTGTGTCTTCTCTAGTGCTGCTAGAAACCATGGTAACCAAACCCTCAATCAAAGCACAACAGATCTTGTCAGTACTCAGAAGAGCATCTCACAGTTCCCCTCGGCTGTCCACCTTCTTGAGTATATGGCTAATTTACCTGTGGCAATGGATTTGTAAACAAAAAAAACTGTCTTTAACATCAATGCTCATGATTGTGCACAGTTGTTGTTAGTGAGCAAACTATATTCAATTGCTAGCAAGTGTTGTAAACACAATGAAAATCAATATGTGATATCTTTGAAAAATCATATTTTTAGCAGGTACATTTTGAGCAATGTTTCCTTGCAGTTAAGCTACCAAAAAACGTTGAATCCCAATCAGGGACCACTGGGGCTAATGAAATTCAGAGGGGGATTGGGAGAAGTTAAATGAGACCCTAATCAATAGAGTGTGGATAACATTGGAAGTTAAATGTTAATGTCGGCCAGATTGGTTGCAGTACTGGTGGGGAAAGAGGTCAGTGTTTCCAGTTTGCTAATAATAACTTGCAAAGTAGCATCAGAATGAACCAAAGTAAAAATCTAAAGGGCAACTAAAGTAGATCAATTTGGTTTGCATCCATTTACTCGTGATTGAACGTCTTTGATCTTACAAGGTAATGAACCCATTTAGTCTCATTAAATGTGCTGAGAGTCAGTAAAGGTAATGGACGGCAAACTTTCACTGGCAGTTAAATAGAATCCCTTGTGTGCAGTATGTGTCTTTTATCATTTGAGGCATTTAAACTTAACTCACAATGTAATTCTTCTCTATTCAAGTTACGCTCCTTTTAAGATATGACTCCGGTTTTATAGTCATATTCAGCTCAATGTTTTATTTAACCAAAAATATCAATTACATCAGAGTCAAGTTTATAGCTAGCGACATTTTTATCATCCCCTGGTCATAGACTTTCACTGGGAGATGCATTTTTACAAATGTATAGTTGTTTCGTGTAGTAGTGCCTAAAACATAATTATGAGTCAATCATTCCCTATTAGGAAATTGTGGTTGCTATAAAAATAAACCCAGCAAGTAAAGCATATGTAAAAATAGAAATAAGAAATCTCATGCTTAGGATATATATGTTTATTCTGACTAGAAAATGAAGTGTAATTAGTGATTTCTGGAGCTCGGGTTCACGTATTATGAAACTTTATGCAAGATGCAAGGCTGAACATTTTTCTGCATAATCGGTCCAATTTACCTTACATCTTCAAGAGGTTTTATTCTACTTTTTCTTCAAAAATGAATCAGTCTTTTACTTAGCATTTGAACTTTTATTGTGCAGCTTCCTGTAAACAACATGGCTAGCTTCCATTAATGCACTTTTAACACGATACATAATTTACCAACATCCCACCTTTCACATGATTTAACTTTTTCCCCTCACAAACAAAGGGCCAAAAGAATGGATCTCGTCTTCTACTTGAAACCTAGCGTTTAAAGGCGCATTAGGACATTATTTTCGTCATGACCAGAATTGACTGCGTTTGGAATATACAACGTGCTATTTTCCGTCACCACTGTAGTCTCTTGGGAGCATCAGCGTATTTACATATGCATATATGGGTACTTTTAAAGTCCAAACCTATACAATGCAAGCGTCAAATAAATAAATAAATCCCAATTTGCTTAAGGAAAGTCCTAGAACTTCACGTTATAAGCCTGCAGTGATACAGCATAATAAATATTTGTTGCAGTACTTGAAAAGCTAATAAGAGTAATTCTACACTCTAAACTCTCCTTTTTATGTTTATGGCTGTGATTTGATTTACATATATCACACAAACTGACAGAATGTACTAATCTGTAAACTAAAGTATATTTAATTGATTTACATTGTAAACTTTATGATATAAAAAATAAATAACAACCTAGTTGTTAGTAAAAACTGAAATAAAATAAAATAACAGCCTGTAGGAATTTGAGTTTTTGATTGATAAGGATTAAGACCCTATCATGGTGATTCACAAAGTCACTAAATTAACCTGTGATTAACCCTCTGGTAAAGTGCCACAAAAGGAGTAGGCTTAACTTAGAGGTAATGTGTGTAGTATTTGAGCAGAACCCAAACAGTAATAAAATGCAAACACAACACAAGAAAAATTCCACACAAATTTTGAGAAAGGAACAAAAAGTGAATAATTAATTTGACACCAGAATGACAAAAAGCCAATGAGTAGAACTGGAGTTATGAACGTTCAACGTTTTTAGGAAAAACTAGCACCTAAAAGATCAAAGCACCTACTGCGTACTTCTAGTCATGTGCGATCAAGGCAAAGTCAAAAATTATGTCTAACTGTGAGGGTGAAAGAATTATCTATTCGGGGTGAGTTGGCCCAGGTCTCCGCTCACCTTCAGACTATGATGACATTCTGAATAATAATTGCTGAGAAGGTAAAGTTCAGCATGGAAAGGCAGCTGGGATAGTCTGAGAAGGAAATGTAATAGTCAGGGAGACTCCAGACAAAGTCACAGTGAAGATTTCTGCTTTCGGGCTTTGACATTTTTTTGCAAATTTAAAATCAAGAGCGGTGAAAAGCTACAGTCTCTTGCCTACAATGGTACCACAAGGACAAAAATCCCTTACATGATAAACTGCTGAACAGTATCTGCTGCTGCAGAGAAAAACATAGCAGGAGCTATGGCAAAGTCAGGCCGACTGGCAATGCAAACTGGATGGATCATAAAGCATGTAGGTCAAGGTCTCCAGTCGGTCCTCAGGCCACTTCTTGTTGAGAATTTGTTTATGCCCCTAGTTTCTGTTTTAGGCTGTTCAACCATCTTTAGCATCACTTAAGGCAGGGTCTAGGTGAGGGTTCAAGCTTATTGGAGCTTATCGTGTCCCTGTAGCTCAGAACTGGAGGCCAGGCAACTAGCCCTCAGAATCACTCTGATAGTCCTGGGATCAAGCAGCAAGGCAGGCCTCAAGCAACAAAGGAGTCCTCTTGGGGTACAAGGCAGGCTTCAAGCAGCCAAGCAGTCCTCTGTTAGTGGTTTCAGGAATTAACTGAAGAGTTGGTCTGATGGTCCTATATTCATACCTGGTTTCAGCCTTTTAGTGGAAGAAACGTCTAGACCTACCCCACATGTAGGTCCGGGAATTTGTTTCCCAGGCTTGAAGAGGTTCAAGGTGACAATAGGCTGGTGTCAAGTTCTTTGTGAGTGTGCATGAAGCAGCCCCTTTGAAATGTAAGTGGGGAAGGAACCAGCTCCGCCCCTCACATCCTGGCAGGATGGTCCATTCTGCCAACACATAGACCGCTTTGTTGCATTTCCTGCGAGGAGTACACAAAGGCCAACTGCCACTGTATCTCAGTCATGTGATCCAGGACACAGGCTGCAAGCCTAAAATGGTGAGGACCAAAAAAAAGCTAACTTTCTTTAAACGTTCAATTATAATACTTTTGAGACCAAACACAGAATGTCTACCTGTCCTCAAACAAATGTTATCACATATTAAATGTAAAAAGGTAACTAAATGTTATCCAATAAGAGAGATTGACCTTACAGAAATTTAGATGTTTTTCACTACAAGGACATATAAAACTTAAACGCATATGTCTTATGTTTTAAATGCAATGCACCCAGCTTTTTGGACTTTCATGGTCTAAGTAAGTGGTGGCTTATCTGTATTAAAAAAGTAGGCTTAGGCTAATGGACCAAACAGATGTAAGGCATGATTTAGGGAGTTAGCGCTGGTTAGCCGGTGCACAGTAGACAGAGTCCTAATGCCAACAAAAACAAATTTAGAAGACAAACGGGTTGAAGACCAAAAATTTGGGGTTGATCCTGCAGAGTGGGCCAAGTCCAAAACACAAACACACACACATGCGTGCGCACACACACACACTCTCTTACATGTATATAAAAAAGGAGTATGAAAAGTTTGTATTTTGTGTGAGGTGGTTGTATATTTAAGGGTACAAGTAAGTGTGTTTTGGTGTTCTTTGCTTGTTTATGTGTACTTTGGTGTGGGAGTGATTGGGCTAGGTAATCTGGTTTTGCTAGGACTCAGAGGTGTGTTTGGATAAGGTGTGAGGAATTTTGAGAATAAGGGTGCATATTGATTTTGTGTTAAGGGATTCTGTAGGATTGAGGGGTGTGTGTTTCGGAAGAAGGGTTTTTTAGAGCTTAGGATATAACTTTTTTGTTTAAAAGCCAACATTTGCAACACAACAAAAAAGCTTACAATCAAAATACAATAACACAACCCCACAATTCAACAAAACCTCAACAGAACAAACATGGCAAGCTCCATTCAATGTAATGCATTGTTGTGTTGTTTGGTGCTGTTATGTCATTGTATCTCAGTTACTGTCCATCTTCTTGAAAGTAGAAAGGATGTTACTGCCTACACAAACATGATTTCATAATACAGTGGTAAAAAGTGCTTGCATGAAGCACATCCCCTCTGCAATGACATGTAATAACATCAAACAAAAAGGTTTTGTGATCCAGCCTGCAATAGATTTGGTCTGATGAATGGTATCCTAAATATCTGAAGAGTTGAAGCAGTAATATTTTACTATGTTGGACATCAGTACATTGTTGTTATTGGATTGTGCTGTTTTTGGTAGCAAATTTAGCAGCCTTTGTTTACATATGACTAGTAATCACAAATCACAACTGTCTGCAACACAATAACAGACCACATTGAGAAAATAACTGAAAGAAATAGTACATCATTACAGAAATAAACACAGTGATAACTAGTCAACAACCACAGTACAACACAGCAACAACATGTACTTATGCAGTACAAAAATACAAAAGCATGCAAAACAAAACATTGCCACCTCAACAAAATACAAGACAACACACATGTACAAAACTTTTTGTCACAATTTAAGACATAGAGGAACCTGCTTTTATTATAGGGTGGTAAAAGGTGTTGCACAAAACACTTCCTTAATTATGACCAAGGACCTGGAATGGCACCAGAAAAAAATGCTTTTTGATCAAGCCCATGCACACCATTCCTTTTAAAAGCTTTTCTACATTACAGAAGAAATAAACTACTACATACTCACAAACAAATATAGAACATGATGTAAGAAAGTAATCTTTATTTTCATGTTAGGATACTGCTTTGATTAATTACCAAATATAGAGGTAGCAGTTGCGTCTGAGCACACCACAGTTGAAAAGCCTTCTAGAGGCTGGCACACAAACACCTGGTGGACAACTGTCTGGAAGCCTGAATGGAGGAAATACAGAGTCCGAAAGACCCTGAAAGATCAAATCCCCCATTCAAGCTCCAACCCTTCAGCTTGATTCTCAATAGAGACATGATTTCGATGATGGGTAAACTCAGAGGGGAAGGGACCAAGGGAAGGTGCCACTCCTGACCCACCCTCATCGTCATCAGAAGAGGAAACCAGATGAAGCGGGGGCATGTCATAGCCACTAGGAGGACCTGAGCCCTCTCCCTCCATACCCAAATCAGGAACCAAATGGAAATCAAACATTAGGCCTGAAGGTCCATGTTAGTTTCAGGGCTTCAACTGCCAGAGCTGACTCTACCTTTCCCCTGCCAAAAAACAGGGGAAGATTAACATTGCAGACACTTGCAAACAGATCTACCTAGTGGCAACCCCACATCTGATACATCCTGGCAAACACCCAGGGAGAAGGACTAAATTCCTGAGAGGATGGAATCTCCCTGTTAAGGCAATCAGCCTGAGATTTCAGAATTCCCTCAAAGCAAGAGGCCCAGGGAGAACCCACATGAGATTGAGCCCATAGAAAAAGCAGATTGGCAATCTTTAACAATGACAGGGCTCTTGTTCCCCCCTGACATTTGACGTAAACATGGCAATGGTGTTGTCTGTCTGAAAGATAACATCCTTGCCCCCAACCACATGAGAAAATTGTAGGTGGGCTAAATGAATTGCCTCCAGTTGCAGGACCAACAACTCTGGTTTACATACCACAAGTCCTTGACTGGAAGGTCCCCCTGACCGTGCCCCTCAATCACTCTAGCTTCCATTCGTTCTGATGACCACCTGAATAGGAACAGTCAAAAGAACACCCTTTAAGATGATGGAGTGAATGAGCCACCACTTTAGGTTCTGCCTGATTACCATCATCACTAGAAAAAGGCAATACATATCCAGCACATTGGGAGCCCACTGACTCAGGATGAACCTCATGAGGATATTGTGGTGCCATCTGGCCCAGGGGACTAAAAACACAGTGGCAGCTAGATCACCATGCACCCTCATCAAGGGCAAGTCCTCGAGTCCGTAAGAGTGACCATGTCCACATTGGTTAGAAACCAGGGACCATATGTACAAACATATTTTTCCATAGACACAGAATGGGCAAAACTGCTTGCTACATATGGCCCAAGGTCTCTATAAAGTTGTGATCCTGTTCTGGTGTATGCTGTTATTCCTTCACATTCACTAGAAAACAATGAAACTACAGAAGATTCAGTACCTTTATCACAGGAGAAAATGTCAGGAGACAGGATACCCCTTTGACCAGGCAGTCATCAAGGTAGGGAAATAAGAAAATTCCCTGCAGATAGAGAACAACCATCGAAGGAGCGAACACCATTGTAACAACATGCGGCCTGATTTCAGCCCGAAGGGCAGCACCGCAAACCTCAGAAACTAATGACTTGGGTAAATCGGTACATGCAAGTGTGCATCCTGAAAGTCAATCGTTGCCATAAAATCCCCTGGGGAAATCAGAGGGATGAGTTGCTGCCGTGACAACATTTTGAAAGGAATAATAGCCACCCAGCGATTGAGGCTCTTCAGCTCCAATGCGGACCGAAAGTCCGCCAGACACCTTCTGGACAAGAAAAAGACTGGAGTACACACCCTGACTGATTGATCCAGAGGTACTGGGATGATTGCATGTTTCTGCAGCAGAGCCATGACACCTGGCAATAGTGCTTCTCTCTTTAACCCCTTTGCTACTGCCCCCCCATACTGAGGACTTTTTTGGCTATTCGGGGTAGTTCGCCTGTTCCATCATTAAGTTTTTTCAAAGGTAAGGTTTTCACAACAAATTTGTGGCCTTGTTTTCTAACATCCTGGCGATTTTAGAGGTATCCAGAGTTCATAGATTCCCTGAGGAAATAGCTAAAATATAGCAAAATGTTGAGGTTTAAAAAAGAAAAAATAAGAAAAAAGTGCTCCAGATAAGTGTCTCTTTTGTTTCCTAAAAATGGCAAATTTTCAACCACAGTTTTGGCATTTTTATAAAATGAAGCCTATTTTCCCTATTTTTGTGCTCTCCAGCTACTTCCAGTTTGTGGTGGAAAACAGTGTGAACCCCATGGGTGATCTAGATCTATGAATTTCTGAAAAATAGACAGAATTCTGAATTCAGCAAGGGGTCCTATGTGTAGATCTATCAAGATTTTTCCAGGGAAAATAACTGTTGAAATAAAAATATATTGAACATGAGTAGGAGACAACAGGCATATGTGACAACATTTTCATCTGGCCAGTTCACAAAAGCAATACACCATTACGTGTGCTAGACCCTTCTGGATGGGATATATAAGGTTTTTTGGCTGTCCAAGAACCCACAACTGAGCTGCAATATACCATGGTTTATCATTGAGTACCGACTGTAATACACTTATACAGCAAACTGAACATCTACTAAGTTCTGATGGAGGATGAACATGGAAACCAGGTCAACCTTGTACCCATCTGTTCTTTTGTAATTTGATATCAGGGTAAGTGTGGCGCCAATGGGTTTGAATCCATAGGTGAAGATGAAGCCATGGCAAGTGTATCTGTACTACCTCTACTATCTGCCTTCTACCTATGCAATATCTTTGTGAAAGCACATTTACTGTAAGCTTTTCTTACCCATTCATGTTTCTGTCCTCATTAGAGTCCGACTAATCCTGTATAATTGCCAAGTGAACCTACACTAATGCCTTTTGTCCCTAACTACTTGAAGCTCAAGAAAACATGTCTTTCATGCACTATAAGCATGTTTACTGTGCTAAATCCAACTGCTTCTAGTTTGTGGATGCAAGTTGGGGGGAGTCTGAGTATGCCTTCAGTTGCCTATTCCTCGAACTGAGTAGGCATATCTACCATTGAAACTAAGGCAAACATCCTAGAGAATACTGCCTAATTTCCCTAAAGTAATAAGCCTTACAAATGTCCTGTAGCAATCATTCATCGACTCTTTTACTTTTGCTTTGAAGGTGTCAAAATTTAATTACTAACTTGTATCATACCCAATGTTCTTGAAAAAGGCAACAGGGCACAATATCTTGTATGGTGATTGTTTTCACATCTTATACTAAACGTGCGAAAACAATCATCATGCAAGATACTGTGTCCTGTACCCAATTTCAGTAACATTGTGTATGATACAAGCTAATAATTGGGTTTGCATACTTGCAAAGCAAGTAGAAATATTGATGAATAAGTCCCAAAGTACATTTGTTTGACTTATTACACTTGGTCTGGTTCTCGTGTGCAATCAAGGATGGTCCTTGTGCCATCCTCCAGAACATATGAAGTGGAGGCTGCTGCTTCTATGCTGCTTCTGTAGCAGTTCTGTAGGACAACTGAAAGTCAAGGAAAAGCATGAGTCTTCCTGTGGTTGTTTGACAATAAACAACAAATGCATTTTATGTTGCCACCTGGAGTAGGTGGGTAAATAGTTTCTTGTACTAAGTATGAGTTTTACGACTCGCAATGTATGACTGAAGAACACTGTTGTTCTTTTCCATTCCACCCATGCACTTGTTGTGATCAAGCATACAGGTGGGCTTGTGAACTTCGGCCATCTGACCCCAAACTGTGATGGGGGAAGTGCTCTCATCAAGAATTGTGGTCAGCATGTGTACATCCCGCCTATCCAGGAACTTGACTGTGGGTAGTTTGTTGGAATGCAATGTAGTGCTATGTGATTTCTAGAGCTTCTTACAAACAGCCATCTGCAGAAATCATTTGCAGCAACAATGAACTGTACCACAAGCCATATTGCCAGCTTTGCACAGCTCACTGAATAGCTCTATTACCTTATAGAAATTGTCTGTATAAAGATTATAACCTCGGTGAAGGTGTAGCTAGACAAGTTCCTATACAATCTTTCCTGTGACTCCTAGCATGGGAGGGCAACCTACAGAGTTTAGAGTGGAGTTCTTCCCTGTAAACACTCTCAAGCTGTACACATAGCCAGTAGAGCTCTCACACAGCATGTCCAGCTTGGTGCCATAGCAAGCTTTTTTGATTCCACTATACTACCTGTACCACATCTGCAGTTAGTATAGGATCAAGGACTCATTGATGGCTAAATTCATTCCAGGAATATGAAGCTCTGAATACCTGTCAGAAAATGTTCTATGACAGGTCAAATTGTGAACAACTTGTCATGGTCTGGATGGTCTCAGGGCAAAGCAGCAGAATTGCTTTTGAAATGCAGCACAGCTGCAATCGAAAAAATGATCTCTGCTTATGTATGGTGCGAAGATGGGGACTACCCAAACCGTGCAAGTAGACCACTAGGACTGGAAGGCTGGTTTCTGCACTAACCCCATTTTGAGCGTTAGGCCCAAAAATATCTTCAACTCATCAAGTGAAGTGGGAGTCTAATGGTGTGCCCTAGAATGAGGCCCTAGAGTGCCTCCATGCTTCCTCAGAAACTGTTCACCATTCAAATTTGTTTGCTACACAATTTGCTAAAGAAAGTCAACATCCAAAAAGAGATGCTCACAGTCACTTGACAAAAAGTTGGACGTATGAACTTTATATCCAGGGTCACCAGTAAAAGGCTAAATCTGGGACTCAATTAAATTGGGGGGCTGCCAAGAAAGCACTTCCCTGTGCTTGCAACAGTACGTGTCTGCTCTCTGGGTTGGTCCAATTTGCTACTGTTGTCCCGCTACACACACTGTGCTTGCGAAGGGACAGCGCTACTTTCATCTTTACGTCCCTCAGAACAGCTGGATGAAGAGTCATCAGATGGAGCTCCACTGCCTGAAACATGATTTCCAGATTAAGCTCAATTTTCTTCTCCCTTAGATGATGCCTCAGTATCTGCCGTCTCAGTCTCTGATCCTGGCTAAGAGCTGTCCTCCATAACCCAAGTTAGGGCTTGAGCAGCAGTCCTCCACCAAGACGCTATCTCTGCTACTGGTTAAAACTGTTCTGCTAATACACTATCCTAAGTAGAAGGCAGCTTTGTTGTTCCAAAACAGGTTCTCCGAAGACACTAAAAAAGACAAAAAATAGTATCACTTAACCTTGCTACATAGCCCAGGTGGCTCCCAGTTTGACAATCATTTTTGCTCTTCCCACCCATGACCTCCTCTTAGGATTCTCTCACTACCACCCAGCAAAGGTACCCCTTATTTCCTCATTACCCCTCTCACACGTACATTTCATTTCTTTTAAACTGCTGGTAATGGCTGGCTTTACTAATCCCCTCAGCTAGCCACATAAAATGCAGATATGTTCTTTGTAGCAGGCATTTTAACCCTCTGCGAACTTTATAGCATGTCAAAACTGCCACTAGACAAAATTCTGATCTCTCTCTTTAGGAATAATATCACAAGAGTTATTCCGGCATTTGTATCACTGCCTGGAAGCTGATTGCCACAGCCAGGAAGACTTTGTTGGAAAGGGGAGACTCTCCCTTTTCCATCAATGCTTTACTGACATCTAAATCAAATCAAATCAAATCATTAACTTTTATAAAGCGCGCTACTCACCCGTGCGGGTCTCAAGGCGCTAGGGGAAAGGGGGGGTTACTGCTGCTCGAATAGCCAGGTTTTTAGGAGTCTCCGGAAAGCGGGGTGGTCCTGGGTGGTCCTGAGGCTGGTGGGGAGGGAGTTCCAGGTCTTGGCCGCCAGGAAGGAAAAAGATCTCCCATCCGCCATGGAGCGGCGGATGCGAGGACGGCAGCGAGTGCGAGACCAGAGGAACGCAGGAGGCGGGTGGGGACGTAGAAGCTGAGGCGTCGGTTGAGGTATTCCGGTCCCTTGTTGTGGAGGGCTTTGTGTGCGTAGGTGAGAAGTCGGAAGGTGATCCTTTTGCTGACTGGGAGCCAATGCAGGTGTCTCAGGTGTGCGGAGATGTGGCTGTTGCGGGGTACGTTGAGGATGAGGCGTGCCGATGCGTTTTGAATGCGTTGCAGGCGATTTTGGAGTTTGGCTGTGGTCCCGGCGTAGAGGGTGTTGCCGTAGTCCAGGCGGCTCGTGACGAGGGAGTGGGTCACGGTTTTTCTAGTGTCGGCGGGGATCCAGCGGAAGATCTTGCGGAGCATGTGGAGGGTGAGGAAGCAGGCGGAGGACACGGACATTGACTTGCTTGGTCATGGTGAGAAGAGGGTCCAAGATGAAGCCGAGGTTGCGGGCGTGGTCTGTGGGGGTCGGTGCGGTGCCGAGGGCCGTGGGCCACCAGGAGTCATCCCAGGGGGACGGGGTGTTGCCGAGGATGAGGACTTCCGTTTTCTCAGAGTTCAGCTTTAGGCGGCTGAGCCTCATCCAATCTGCGACGTCCTTCATACCCTCTTGTAGGTTGGTCTTGCCACTGGCGGGGTCCTTGGTGAGGGAGAGTATAAGTTGGGTGTCGTCGGCGTAGGAGGTGATGATGATGTCGTGCTTGCGAACGATGTTGGCGAGGGGGCTCATGTAGACATTGAAGAGTGTCGGGCTGAGCGATGAGCCTTGAGGTACGCCGCAGATGATCTCGGTGGGTTCTGAGCGAAACGGAGGGAGGTAAACTCTTTGGGAACGGTTTGAGAGGAAGGAGGCGATCCAGTCCAGGGCCTGGCCTTGGATCCCGGTGGAGCGGAGGCGGGTGATTAGGGTGCGGTGACAGACGGTGTCGAAGCCAGCCGCGAGGTCGAGGAGAATGAGGGCGACTGTTTCACCATTGTCCATCAGGGTTCTGATGTCGTCAGTGACTGAGATGAGGGCGGTTTCAGTGCTGTGGTTGGTTCGGAATCCGGTTTGTGAAGGGTCGAGCAGGTTGTTGTTTTCCAGGAAGGTGGTCAGCTGTTTGTTGACGGTCTTCTCTATTACCTTGGCTGGGAAAGGCAGAAGAGAGATGGGGTGGAAGTTTTTCAGGTCATTCGGGTCAGCCGTAGGTTTCTTTAGTAGGGCGTTGACTTCGGCGTGTTTCCAGCATTCGGGGAAGGTAGCAGAAGAAAAAGAAGAGTTGATGACGGTCTGGAGGTGCGGGGCGATAATGTCGTCGGCTTTGTTAAAGATGAAGTGAGAGCAGGGGTCCGAAGGGGTGCCGGAGTGGATAGAGTTCATGATGGATTTGGTTTCTTCAGTGTTGATGTGGGTCCAGTTGTTGAGGGTAATGGCCGGGGGTGCGGGTTCGGTGGTGTTATGTTGGGTCTGGTGTCCGAAGCTGTCGTGGAGGTCGCTGATCTTGCGATGGAAGAAAGTGGCTAGGGGGGATTGTGGCCTCCCAAAGCCCACCAATGATAGAGAAGCACTTACCTGCTGTCTTCTCCCTCGCTGATCGGTAAACTGTAACATCAGCAGGCCTCGCAGCCCTATATATTGCATTGCTTGGCCCTGCAGTGTGGACCATGCGTGTGACACGTCTGGATGATACTGGGGCCAAGAGTGGGCCCGTCTGTGCCCATCACAGAGTGGAAGAGGGTGGGCTGGGTCACCCCTCTCGGCTGGGTCTCCAGCATCATTGATAACCATAGGTGAGCCCTTTTTTATAGCTATTTGGACCTTGACACCTGCTGAGGGGTGCTCTCTGTTCTCAACAAAAGTAATCAGTTGTGGCAATCTGTTTGGTACACAAGCTGTTAGCAGCATAGGCAAGTGTAAATTATCTGGGACTAAGAATCGTACAAACACTAATCCAACCTCATGGAACCACACTGAATTCTTTGTTTCTATGCACTGCTGGGATGATCACTAGGGAAATAAAGCTTGTGGAAAGGCTTCTATCCCTTGATGCAGCAGAAGGCTACAGCTGTCCTACATTGATCTAATCAAGCCTTCAATCTCACGCAGGCTCTTCTGACTTCAATGTTTTACCTAACTCCTTACCTATTGCTTCCGAGCTGGTTATATCTCTCCCTTTGATGACAGCAGTCATTGACTCTGTGATCTCCAATGACAGCAACTGTGGCCCTTTAGTCAAAAGAAAGCATTGGCACAAGTAAACCAGTAATGTCATGTTACAGGCACATTGTAATTATAATAACTATTCTATGACTGTTTGCCAGCAGGTTGATCCACCTCCGGCTTCTGCTGTTGCAGTGCCAAACTTTGATTGGGGTCTCTATCCTGGACAAACGTGAATCACATGTTATTCAATGGGTTACCCCATTGGGACATAGAGTGCACAATTCAGAAAGTGCCATCTCTGAACTAACCAAATCTCATGTTAACACAACTAGGCATTCCCATTCAGATATATCCCAGCATATAGAATTACACTCTTGTGGGGGTGGGGATTCAAGCAGGACACTAGATGATGCTAATGCCATCAATGAGACCTCTACAGTTATCTTGCCAACTATTTCATATGATGATGATGTAGTGACCCCAACAACTTGGAGGAGAAACCAAAGGGTATCCTATGGGCCACACTGCTGCCTCTGACCAGGGGATGGGGTGAGTTCTCAGTCAGCTTGGAGTTTTCGTTGTCTTGATTAACCCCCAGTGTGTTGACCTTATGATGCCATTATGACATCCTTTGTGAGGGGAGGGAACTGTCCTTGAGACATCGGTCACAATGGTCATGATGAGTTGCATTATTTCCTGTATGAATTGGTTGTTTGATGCTGTTCATGGATCGATAAGAGCTAAACATTGGAGTTAGTGATATAAGTAATATGACTGGAGCTTGGGATTGTTTAGCCGTGTCTGCTCTACTTTGATAAAAAAATCTCTGTGTGATCTTTTATGAATATCTATGGAGTCCCCAGTAGTCAGTCCTCTGAGTGACAAAGGATTGCCTTGTATGGCCTCTAGTAATACCGTGCCTGATGTGGGGTTTGAATGACCGTTGTGAATGCGCCCACACCTTTTTAATTGATAAGGCACTAATATCTAGTTTTTAAAGGTTTATAAATTGTGGATTGTGAATGGATGGTGTGATCTGTCTGGCTTATTTCTATTTTTACTACCACGTCTCATCCCCAATAGTCTTTAAATATATTGTTGATGCCATTGGACATACTGAGATTGCTGATACATTATCTGGTGGTATTTTGGGATTATTTGGATTTCAAGTTGCTGCCCGGTTTCATGTTTTTTCCAAGTCTACATATGAAGTTTTTAAACATATGGCCACGTAGAATTTCAGGGACTGTGATATTTGTATATTGTTCTTGGAGGAGTGCTGGCATTTCTGTGCCAGCCGGATTCATATTTTAAAGATTGTTTTTGTGTTAATCATATGGCATGAAACACAATGTATGGCCCGATGGAAGTTGAAAAGTCCTTAACACCGACAAAATACTTTTATTTTGGCATAACATGATGTTACAAATATGAGGGTGTAAAATCATTGGGGTTGACATGGGGTGATCAATATACACATTGGTAGCACTTGTTTATGTTGAAAAACACGCAGGTGTAAAATGCATTGTGGTTTTCATTAGGTGATTGGTATATGTATTGGTACCTTTGACTTAGATTAAGACTCTTGTGGAACTAGACATGCAGTAACTCTTGTGGTTGGGATAGACATGGCGAGTTAGACATGCAGGACTCCGTTTTTTAGGAACATGGGAACAGGCGCTTTATGGAGTTAATGATGTGTATTGTTTATTATAATGTCTTAAACAAATTACCTCAACTGTGAGTAAACAAGTGTGGGTTGTAATAGAAGTACAGCTTTACAATTGTGAAGGACTCTACACTCTAAGATGGCAGATCCTCTATTAGTTACCTTGGAGGAGGTACTTTAAAGACTTCAGAGCAGGTGTGTAAGGTTAATGTTGAACAGTGGTATATTTAAATATGTTGTATTTTCCAGCGTACACTTTTTGATCTTTGGTGTGGTGCTGCTGCTCGGAAGCTATTGCTTTGACACAGATTTAGGTGAGGAAAAGAAGGGTCATGACTTTAAGATTCTTATGTAAACTCTTTGATGTGGTGAACTAAAGGATTCACCTGGACAATGGCAGTAGGTTTGCACTTTCTGACTGATGAGTGTTAAATGGGATAATAGTTTTCCTTCTCTCCTCTTTCCCCTTTGACATGCTTGATACATTGTTACTGGTGATCCCCAGTACTGGTATAACAGACATTGCACTACTGCTGACTGGGTTGATACAATATTGCACAGGGTTTCCCAGGACGGGTGTTGGAGATGTGCTGTTGCATCTGAGGCATGTTATGTTGAATAATGATGCCCTTTGATGTTATTTATTTACAGGCAACCTTTGATATGCACATATGTAAATATCACCCTGCGTGAGGTAATTGGTTCTTGTATCAGGCTAGATTTTGGAGATGTAGTGATTGCTTGTGAGCATGTTTTGTTGACCAACACTTTAGTCTAATGTATTTTTACTCATGAGCAATTTCTGATAGGCACTTCCTGATTAAAGTGTGATTTGTAAAAGAATTGTTCCCTTACACAAGCAAGATATGTCCCCGGGTCTAGAATATGTTTTGGGATATAACAATTTGTCCATCAGGTATTCATTGTGGGGTCCACCTCGCTGTGATTAAAAGTGGGGCATTATGTCCTAAAATGGCGGTGACTTCAACTACAATTGACAACATTAATTTTTTGGATTTGGCACCATACACTACTGTGTGTATAATCAAAATGTGGAGGATATGTCTGCCACCCCTTTTTCCTTTGGATTACTTTCAGCTCTATTTTGTGGAACATTGATTATGTGTTTTTCAAATATATGTGTGATATAAATATATTCATCTGGCATATTGGTGCTTAATCTATTTAATTTGGTTCCATGCCTTGAAACAATGCGATCAACACGCTATGCTGCATATGAATGAGTACCGGTTTATGAATGGACTGATTATTATTGATTGTTTTCGGCCAAGAGCTCGCTCCCCCACGTCCGCAGCACCACCCTGCTGTGTCTGTGTCCCTGACCCCCGCCCACGCTGCTGCTAGCGTGTTCGAGGCCCGTCTAGTGGGCTTCTGGTAAGCTTTGTGCTGTTTTCTGTATTTGTGACTGTATTCTGCATTCTGTGCCTTGCTTCTCTGCGCTTTTGCCCCCATTTGTGCCTCTTTTTTAGACTGTTGTAATCCGCTCGTGCATTGTGCTGTTTCACCGTATTTGTGACCGTAGTCTGCATTCTGTGCCTTGATTTTCTGTGCCTTCGTGCTTTTTCCAATTCTGCCTTTTTTCTGCATTTTCGCCCCTTGTGCGTGCCCCCTCCTTGCTGCTTTTCCCTGCTGCTGCCTCCCTGCGGCCCCGCCCCCCTCGCGCTCCCATTCGCTGCTCCCTCCCGCCTCCCGACTCCCAGCTGCTCCTTCCCTCCCCCTCCCTTCTTAATGGCAGGCGCTGCGCATCTGCGCCGTGCCAGAGGCAAGCCCGTCTGCGCCCGTCCACGCCTGGACCACGCCCAGCGCCACCCCCCCGGGTCAGCACGCCCCGCACCACCAGACGTCACTACTCGGCAAATCAGCTCATCGCCCTCAACCCCTGCCTCTCCACAACTTGCTTCCAGTCATCCCCAAAGACCACCAAGTGAGCATTCTCCTGCCACGCCTGCAAGTTCACTTGCAACAGAACAAAGAAACCTGCAACAACCACAACAAACCAACTCCACTGCATACTCCTCAACACACGCTCTGCACGCAAGCACGCCATTGAGCTCTGGGACCTGCCCGACACCACCGCCCCAGACGTAGCCTCCCTGACCGAAACCTGGTGGAACGACTCCTCAGCACCGGACATCGCCGTAGCCATCCCGGACGGCTACAAGATCACCAGAAGAGATTGCCCCAACGGAATCGGAGGAGGAATAGCCATCGCCCACAAATCCACCCTCATAATCCACACCCACACGGACGACACCCTCAAGACCGCCGAACACCTGCACTTCCGGATCCACACTGACCCCAACACCACCCTCAGGGGAACGCTCATCTACCGACCCCCAGGACCACGAGCACCCTTCAGCGACTCCATCTTCGACCTCACGAGCACCCACGCCCTCGCCTCTTCGGACTGCATCCTCCTTGGAGACCTCAATTTCCACTTGGAGAACAACAATGACGCCAACACCACATCCCTGATCGACAACCTCTCAAACCTCGGCCTCAAACAACTGGTCAACACACCCACCCACATCGCCGGCCACACGCTCGATCCAATCTTCTCCACAAGCAACCACGTCACCTTTAGCCACACCACCGAACTCCACTGGACCGACCACCACTGCGTCCACTTCACATTCAAGAAGCACATCGAACACCACCACACCCAACTACCACCTCACCGCCGCTGGAGCAAAGTCACCGAAGACCAACTGACCAGCACCCTTGCCCAGAACCCGCCCACCGACCCCACCGACCCAGACACTGCCGCCCTCAACCTACGACAGTGGATCTACGACTGCGCCAACACCCTTGCACCTCTCAAAAAGCCCACCAACAACCAAGGACAGAAAAAAGCCACCTGGTTCACGGACGAACTCCTCACCTCCAAACACACCTGCCAGAAACTAAAGAAGAAATGGCTCCTCGAACACACACCCAACAGCCCACTTCACAGAACGCCTGAATAACAACGCACACGACAGCAAAGAACTCTTCTGCATCGTGAAAGAGTTATCCAACCCCAGCGCCAACGCCAACGACATCCCACCCTCGCAAGAACTCTGCAACGCCCTGTCCACCTTCTTATATCAGAAGATCGCCGACATCCACGACAACCTCAACACCACGCCTCCGCCAGACCCCACCTCCGACAGCTCCACCTACACCAACCGCCTGGACCCACGTAGACGACACAGAAACTTGCAAGATCATGAGCTCCATCTACTCAGGATCCCCTTCAGACCCTTGCCACCACCACATTTACAACAAAGCCGACTCTACCATCGCCCCCCAACTTCGGAAGATCATCAATTTATCCTTCGAAACCGCAACCTTCCCGGAAAGCTGGAAACACGCCGAAATCCACGCCCTCCTCAAGAAACCCAAGGCTGACCCCAACGACCTCAAAAACTTCCCCCCGATCTCCCTCCTCCCCTTCCCGGCGAAGGTCATCGAGAAGATCGTCAACGCCCAGCTCACCCATCACCTCGAGGACAACTCCATCCTGGACCCCTCCCAGTCCGGTTTCAGACGCAACCACAGCACCGAGACTGCTCTCCTCGCCGCTACAGATGACTTCAGACAGCAGATGGACAACGGCGAAACATCAGCCCTCCTCCTCCTGGACCTTTCCGCAGCCTTCGACACGGTTTGCCACCAAACCCTACTAACACGCCTCCACAAAGCCGGAATACAAGAAAAAGCCCTCAACTGGATCTCCTCTTTCCTCTCTGGCAGAACCCAGAGAGTCCGTCTCCCCCCCTTCCGCTCCGAAGCCACCAACATCATCTGCGGCGAACCCCAAGGCTCCTCCCTAAGCCCGACGCTGTTCAACGTCTACATGGCCCCCCTCACACAACTGGCCCGTCAGCACAACCTCAACATTCTCTCCTATGCCGACGACATCCAGGTCATCCTCTCCCTCACCAAAGACCCACACACCGCCAAAGCCAACCTCCACGAGGGAATGAAGTCCATCGCCAAATGGATGAGAAAAAGCCGCCTGAAATTGAACTCCGACAAGACGGAGGTCCTCATCTTTGGATGCACCCCCTCGGCCTGGGACGACTCCTGGTGACCCACCTCGCTGGGAACCCCCCCAACACCAACCAACCACGCACGCAACCTGGGCTTCGTCCTCAACTCCGCCCTCACCATGTCCAAGCAGGTCAACGTTTCCTCCTCCTGCTACAACACCCTCTGCTTGCTCCCTAGAATCTACAAATGGATCCCGACGGAAACCAGAAAAACTGTGACCCAGGCCCTCGTCAGCAGTAGACTAGACTACGGCAACGCACTCTACACAGGCATCCCAGCAAAAGACATCCGACGCCTCCAACGTATCCAAAACGCCTCCGCCCGACTGGTCCTCGACGTACCCCACCTATGCCACATCTCCCACCACCTGAAAGACCTCCACTGGCTCCCCGTGGACAAGAGGATCACCTTCAAGCTCCTCACTCACGCTCACAAGGCGCTCCACAACGCCGGAACAGTCTACCTGAACAGTAGACTCAACTTCTACGTCCCCTCCCGCCAACTCCGCTCCACCAACCTCGGCCTCGCCATCGTTCCCCGCTTCCAACGCAAGACCTCCGGCGGCAGATCCTTCTCCTATCTCGCCGCCAAGACCTGGAACGCCCTCCCTACCCCTCTGCGACAGACCCAGGACCTTCTCACCTTCAGGAGACTGCTCAAGACCTGGCTCTTCGACCAGTAGCAGCAGGATTATTTAGTTTGTGAGTTGGGCAGATTCTCCTATTGTTACATGAAGTATCTGATTGTGTTAAATTCTGAATTTATGTAACTTTGATTAATATGGAATTGTGATTGAATGAATATGCACCATGTTTATGTGCAGTACATTAAGTTTTTTTTTATTCTTTGATCTTAATTAAGTCTTTTGTATAGGTTTTTGGATTCTCTTTTTTTGTGTATAGCATTGGTGAGTTTGGATTTATGGATTTGAATGTAAGGTGTTTATTGTATTCATGTTATTACATTACAGCCCTGAAGAAGTTCATGGTGTCAACAAAACACGTAGGTTTTGTGTTGTTGCTGTAGCATTTTGGAAACATGAAGTTTTTCAGACAGTTTTGATATGGAACAAAAAAGGTTTCCTTCAAACCAGACTTACTTGTATCTCTTCATATTAATGTTATGTGAACTTTCTCATGTCAATAGTTTTTGATGGTACATAATTACATGTTGTTGGGGCAGGGAACAGCTCTGCCCTACACATCCTGGATGGATGTCCAATTCTACCATCAATTAGTCTCCATTTGTCTCACTCATCACACAAAGGCCAAGCCCCATGCTAATCACAGTCATATGTCACGGGACACAGGCGGTAGGCACCAAATGGTAAGGACAGGAAAAGGCAAACTTCCTATAACTGGCACTTTCAGAAAAGTGACTTAAAAGGTTAGTTTACAATTCAAGGTAACCTAATGTTATCGTATGGGAGTACATGTCCACGTTTTATATACAATACACCCTGCCATATGAGCTGTTTAGGCCCTGGCTTAGGGGTGCTATTTGTATTGAAAAGGGTGTTTTGAGACTGGGAATGGGTTTATTTTGTCATGTCAAATTGACAGAGTAAAACCACACAAGTTACTATGATAGTCATGCAACAGGTTTTAAAAGGCTATTCAGGTGAGTGGCACAATAAGTGCTGCAGGCATCCTTAGTATCTTTAAATGTATGAGCCCTTTGTACACTAGGGACGTATATGTAAATTAAATGTGCAAATCGTGTATACACCAACTGTACCATCATTTAAGGAGTGAGCACAAGCACATGCACACCAGTTAGCAGTGGTAAAGTGCATAGAGTCCTAACACCAACAACAAATAATTTCTGGTAACAGAAGTATAGAAGGCACAATGCTTGGTGAAAAACCACCTTAAGCCTGACAGGTGTGGGTAATCAAAGCTAGGGGTTCAATGATTACCTGTACAGTGCAGAACGTGCCACTGCAGTAGCACAGTTAACCTTCACCCTTTTCTCTTGAACACTGTCTAATTTGATTTTTAAGTACAGACGAAAGGTCATCAATGAGAGTCCATGAAAGAAATTGAGGTAACAAACTCCTGTGGAAATTCAAATCCAAACTGTTGGCCATATCTTCGACAAAGAAAGTGATTGATTCACTGACATCATTTCACTGCCGAGCAAGGTGTACACATTAGCCAGAATCTAAATACAATAAGGTTGTCTTTCTGTGTGCCCCACATTTGGGGGTCTTGGTGAATGTGTGATTAATGTGAATGAACTACTAAATTTGTTTCCATATAAACCAAGCTTCTTGTGCAGCTTAGACTAAGGGCCTGATTACAACTTTGGAGGAGGGTGTTAATCCGTCCTAAATGTGACGGATATACCACCCACCGTATTACGAGTCCATTATATCCTATGGAACTCGTAATACGGTGGGCAGGATATCCGTCACATTTAGGACGGATTAACACCCTCCTCCAAAGTTGTAATCAGGCCCTAAGTGTTTCTCCCCCTTGAAATGGAATACAACACACACTAAATGGGATATCACTCTATGCATGGTAAGATTCTTTCTGTACATTGTGTAGCTGAAAGTGAAGTTATGATACATCAGTTCAACAGGAGGTTATGTAAAAGATATATACATTCACAGCATGCAAACATGTAAATATTTGAAGAAGGCACAAAAGCAATAATGATACAAGATGGGTCTATTCATATTTAAAGTAGCCTACAGTTGGGATAATACAAATTAGTAGATAAATGGCGAAAGAGGAAAAATAGTTTTTGCAGGCATTTTAGTGGTGACAGAAAACTGGCATGAGGAGCTAATGTAGTAAAAGTTTTTGTGTTTATTCTGATAAATCATAAGGTTTGCAAGCACAAAAGTGCTATGTGCAAAGTTAGGCAACCATTTTGTGCCTTAAAAAATATTTTTAACTCTTCTAATGGTATTGATAATCCAAGCAAAATCACAATTAGGAGGAACATGAATTGGGCATACCTTCCTGATTGTTAGTTACAATTGAAATTATGATCATAAACCATTGATCAGTTACCATCGCAAAGGAGTCACAGTCACTGTAACAGCGGTTGCGCAATGATGACACTAATCCTGTGGTCAGATAGTATGTACACAGTCTTTATTTTAGATTACAGACAGCTCTTTCTTTATATGTTCTGTTGTTTGACCACTCTCCTGCAGGTGTCTAATTCTTGTCTTCTTCTTTCCAGGTGGACTCCCAGGAGGCACATGTGGGAAGAAAACGGAGACAAACAGCAGTAAGTGGCCTGGTGAGTGTTTTATTTCTCTTTTTTTCTTTTTCCTTTTCCTTTCTTTTCTATTCCGTTTGTTCCTCTCTATTTTTTCTCTTTTCTTTCCTCCTGTTACTCTCTCTCTGTTCCCTTGTCCCTTCTTCCGGTTCCTATCTCTCTGTCTTTCCTTCGCCTGAGCCCTTCTTTCCTTTCTTTTCTCTTCCTTTTTTTTCCTCTCCATTGTCTCTTTTCTTTCTTCCTGATACTCTCTCTCTTAGGGCCAGATGTAGCAAAGTTTTGCGAGTCGCAAATGGCCTGATTCCCAATTTGCGAGACCGCAAAATCGGAAATGGGATGCAAAAATCCCATTTCCGAAGTGCAAATTGCGATGCGAGCCATTACCGACTAGCAAAAATAGCGACCTCATTGTGCGACCTGCAAATAGCAAGTCGCAATTTGCGAGTTGCAAATCATATGAAAAAGCCACTCGCAAATTGCAACTAGTCGCAAAATTCCCATTTTGCACACCCAAATTACCACTAAGTCAGAGCAGGTGGTAACCAGAACCAAAGTATAAAAGGAGACCCAGAAGGCATCTGGGTTACTCAAAATGGCTGAAATATGTGTGATAGCAAGGACGAGGAGAGTCCACGCCGCCCAGCAGAGGAAGAGGAGGAGCCAGAGAAAGGAGAGGATATACAGAACCAGGCAGACACTTTTATAACAAACTGAGGAGGAGATTTATGACAAATACAGACTCAGCAGTGCAGCAATATTATAATTAATTGAACTACTCAATCCGCAGCTTCAACGCCACACTATGCGGGCCTGCGCCATCCCCACATATGTGCAAGTGCTATGCTCACTGCACCTCTTGGCCTCGGGTAGCTATCAGGGGGTGATTGCTGTGGCAGGTGGGGTATCCCAAAGTGCACTCCCATGATTCCTCAGATGTTTCCTAGATGCCATACTCACACACATGTCCAGATACATATACCTACCCAGGAATGAAGCAGAAATTAACAGCACCAAGTTGGACTTCTACAGAATTGCCAACTTCCCTCATGTAATAGGGTGTGTGGACGGGACACACATACAAATCTGTCCTCCTGCAAATCTGGAATATGTGTTCCGCAATTGGAAATGTACCCACTCACTGAACATCCAGGTGGTATGCGACGCCCATAATGTCATCACTGACATTGTAGCCAAATTTCCAGGGAGTACACATGACTCATACATTTTCAGGCACAGTGGGATATACCAACGCCTAGAACGTGGGGAGTTTGGAGACAGATATCTATTAGGTATTGCTGACTACACCCTGAAGCCATACACACAGGTCACTGTAGAAACCATCCATGCCCTGCTAACATTGCTTATTTTTGCCAAACAGGTGACAGTGCATATGCGCTAAGACCATGGATACTTACCCCGTACCTAACACCTGGCAATGAGAATGAGAGGCGATATAACAGTGCACATCAGTGGACCAGAACTGTCATAGAGAGGACCTTTGGACTGTTAAAGGCAAGATTCCGATGCCTCCACAGAAGTGGAGTAGCGCTCCAGTATGTCCCAGTAACAGCATTCAAGATCATTGTTGCATGTGCGATCCTACACAACATTGCCACCAGACGTGGGCTACATCTCAGCCCTGAAGACACAGATTCGGAGGATGAGGAGCAAGAGCTACCACATCGACAGCCTGGGGATAGAAGCATTGCAAATCAAGGCAGACAGAGACGGGACCACATTGCAAACCAATACTTTGGCAGGTACGTGGCAACTGTCACCACACTCACTGAAGTCACACAAACAGAGCCAAGGTGTGTAGTGGAACAAACAAAACCTTTTTATTAGTGAACTAAATGTTGAAAGAAATGATCTGTCCGTAAGGGGCTGCACATGTCCAATTTTTATGAGGACACATTGACTTCATGTGCCTCATAAGTCATGCTGTCTTATGGCCTACACCGTCCTCCTTGTTCGCTCAGCATGGCTCATCCCGGGTGTGTCTGCTGACCCCTGACGTGCACTTCCACTCCTCAGCACGCGTGAGTCACTTGCAGACACACTGCTGATAGTGGACCCCTCCTCACTGTCTTGAGGGGTCTTACCTGTGCCCCTTGCCACCTGCCTGGCTACCAACATGTCCACAGTGTGGCTGATGCGGCCTAGTCCCTGTGCCACATCCCCAGCAAAGTGGCCAAGTTCGACCTGCAGATTCACGGTCAGTCTTGACAGGCCAGTAGTGTTAGTGGCAAGACGCCCAATGGATGCTGCCATGCAGTCAAAGCGTGTGACCAGCTGGCGTTCCCTGTGCCTTGTGCTGCGTCTATCCGCCACTAATTCCGTCACTAGTTGGCGGATGGACTGGGTGAGTTCACTCACATTGTCATTGAGTCTTGTGAACTGCGAGTTCACATCAGCCAGGCCATGGGTCATGTTATTTTCAAGTCTGTGCAAAGCACCTGATATCAACCGCAATTGTCTATTTTGCAGGTGCTGACCGGTAAGGAGGGATGCCTCGACTACAGACATTGCTGCCTCCCCTATCTCCTCCTGGGGCACCGCCTGAACTTGGCATCTCCATCTGCGACGTGGTTGTGCTCCTGGCTCTGGACGTCTTACTGTGGGGCAGGGGCCAGGGGTCATGTGTTCTTCCTCTATGTCCTGCACTTGTTCTGGAGGGGACTGTGGTGGTGTCGTGCTGGGCCCTGGAATATCAGCTGCAGCCTCCTGCACTGCCTGTGGCCTGTTGTCTCCTCCCTGGATGGTGTGGCTGCTGGGGGTGTCGTGTGGGAGACCTGTGGGACATAGGGAACACACTGTCAGTCTCTCACATCTCTTGTATGCCTCCTAATAAACATTTGCCTACTTGCTGACTACTGTACTACATTGCCCATAATGCACCATTCCAGTGGTTGCTAGTCTGGGATGGAGCAAGTCTGGTTGTGCCTGCTGCTGTGTACTGGGAGAGTGAGGATACTACATTTGCAGGTGTGAATGCATATTTCATGGTACTCACTTTTGGATGTCCCTTGTGCAGAAGTGTCCAATGCTCCAATTCCTGACACGGCCTCAGGCTCCAGTGTCTGCTCCACCAATTCATCCATGGCTGTGGGTGGTGGGATGCTGGATGGGCCTCCTCCTGTGCCCCTCATTTCCCTGAGGTGCTCTACCACCTTCTCTTTTGTTCTGGAGCGCAGGTCGTACCACCTTTTTTTAATTTCATCCAGGGTTCGGTGGCTCACCCCAATGGCATTGATCCGGTCCTGGATTTGCAGTCAGATCTTCTTCTTCTCAGTGTCTGGGACACTCAGGGCTGCCTTGCCAAAAAGTTTGTCATGGTGCTGGCAGCATTCTTCTGTTAGCACCTCAAGTTCTTTCTCAGAAAACTTGAGTTTTCTTTTCTTCCCTGCACTGCCTGCGTCCTCCATGGTAGCAGCAGCTCCTCTCTCCTGGTTGTTGCACAGCAGTTTGAAAAGGGTGTGGTCCTCCCTCCTCCCAGGTGTATTTGATGACTTTTGGTTCTGATGTCATCAGCAAGAGCCAGGAAGTGTTTTTCCAACTGTTATGCTGCACCTTCATGCATCTTGCGGGCCAGTCGCAATTTGCGACACCCGAATCGCAAATTGCGAGTTCGCTTTTAGCGAGGTCGCAAAAAGCGACCTCGCAAAAAGCGAACTTGCAAACTGCGGTGCAACATCATTTGCGAGTCGCAGATTGGTGTCACTTTTTTTCTGGGATCCCATTTTGCGATTCGGAAATTGTGATTCGCATTGAATCGCAATTTCGGACTCGCAAATGTTTTCCTACCTACATCTGGCCCTTAGTCTTGTAGCATGTCTCAACAAAACAATATAGTGCCACTACTGGTGCCTGGAACGAAAATGTAATTGTGTAGAAGGAGAAAAACAAAAGATAAACGAAATGAGCAAACAATAAAGCCCTCTCAATGGGAACTGTTCCCTCGATTTTTTTTACTCTCTCTTTAGTCTTGTTTTTTTCTTCCTTCCCCCCCCTTGATCTTAGTGAGTCCTGCCCCACACACCTGCTGAGGCCACGCCAGGGGTCTGGTGAACTGCCTCCTGGTTCTCCGCCGCGTCTCATGGTGCCGCTCTCCACTTCCAAACTGCCACCGGGACTTCCTCTGCTTTCCTTTCTTCTGCTGTCCTTCACCGCCTTCTCTCTCTCTCCAGTGTAACCGCCTTTACTCTCGTCGTCGCTGCCGCCTTCACTCCAGCCATCGCTGCAGCCTTCACTCTTGCCGTCACCGCGTTCTTTCCCCGCCTTCTTTTCCTCTTTCCTGGTGACGGTGCGAAGGGCCTGTTTCTGCCCGCTGTCACCCGAAAGTTCAACCTGATTGGTTCTTGACCGGAGGACATACTGGTCAAAAATCTCCTCAATGCCGGTGCCCCAGGGGTATGGCGGATCCGGCAGTGTCAGCCCGTTACAGTCACCCTAATGAATGGGCAACCTACTGATCCCACTGGTTTGGTTTCAATAGATATATATATCGTCAGTACCACATCCCGTGATCCAAATTACTGCTATATATATATATATATATATATATATATATATATATATATCTATATATATATATGTGTGTGTTTATGTGTACACAGAGAATACTATATATATATATATATATATAGATATATGTGTGTGTGTGTATATCTTCACAACAAAAGTTAAGGTTAAGGTAATGTTATAGTTAGGTGAATTTGTCAATGGCAACATTAAGGTGTTGAACTAAAAAAACACAGATATTCACCAGTTATAGTTAGCAGCACTAACTATACCTTGCACCCCGCCATGTACTGCTTATGGCATTACTCATGAAATGTTCTATCACACCATTTATGATATCACTGACAAAATCATGTTGATATCATCCAAGCTTCATTTTCCCTCATATTGCTGTGTAAATTGCTAGGCCTTACACATAGCAAAGTTCACATTCACAACCAACTACAGATATACTGGGACAATCATTGAAAATGGTTTAAAATCTGTATACAACTGTTCAGAGAAAGACACAATTGTGACTGCCAATTCCAAAACAAATGCTATGCTACAGACAGCTTCCATCTGTTTCAAACTCCTGATACGCTCTGAACCTACATTAAGAAATGAAGTTGATGTCAGTAAAGAACTGAGTATTATAAAAAGTGTTTACTGTATGGAGAGAGTTCATTCTATACCACACTGTTTGCAAACAGTGAAACTCTCATGAGAAGTAAACCACAGAGTATTGATAGGAATATACTAACAACAGTGTACATTCTATGTGACAATTGTGAGAGAAGACACTATTTCCTCAAAATAACTAAGATCTCAAGGTGCTGAAGATCATACTACCCTCACCCTTCATTCTGAGGTGAAAACTGCAGATGGTCCATCTTCTGAAGCAAAACAAGTACGGGTTAACAGGCTAGTACCTGTAAACACACTCTGCTATGTAATGGAGAAATGTTCATGCTGACACGATTCTATCTAACAACTCAAGGCTGCTTAGAAAAGTTAGTATGTACTACATAGAATATTTCACCTGTTGAAAACATTTTCTTCACAACCAAAACGTTATGATGAGCATAATAACTACAAGTGAACTGTCAATTGCACACAGAGTTGCTCTTCATTGCAAACATTTTAATGTGTTTTATACCTCTACACAACTATGTACAAAATTACGAAACTTTTATATGGAAGTTACTCAGCACTATGAAAACTGTAAAATAAAGTTGAACGCTCATTGGATTATGTGTTCAGTGATGCCATAAATTATGTAATGGGACATGTCATGAATGATGTCACTTGTGAGGCCGTAAGCAGGGATGCAAGTTATAATTAGTGCTGCTAACTATAACTGCTGAATTTCTGTGTTTTTTAAAGTTCAAAATGTTAACATTTTCACTGAGAAATTCACCTATTACATTACGTTAACCTTTGTTTTTTTCAGTGAATTTGAAGGTTTTTTTTTCTCAAAATTATATTTTTAAATACATGGAAACTAACTACTACTACAATGTTTGTGTTGAGAAGGTTCAGCTTCTTAATTTGTGTATCTAATATATTCATAAATATTCCCAGCATAGGTTTCATAGTTTTTCTATCTATCTTCAACTAATAATCATATTTAGATTTTTAAAAGACATTGATCAGTTTTTCCTGTACTTTAATTTATGGGGCATTTTTATGAGAGCCATGTGCCACCATTGAGTCATTGTTGATGTGATGGCGGTGCAGGCAGTAGCCCTATAAGTTGGCGCATGTGGGGCTATTTTTCAGTTTTAGTAGACCTCTATCAAAAAATACCTGGGCCTGAAACGGCTTCGCCCCACAGTGATTTAATTATGCAAAGTAGGTGTTCCCTTGTGAATCCTAACTCATCGTAAATCTGACGCAGTGATATTTATGTTTTTTTATTATGTGATGAATCATTGGCAAGTGATGCACAGAGCCTGAAATGAGTCAAAATTCCTGCGCATCAGCAATGCAGTTATAAGATATGATGCAGTGGCTCTGTTACATAAAGAGAAAACACACAATGCAGTTTGGCTAGCTCAACTACACCATGGAGGTGCTGATTCTTCAGCTGGTAGTTGCGCAGAGACCACCACGCACGCTTATTGGCAAGTAAACCTGAAGTACATACCAGACCTACTAATATAAATAATAATATAGGACAACATATCCATCTCTATCACACATGTTAAGATAGTCAAAGTCACTCTGTGTGCCTTTGAATGGTGAAAAGACCCAGAGCAATGCTATGCGGTGCACAATGCATTGTTGCATCACTGTGTGCAAGGGAGAGGGTTAAATGGCCATTGTGTTTGCATACTCATGCAACTCCTATGATCCATGAGGCATGCCAGGCATCCCACACCACGTAAACTGTAAAATGTGTAAAATCAATTACTCTTCCCATATCATGTGTATCAAGGAAAAATAACTTAAATCAGCCACTCCTGATATCTACGAACCCCCCATCACAGGCGCTCTGCAACTCCCTCGATGAAATCACTACCATGCTCGACGAAGGCGAAGCCACAACGCTTATCCTCCTGGACCTCTCCGCAGCCCTCAACACCGTCTGTCACCACACTCTTTGAACGCGGCTCCACAACGCTGAGATCCGGGGCATGGCCCTCGATTGGATCTCTTCATTCCTCTCCGGTAGAACCCAGAGAGTCCACCTTCAACCTTACGTGTGCAAATCCTCCAAGACTATCTGTGGAGTCCCCCAGGGATCCTCCCTCAGCCCAACGCTTTTCAATGCATCGCAAGAACTCACCACATCAACATAGTTTCCTACGCAGACGACAACCAGCTAATCATCTCCCTCATGAAAGACCCTACAACCGCTAAAAACAACCACCACAATGGACTTCACGCCATCGCAACTGTATGAGATCTAGCCGCCTCAAGCTAAACACCGACAAAACAGAGATCCTCATCTTCAGCAGCAACCCCTCCGCCTGGAACGACTCCTGGTGGCCTACCTCTCTAGGAGCCGCACCCACATCCACAACTCAAGCACGAAACCTGGGAATCATCCTGCACTCAGCACTCAGCATGACCCAGAAGTTTAACGCAATCTCCTCTTCCTGCTACAACACCCTCCATATGCTCTGCAAGATTTTCAAATGGATCCCCGCCAAAACCAGAAAAACAGTCACCCACGCCCTGGTCAGCAGCCGTCTGGACTACGGAAACATACTCTATGTAGGAACTACGGCCAAACTACAAACAAAAATGCAACGTATCCAAAATGCTTCCGCCCATATCATCTTCAACGTCCCACGCCACAACCACATCACTACCCACCTCAGAGACCTACACTGGCTACCCGTATCGAAGAGGATCACCTTTAAACTCCTCACCCACGCACACAAAGCTACACAACACAGGTCTGGCCTACCTCAACGACAGACTCACCTTCCATACTCCCACCTGCCTTCTCCGCTCCTCCAGCCTTGCCGTCGCCTCCGTCTCCCGCACCCACCACACCACCGCCGGAGGAAGATCCTTCTCTTACCTCGCCGCCAAGACCTGGAACTCCCTACCGCTCCACCTATGCCAGACCTCCCACCATTCAGGAAACACCTCAAAACATGGCTATTTGAACAGTAGCTTCCCCCCAGCACCTTGAGACCCTAATGGGTGAGTACACGCTTTATAAATTACCTGATTGATTGATTGATTGATTGATTGATGTGTGCTATATTCCGTGGCACTCATACATGGACTATTAGGCCTGCAAGTGTTCATCCTGTGCAGGAAAGTGGTCCATCCTGCAAAAAGTCAATTCCACATGAAATGCAGGCACATGACTACCATCGTGCAAGTGTGCCTGTTTCTGTGCTTGGCAGTACATTTTGTGCCAGTGTAGGTTTAAAAGTCATACATCTCCTGTATGTCTAATACTGTCCACCACTACACTTTCTCAGAGACAGTGCAGTGCTGATAGGTGACTTGCTGCAACGTAAAGTGCCACATTCGGATATATCTAGGTTCTTGTGTGATGTGCACATAGTGGCCCCAGTGCACAGCAACATGCACTCAATGATGTCTCACATTGACATACTCTTAGTAATCTGCCAATTGCAAGAGCTACAGAACCTCAGTGACTAGTAATGTGTCATTACTATGGTTCCACTGTGGTTCCATTCATTCACTGTGTGAATGAATGGAACCACAGTGATGAATTACAATGAAACTTTGTGGTAGGTCCGAAAAGGCAATATGAGTACAAAGGCAACATGAGAGAGAAGTGTGAGATAAGTGTCTCCTCAATGGCCTACCCACTCTCAGTATCAGTAAAGGCTTGACATTTTCAGGTGAGCAGGAACAAGTTTGTGGAAATGAGTAAGCGTGTCAGACATGTGAGTATAAGTGTCAGGAGCAACACAGGAAGAAGTATTTTCAAAGACCATGTGTGACATGCAATGCCATTGTAGGCCCCTCACATGGTTAAATGCCAATACTGAACAACAATGTGGCATCAACAGTACAAAACGTACAAATGTCTCAGCCATACTGACAGTCCACATACAGAAATACACTTAGGTTTACAACCAACTAATGTGATGGCTCACCTGCTCTGTGGTGTAAGTTTTCCAAATGAAAAGTATATAAATTCTGAAATGTGACTCACAAAGTCTAACACAAGACTGCCAAACATGGCATATATGTCATCGACATACAATTGAATGCAACCTGGACAAGGCACTACAGTGTATTCAGGATATCCATCTCAACATTCATGTGCCACAACAAAGTTAGAATCATGGCATACAGGTACACAATCCCCTACAATTTACAATAAAAGAAATACACATAACAACCAATGTATTGTGTCCAGGTCTGTGGTAGGCCAATGGTTATTACTACATCAGTGTGTCCTACATAGAGATGCCCCACTTTGCAATACCTATAAGTACAATCCCAGTGCACCTTGATAAATTGTCTGATGAAATCAACAGCTAAAGGCTGACAATAAATCAGACAACTATCCATGAAATATGTTTAGAATGCACTGCATGTTCTCACCAAAATCACATGCTAAAGTAAGTGAACAACACAAATGCTCTATCATTGTCAGGTAGTGCAGCAACATCAGTGTTTCCACAGAGAGTTACATACATGTGAATGTGAAACAGGCTAGCACTGGCACAGCCTACCTAGGAATGACCAAAAGGGCTAAAATCAGATCAACATGCTGTCACTTTGAAGACGCAGTGAGTGCACCTAACCTACAATGGTAATGAACCTCTCAAAAAATCTATCACAGCAAGCTACTGCCCATATATTATTGTCCACATGTGGAAGTGTCCAAAGTATCAGGCCATTCACATCTTTTGGAATGACACAGAGAACTTGAAGAGACACGTGGCATAAAATGGAGGCAAATGTCAATTTAACAAATATTGTCAAATACTGGTAAAAATGAGTATGAATCATTCAGTACACTTAACAGACATGTACAGGGATGTGGGTGTAACAATAAACAGAATAATCGACTGAATTTTCTTATTCTCTACTTTTAGTTGACCACGTTTATGGGCTGCAGCATGACCCCACACAGAGACTGAACGGCAGTACAACGAGGGACTGGGCAAGATCAGGGCTGTTGTCAAGAGGTGTTGTCAAGAGACTGGTGTGCTGAAGTCTCACTTTCGCTTCTTGTACATGTCAGAGGGAGATTGTTATGCTCCCCCCATGTTCTGTTACTGGATGGGCTAAATCTGAGATATGGACTAATTTAAGCAAAATATAAATACATTTATATACTCTATCGTTGTGTATGCAATCTTATGTCAGTCACCGTAAACATCAAAAAACTAAAATCCCCTCAACTTGATTTAGGCCTATACCAACGGTCCATAGATTGATGTCACACTCATCCCAGCACACCATCATGTACAACAAAATATGTGTGCATTTAAATACCATGGGCCAAATGCATGTGCCTGGGCAAGGCATACACAACTGACATCTAGCAATGTAGAATAGTGTGAATATTTAATAATTAATTCATTTAATATTTAATTCATGCTAAAAAAAACATGTACTGCACATCATTTTTACAGTGTATTTTTAATGACTGCAACATCCAAGATGTATATCAAAATGTGAGGATATCATGGACATAATGAACTAAGTTAACTTTGTGACATAAATCTGAGAGCCTTGCTGGGCCGTTGGATCACTTTTAGTGTTGCATCTGTGGAATCAACCCCTCAACTATATCTATGAGTCCAACCAAAGTGACTTTGTGTGGTTTAGAATGGCCTCAAAGATATGGAGTAAGGCAAGGCATCCCAACTTTCTGCTTTGGCTTACTCTGGGTCAGGGAGGCTTTCTATGACCATTGTGGTGTGTTATCCCCTGCAACACCTATGGATTGTGATGCATCAACACATTTACAATGTCATGTTTACCTGTCAAAATCTTACACTTCCACAGAGGATGTGCAACTATGAGTTTTTTCTTTATACCGCCTTGTAATTTTCCTCTTTCCATGTGTGCTGCACTCTGCAGAAACACATAGAAGATGATAATGCCGCCCAGGATTATTTGTTTACAGGCATATGCCCCTTCTTGCAGCAAAACAATCCTGCATGCAACACAGACACCATTGTACCATGGTGCAAGGGTACCTGCTAGTCTGCTGAAATGGTGCCAACACATGAGGAAAGAACAGGAATACACCATGTACTATCTAAATGGCACATTCCTGCCCTTTCCCTTTGTCACAGGCCAGTGCAGCTAGATGTCATAGTACAATGTAGTCTGACATGATGCTGCCCGGCATAACTAAATATATCACATGCCTGAGCCATGCTTCAGCCATGTGCTGATGGATACATCTGAACCACATTCTCCAGCCAGTTCAGGCTTGCATGCTGACTCGGTGTGTTCAATGATTTTGCCATACTCAGATATGTGTCACTAAGCTGTTATGTAAACATAAACTATTGGTTTAGTATAGTTTACCTCTAAGCATATGTTAAAGTACTGTTTGCAATGCTATGTTAAAAAACATGTTCCAGGGAGACATAGACCATTCACTCAAGGAGAGGTAGAATCATTCCATGACCCAAGTACTACCAGTAAGTGTCATGAGCACATGTATGTTGAATGTTTAGGACTGTGTGTGATCTAGGTAACATGTAACATTGTGATGTGTTTTGGGAGTTAATGATCACCTACTACCTATTTGCACTCAGTGTGAGAAACGCAACAGAAACTGACCACATATTAATTGTGAATGAACAAGGAAGCTTCTCATTGTGAATCTAGGGTGTATGGAAGCGTACACACATGATGTAAGCATGTTAGCATTCCGATAATGTATCCACATCTATAATCATGTGGCTTTAGGCACACTAACCATCACCTATTGAAGACTCTGCATGTATTCAACATAAACACATTAGCTAGTACCAAAAATGGCACTAGGCTATACAATGTTTTCGACGTATATAGAAGCACAGTGAAATGTGTGTTGCTAAGCATGTCTAGCTAGTGGTCACTTGCAGTCCAGATATAACAGATTGGGCTTGAAAAAGACACGGTCACCTCATCGTTCACGGGGAACAGCATTGTCCCAGTCAGGCTGAGTAGGGTTCAAGTGTCCATGCATTTTAAACTGTTCCAGTCCAGGTATTTATGCTTTGTACTGTTTGACTTGTAGTCCTGATCACTCATATTATACTTTCCACTACAAGTTCCAGGATACAAAGGTATTTCTGGACTGCTGCCGCACATTACACATGGAATGGACAAACTTGACAGAGCTGGTCTGGGCTGTACAACATGAAACTGGGCAGTATGACTTAAGTTTATGTGATGTATGACAGAACGTGTGAGCGACTCCTGACCTTTCCCTTGCATACAGCACAGTACAGCACAGAAACATAGCTTGCTGCACTGCTCAGCATGACATTTCTATGACTATTGTCCCTTGTTGTCACTTACCTTGTTGATCCTGCTGGTCCTCAAAGCCAGCACTCTCCTGTTCTTCCATTCCTGCCACCAACTCTGTTGGGATGACTAATGCTACCAGATCCTCCAACTGGTCCAGTTCTAGTGAGTCCTCAGGTCTTCCTCCGGTCGGCAAGGCTGCCCTCAACTTTTTGACCAGTTTCTCCTTGCTCCTGCACTTAAAATCATGCTAGCACTTCTCGCACTCTGGCACTGTGTCCTTTTAGTTTGTCCTACTCTGTTGATTATCTCCACTACGGACTGCCAAATGGCTTCTTTCTTCCATAATGGCAATCTGGAGGTGACAAAGAGGTGACAAAGCATGAACTTCAGTTCTATTATTAGTATTTCATTCTCCTCCTCACTGAAATTATTCTTCCTCTTCCCCTGGGGTTCTGTCTGGACACCCTAGCTGGAGCTGAGGTTGTTGGGATTGTTGTTCTGAGTGCTGCTGCCCCTCCTGCCTGCTCCACCTCTCCCTTTATTGAAATTGCAATTGTATTTATATAGCATTTACTATCCCTGGCAAGGTGTCGAAGAGCTTTTTAGCGAGTAGTACGTTACTCCAGAACACAAAAAGATTAGTGGTGGATTAGTATAGGGGAATGTGAGGACAATATTAGTATTAGTATAGGGAGGTATGAATTAATTTATGCAGAGGAAGTGAGTCTGCTAGTTGGATTGAACAGAATAATGGAGGTATGGAGGAGAGAAGAATCCAGTCAATTGGGAGTTGATAGTAGTGAGGTAAGGTTTGGCATGAGTAAAGGAGAGATGGAGGAGGGAAGAGTCTGTAAAAAGGGATTGGGAGATCACAGTAGTAAAAAAGGGATTGGGAGATCATAGTAGTAAAAAGGGGTTTGGGATGAGTTAAAGGAAAGGTAAATGAGAGAGAATTTAGTAGAATTGTTTGGGAGATCTTAGTAGTAAACTGAGGTTTGGGGTGAGCCAGGAGGGCTAGAGAAGGGCAGAATCTAGGAAGTATTTTTTTCGAGATCATAGTAGTAGAATGGCTTTGGGATGAGTCCGAGAGTGGAATACTTCTAGATAAATAGTTAAGATAATAGTAGTGGTAGTAGTAGTAATTACTTTATTTCGGTTAAAGAGAAAACCATAAAAGTATCCATAAATATGTTAAAATACATTAAAAGGACGAATCCATTCATAGTGCAAATCTAGGCATCAGTATGCTTAGCACCATCCAGAAAAGAAAAATACATAGTTTAGACAGCCAATAAAATCCTAAAATGCATGTGCGAACATATGGGAAACAGATACAATCTTAAAGGGCAATGCTCTGAATAAGTCCACGGACTGTCCGGGCCACAATCACCAACCCAGGACAAATGCCTGGAAGTGATTTGATCAATTCCTTCCCTTATGGCAGACTTAAACAGCCTATAGACCTCCCAAGGGTGTGAGACATAGGGTGGACAGCATGTGATGAAATTCCTCCCCCTCCAAAAAATTGCATATCCTGGGCAATATAATAAAAAATTAATAAGAATAGAAATCAAACATGGAGAATGTTCATGGTCACGTGGAGCTCCCATCATGCTCCGTGACTAGTTTGTGTCTGGGTCAGAGGAAAGGATGATGTGTGGTGTGCAGAGTGCAGCGAGCAAAGCAGAAACTAAAAAGTGAGGCATGAGACATGAGGAGGAGTGATCGAATGTAGTAGACAGAGACAACAATGACCTGGATTGATTGTCAGAACCCTGGAGCAGCAGTGATGGGGCTCAGAAACAGCAGTAGGCAGGCACGGAGCAGCTTGGCAATGTGGCACGGTGAACAAGGCGCAAGTAGCCGAAGCCAAGCAGAAAGCAGAACAGACTGCATTCAATCCTGTGGGGTAGGAGGCACCAAATTGACCTTAACTTCTTGTCGGAGTGGCCCGCTCCCTTCTTGAAGCATGTAAGCCTAAGCAGCATGGAGGCAGTATAGCAGCATAACGACAATGAGTAGATAATCAGCAGCTGGTGCGCCGATAGGGCCAGAGGGGTAAGAAGGACACAACATTTGCTGCAGTGCAGTATATGCGGGGTAAAAGAAGGTTTAAAGTATTTGGAATATACAAATAGAAAACCAAAAGCTAATACTTGGAAGTACTCAGAAAGACATTCATTTCCATGATTCAATGACTTGGGTTCTACTTCTTTTAGCAGGGGCCTCTGGTCTGTGTTGATAATTAACAGGCTAAATCGATACAGTACTGAACATTGAGAATGGAGAAACCACAGGCAAAGCTGCATCACCTCCTACTTTTGAAGGGTTAAGAGAGGAAAGCAAGCATCAAGCTGTGACATTATAAGGCAAAGGGCCCAGTCTGTATTATTGTGCTTGCAGATGATATTAAAGCTTGTGGCTATTTCTTAACATACTGCACTATTGCCTCCTTCTAAGGGGTCAAGGAATATATAATGGCCATATGAGGGTCATACAGGAAGTGGGGCAACTCAGGACCTGCCTTAGGCAGCCCCCAAAGCAGAGTGAGAACTCAGGGTCGCAGCAGAAGTGGTCTGTGTAGCACAGATGCGGCCTGTTGCATCTTGGCTTCCCTTTGACTCCCCCCTCTCTTGTGTTTCCTGGAAAGTTTGAAAAGCATTACTCAGGATGCTTCTTCCAAGACCTGTGCAGCGGGTGGATCTTCAAGAATAAGCAAAATCAAAGGCTTGACCCTGTTATTTGCAGGAAAACAAAAAATGGGATCAAAGAGAAATCATGTTGATGGTGTGGAAGAACTTCAGGATGGACCAAACTCCGCTACCACATCTACAGCACTGCAGATATCTCCTCCAGCAAATCTTTGTACTAGCCATCAATAAGCAGGAATGACCGGACCGTCATCAAGCCTGGGCTCACTATCAACATCATTGACGCCTACCATGCACCTAATGAGAAAGGAGTCTTCTTGCCTTTCTGTCAGTAACGGGACAAGACCCACCTCAGTAAGTATAGATACTACTTCACCACCTGTTCCTTCCACATGGAGGCCCAGGCTGTAGGAAAGAACCCTCATCCCTTTTTCTCAAAGCTTGATAGTAAAGGGGCCGACAGACAGAAGAGCTCCCTGCTGATTGAGAATGCATTGGAGCCTTTCAATTGTTTAGAGGCTCCAACAGCCTCAGGCACTTCAGGCTTCCTAGATCCTCTTCCTCTGGTGTCACATCTGCCACTCATTAGGGATTTGGGGGATGACAACCCTGTTTCTTCTTGAGAAGACTTTGGCTTACTCAGACCTGACCATCATGCGGACGCATTATGTTCCAGCAGCACAGCCTCAGAACTCCAAATATCTCGTACTATACTGGTCAATTTTGTTGATTGCAGAATAAAGGAACAGATCTTATTTCAAGCCATTTAAAGGAGAATGGTTAAAGTAGAAAGTGATTTCTCTTTTTGGGTCTTTTCCGAAATGTCCATAACTACAGCACATCAACATCGTGAATTTGTTAGCTTGACTGATTACTTCAAAAGACTGGCAAAATTAAAGGTTTGCCATAAGGGCCAGGCCCATATTTTCAAAGTGTTCAACAAGCAGGATACTTTCTTGCCGCTCTCAAGGAGTAATGTATGTGTTAGATGCATTTTAGATGCTCATCACGAATGTCATGGGCATAAAGGGAGAGGAAAGGATTAAGTAGGGGAAGAAAAGGAAAGGAACGAAGGGGTAAAGAAGGGAGGAAAGGGGAGGGGAAGAGAGGAAAGGGAAAACAATAAAAATAATAATAAGATATTTATTTCCTTGCACCTTTTGATGATATATGATTTTCTAAAAATGATTCTATACATTTTCTCCTATCCCTTTTTTCTTGTCCTCACTGGTCCATGCCTACCACGTTTCCCAGACACAAACCTAACGGGTCCCATACCAATCCATTCTCATTTTGGGGTTGGGGGTTGAGGTCACTGGGAGGATGAGGCCATGACGGATAGGCCTAGGATTTGTGGGTGGGGGTGAGGGTGGGAGCACTGGGTGATGGCGTTCTTGCACCAGGGGCAGGAGAAAAAGAGCAGATTACAAATTTAAAGAAATTGTTAATCTATTGTCCAATATGATGCCGCTGAGAAAGAATGGGGGAAAATTCTTAATGATAGGCTTTATATTGTCAGGAATAAGCTGCAAGGGTAGGCTTACTGCTACCAAGCTCTCAGAAAAATCGTAGCAATGATCAATAGTAAAATTTGCATCCATCCAACTAGGTTTTTCAAAATAGTGTCATGCAATGCAAATGGTTTGAATAACGCACAGAAGGTTTGAGCAATATTTCATTGGCTAGGATACTTCCAAACCCAGGTGGTTATTTTTCAGGAAACCCTTCTCAAACAACAGGCAAATTGTCCTAAAATTCCTAACTTCATTTCTCATTCTTCCTTTGATTCTGCCAGCACAGCTGTTTGTGGGGTGGCAATCCTGTTCACTCTGGAATTCCAAGGGGAAATTCTGATCCCCAAGCACGATGGATAATAGTCAGTAGCAAGGTTGGTGGGCAGTTAATCCACATTACAAGCTCTTACAGCCCCATTGAGGATGAAATTACTTCTTTGCAAACCCTCTACGATCTTCTGAGCACTTTTTCTGGCCATTTAATAATTGGAGTCGATTTTAATGTAATTCAAGACATAACTTTTGATACTTCTCACAAAAATCGTATACAAAACAAACCACAATCCCATCACATTCTGCTAAAATGTATCCATGATTTGGCTCTATAAGACCCCTGACGGCTGGATCATCAACAAGACCAAAGTTATACCTGTTTCTCTAAAAGGTTTAATTGAGCATCAAGAATGTATTTCTTTTTAGTCTGGGAAAGAACCAGCTCATACATCTTGTCCAACCCTTTTTCAGATCATTCCATTCCATCTATTCAATAATCTTACCCTGATCAGCATCAAGAAAGGCCCGGGTGGTCCTTAGATAAATCATTATTAACAAATCAAGTTTGGATCTCTGTTCTTAAACATTTTTTGCCACTTTTCTTTACTAGAAGTGAAGCAACCACTTCTATCTTTTCACTCTGGGAGTCATGTAAGGCATACATAAGAGGGGAAGCCATAGCTTTCAAGGCCTTTGTTAGTAAAACAAGGAAAGAAAATGTGAGTTGGCTCCAGCAATAACTTAATCATGCTACATACCAACACCAGGTAGCAAGTGACCGCAAGTCGGGGATTCGTCTCCAAGATGCCAAAAATCAATTGAGAATTTTTTCTTAGAACAAGAGATCATTAATCATAATACATGCTTTCAACAGCATTACAAAGAGAGTGAGTATATAGGTAAATTTCAAGCGCATTATATGAAAAAAACACCAGAATGCTTCCCTAATCAAATCTATTTTTGATGAATCCCTATGACGTAAGGTTGACCAGGCCAAGGAGATAAGAACGGTCTTTTTAGGGCACTATACAAAAGTTTATACCCCGACACAGCCATATGCAATGTGCTTATCAACGCATATCTTGGTGCAATCTCTCTACTGGGTTTAAACCAAGAGCTGCAGTCTGCATTATTACAGCCAGTTACCAAGTTGGAGGTAGCCGAAACCTTTTGGAAATCTCCAAATGGTAATGCTTCATCGGAATATGGTATTCCAGCAGAATTATATATGATTCTGGCACCCGAGGTAACAGCGATCCTAGCCTCACTTTTTTATGTGACACTCGGGCAGTAGTAGTCAGTTTTCTTAAAAAAGATAAGCCAAGGGAAAAAACTGATTCTTACCGTCCTATTAGTCTTCTTAATAGTGACTATAAAATACTTATGAAAATCTGTGCATCCCACATAACACTTTTAGCTCATGGTTTGATACACCACTATCAGTGTGGATTTCTCCTGGGAAGATTTATTTCCAACAACACAAATTTCTTGCTCCAAGCTATTGATTATTATTCCTTGAATAAAATCAAAACAGCCATAATTATGCTTGATGCGTTAAAATTCTTCGATTTAGTACAATGAGAGCTTCTTTTTGCAATTTTCCGAAGATTTAAATTTCCCCATAAACGAGTCCAACTTCTTTCAAACCTGTATCAGGGTCGGAGGACAAGATCTCAGTTATTTCAGGAATGGTCGGTAAGGTCTCGATATGGCACGGGACTCATCAGGGATGTCCTTTGTCCCCGGTCCTTTTCGATCTTTTTGTTGAATCTTTAGCTTCCGTGCTGAGGCAGGATATTTCCATAAAAGCTCCGCTATCAGGTTCCCTCAAGATAAAACTCTCTGTGGACAACGCTATTTTGTATCATGTGGCTGAATCACCGAACATTGAAAGGGCCGTTAGCATAATACAAGCTTTTTCCAACTTGTAAGGCTATCGGATTAACAAATCAAAATCAGTGGCATTGCTTTTTAATGCACAAGATATCATCTTGCCAGTTGAGATGCAACTTAACTATCGAACTTCCCATCCTATTAGATATCTTGACATATATATTTCTTTGAATATAACTGATCTCTATTCAATTAATTATCTCTGTACTTCAAGAAAAATGACACCCTTAACGATCATAGGTCGTATTGCCTTAATGTAATCAAAATTATGATATTACCCTTATTTTTGTTTATATTTTTTAATGTTATAATCAAGGCTCCTCAAAAGTTTTTAAGGATCTTAACGTAATGCTGCGGGAATTTGTGTGGTCAAATAGAAAAGCCCATACCAAGCTAGAGACATTCCAGCTGACTGCAAAAGACAGTGACCTAGCCTTACCCTATTTTAAAAAAATTATGAAGCAACAAACATAGACTGGATTGTAACAGCTGCCTCTATATCCCATGTTGATTCAAACTTCTATTTAAAGCAGATGCTTCTGGAATACAATATTCAAGTAGCTCATTTTCTCAAAATGCCATGGTTGCCGAAGCATACTAGATATAAGATCACAAATTTCCTTTGGTCTAGAGGTCTCGAAGTTCAGCAAAATTACCATTTTACTTGTTATCGTTTAACCATTTACCTAAGGTAAGTCACTGTATTCGGGTTACCTCTGCCACGAAAGCTCTAAACATCTGGGACTAGGAAAATTGCATGACTTTCTAAAAGGGGATGGTGTTATATCATGGAAACAGCTTCAAATAACTAATCCAGATATTCCAGCACGTAAGTTTTTCTTATTTTCATATAGCCCATTTTATCCAATCTATGGGTTCCGTAGGCCAGTATTCAGCCAAATCATTACCGTTTAAAATCACACAAGTTATGTGGGCTCAGAAACTGACAGGGATCGGTATCTGGTAAAGTATTCTTCTTGAGGAATTACTAGCTAGAGTTCTCCCTGCTGCAATAAGCTGGGTAGCAGTGGCTTCAACCTGTGCTATCGATCTCCTGACATGGAAGCATCATAACATTTCAAAAGCTTTAAGAGGAGCATTTTTTTTTTAAATGGCTTTCTTTTCAAAGTGGTTGCTCTATTATACTCCCATAAAACTGAATAAAATGGCTCCATCAATACCAAGCAATTGTTTTAGATTTCATTGCACAGCAGGTGATTGTTTTCAGTCTGTGTTCATTGCCCGGTTATCACTACGTTTTGGAGCCAAGTTTTTCATTCAATTAGCATGAAGCTTCAGGTATCTTTACTCCCGGATCCAATGGGAGCACTTTTTGGTATATCCAATTATTCTGGACTGTCTAAGTACTCAAAGCAATACTTTTATATTGCAACATTAATAGCGGAATATATTATTTTGCAGCAATGGAAGATCCATCAAGCTCCTGTGTATAATCTTTGGGGAAAAAAATGAAAATAGTCCAGTCGAGAGCTTTTGTATGCACTTAGAATCGGGGCCATCATTCCGTATAGAGCAAGGCTTCTCCATCTCAAAAACTTTAAAAGATTAAAAAGATAGAAACCACCCTGAAGGGCATAAATCAACGTGGCTCCACAAATTTTTAGTTTATAATTATTACGTAAAGAGGTATAAAAGGCAATGTATTTTATTGTATTGTGATCCGTAAGAACAATTTGTATTCTCAGAGCCTCCCAGTAGTGTCTAACACCCAAAAGCTTGCAAACAGCAATTATCCATTTCTTGGATGGCTGTGAGTACTGAGGGCAATGAAAAATAAAATGCTCTTCAGTTTCTTTTGTTTGGGGGCAAAAATAACAAAAGGTTGGGGAGCCTAGCTTGTCCCATTTAGCCGTTAGGGATCATAATGGTAGAGACCCGTACCTCAATTGGAGATACAGCCGCTTAGCAGTGGGAGGAATGATTTGATCCACAAAATAAGCGTAGATAGAGAGCATTTTACATTTAAAAATTGTCCAGTCAAATTCTCAAAATCATTGCTCCACCAGGTCTGTTACAGAGCATAGTTCCAATAAGCTTTTTTCACTATCTGTCTGGCACTCTTGGCAGCCATTGCTGGCAAGTTCCAGAGATCTGTCATTTTCAACTTCTCACACTATATCTTGATATTTTTCATCAGGGCAAGTCTATCCATGAGCCACAGGAAATTAGATCAATTAGAGAATGCCTATAAGGTGTCAACTCCTCAGTTGACAACAGCCTAAACCAGTACAATAAGAATTTTAGCACCACCACCAAATTATTAGGGGTTGAGTGCTAAATCCACCCTCGGTGGAACCAGCGGGGTGCCCCTTGGTAATATGAGCAAACCCCTGATAAAATTATTCTCAACCATTAAAAGGACAGTGGCATCAGCAAGACCCTATATCTATGCCCCATAAGTGGCTACCGATAGAGCAGTAGCTTTATAAATCTGTAAGATGCACCTCCAGCAATTACGTTCTGTTTCCTACTAATTTGGTATGCTCTTTATTTGGGAAGATTTTTACTCTTCTCCATCTGATAGGCCGAAGTCACTGTATTGGACCCCTAAGTAATTAGAATGTTTAACCTGTTCAGTTATGGAGCCATCAATTGCCGTTCTCCCCTTAAACGTCTTGTGTGTATTTATCCCCATGAATTTAGTTTTCAGTGGGTTAATTTCAAGGCCCTTCAACTTGCAAAAGGCCAATAAGGAATCCAATTCTGCCTGGACTCCCATAGGAGTTCTAGAAATAAACAGGGTGTCATCAGCGAATATTAATTTTGGGCGTGTGGTTCCAGCTAACTTAGGAGCATCATGCGTACACTGGGATAGCCATTTGACCTTTTCATTAATATAGAGGCTAAAGAGTGTTGGGGCCAGTATGCAGCCTTGCTTTAACCCCTGACAGATGGGAATCAAGTCTGTTAGGTCGCCACCCATGTTCCACCTCACTTTAGCATAGGTATTTGTGTGGAGAACTCTTGGTACCCCATCAGCTTCCAATGTCTTTCACAACCTATCCCTTGCGACTGGGTCAAAAGCCAACCTTAGGCCTATGAAGGCAAATGATCCTTCTTCAGGGTAATATACTTCGAGCACAGCTGATTGAATCGGAAAACCCGGTCAAGGTTGCTGCTGTTACACCTAAAACCTGCCAGAGCATCCTCAAGGATGTAAATGTCTGTAACCCAGGATTGTAGCTGGGCCAAAACTTCTTTACAGTTTTTTGGGAATTATTCAACAAACCGATAGGTCTATAATTAGAGGGTAAGTCCCTTCTTCATTTCTTGAAAACTGGTACAATAACAGCTCCCAGCCCGGTAGACAGGATTTTCCTACCCTGTCATAATAGCATTACTCAGTGCATTAAGATAAGGAATCCACACATCTGACTGTGATAGGAAGAGATTGCCAAGGAGGCCACCCAACCCGGGATCCTTTTCCTTCTCCATTTGCATTTAGGCTACCCTAGTTTCATTCAGGGAAAAATATGAACTGTCTCTTTGTTAGCCACCTGCTCTGGAGAGTTAAAAATGGCCATAAATTAAACTTAGCTCAAACCTTGGTAGCTTGGCAATGAGTGACAAGGCCTAACATAGGAGACAAAGCATAAAGCATTCAAATATTACAAACAGTAATTAAATAAAACACAGGAAACAGTTTAAAATGTCCAAAACCAGTTCACAACAATGGGAAATAATGTTAGATTTAAAATGGCACCTAAACAAATAAAATCAGATAAAGGGAACAAGAGATATACATTTTTAAATAATGAATGCTTTTTAGTCCTTAAAAACGAATAGCACCAACCTGGTCATCTGGTCGCTCCTCGACTGGGGCAAAGTCAAAGGTAAAGGACAACCACGATGGAGGCCTGCTTGGCTACAGCCCGCGGGAAGCCTCAGTCAAATGTTTACCTTCAGACTTAGTCGTTTTCTTGAAGATTTTCTTCAGAGGGACCAAGTCAATAGTCCAGTCCGACCTCCTGGAACTCTTCCTCGGATACACATCGCAGGAGCCTTCAGTGGAGATTTTTACCTTCAGGCTTAGTTGTTTTTTCAAGATGAAAATCGTTCTACCTGGACAAACCTTAATCTTGAGCCGACGTCCTTGGAGCCCTCTTCGGAAACATTGCCTAGGAGGTCCCAGTGATCTTTCTGCGTTCGGACTTAGTCACTTTTTCGCAGATTTTCTTCACCGGGATGAATCTGCAAGTCAGGTCAGGTCATGGTTGAGGCAAGCCGGCTAGAGTCGGTCCCTTTATTGAGCTTTTTTTCTCCAAACTTCTGGATCTTCTCCCAAATGTTCTTTTAATGTTCTTTTGAGGACCACAGCTCACCCCACGGTTCCAGAAGCTCTGAGATGCTCCTTGAGGGTGCGGACTACAACTCCCAGAATGCACCTGGCACAAACACCAATTTGGCCACTGCAGGTCAGTTGTTTCAGGAGTTGGTGCAGGGGACTCTGGCTAGCAACGTTTCAACCTTAGCAAACAGGGAGTCCCTCCTTGAACTAGTTGAAGCCAGGCAAAGTCCTTCTTGTGATGAAGCCCTTGTGCAGCTGGTGCAATCCTCCAGAGTGCAGTGTCCAGGTGCAGGCCAGGGGTCCAGCAGGGCAGTCCTTCTTTTCCTGTAGTTCTTACTTGTAGGGATCTGAGGTGTGGCTGCAGGTCTGCCTGTTTTATCCTTGCTCCTGTGTGAAAAACAGGGGTGTCCTAGTTGTCAGGCTAAAACTGATTTTTTGAGGTTACATCTGGCTGAGCCCACCCACTGGTGTTTCTAAAAATCCTAATCACACCTCTCTCTTGTCCTCTTCTAATCTAATCAATGGGGCCCCTAATTGTCTAGGTTTGCAGGATGTGAGGGAGATGCTGGGTTGCTCCAAATGTCCTTCCCTGCATTTGAAGACCAGTATGGCAGCCCTGCCCCCTTCCTGCTTCTCCATCTGCTGAGGGTAGTTCTCCTCCCCCAGGCACATCTCTTTGTGTTCAGCCCAGGCTACTTCACACCACATCAAGGCAGCCTGGCCAATCAGAGGAGAGCAGTACAGGGCTTAAGTTGGCATTTTTTTAGGTAGAGTTTAAAACTCTTTACCTGAACAAGTTATATTAAATCAAAGAATTGTAAGTTGTGGGATTTGTTATAACAATTAATTTGATACCAAACTTGAGCACCTGACACTTAAGGGGAATTTCTAAATTAAAATAAAGTCTCCCTGTTCTAGCTTATGGAGGCAATTCACTACAATGCTTATAGTTACATGGCACCCAACCCTAGGGCCACATAGGGCACACCTAAGGGGTGACTTATATGTAAAAATAAGGTAGTTTAAGACTTTGGAGGTGCTTTTAATTCCAACATCGAATTTGCATGTAACTTTAGTTTAAGCAAGCCTGCCTTTAAAATGTCACTGGGCACCTCAGCAGTGTACCTATGGTGCACTACCTATGCTGGGGTCCCTAAACATACATGCCCTACCATATAATAGGGACTTATAGGTATTATAATTACCCTAGTTTGCATATCCACTTTACACAGAGCACAGGCCCTAGGACTGGTAAGCAGTACCCAGGGCATAGCCAAGATTCAGTAACCACCAGTATCTGTCCGAAAAGAGTGGGGCTGACCAGGGTAAAAAAGAGGACTTTCATACAGTGATTACATATTATCTATAAGCTAGATGCAACCAATTTCCAGAAGGCCTTCAAGTTCTTACTCTTGAGTGCATTGGTAAGCTCAGCCCATTGGTCCATCTCCCGGCTCCGATTGGCCTTAGTTATAATAGCCTTATAGTTTTTCCTTGCATAAGTTATTTGCGCCTTGATGCCATGCTTCAGAGCATCTAAAAGACTAATCTTGGCCATCAGGCATTCCTTGGAATATCATCCTGGGGAAATGTTGGAGAAAGACCTACTTTTCCTACTTTTGGTGAACAAGGGTATTAATTCCTCCATTAGCTGACAAAGTCCATATCAGGCTTATATCCACTCAGATCTGTTACCTCAACTGGGTTATCTGCAAAGAGCTCGTAAACAACTTCCACCCATTTAACATTCTTCCGACTGTTGACTGTCTCTAACAGACTCATGTTGCAAACTGGAGGTAAGTTACAGCTTGTAAACATGACAGAAGCAAATGTAGCACTTAAGGTGCCCTGGTTGCTATCTACCCTAAAGATTACAGCCATATCGGCCGAGGACGGCCACATAACCTCATCCACCAAAAGGTAATCAATATGAGTTTTTGCAAGACCTCTTTTAAATAGTTAAGATAATAGTTACCTATTGGATAAAATAAAAACAGAGGGCCATATTTATACTTTTTGACGCAAAACTGCGCTAACGCAGTTTAGCGCCAAAAAAATTAGCGCCGGCTAACGCCATTCTGAAGCGCCATGCGGGCGCCGTATTTATTGAATGGCGTTAGCCGGCGTTAGCCGACCGGCGCTGCCTGGTGTGCGTGAAAAAAAAACACGTACACCAGGCAGCGCCGGCGTAGGGAAAAATGGCGTTTGGGAGTCTAAAAATGGGGCAAGTCAGGCTGAGGCAAAAAAAACGTCTTAACCCGATTTGCGCCATTTTTTTACGACGCCCATCCCCCATTGAAATGACTCCTGTCTTAGCAAAGACAGGAGTCATGCCCCCTTGCCCAATGGCCATGCCCAGGGGACTTCTGTCCCCTGGGCATGGTCATTGGTCATAGTGGCATGTAGGGGGGCACAAATCAGGCCCCCCATGCCACAATTTTCTTTTTTTTTTAAATACTTACCTGGACTTACCTTAATGTCCCTGGGCTGGGTCCCTCCATCCTTGGGTGTCCTCCTGGGGTGGGCAAGGGTGGCAGGGGGTGTCCCTGGGGGCAGGGGAGGGCACCTCTGGGCTCATTCTGAGCCCACAGGTCCCTTAAGGCCTGCCCTGACCCAGGCGCTAAAATCCGGCGCAAATGCGGGTTTTTTAGACCCGCCCACTGCCGGGCGTCATTTTTGCCCGGGAGTATAAATACGACGCAATAGCATCGCAGTCATTTTTTAAGACGGGAACGCCTACCTTGCATATCATTAACGCAAGGAAGGTGTTCACGCAAAAAAATGACGCTAATTCCAGGAACTTTGGCGCTAGACGCGTCTAACGCCAAAGTATAAATATGGAGTTAGTTTTGCGTCGAATTTGCGTCGAAAAAAACGATGCAAATTCAGCACAAACGGAGTATAAATATGCCCCAGAGTCTCTTAAGCATCTTATCAACCAACTTACATAGAAACTATGCAATCACCTATGAAAATGTTAAGCATAGATTGAGATATATATATATATATATATATATATATATATATATATATGTACTTACACACATATATATAATAATAATACATACACTCATACTTACAGTTACACATGCACGTACATGCATACATATATGCATTTAACCGTAAGTTAAATAGACATTTGTTAAAACATGCATAAGGAGTATGTATATATTTTGATCTTAAATAGGGATTATACCTATTTGTACAAAGAAATACACATATCTAGATGTATACATATAATGAAATTATAAATGTTTACATGTAAAAGGATATGCAGTCCCTTGCTAGAGCCATCTCTTGAGTAGCCTTCTGAAGATAAGATAGCTATCTGTGGATCTTATATTCAAGGGTAATGAATTCCATAGTTTGGCCACTTGAACAGACAAAGAAATACCACCTATTGTCGTTTTCTTGTATGGTGGTGTTTTAAGGCGGGCGCCAATCTTGAGTAGAGGTTTCTTTTTTTAATGCATTATGTTTTATTATTCCTGATGAAAGCGGTCCTGTTCTTGCATTGCTTTGTCAGTGATACAAAGCCATTTGAAGAGGGATCTTCTGGTAACCGGTAACCAATATAGGGCCCTCAAGGCAAGGGAGATGTCAGCTTATTGCTTTGAATGTAGGAGGAGTCTGGCAACTGAATGCATTGTAGTTTTTTCATAGTTGATAGAGATGATCCATGGTAGAGGCCGTTGGCATAATCCAGTGTAGATAGTACTAGAGAGATAGTAGCCTGCACTTAGTGTGGAACTCTGAGGTGGGGGAAGATGTTTCACAGAGTATTCATGCTGATGAAACTTGATCTTGCTAATTTGTCCACTTGAGCATTCATTGTTAACTTGTAGTCCATGGTAATTCCAAGGTTTCTAACTTCCTTGGATACTTCAGGAGGTAGTCCCAGATCATTAGTCCAGGCGCACAGTGGGTCATAATTTTTCCAATCTCCACATGCAATTATTTCTCTTTTAGAAGCATTCAGTGTGAGATGGCTCCATGTCATTCACTTATCAACTGCTCTGAGGCAATTGAAGATTTGTGAGTTTCCAAAGTCTTTAGGACATTCCAGTTTAGGGAGTATTTGTGTGCCATCTGCATAGTGTAGCATGTGAGTTGAAATTCATTGATCATTGCCGGTAATTACATCATGTAGATATTGAATGGCATGGGTGAGGTGGTTTACCCTTGAGAGACCCCTGCTTTTATGAAGGGAGAGTATGGATGACATTTGTTCTGTTTTGAAGGTAGGGTGTGGTCCAGTCAAGAGCAGTCCCTCTCCATGCTGGCTTGGCTTTGTAGCTTCTTTGTATAAGGGTGTCATAGTCAACTGGGTCAAAAGCAGCTGAGAGGTCCAAGAGAAGTAGTTTAGTAACTCCATTGTGAACTATTGTGTTTTTAAGATCGTCCCAGATGGCGATGAGGGTATATTCAGAACCTCTTCATGGGCAGAATCCAGTTTGGTAGTCTGAAAGTAGTGAGTTATCTTCAATGAAGTTTGACATCTGGGCGAAAACTGCTCTTTCTATCAGTTTGCCCTGGAACGGTCCATTTGTTATTGGTCAGTAATTGTCATGCGGGTCCAGGCTTGATTTCTTTAATAATGGGTGTGTACATGTATGCATTTTTAAGGTCTTCTGGAAAGATTCCAGTAGTTAAAAAATCATTGATGCTTCTTCTTACTGGTGTGGCAGCAGAGATAGATAAAATGATGTTTTTGAAGGTGTGTTTTGGAGAATGTTCTGAAGGACAGCCGGAATGCCTGTTTGCTTTGACCAGATTCATAAATTCACTTTGTGATATTTGTTTGGAGGAGTGCAGAGGCTGGGTTGGCTTGCTCTTGGCAGGATTTTTGGTGCTGGTGCTTAACCTTTGTGAGGTGTAAGAAACATTTTTTGTTCACCAATGCATCACTTTTTATGGGAGTTTTGGTTCAGAAGCACTCCATTGTGACACAAACATGATTTGTGGCTCCTAAGCACTGGTTGATGACCCACAAAACAGCTTTAAATCACTTTGGCTGCACATGCATCAGTTTTTGTTGTGGCTTCCGTCCCATGGATGTGTTACTTATTTGAAGCACCTTACGACATGGTGTGCCTTACTGGAATTATATAGTTCTCATAAATATGCCCCTTTGTGTTTTAACTATGTACATCCATTTTGAGGTGTGTGAGCGCTCTTGTAGGAGATTGTGAGATAGTAGAGTTATAAATTTAATTCTTATCTGTTGTAGGGAGTTCTTTTTCATCTGGTCAGTTATTATTGAATGCTAATCTTTAATAATAAAGTCAGTACAGTATGTAAATGGTATTCCTTATTTTGTTTACAAACTAACAGTTCTCATGATCTAACAAGATGACTAAGGGAGCTGAACACACAGTCCCCTGCATGAACTATGTGGGGGCTGTATTTTCTGTCTGTCTCTTACTGTCCTCGCGCTTGATTGTACATTTGGAATTAAGTTCATAACTGTGCTTTTCTGAATTCTGAAGAAAGTAAGACATGAAAAGTGTTGTTTAAAGTAGAAAAACTGTTGATGCAGTGGTGCATTTCAGATATAAAGAAAGTTCTCTGTTTTTATGATCTCGCAAGTGGCTCATGAGATATTAAAAGATGCCCAGAAGAGGAAAGAAATCCCAAGGAAGGATTGGGATTGATTCATATGGATGTCTTCATTAGCACAGAACGATTCCTTCCTTGTTACTTTATTTCGCTATTGGGTTTTGCTGTGGTTCACCTTTTTGGCTAGCTCTTTGACATTGCTGATTTTCTGTCACCAGAATGGCATCCTTTGATTCAGATGAAAACCCTTCCCCTGTGCCTGCAACTCAGTCACCTCAGTCAGTTTCAGTTTATTTTCTTAAAGTGCATAGTCAATCAAAACCAATACACCATACAAATAAAAGGATGTGATTCTCATAAATACATTTTTACTGTAGACCCATAAAATCATAAAAAATTTAATACACTTTGTAAACATTAAGTACAGCGAAGTCATATATAACAACATGAAGCATTCCAGTAAAACCGTATAGCTTATCATAAACAAGGTAGGTGATTTTAAAATGCACCAGGTGGTCTGTGGTCCTTATATACTTCGGTTTCCAGGGAATGTGCCCCCTACATTTTCATTGGGTGTAACCCTATCAACTCACAAGTATAGCAATTAAGTGAAGAGTAAGGCATTAACCTAAAGAAGTTGTGATCTCCACTCATGTCGACAGCCATATCCACCCACCTAAAAAGTTTAGAATAAAAGATAAAACATAATCATTTCAAACAGTTTTAAAAAAACAATTATCAGACCTTAAATGACCTCATTCAACTGCCTCTTTTAAATTCATCTAGCTTTGTGCGTGCAATGTTGTTTGATGTCAAGGGTAAAAATTGTATTAATCTTGCGTTCAGAATAATATCAGATCATTTGAAGGAGGCGATAACCGCTTGCCTACACAATCGTATACCTCTCTGATTAAAGGCTGCCTTCAAAAGTCTTCCATGTTCATTTAATAACCGCCTACACAGACAAACCAAACGGGTATAGTCCATCACCCCTCACCCACACAGGCTACATGGAGAGTTTAAACTAGATCGTTCCCAAGGTACTGTGTTGACCCAACCTGGGAAGAGGCCAAAATTATATTTAATAAATAAATCGTTATCTTTTTTTTTTACCAACCCGCCTCCAGGTATGACTGATATTTTAGGGTTTTATACCCATTTATGATCATCCATGAGTGGGTTCTGTCGCAAGAAAACCCTTATCCATAGTTAAAGATTTGCTCTTCACTGTGCGGTTTATGATCTTTTCAAATGCATCTTGAGGGAGACTTTTATCCCACAATGACCACGCTCCCAAATCATCCAGGGCCTGATCCAGATATTTCCTGGATGGAGCCAAAGGATTCAAACTCATCTCCTTCCAGAATGTCTGACACAGTTGATTCCGCTTTGTTTGTTGTAAGTTTTTCCAAATCTAAATATAACTACCCTTCCTTGCTATGGTTTGGTTCAAGTATCCGAACTGCAGCCTGATCTGAGCCTCAGAGGAGTTCCCTGGAAGATGGAACAGGGACCTAAACACTTTTCCAATTATCCACTTCATAGTACCAGCATCTCTTCCTTGGCGATCTTCACCTCCATAACTAATACCTGACATTAATTTACCAACAATTACTTGTAGAAGAGATCGATAACTAGGGCCATCTAGCGATCTTTGCAAAATACAGAAAGCAAGCAACATCGCTTTTCCTTTCCATTGTAAATCTAGTTTTTGGGGAAAAAAGGATCCCCTCTCATTAAAAAATACACCTAGTTAGCTATAACATTGAACTTGCTCTAATTCTTTTCCTTGCAGGTGCCACTTGTACACTTTATCTATTTTGTTTTACTTACTTCCATACCGTTTTTTTGCTCATTTATTATCTTCCATTCGCCTCAGCAAATTCAGCTAGACTAGCAATATGTTGCTGTAATCCTACTTTAGTTTGTCTTAAAAGGATTATGTGATCTGCATAAAGCAGGTTTGAGGTAATCATATCTCCAATTCTTGGAGGATGCGCATTCTCCTCATTTAGCTTAACCATCAGAGCAGATAAAAAAAGATTAAAAAGTTATGGCGCAAACACGCAACCCTGCTTGAGTCCTTGTTTTGTCTCAATTTTCCTCGACAGAAAGAAGCTGTCCCCTACCTTCACTCTGACCCATGTGTCAGTATATAACATCTGTATGGCTTTTGGTAACCGAACAGGAATACCCCAGGAGTCTAACTTTTCCTATAAATGACTATGCTGTACCAGGTCAAAAGCAGATTTAAAATCTACAAAACACAAATACAGAAGTTGATTTCTTTGCTTACACTTGTCTATTGTAATGGAAAGGGATAGGATATTAACTGCTGTTCCAGGTATTTTAACAAAACCTGACCGATTGGCAAAAATAATGTTATTTTCAGTCACCTATCGGAGACCCCCACCCAGGGCTAAAAAGCTTTTTTAAACTTTATAAATGGAATTACAGTGGATCCACGGAAAAAAAGAAGCACGGTCTCCTGCACTTCGTTGCTATAATGCCTCTGGGTGGGCCAAGTCCTGGGGGCTTTGGTTTAAAAAAGGGGGGGTCTTCTGTCCCCTCCTGCTGCTCGGGGGACTGCCACCTCCCCAAGGCTTATAATTTATGAGCAGGGGGCCGCATGTCCCCCCCACTGCCCTGGGGACCACCACCTTCTCAGTGCTTTCATTAAATATACAGGGGGCCACGTACCCCCCTGCTGCCCTGGGGATCACCACCCATCCATGGAAAATATAAATAAAAAATAACCACCACCTCCCCAGGGCTATGTGCACAGTTGAGGGGGGGCAGGCGGCACCTCTTGTGGGGGACACTGATGGCCCTGGGGACTGCCACTCCTGCCAGTGGCAGGTGAGGTTGGGCCCCTACTATGTCACAGGGTGCCCACCCCCGGGACACAGCTATTTGCTGTTGCTTTGATGCAGCTCTGCAGCCAAGCCACAGCAAACACTTTGGATTGTGACAGTGGGACCTGTAAATCAGGTCACACTGTCAAAATATCCAATGCTTTCATCTCTGTCCCCTGCACCGGTGCGGGGCCAGAGATGAAATGCTTCAGCAAGCACAGAGCTGCTGTCAAAGCAGCTCCATGCTTGCTGAAGCAATGGCACCGTGTGGAAAGCCTTAAGGCTTACCCCGCACTGTCAGATAGCCCATAAAGGGCTTTTTATTAAAAATATATGTATGTATTTAAAAAATATAAAATAAATACATAAATCAGTAGGGACCGAGGTGGAGCCCTTGAGGGCTCCCTCACAATTGCAGATAGCCCATAAAAGGCTTAAAAAAAGAAAAAATAAGCCCATAGCTCAGTGTGAAGGACGCATACCTTCACACTGAGCATTGGGCGTTTGAGTCCAGCTGGACTCATTTCCCTCTTTTTTTTCTTTTTATTTATAGAACTTAATTATTATATATTTTTAAAAATAATAAATACAGTTTTTATTCTAAATTTGACACAATTATCTCATTCTAAGTATATCAGACATCAAAGCCTAAAAAACTCGATATCTCTCTGTCTCATTTTCTTTCTCTCTTTCTGTCTCTCTCTAAAATCAATTTCTCCCACTCACACACCCAGTCAGACACTCATGCACCCACTCACAGACTACTCAGACTCTCATGCACCCACTCACAGACTACTCAGACACTCACGCACCCACTCACAGACCCACACAGACCCTTATGCACTCACTCACAGCCTCAGTCAGACCCTCGCACACACAATCACAGTCACAGTCACACTGAGACAGTTATGCATCCACTCACACACCTGCTCAGACTGTCACACAGTTACTCAGACACCCTCATGTACCCACTCACAGACCAACACACACACTGACGCACCCACTGAAACACAGCATGGGGTTGCCTGGCTAAGAGGGTTGGCCAGGCCTAGCAGTCAACCTCTGCTGCACGTGGGTGAAGGCTGTGTACGGTGTAAGGATGGGTGCTTATAGGGGGTTTGCCAAAGGCTGTGTGAGGCTGTGGTTGGATTAACATGTAGTTATGAAAAAACTATACATTAAAAAAGATAGAAATTCACTGAAAAAAAACAAAGGTTACAGGGACGTTATAGTTAGGAAATTGAATTTTAAAAAAATAAATGAAATTCACTAAAATAAAACAAAGGTTACAGGGACGTTGAAGTTAAGTTCACATTTTAAACATACAAAACTTTAGTAATTCACCTGTTATAGCTATAGTTAACTCAAGTAACTATAACTCGTTTCCTAAGGTAACTATGACTCGCACCCTGGCCATGCACTACTAATTACCAACAAATTATAGCACTCATGACATCTTTGATAAAATGATTGATAATATCAATGTAAATATTGCAGTAACATTTTTGATGAAAAAACTGTGCATTAAGAGTGCGTTAGTTATAGTTACCTTAGGGCACAAGTTATGGTTAGTTGTGATAACTCAGTCTTTTTTTCACTGTCGATGAATGTTGATGTATGCGATGACGTTTAAAAACAGAAGGCTGGATGTTACAGGTCATGTAATCAAGACCATGTAGGTCGAAACAAGTTATCTTCCTTTTTTGTTTTCTCTGCCAAAGTAGAGAAAGATTGGTGAAATATCTTGCTGACTGGATTGGCTTGTTTATTCCGCCCAAGAGATGGTTTGTTACTCTGATGATTATTTGTCACGATCCCCAACCCTTCTGGAGGGCATTCTGAAAAGCTGTATTGATCCTGGATTTTTTTTTTTAAATGTCTATATATATATCTATATAGTTGCCTTTCTTATCTAAATAAATGCAAGGAAGGAAAAGCCAGCGATGCAGTCAAAATCATTTATTTTAACACGGCTGACTTGTTTCAACCGTTGCGGTCTTCCTCATACCTGGAAATTGATTGAGCAAAACAACCAAAAAAATTACATAATAACCATACTCCACCTTGCTTGACCCACATGAATAAATCTCAACCCACATGTACAAAAAGTTCTTCATCCTAGTTGAAACCCCAAGGATGTTTGCTGTTTAATCTGTAAATATATTCAGATTCCATCTTCCCTATCTCCTCCTCTTGAAGTCAGCAATACCCTGTCAATTCTGAAAAAAGACATGCCATCAATCTTTCCATTATGTTCTAATCTATAATGTTGTGCCACAGGATAATTTTCATCATTGTTCCTAATGGCATGCCAGTGCTCCAGAATACGCTTCTTAACAGGGAAAATAGTACTGCCAACATACAGGAGCCCACATGGACAAATTATAACATACTCCTACACAATCATAATTACAATTGATAAACTTCTTGATTTTCACTTCTCTGCCTGTAGGAAGATTAAAAATCTTGCGTTTACTGTATATGTAGGCCTTGGATATAGTACATTTGTAGATACCCTGCTGACCTCCAAACCATGTAATCTTCTATTTTGTCACAAAACTATTGTTAGAAATGGGGTCTTTCGTTGGCAGTCAGGTTACCCCCTGTCCAAGCAAGGACCCTCACTCTAGTCAGGGTAAGTCACACACAATCCAAATTATCCTGTGCCCACCCTCTGGTAGCTTGGCACTGAGCAGTCAGGCTTAACTTAGAAGGCAATGTGTAAAGTATTTGTGAAATTAATCATACAATAACACAATATAGCACCACAAAAATACACCACACAGTGGGTCATTACGACCCTGGCGGACAGCAGAGAAGCGGTGGTAAGACCGCCAACAGGCTGGCAGTCAAATTTTTGCAATTATGACCATGGCAGTTACCGCCATGGTCAACCGCCTCTTCTCCGTTCCGCCCGCTGGGCTGGAGACCTGGGTCTCCAGCCCGGCGGTCGTCACTATACCGCCGGCGGTATTTGGACCCGGCTGACTGCCATGGATTTCATGCAGTTTGGAACCGCCATGAAATCCATGGCGGTAAGCACTATCAGTGCTAGGGAATTCCTTCCCTGGAACTGATAGGGGTCCCCCCCACCCCCTACCCGACTCCCTCCCCTACACCCCCCACCACCCCTGCCACGCCCCAAAGGTGGCAGGACCCCCCTCCCCACCCCTACCCCCAACATCACATCACTCATACACACCTGACACGCACATAGGCTCCACCAACACACATACACGCACACACACCAACATACATGCCAACAGCCACACACACAGTCAGACACGCACATCCACATTTAAACATACATGCACACATCTATACAGACATACCTACAGACATACACACACTCATTCCCAAACACACAACACCCCCGCAAGCATACACGCACTCACACACCCCCTCTACATACACACATGCACACCCCATGCGCGCACATAACACACAACACCTCCCCACCCCCCTCCCCTAACGGACGATCAACTTACCTGGTCCGTTGATCCTCCATGAGGGGACGGGATCCATGGGGCTGCTCCGCCGACACCACACCGTCAACAGAACACTGCCACGCCAAATCACAGGATGTGATTCAATGGGTGGTGCTCTGTTGACGTGGCGGTGGAGGTGGAGCAACGCCCACTTCCCCGCCGACTGCCAGTATGGCTGTTGGCGGCTCTCTGTCCGAAAAAGGACAGAGGGCTGCCAACATTCATAATACGCCGAGCGGAAAACCGCCACCACTGGCGGTCTTCAACACGGTGGTCCCTCGGCGGTCTTGACAAAAGACCACCGAGGTCAAAATGACCCTCACAGTATTTAGAAAAATATATAATATTTATTTGGATATTTGCAGGTCAAACCGAGAAAGGATGCAATATGAAAATGTAAAGATATCACTGGAAAGTGATATAAAGTGTTTTAAGTCTTTAAAAAGCAAACAAACTCTCTTTCAAGCACAAAGTACCTGGTTGGAGTGAAAAATTTCCACAAAGGGCCGCAGAGGAGGAGATGCGTGGAAAATGGTGTGTGCCTGGGTTTCGCCCCTTCACACACGGACTTGCATCGTTATTTTTCAGGGGGGAAGATGTTGCGTTGATTTCTGGCGTGCGGACGGGTCTCCTCTTTGGGTCGCTGGGTTTTCAGACACCCCGGGGTCTGTGTGTGGAATCCTGGGCTTGTTGACCAGCTGTGCATTGTTCCGGCGGGCGATGCGCAGAAATTTCTCCCTCATGGCAGGCACTGCGTCGATTTCCCCTCTGGAAGTTGGGCGGCGTTGTCCAGACGGTCCGTGCGTCGAAGTTCCGGTCGCACCGCGTTGATCTTTTCCTTGCGAAGTCAAGTGGCGTCACTCCGGTTCAGCGTGCGGTACATTTTTCACCGCAGAACAAGCTGTGCGTCGGATTTTTTGCCACACAAGGTGTCCAGTTGCAAGAGAGAAGTCTTTTTTGTCCTGAGACTTCAGGGAACAGGAGGCAAGTTCTATCCAAGCCCTTGGAGAGCACTTCTGCAGCAAAGCAAGAGAGCAGCAAGAAAGAAGGGCAATAGCAAGGCAGCAGTCCTCTGTAGAAAGCAGTCAGGTGAGTTCTTTAGGCAGCAAGGCAGTTCTTCTTGTCAGGGTGCAGGTTCTAGTTCAGGTTTCTTCTCCAGGAAGTGTCAGAGGTGGTAGGGCAGAGGCCCTGTTTTATACCCAAATGTGCCTTCGAAGTGGGGGAGACTTCAAAGAGTGGCTTAGAAGTGCACCAGGTCCCCTTTCAGTTCAATCCTGTCTGCCAGGGTCCCAGCAGGGGGTGTGGCAGTCCTTTGTGAGAGAGCAGGCCCTCCACCCTCCCAGCCCAGGAAGACCCATTCAAAATGCAGATGTATGCAAGTGAGGCTGAGTACCCTGTATTTGGGGTGTGTCTGAGTGAATGCACAAGGAGCTGTCAACTAAACCCAGCCAGACGTGGATTGTAAGGCACAGAAAGATTTAAGTGCAGAAAAATGCTCACTTTCTAAAAGTGGCATTTCTAAAATAGTAATATTAAATCCAACTTCACCAGTCAGCAGGATTTTGTTTTACCATTCTGGCCATACTAAATATGACCTTCCTACTCCTTTCAGATAAGCAGCTACCACTTCAACAATGTATGAGGGCAGCCCCAATGCTAGCCTATGGAGGGAGCAGGCCTCACAGTAGTGTAAATATCGAATTTATGAGTTTTACACTACCAGGACATGTAAACTACACAGGTACATGTCCTGCCTTTTACCCACACAGCACCCTGCTCTAGGGGTTACCTGGGGCACACATTAGGGGTGACTTATATGTAGAAAAAGGGGAGTTTTAGGCTTGGCAAGTATTTTTAAATGCCAAGTCGAAGTGTCAGTGAAACAATGCAATGCAGTGCAATGGCAGGCCTGAGACAAAGTAAAGGGGCTACTAAAGTGGGTGGAACAACCAGTGCTGCAGGCCCACTAGTAGCATTTAATCTACAGGCCCTGGGCACATATAGTGCACTCTACTAGGGACTTATAAGTAAATTAAATAGTCCAATTTGGTGTGATCCAAGGTTACCATGTTTAAAGGGAGAGAGCATATGCACTTTAGCACTGGTTAGCAGTGTTAAAGTGCGCAGAGTCTAAAAACCAGCAAAAACAGTGTCCAAAAAGTGGAGGGATGCAGGGAAAAAGTTAAAGGTGACCACCCTAAGGCTGTCAGGTCTAACATGTGTCGCCCCAGCTGAAAGTGGGGAGAGCTACCCAACCTCCTGGGAGCTCTCATCGCTAAGGCTGAAGCATCTGGAGAGACCATCAGCATTGGCATGGTCAACCCCTGGGCGATGCTCCACCGTAAAGTCCATCCCCTGTTGGGAAATGGACCACCTCAAGAGTTTTGGATTTTCACCCCTCATCTGCATGAGCCATCTGAGGGGCCTGTAGTCTGTCTGAACCTGGAAGTGAGTCTCAAACGGGTATGGTCTCAGCTTCTTCAGTGCCCAGACCACAGCATAGGCTTCTCTTTCAATAGCACTCTACCTCTGTTCCCATGGTAATAGTCTTCTGCTAATAAAGACTACTGGTTGGTCTAGGCCCTCCTCGTTTAGCTGTGCTAGGACCACCCCTATGCCATGCTCTGAAGTGTCTGTCTGCACGATAAATTCCTTGGAGTAGTCAGGGGCCTTGAGCAAGGGGGCCGTGCACATGGCTTCCTTCAGGGAGTCAAAGGCTTTCTGACAAGCCTCTGTCCAAGTCACCAACCTAGGTTGCTTTTTGGATGTGAGTTCTGTTAAGGGTGTCACCATGGTTCCATAGCCCTTGACAAATCTGCGATAATACCCGGTGAGGCCTAAGAAGGCTCACACCTCTGTTTGGGTTCTAGGTGGTTGCCAGGCCTTGATAGTTTCAATTTTGGCATGGAGTGGCTGCACCTTGCCACCACCTACTAGGTGTCCCAAGTACACCACGGAACCCTGCCCAATCTGGCACTTACTGGCCTTGATGGTCAGGCCTGCCTGTTGCAGTGCCTGAAGCACCTCCTTGAGGTGGAACAGGTGTTCCTCCCAGCTGTCACTGTAGACGGCAATGTCGTCTAGGTAGGCTGCGCAGAAGGCATCCTTGCCAGCTAGGATTCCATTAACCAACCGTTGGAAGGTAGCGGGGGCATTTTCCAACCCAAAGGGCATCACCCGGAATTGGTAATGGCCCTCAGGTGTGGAAAATGCTGATCTCTCTTCAGCCCCCTCAGTCAAGGTGATCTGCCAGTACCCTGATGTGAGATCAAAAGTACTGAGGAATTTGGCAGCGCCTAGCCTGTCTACGAGCTCATCAGCTCGGGGATGGAGTGAGCGTCAGTCCGTGTGATTGAATTGAGACCCCAGTAGTCCATGCAGAACCTAAGTTCTGGCTTGGCACCGGGGGCAGCAGCCTTGAGTACCAGCACCACAGGGCTGGCCCAGGGACTGCTAGACTTCTCAATGAACCCTAGAGCCAACATTTTGGAGACTTCCTCTTTGATGCTGGCCTTCACCTTGTCTGACAATCTGTAAATTTTGTTCTTTACAGGGGGACTGCCTCCTGTGTCAATATCATGGTCACACAAGTGTTTGCGTCCAGGGGTAAGAGAAAACAGGGAGGAGTACTGTTCCAGTAACTGGTAGCAGTCCCCTCTCTGGTCTAGGGTCAGGGAGACAGAGAGAATGACACCCTCCACTGACCCATCACCTTCCTTGGCAGCAAGGAGGTTGGGGAGAGGTTCACTCTCCTCCTCCGCCCCCTCATCTGTCACCAGAAGCATGTTGACTTTAGACCTCACAAAATGAGGCTTCAGTCGGTTGACATGGAGCACCCTTAGGGGGTTCCTAGGGAATTGGAGGTCCACTAGGTAAGTGGCCTCTCCTTTCCGCTCCTTCACTTCAAATTGGCCAGACCAGCGGTCCTGGAGAGCTCTAGGCTCTACTGGCTCCATTACCCACACTTTGTCTCCATGTTGAAACTCTATCAGGATGGCCTTCTGGTCATACCAGCGTTTCATCACCTCTTGACTGGCCTCAAGGTTACTTTTGGCCACTTTCCAGAAACGGTGCATCTGGTTGCGGAGGGCCAGCATGTAGCTGACCACATCCTGAGGGGGTGCCTTTGGAGCTTTCTCCAACCCCTCCTTGACAATGCTTAAGGGACCCCTGACAGGTTACCCACAGAGGAGCTTAAAGGGACTGAACCCTACCCCCTTCTGGGGTACCTCTCTGTAAGCAAAGAGAAGGCATGGTAAGAGGACATCCCTCTTACGCCTCAGGGCCTCAGGGAGGCCTGTGATCATGCCTTTCAAGGTCTTGTTGAATCTCTCCACAAGACCATTAGATTGGGGGTGATAGGGTGTAGTGAACTTGTAGGTTACACCACACGCATCCCACAAAGACTTCATGTATGCAGACATGAAGTTAGTGCCTCTGTCAGACACTATCTCCTTTGGGAATCCCACATGGGTAAATATCCCCATAAGAGTTCTGGTCACCACTGGTGCAGTTACGGTCCTCAGAGGGATTGCCTCTGGGTAACGGGTGGCATGGTCCACCAAAACCAGGATGAACCTGTTGCCTAGGGCACTTTTGGGGTCCAATGGACTAAATATGACCTTCCTACTCCTTTCAGATCAGCAACTACCACTTCAACAATGTATGAGGGCAGCCCCAATGCTAGCCTATGAAGGGAGCAGGCATCACAGTAGTGTAAAAATGAATTTAGGAGTTTTACACTACCAGGACATGTCAACTACACAGGTACATGTCCTACCTTTTACCCACACAGCACCCTGCTCTAGGGGTTACCTAGGGCACACATTAGGGGTGACTTATATGTAGAAAAAGGGGAGTGTTAGGCCTGAGACAAGGTAAAGGGGCTACTAAAGTGGGTGGTACAACCAGTGCTGCAGGCCCACTAGTAGCATTTAATCTACAGGCCCTGGGCACATATAGTGCACTCCACTAGGGACTTATAAGTAAATCAAATAGTCCAATTTGGTGTGATCCAAGGTTACCATGTTTAAAGGGAGAGAGCATATACACTTTAGCACTGGTTAGCAGTGGTAAAGTGCGCAGAGTCTAAAAACCAACAAAAACAGTGTCCAAAAAGTGGAGGAAGGCAGGCAAAAAGTTAGTGGTGACCACCCTAAGGCTGTCAGGACTTACAACTATACACTAGCATATCTCATATTGAACTGCTCTTTCTGTATACAACTTTAGGACTGGGACTAACCAGTTGACCTATTACTTTTTCAGCTCTGATTAGATGCTAGTACTGTTTCATAGTTTTTATCACCTGATCGGAATCAGAATTGTAGGTGGTAATATATCGTACTACATCCTCTTCTCTTCATTGTTATTTGAGAATAAGGAGAGAATCTCGCTGCACCTTGGTGACCTTTTCACAGGCATCCCTAATTACAGGATACCCCCTAGATCTAAATCTCCCCACCATATTAATTTGTTCTTTTTGGAAAGTTTGAGCCTTACTATTATTCCTCTTGGCTCTAAGTAGTTCACCTTATGGAATACTCAACTTCAATTTCAGTGGATGGTGACTTTCTGCATGTAAAATGTTATTACCTGCAGTGCTTTTTCCAAAGAGACTAGTATGTAAAGTTTCCCCTTCCACTGTGACCAGAATAACAAAAAACTCCCTTAAGAATCTGTCACTTTTGTATGTAAAACTCAAGTTAAAATCATTGTTAGATAACCATTTTAAAAAGTCATGTAAGCCTTTTTCTGGTCCATCCCAAATAATAAACAAATCAAAAATATATCTTGTCCAACAAAATTATATGATGCATCCATCCTTCATTTTCCTCAGACCACACATATTGGGTTTCCCGCTATCCCATAAACAAACATGCATAACTGGGAGCAAAGCAACTTCCCATCACCGTCCCTGTGACTTGTCATACCATTGGTCTTCATATAGAAAATAGTTATTCTCTTGAAAGAATTTCAACATCTTCAAAAGTATTTTAGAATGGTCATGCAAACACAATGGTTTATCCCTAAAAAAGTGTTCACATGCCTTGATTCCCAAGTCATGTTTTATGCATGTGTATAATGACACAATATCTATGGTGACCATGATGTAACTGGACTTCCAAGGTATTGCTTGTATTTTAGTGACAAAATCCATACTGCCCCTACAATAGGAGGAAAGACTTAAGACAGAAAGACATGAAAAATGGTCGAGATCAATATAAGTATTTTCAAGGAGGCTCCCCTTTGCTGAAATTAAAGGCCTAAAAGGTGGATTGATGCTATCTTTATGAATTTTTGGCAGCATATAAAACATTGTGCCACCGGTTTCTTTGTTGTAAGAAATTGTAATTTATCATCTGTGAGGAGACCCTGATTACACCAATCATAAAGCACAGAATGATACGACACAACAGAACACTTATATGCCATTATTGTGGACCTCTCATAACTGTCTGATAACACCAGTTGTTGTCTAGCTTCTTGTTGGTATTTTATATATATATATATATATATATATATATATATATATATATATATATATATATACCCTATTGGAGGTCACCAGTAGTTAATTCTAGTTAGGACCATGTTTCCATAAGAAAAGCATTTTTTGACTTGCCTATATCTTTGCCTCCATTTAATGAATCTTCACAAAATTGTCCCCCAAAAGTGGGCCAATAATTCTTGTTGCACATGTATAGTTTCGGGGTGATCTGTCAAGTGGGGGTCAAGAAAATGGGGGTTCATTCACATAAGAACTTTCATCTTGGTTACAGCCCGAACCACTGGACACAAGTTTTGACAGAAAGCTAGCTGTAGATACTCAGATTGTGCTTTGCGGTGTTTGGGGTAAATCCGTTCAGTAGTTTAGGAGAAATTAAAAGAAATCAAAACTTGTATATCTGAATTCACAATGACTTTGTAAATCATAACAAGCTCGTGCAGGGAAATTCAGAGCTCTGGTGGGCTACCAATACTTCAACCAGAAAGCGTTAGCAGACATCTTGGGACTCAGCTTTAGCCGAGTCCCACAAATGTTTTTTTTTAAGACAAAGGGATATGATAGAGTCACCCTGACCTCTTAGCTCTTGTGTGGGGTCCCTGAGGGACACCCTGAGAGCAAAAAACATATTTTTTAAAACAAATTTGCGATGATGTTGGGAATTCAGGGAAAAAAATAAAAAAAACAAGCAAAGGCTCCCACGCTTGTTTTTCACAAGCCCCCGGATTGGCCAGGTCCTGGGAGCATATGAATTTTCTATGCGCGTGAGGAGCGCAGCCTCGGGGATTATACCAAATTTGACAGAAAAAAAGCTTTTGGCATGCAGATTACACTTTTTGTTATTTGGTGTAATCTGTTCAGAAGTTTAAGAAAAATTAAAGGAAATACAAAATAATATCTTTACGGCCACGGATCCTCCCCGATGATTTCACAAATAATAAGAGCTCATGCAGAGATCTACAGAGCTCTGATTGGCTGCCAACACTTCAACCAGGAAGTGTTGGCAGCTATTTTAGGACTTGGCTTCAGCAGAGTCCCTAAACAACGTGAAATAAAAAGAAAAGGGGTAGTGCGCGGCGGTGGTTGGATTAACGCAAAGTAATGAAAATCACTTTGCGTTAAAAAAAACCTTAGAAATTCACTTACAAAAACAAATGTTACAGGAATGTAATAGTTAGGTTCTAAATTTACTTGCACAAAACCAAAGAAATTCAGAACATAGAGTTATTTCAAGTGACTATAACTTGCAGCTTAAGGTAACTGTAACTCACACCCTTGTGTGCTTTTTGTGATTTGGTGTAAATACGTTCAGTAGTTTTTAAGATATTAAAAGTTAAAAAATGTAGATATCTAGGGATGCGGATCCTCCATGGATGCAACAATCTCTGTGCTGATATCTGATTGGCTGCCAACACTTTAACCAGGAAGTGTTGGCAGCCATTTTGGGGCTCGGCATCAAAGGTACTTTTTAAAAACATTTTCAGAAAAATCAGTTGGTGGAACTGCTAATTATGTCAACTTTATTTTAAAAAACAAGTGCAGTGCCCCATACTTGTTGTTTAATTATACGCTAGGTGGACTAGGTCCCAGGAGCATTGCACAAATTATAAATAAATGGAGGGGGTGCACAGGCTTATTAAAGTCCTGGGGACCACCACCTCCCTGGGGCTGAAGTTAATTACAAACACCGCCTTCTCCTTGCCTACAGTCTCATGGACTGTGTGTCTTTTCCCATCCTGTCCCTCCTTCTTACTGATTTCTCGGGCTCTCGGCCCCATGGTCTGCGTGCCTGCTGCCTGCCTGTCCCTCCTTCTCACTGCTTTCTCCGGGCTCTCAGCCCATTGTTCTGTGTGCCTGGTGCCTCCCTGTCCCTCTTTTTCACCCTTTTGTCTGTGGTCTCAACCTCGTGCTTTGCAAGCCTACCTGTCCCTCTTTCTCATCCCTTTCTTCCTGCTCTCAGCCCTGTGGTCTGCATTCCTGCTGCCTGCCTGTCCCTCCTTATCACTGCTTTTTCTTTGCTGCTCTCAGCCCAGTGGTCTCCATGCCTACTGCCTGTTTGCCCCTCCTTCTCACTGCTTTCTCTGGGCTCTCAGCCCCGTTGTCTGTATGCCTTCTTGCCAAACCATCCATCCTTCTCACCACTTTCTCCTTCCTCTCAGCCTTGTGGTCTTTGTACCTCCCGCCTGCCTGTCCCTCCTAACTGCTTTCTCTAGGCTCTGAGTCCCTGTGTTCTTTATGCCTGCTACATGCATGTCCTTTCTACTAACAGGAGCGTTGGTTTAGTGAGAATTAGAAAAGCACACATGGAGGTGTTTCTGATGCCAGTGTTCTATTTTATTTTGAACTCACACCTGATACACTTTGACAAAATTGCACATTTTGTCTTGAACTGTAGATAACCATAATGCTGTTTACATCACATCCCATAGTGAATAAAAAACGTTTAAACTCCTATAGTTAATAAAATAGGCCATTATCATTGACTTTTACACAGTCTCAAAATGTTGCATTTTGTCCCACTGACAGCATGGATCTATCTCTTAACTTTGTTTGTAAGCTCTAAAACTGATGGACCCACAAGTTTCTGATTCACTTCAAATACTGCTTTTTATGCAGGAGGCAATCTTGTGCTCAAATCATGCTTTAGTTAAATCAGGTCAGAAGTCAGAAAAATGAGTGGTATTTTTACTCTCATAGTAATCAATCACTTTCTCCTCCCTCTCAGCCCTGTGGTCTTCATTCCTGCTGCCTGCATGTCATTCCTTATCACCACTTTCTCTGGGCTCTCAGTCCCTTGCTCTGCATGCCTGCTGCCTGTCCCTCCTTCTCACTGGTATCTCCTTCCTCTCAGCCATGTGTACTGCATGCCTGCTGCCTTTGTGTCCCTCCTTCTCACCACTTTCCCCGTCCTCTCAGCCTTGTGGTTTACATTCCTGCTGCCTGCCTGTACCTCCTACTCATTTATTTTTCCTTCCTCTCAGCCTGTGGTCTGCATGCCTGCTTCCTGCCTGTCCCTCGTTCTCACCCTTTATACATCCTCTCATTGTGCCTGCTGCCTGCTGTCCCTCTTTCTTACTGCTTTCTCTGTCCTCTCAGTCCTGTTGTCTGCATGCCTGCTGCCTGTTTTTCCCTCCATCTCACCGCTTTATCCTTCCTCTCATTGCATGCGTGCTGCCTGTCCATCCTACTATCACGAGAGCAGGATCAGTGAGAATTAGAAAAACACACGTGCGTATATATGTATGTATATATATATATATATATAAAAAATTTACAGGCAAGTTATAGTTAAGAAATAGAATTGAAAATTCACTAAAATAATCAAATGTTACAGGGACGTTATAGTTAGGTACGGAATTTGCTTGCACAAAATCATAAAAATTCAGCAGTTATAGTTACTAGATCTAACTATAACTTATGCTCCCTCAGTGCACTACTTATAACCTCACATATTACATCACTCATGACATGGTCAGTGGCATCACTGATGACATCTCAAATGACATCACTGATTCTGAGTCCCAAAAAATAGAGATAAAAGTAAAATAAAGGTAGCAGGGTAGAAATACTCTGACCCCAAAGGCTTGGTGCTGGGGACTCTAGGAAACCCCACCTTGGCCAAAATGATTATAATTCTTTTTCTTCTTGGTGAAATTTGCGGAGGATCTGCACAAACATTTGAAAATAAAAACAAGTATGGGCTCCCGGGATTGTTTGTATTTTAGTCCCCAGGTGGTCCAGATCCCGGGGGTATGTTCAAAGGAATGTTGAGGAGAGAGGCCGACACCACAACTTCCCTGGGGCTAGGCAATCTAATAAGAGCGGGACAGCATATATACCCCCCTTTATTTCCAAACTTCCCTGAGCCACAGTAGAATTAAAAGAGCCCCCCCCGGGCTTTTATAAGTATGAACTTTAGACACCTAAATTGCAAAACAGGTGCTTGGCCCCGTGCTGAGCCAGGAAAGATCTTCATAAGGGCTGGTTTGTGTTCATTATTCCCCATCAAAAAGAGGCTGCTTTGACATATGTCTATGGTGTGATATGAAAGAGTGTGATGTGAGATGATAGCATGTTTGGAATTTTGGTACTCTCATCCGTTAACTTCACCCTTGAGTAAACACAGTATGTATCAAGTTGGGAATATATTATCACTGTTAGAACAAATACTTGTTCGGTATACTGGACAAAATGTCTAATTTGCTGCTAAATGAATACACACTAAAGCAGTTCTGGAAGCGTGTGTATATTTCTCCTTTCAGGAATTAAAAAACAAGAAATAAAATAGAGGTTCTTGCAGGGAATCTTCTTTCTCAACTTTTGCCTGGGTTTTATGGTTCTCTCTCTTGATGGATTCATCATGTTATGTCTATACCAGCAATGAGTAGTTTACCATTACATTGAAATCTCTCTCACCTCATTTTTCTCTTCTTCCTGTTAGACACTATACCTATTTTCCCAATCCCATTTTTGTGGCACTTGTTGTACAGTAGTTTCTATTTACTGCAGCCCTTTATTCAGGTTGCGGATTGGAGATTTGGCACCTGACTCCAATTGTAGTTACCCTCAAGTTTGTCAATAGTTACCTGCCAGTCCGTATTGATTTCCTTGGGACTGGCTATCAAACTAGTTTCCCTGTAACAGGTGTAGGCTCAAATCACGTTTGCACGTGTTCATCCTGAATCCTTTTGGATTGACTTTGCTTCCTGTTTGTGTATTCTAGTGCACTCAGTCTTGATGAGTGTAGGCGCCCTTGATAGCACGTCCAGTCTTTATAAATTACTTGTACTTGGATACGCCGGAGGTCGGTGAACCTTTTGACCGAGTTGGGTTCCCCTCATCCAAGAATAGTCAGATCACTCAAATCAATCATCAATAACCATTTATAATCAATAACCAATGATCAATTAATAATCAATCAACAAATTTGTTAAACAGAAAATCAATAATTAGACACACCATGACCTTTCAGTCATGAATAACCACACCTGTTTATTAAAGGTTAATGAGTTTATTTCCCTATATTAACAAAGCTAGCACAATATAAGTAAGTCTCAAAATCAAATGATATACGTATATGAACATTACTAGCTGTCCATAGCGACAGAAGAAACTCAATCTACGCAAAATCTGGATTATAATGCACTCGATTATAGCAATGCAAATCACTAATATGAGTAACTGAATTTGGCTAATTGCATACATCGGTCAGCATAACAAGATTTCAATTTAGCATGGTGCATCAACTGAATACCTCAACTAACCTCTAATTAGCATTGGCATGTGGGGCTTCAAGCAAAACGAATTTAGTCAACACAAATTTAGAAAACTTCTAGCTTAGGCTCTGTCAAAATAAGCAGTTGGTACCTAAGAAGGAAAACACTATGCATAATACAATTATCCTTTCATAATTACCAAATACAATCAGCATTCAAGGAAAAATCTTCGTCCTTCAGGTACCGGTTCGATCAGCATGGGGCAGATTTCAAAGGGGCAAAGTTAAAGCAAGTTTTCCTTGCGGCAGCAAGGAAAATGGGTCAAAAGTTACTGCATGGACAAGACGGGGCAAAATTAAAGTTGAAGTCTCTAGAGTGAGAATTAAAGTCTCATTCTCTGCGACAGAGAAAAGGCATCAAAGTTTCATTTAAAATGGCGTCTTGAATCTGGCTTCAAAATGGCATCAAAGAAAATGGCTGACTTCTCTTTATCCGGTGGGTTTAAGTAAGAAACGTTCCAAATTCTTCAGGGTCTTCCATTGGAGGGTTCATAGGGTGGCTTCCTTTTGACCAATGAATAGTGTCTTTCTCTTAGTACTCATTTATGCATAAGGTGTCCTTGGAGCCTTGGAACAGAAGTAGCAACAAAGTTTGCCAATTATTTATGTATCAGTGTCTTTATTGTCTGCACCTGCAGAAACTGACCTTGCTTCAAAGGGGATGAAACTAGCCTAGCACGAAACCTTGAGATAAGTGTATTAGTAATTTCTACTGGAAAAATACAACCTTAAAGTTAAAATACTTTTTTGTTAATACAAGTGAAAACCACGCAGTTAAATTTGAGACCAGGCAACTAGGCCAAGCCTCTGCTAAATTTAAGCTAAGCATAAAACAGTTTCAACAAGAAAATCATGGAATACATCTGCAATTATGACAGATTACTACATTGTCAATTCTTCATGATTAATTAAGCTCGTTTATAATAATGGCGAACTACCTCGTGGGCACATTTTCCCACATACATTATTTTTCTTTGCTAAAATCAAACTACCTTATACGATTTTGTTACATGATATATGAATATTTGTTAGTCTTTCTTTTTCTGCTTCATCACCCTTCCTTCAAGCAGGCCTATGTCTTCTGCTGCTTCCAAACGTCATCAGAAATGCCTGCCCCAGTTTAAGATGATTTATGTGTCGAGTCCAGTGTGGATGGTTCAGGTATCATGTAACACTGTCAACCCAGGACTTCACAGGGTTACCTCTGCTGGTTCATATTCAAAGACCAAGATCTATGTTTCATTTTGGATGAGTTGTGTATTTTTTCTGGTTCAGTTTGGAGCCTACACGAATTACCAGTTCTTTGATTTATAAAAGTGGATGCATTCTGATGTTCTCTCTTAAAACATATGGGAAAAGCAGTCCCATAACAAGACATGGTGGCAACTTGTTTAACGCGTCTGCATTTTTTGAGTGTCGTGTCATCTCTTTCATTACATTAAACAGGTCTATTATTTGTGATCTTTTTAAAATTCAGACTATCTAAACAATCATAAAAAAATAGATTTAGAGCTAATAAAATGGCGATGAACTGAAATATAGTTCAAAGTGGCACAATAATGTGACTCTAAAAGAAAATCATATTTTTATAAATCGGTAATTTAAGTGTGTCTTTATAAATTTCCTTCTTCACAGCATATTAACTTTTATTCTTCTCTTAACCACAGTAATTGAGCTGCATCTAAGAATAATTTAGTGTGTTTCATCATCTTCATTTGTCTGCATTCTGTGGGCACCAGCAGGATTTGCTAATAGTGGAGGAACTAAATATTTTTGTTTCAGATAGTTACACAGAACAATCTTTATCTGAAAACGGAGATTAGAAACGAACGTTCCTGTGGGTATTTATTTCACACCAATAAGAGAAACGGAGCAGCAATGGTTATAATACTGTTACAAAGATTGCTCCTATTTGCAATCAAGAAATTACGTCATCGTACAACGTTTATTCATAAATATACAAATAAACGATAGCTTTAAATATTTAATAAAAAAGATCAAATATTTTTATTGTAAAGTGATTGTTTAAGTATAAACACTGTTAACAAAGCATTATCTTTTGTGGTATTTCATAACTATAAATGAGGACGCAGCCCCTGTCGGCACAAACCAGGCACATGGCCACATCATCAAATAATTATTGTCATGTTCAGTCATTTTTGAGGTTGAATATTGTAATAATGCTATTGACTGTAATAGTATGTGAAAGAAGTAGCCCGTAGGTACCAGTAGAAGATGCTTATTTTTGACATATAATAATGCCTTCACTGTGGCTGGGCGTGCTGTACCTCTGTCAAACTTTAGTTGAGCACTTACATTACAAACCCAAAATGGTAGATCGTGAAAGAGTTTAGGAAGTAAGTGGGAGGAAGATACAGATGGTCTAATATGTCAGGATGCTAATAGAGTGCATTTATATGTGTACATCGCAGGAGTGGGAGCAACACTGCTTTGAAGGCAGAACACAGGGAAGTGGCATAGCACAGGGGCCAAGGGGAGGTAAGTATGGCATGGTCAAGGAGGACGGGCTAGCTTTTCTAATTGTCGCTTGGTTATTCTGACCAGGGCATGATCTTGAAGCCAAGTAAAATATCCAGATTCTTCAATGCGACGTTTTGATCAGCCTTATTCTTTCAGCATACTGTCTGAAGCCTACTCGTGATATATTCTCTTTTCAGGATGTTTTGGGGTGATATGTTGATAACCAAGGTTAACATGCCCATCTTCATCATTTTTAACACTCTTGTACCAAGTTTTTTCTTGATGGAGTTGGCATTTTCATACTCATTCAGCAATCCAAAGGATGCAATGTAATCTATTTTGTTCCTAGTCACGACTCATGCTGGACGTTTACTTAGAAGTTTGACATGTCCTGCTAGTGAAAAACTCCCAAAGTTATTTTTCACTATTGTAAAGCCTGCTCCTCTCATAGGCCAGCATTAAAGTTTCCCCTATATACTTTTAAGTGGTCATTTTTTATCTGAGGGTAATAGATTTGTCATATATGGTATGGTTGACATGGTAGTAAGAGCTTCTACTCACTGGTGAAGTTAGATTCTACATTACTATTTCAGAAATGCCTCTTTTTAGAAAGTAGGCGTTCCCTGCACTTACTGCCATCTGTACCTTACAGCCTGTGTGCAAACCCTCGCCTGGTCTGTGCTGGTTGTATTTCACCCAGACAGTTATAGACAAAGAACACTCTGCATTCATCTGCATTCAGATGGGTTTCCCTAGGGAGGAAGGATGGAAGGGTTCTCTCTTACACTTCAAAGAGCAGTGGCCTACCGTCCAACAATGGACTGATAACCCCCCCACAGGGCTTCTGGCAGACCTGGCTGTGTGGAAAGGGGAGCTTGTGCACTTTAAAAACACTTTTTAAAGTTTCCTCCACTTCACAGGCACTTTGATATATATATACTCGGTCTGTTGACCCCTACCAAATCAATCACTTCTGGACCTACAACTAGGCTCTGTCAGAGAGATTGCCTGGCCTGCTTGATGCCCTGCTGCCTGCTGACCCCTGACTCTGTTGGAAGGTCCTTAGGGTTTTCCATTTCATTGGTATAATTGTAGCATGGTAGGTTAAGAAGCTGATCAGGCTTGGCAAGGCTGTGAATAAGAGGTTGAATAGGACTTGTAGATGATTCAAATTTATGTAACAGAAGGCAGTGGGCTGTAGTTCCATGCACCTAGCCACTATCCCCTACCAAATATAAAAAAATCTATAGGAATTCATAATTTGATAATGTGTGCACACATTCCAACACCTGCGGCCAAGGTGCAATCCTACAGAGGGAATGTAAACAAATCAATTGCTGATGGTGCACCACCATGTACAGTATTCAAAAAGTCCCATTCATTAATATCAGTACATTTCAAATCATCTCTTTATTCTTCTTATCTTTTTAGAATAACCCAAACATTACAGTAAACAAAAGCCAATGCGTTTCGTCCGTACAACAGGGCTTGCTTCTTCAGGGCTGTATACAAATATATACAAATTACTCATATATATATATATATATATATATATATATATATATATATATATATATATATAGGACAACATAAATATATATACAGAAAACACTTAAAACAGCACACAAAGAAATATGCACAAAGATACCTATTAGAAATTCAATAAAAACAGAGGAGAGGACAAAGAAAAAGACAGAAAACCCAAGTGTAGGAATCTACGTAAAAACAATATGTACAAAACCAATCTTCAACATAAACACAGACATACTAATATTAAACACATCTTCATAAATTTCAATTATCCACACCCAATAGTGAAATATATAAACATAAAAAATACCTAAAAGATGTGCACACAAAATATTCCAACAATGAATACAAAATAAAACATACCCATAAGTTCAACTCGTATTAGTCAGTCATATTCTTATTCGTATTGCGAACAGAGCATCCAATACATTCAGTATCAAAACCTAATTAGGAATAAAAGATTATAACATATCTCAAAACAACCTATGTTAACAATAATGATAACATCGTTTAGAAAATGAGAGTAACAATTATCATCAAATGCTCAGTTTAAAAAAAAAATAAGGTATTCATATTTGCCTCAACCCTCTAGCATAAACACAGCTGGTCTAATGCTGTCAACAGGGAAGATAAGTGTCCCTAAGCTAATGTGGTAGCCACCCTAAGGACAAGTCCTACAAGTAACAGACATATAGCACCCCTCAAGAAGGAGTGTCAAGGCTTCATTATACTGTAACCACACCCTAATGATTACACCATATTCTTTTTTATTTGCAGTTATATAAACCTGGGGAAGGATTGAATAATAGCTTGTAATGTATCGGATCATGATTGTGGCCAATAATGTTTGTAAGCAGTTATTTTTCTCCATACCTTACATCATAACATACAAGGCATCACAGCCAATTCGAGCCGCGCTCATGCATCAAAAATGCAAAGAAAACCCAAATGCGCGAGTAAGCTTGAATTTAACCCTCCCGCCCCAACAATTACCCACAATCCACAGGGCGAGCAAGTGACATCCGTCCCACACAGCGTAACACTGTAAAAGTGGCAGCCATCTTTGAAAGAACCACTATGTTTGTTAACAACTGTTAAGAAATAAATCAGTCGCCCAAATGTATCGGATCATGATTACGACCATTAATGCTTGTAAGCAGTTACTTTTCTCCATACCTTAAATCATGCCGTATACGGCGTCACAACCAACCCGCGCTATTCAGACATACGAAGAAAACCTGAATGTGTGAGTAAACCTGTATTTAATGCTCATGCCCCACCAATTACCCACAATCCGCAGGGCGAGCTATTAACGTCTGTCACACACAGCATAACATTGTAAAAGTGGCAGCCATCTTTGAGTGGACCACTGTATTTGTTAACAACTGATCAAGAATAACTCAATTGCGCAAATATATTGGATCATGATTGCAGACATTAATGCTTGTAAGCAGATAATTTTCTGCGTATACGGCATCGCAGCCAATCGGTGCTGTGCTAGTGCGTCGGAAATGCAAAGAAAACCCGAATGTGCAAGTAAGCCTGAATCCACCCCACCAATTATCCACAATCCACAAGGCGAGTGAGTGACGTCATTCACACACAACATAACATTGTGAAGATGGCAGCCATCTTGGAATGGACCACTATGTTTTTGCCAACTGTTCAAAAATAAGTAAATCGCGCAAGAGTGGCATTATAAAGAATGGCAACCATCATTAAATGGACCACAGTGTTTGTTGACAACTTTTCAAAAACTGGTAAACCAATCCATCACCCCTGATAATGATACTAAGGGCCACAATAATATCTCACACTAATCAAAAGTATCAATCTAGAAAGATCATATTTAACTATAAAAGGCCAATCAACAAAATACATTATATATCACACACATTGTTATTACTCAGCAGCCATCTTAAAGTGGCTCCATACAGAGGCAAACCACATAAAAGAACAACCTAATTAAATCTTAATAACTCAAGATAATAACTCAACCTAATTTCACACAATGTCCTGCCTTCCTCAGTGATAATAGAGTAGGACAAGAGGTCCAGTTTAGGACAGTTCTTCCTATGGCTACATTTTCTAATCTCACTAACAGAGTCTGAAGCTGATTATCAGTCCAAATGTATCTGTGCTGTACTACAATTTTGTCATTGTCAATTTCAAGTCATCCCAATTGGAAATTAAGGCAAAATCTGTGGCTCTGCCTCGGTGGAAACCAGTTTGCTTGTGTGAGTAGTTTGTTCTCCACACCAAGGTTTGAGAGAAGGAGGAGGAAGGACGTTCTTTCCATATGTTTTCCTATTATTGGGCTATAAGAGAGATCAGCCACGTGTTGACTCGATCATTTGTCCAGCGTCGAGGATTCGCCTTGCAGCTGAGGCAATACATAAGTTCAAAGAAGCTGAGAGGTTGCAATATGAGGTCTTGCACTATTGTTGAGGATCCCGTTGATAAGAGGCTTGTAATAGAAGCACCTGCATGGGAGATGTGTCGCGCAGCAGCGGTTGAGATGGGGCAGGTGACTGAGATGCAAGCTCCTTGAGTCTGGAAAGTCATCACAGTAGAGGTGATGCACTGGTTCTGCTTGATATTGCACCACGCAGCAGAGAAGCATGGTTCTGCTAGATCTACAGATGGGCTGGCAGAGCACCTTCAGGCCCGCTTCCAAGTGTCCAGGACTGGGGTGGTAGCACTTGACATGGTAAGACTCACAGGTGGCAGATTCCAGGTGCTGGGTTCATGTTTGTTCGAAGCCTGTTTTGTCCATGAGGCGTCTGATCAGGAGGCCAACCAACTAGCCATTGGAGTCTTATGGGGTCCTCAGTGTTGAGATGCAGGTCTGGTCCTTGTCACCCAGGAAAGAGGCAGCAAGGTGGTAGGTCAGCACAGAAGGTCAGCTGTCCGTCAAAGCAGCATTCCAGAAGAGTGGCAGTCTTTTCCACAGCACAGCAGTCCCTCTCATGGCACAGACTACAGGCCCACAAGAGTCCTGAATAATTTGTGTCTGAGGTACAATAAGAAACCTGTTGCCTCCTTTGAAGTTGTAGATTCTGCTTTGAAGTGCACAGGTTTTACCTGCCTTTGCTCCAGATTAACTATAGAGGTATGTAATCCTTTGGTGTAGCAGGACACAGTCTATTCAAGTTTAAGTAGGGCTGTGCCCAGCTCCGCACTCCCATCCTGCCATTGATGGCCCATCCAGGCACAACTAAGCTCTCCTTTTTGTGAGGCTGTCTAGGAGAAATACACACAGCCCAACTGCCAACAACACCTAGTTATGTGACCTAAAGACCTAGAGACAGTCTGCAGGCACTAAATGGCTAAAGCAGGAAAATGCCAACTTTCTAAAAGGAGAATTTTCAAAATTGTGATTTAAAATTTGACTTTACCACAAAAGAGATTTATCATTACAAATCAAAAGACACAAAACTTCAACTGTTACCTGTTCCTGTTCACAGGTTGCAGCTCCAATATTATGCAATGGGAAAGGTAGACCTTGCAATAATGAAAAACACACTTAAGAGTTTTTCACTATTGGGGCATGTAATTATTTTTAAGTAAATTGTACCTTGCTGTTCAGGGCCTACCCTAGGGGTGACATATGTACTAAAAAGGAAGATCCGGGCCTGGCAAGGGGTTTATTTTGCCAGGTCAAAATGGCACTTATCTAGGGCTACTTAAGTAGGTGGCACAACATATGCTACAGGCACACTAGTAGCATTTACTTGACAGACCCTGGTTACATGCAGTACCACTTTACTAGGGACTTAAAAGTAAAATAAACATGCCATTGGGGTGTAAGCCAATTCGACTGTGTTTAAGAGAGAGAGCACAAGCCCCTTAGCACTGGTTATCAGTGGTAAAGTGTGCAGATTCCTAAGGCCAGCATAAACAAAATAAACATAAATAAGTGTGGTGAAGGCAAACTGTTTGGTGGTACACCACTAAAGGCTAACAGGTCTAATAGCTCTTCTGAAAGGTTTTTATTAATTTAATCCTTTTGTAAGCCACTTGTGGAACTCACCCATTTGTTAAGAGAGGTCCTGCTAGGTATGCTTCAATTGCTGAGTTTAGTTCTTTCCTGTATGAAAACAGATGCTGTTGACTCCAGGTAAATTTCCACATAGATATTTATTATAAGATCAATGCAATGTGACTGTCAGAGCAGAGAAGCCATCAGCAACTGCCTGATCAGTTTTAAACACAACATTCTATATCCTTCCAAGCACACCTCCCAACAATCTAGAACCAGGTCCTAACACATCTTCACTCTCACACAAACCAATTCAAAAGAAAACCCCTGATGATAATAACACAAACAAATTTAAAATGATAAAAAACGCAATACTAAGGATGAGAAAAATACCAACCACCATTCATAGAGAAGATGAGTTAAAGATTGGCTCAATGACAGACATGATCCTTCATTTTTCACAGTGTTTCTTCTTATATGGGGACTTCAAACACCTACAACCTTAGTATTCTCTGTTATGTTCTTTGTCATACATACCATGACTTCCTGGTACCAGGACATTCCTACGTATAGACAGTTTCTCTTTGTTCCACCATTTACTATCTTCTCACTTCATTGCAAGCTCTTTAACTTGCACCACTTTTTTTGGAACAGAAAACTTAGAATGCCCCTAGGAGACAAAACCTAGATATCTTGATCCTGACTCAGTCTCCCATTTTGACCCTTAACTGATGGGTATCATGACGATCACTCATACACGCATATTGCTTCTGTGACACATCCTATTTACATTTAGCAGATTACAGTTTTTCCTTCAAACCACTTTTCTCATCCATCGGTGATCACACCAATTTGGAGGAAAGCCACAAGGCATCTTAAGAGACAAAACTGAGACAAATCTGTGACAGCACCAGGAGTCGAGCAAATGGTCCACAACAGATTATTCAGTTCCCTCTTCCAATCCAAACTATTTGCAGCAGATAATTGTATATTGTTCTTGAACATACAGTTGTATATCTCCACCAAACTATTGCTATGAGTACAGTACAAAGACATGTTTACATGCTTGATTACCCACTGTGCCAATAACTTGCTAAAATCATACAATGTAAATTGTACTTCATTGTTAGTCACCAACTCATCAGGTACATCCTCCCTAAAAAATAGTTTTTGAAAGAAGTTCAATTATCTCAGTTGCACCACCTTTTTCACGTAAAACCAACTTCAGGCCATTGTGAATAGTAATCCACCACCACTATGCCAAAAATGCAACTCTCTCTCAATACTTGTATGGATCCAATGACATCCAAACACAACTTCACCTAAGGTTTCTCTGGAACTGGAACAGCCTCAACAGGACTAAGGACTGTGATTTGACATTTGTCACTTATAGCACAAGTCACGCAGCCTGTTGTCCATAGCTTTCACACTTATGTGGCTATCATGTCCCAACTCAACATCTTAGCACATAACTCAGAAGGAACCACCAACAAATCAGACATCAGCTCAGAAGAAACCACCAACAAATCAGACATACCCAGAATGTCGTCAACCACATTAAGCTCATCAAAAACATACTAAATAAACAAATGGTTGCAAATGCTTAACTGAAGATTCTTGCTACTTGCAGACAAACCTTTGCTAGCAAGCTTCAAATCCTCCTGTATCAATATGATACCAGACACAACAGAATTCATTCAACCTCTGTGACACAATCATCCCATAAGTTACTAGTGAGACTTACCATGTAAAAATTATCATCTTACATCTCTTGCTTTGGTGTCTTTAAGGGTGACCTGTATAAGCAATCTCAAAAATGTTCTTTGTACCAGGAATATATACCAGATGATACTGAAATTCCTGCAGTCTATATCACCATATTGAATCTCTATGCATGGTTTTACCAACACCCTTTGTAGTAAACAAACTGATTAATGGCCGTGGTCCATTTGAATAGTGAACTCTATGACCCACAAGTAGTTCCTAAAATGTTCTATATACCTCAAACATGCTCCTCTCATGGCACAAGAAGGAAATGCCGTTAAACATCATCCTTTCCACCATGTGTTTGAAGCAAACCTGCCACCAAATAATATTGGCTGGCGTCAGTAACCCCCACACAAGGATCATGCATATCAAATGGGTTTTGTATAATGGGACTGGCAATCTCAACTTTTATTAGCTCAACCCCCTCCTCGGCTTCCTTGAACCACACAAATTTAGCATTCATTTTGAGTATAGCATACATGTTATGTGTTTTCTCAGAACACCTTGGACTAGACTGAAAGTAAAACTCCAACATTCCAAAAAAGGACCTCAACATATCTTCATCCATAGGCGTAGTGTACTCCACTAGCTTCCACAAACTTTCCTTAAATTCAGCTCTCTGGGAAGATAACTTGTATCCCATATAATTCACAGGGTCAACTGTAAATTTACATTTGCTTACTTTCAAAGCTATCTTCCTCTTTCAAAATGGATAACACTCTAACGAAAGACCTATCATAAGCATCCCCATCATTCCCAGATGCCAAAATGTAATCTTGAAAATAATTCACATTCGGAATATCCTTGAATAAAGATTCTGTAACACACTGAAGAACAGAAGATGCAGATGCCAATCTGAAAGGGATGCATTTAAATCTACACACCCATTCCGGAGTAACAAAATACTTCAAATGTCAGGAATCACAAAGCATAACTATGTGGTTTTAAACTGATATCATGTCCAGAGTAGAAAAGCACTTCAGAAATGTTCGGCAACGGATGCCTGTAAACACAAATTCTCTTGTTAACATCCCTCAAATTAAAACACTTCCTAAAAGATCTATTGGATTTCCTAGACAAAACAACCATAGATAACCATTCTGAGCTCTCAGTGGGTTCAGTAATCCTTTCCTCACGCAAACTTTCCAATTCTTTTTTCAACTCATCACACATTGAATATGGGTATACAACATACTTTATGTACCACTCGATAAGCTTTGGACTTCAAAAATATTTGAAGAGTAAACTTTTCAGCAAACACCTCAGGAAGCATGTTTGCCCATGTGCACTCATCCATCATCATGACAAAACCACACTCTTTTATCAACATCACTTGTTCCAGACTGTTTAAATCTAAAATGACTCCCAATCTCTGTGGTTCCAACCACCCCCAAAGACATGAGCAGTCCTTGGCTACATGCAATACCTTTGACACAATTTCCTTAGAAACTCAAATTAGCATCAAACTTCCCCAGGGCTTCAGTGGGTTTGCCTCCAATAACCACAAGTCAAACACTGGAACTTTCGAATAATGTTGGATAGTTTTTCCCACATTTTAGTTCCAATTAACATGAACAGCAAACCAGAATCCACATCATACTCTTGTTACATTAATTAGACAATTGAGGGTCTGATTTATAGTTTGGCAGAGGAGTTACTCTGCCACAAACATGACAGATATCCCATTAACCAGATTACAATCCCATATTTGCCTGTGGAGATCGTAATGCCAAGTTTGACACATTACAATCCCATTTTTTCTGTGGAGATTGTAATACGGCAGATGAGATATCTGTCACATTTGTGATGGAGTAATCAGTCCGGTGAACTCTAAACCAGGCCCTAAGTCTTTTAACAGCCACAGGCCAACCTGAGAAACACTAACACTCTCTCATTCCTTAGAAAGCAACTCATGTTCTACTTAGACATTATCCATACACCGACCTATACTATCATTATCAAAATTGCATTGTACAGCTGTTTCCACACTATGCATTGATACAGAATTAACTCTTTTATCAAAGAAGAAGTGGACTGAGATATACAAACTTTATCATAATGTCCCCTTGGTTTAGACTTGGAAGAGGTTTTAGCCACAGCTGGTGATATTAGCTGCCACGCTGGTAAAACTCCACTCCTTTAGCTTTTTACACATCCTTTCTCTCTCTTTTGATTTATCATCATTACGAAGAGCATGCACAAACAATTTCAAGCCCACTTGCTCCATGTAACCAGTAGTTGACTAGATACAGCTTGCAATTTCAATAGCCTTGTCAAGAGTTAAATCTGCTGTTTGCAATTTTTCAATACTTTGTTACTGATAGTACTTTACACAGTTTGATCCCTTATCATCTCCTTCTTAAACGTTTTAGAATCAAAAGAAGCTACAAGCACTCTCAAAGCAGTCATGTAAGATTCAGTAGATTCCTGCGGTAGCTCATAAGGCATTAAGGATTTATGCTGCTCCATAATAGCAATTTTTTCTTTAGAAATTGAGCACAAAACACTTTATAGCGGAAGCATATTTATCCATGTCACTCTCTCCCATAACACATGACACTGGTGAGAGCCTCAAAATATTCCTCTCTTCAGAACCGAAGAAAAGATGCAATAAAGCATGTTTTTATTCCTTATAAAAAACCTCTCCTTCAATTGCCTCCAAATATGCTTCAAAATCATCATTCCCTTCCTCCCATTCAATCTGATGTCAGTCAGAGGTCACTAAAAATGCAGCAGGAAGTACTACACTTAGTTGCATGCGGGAAATGCAGATACATCCCCCCCCACACACTACTAGTTCAAAGCTGGGGGTGATAACACCAGCAGAGTTAATTCACTAAATAACATAGCACCTAAATAATAAAAGGTGTGTGGATTATTGTATCCACAAGAGGCTAGCAGGAGAATAAATGTTTAACAGAATTGTGAGCCTTGTGAACACCTAGGACTCACTGAGGTAATGGTCTAGGCTGATACACAAATGTGTGTAAATCAGCTCGTGAGATAAAAAGACCTAACTGGAGCATGTAAATCAACATAGCCTTGAGCGACCTTAAATTTAGGCAGACTCCAAAGGTGTTTGAATCACAGAATACACGCATCCCACTCCTTCCGATATGGCGGTCGTACATGATATAATGACGTTGTTTAAGTAGAAAATCTGGAAACGGGGCTCGTCACTTAATCCTCACAAGTTAACAGCGTGGATCCAAAGATGTGCAAATCACAACTCCTTCCAATATGGTCAATGTCATACAAGCAGAAAATCAGGCAAAAAGACCTCTTACTCAATCTTCCTAATATGGCGGCACACAGTGCTGCCATGTCATTGAGGGATAATCCTAGGCGAGATGCCTAATAGTCAGCATAAATCAACCATGAAGACAGAAGGACAGCCAAAACAAAAGGCTTGCACCACATTGTAGATTTAGAGATGAAGATCCACAGACCCACAGCTTAATGCTGCCAAGGGCTTCTCCACTGGTCGCTACTGCAAAAACAATTAGTCAGAAGTACGAAAATTGAGCTCGATGCCACTGAGAATATGCAATGTGGACTCCAGGTAAGTTGATTTAATAAAGGATCACTACAGACCGACCGGTAGAGCAAAGAAGGAATCAGCAACTGCCTGATCAGTTTAAAACACATCATTCATTATCCTTCCCAGCACACTGCTCAAAAATCTAGAACCAAAACTCCACTCAGTGTCTTTAACTACCTTTGTTTGGGGCCATTTCCGCTGGAGTCCTTCTGTTCTGAGTTTGACAAATATGATATGATAACTGCTCCTCATTATTTTCCTATCACGGTGCCAAGTTTTGACATAGCAAATATTACATTCAAGGTTTGTGCTAATTTTTATGTTGAGCCTGACACAAGTTGGTAGGTTGAGAGCCTCTATATTTGCTGTGATCTTGTTTTTGGTTGTTCAAGTTAGTCAAAACAAATGTTCAAGTCTCCAATAATGCAGAGATTTGTATGGGTTACTGCATCGCTGAAAGCTCTATTGTTCAGTGATTGTACATTTATTAACGCAAATGAGCAGGAGAGTAACGCTGATGGGGCAACATCTTACAATAACTACTTTATATTTAGTCATGGTAAAGCTTCATAATTATTTGTCTTTAATCTGTTTTTTTTCAAGCAACTAAAATGCCTGTCTTCTTTGTGTGACTTTGGGATATAATTCCATATTCTGGGGAATGGCCTTTTAGCATATTGGTGCTGTACCTTCACTGAGCCTTTTTCTGTCATGGATAGGACTTTTCCATGTTAAGTATATATTTAAGTGGTTCTTGTTTAAGGATCATGCATTCCTGAGGAGGGAAAATAATTACTCTAAGTTGGACCCGTGGCTTTAGCTGGTTGTGGGGAAACAAACAGCCTTTTAGGAACATCGAAGACAGGGCTTCAGATGGTAATGTTAGTGTAACTCTTTCCTTTATTCTCAAGGAAGTCAAGGAGCAGCTTCACAGGGTTTGAAGAAGTAAAGGTGCAAGTTAGGAGGTCAATGTTTTTAAGGAAATGCTAATGAGAATTACTAATGGGTCTCCATTCCTAGTGATGAGTGGGAAGTGGGTTAGAGAAACAGAAAGCCATGGATGGAATGTTGAACTGATGGGAGTATGGATTAATAAAGTAGATGAGTTACATCTCAAACTTGTGTATGTAAAGTTTAGCCATGCTGGTAGCACAGTTAATACCCATGAAAACCTCAGTCATTTGTTTGTTGTACCAAAAGAAAGTTCTCTATCATAGCTCATGAGGCACATTTGATTTAAATGTTGATAGATGTAACAGATGCTGAGTTGGGCAGAGCTCCTGTTTATCTTTGTGGTTGAACCTTTGGCAGCAACAATTAAGAGACAGGCGGACATTGGGAGCATACTCTTTGGTGGTGAACAGCATACAAAACATCTCTTCACAGATGATATCCTACTCTGGGTGACAAACCCCATGCATTCCATCTCAAAGGTATTGGGCTATCTCGGTTCTAAGTGAGCATCAGAAAATCTGAAATGTTGGTTGTGTGGTTGTGCCCTGAGCTGAATGCTGAAGTTACTGTCCTGCTTCCATTGCTCTGGGCCGTGGGTAGAGGCCTAAAATTAGAAAAGCGACAGGTTTATCTGCCCCCTAACAACTACCCAACTTATCGTGGAGTCACCAGTAAAACACTTGCAAACCAGGTTCCCCACACAGGCTCAAAAACTTAACAAGTTTTGACATGAATGGCACACACACACAAAGGCACATGCGTTTCCCTGGCCAAAGAAGGGAACCTTTGACACTGATATAATCAAACACAAATGGACCAAATATGTAGGGCAAAAGAAGGACAGGGGAGAAGCCCTATTAGAACTATGGACGATCTTCAAGAAGGCCCAGACCAATATACTACCCCACAGCCAGCAACAAGGTGTCCATACCTCCCCCGCCATATGCAGGAATGGAGGTTCTCTCCTCGATTCCTGCTATCCCTGCATTAGGTTAGACCAATCCACTGGTTTAGGGAGCCAGAGATTCCCCTACCAAACAATGAACTGTTACATCCAAGCATGACAATCTAACAGGCCAGCAGGCCTAGGCAACCCCAGTACCACCCCAGTCCAGTGCTAGAGCTCCCCAAAGTTTAACAGTCTGTCTGTCTCGTTCAGCCAATCGAACCCCAGTGGCACAGGGAGCATGCACTCCCATTGGTTCAGGTAAACATACTCAAGCACTTGAGTGACAGGGAGATTCGTAGCCATTCTGGAAACTAAGACAACTAGCGGAGTGGGGAAAGGGGTCCCAGTCTTCTAGGACCCTGCAATGAGAATGGGCACTATCGGGCACTGGCACATAACAGTTGCAGGCTGACCCTGATGTAGATAGTAGCGAGAGACAAAGGGGAAATCTTTGCATGCCCAGTCTGCGACTTGCTGGCAGACTGGACTAAGGAGGGGAACCAATTTTTTGACCGGTACTGGCCTTGGTGCGGGGGGGGGGGTGTCATTTGAGCCAGAGGACATGGCTAAGGCAGAATATTGTGGTTACGGGAGGGGAAATCCCCTCTGGAAATTTCCGCAGGGCTACTGTGAGTCATGCAGAATCTTAATTCGAATGTTGAGGAAGGACCTTGTTATCTTCTGATCACATAGCACCCTAATACAATATGCTGACCACATCTATGAGGGCCTAGGTCATCAGGGCATGATAGCTCTCTTGACTTCACTTGCCAAGAGATGGTTCAAAGTAGAGAAGGGGAAGATGCAGTATGTACAAATGGAGGTTAGTTATCTGGGTCAGCTTATCTCAGCGGCTAGTCGACAGATCATGCCAGAGCATGCAGATTCTATTAGGGCTATGTCACCACCGAAGACAAAAGAGGGCATGCAGATATTATTAGGTCATTGCAATGAAGTCTGCAGTGGGTCTTTGACTACATCACACTCATTGCCCCCTTACTCAAGGCCACAAAAAAGGTGAAAGCTGGCCACGAAGAACTAGGCGCCTGAGATGTGTGATGCCTTCTTCAAGCTCCCCTCGACTATAAGAAGGAACTCTTCTTATTCAGCCACAACGACAGGCGAGTCATGTCAGCAGTATTGACATGAAAGTATCCCCTAGGGCACAAACCTCTTGCATACTACAGTATCCTATTTGACTCAGTCATACAGAGCCATTTCTCATGCGAGCAAACGCTAGCAGAAGCAGACTTTGCCATCAACAAAATCACCTCCATTTTGATGGGGGTACCACTGACATTGTATGCAGAACATTCTGGGGGTCATTCTGACCCTGGCGGCCGGTGGCCGCCAGGGCCACCGACCACGGGAGCACCGCCAACAGGCTGGCGGTGCTCCAACGAGCATTCTGACCGCGGCGGTTCAGCCGCGGTCAGAAGCGGAAAGTCAGCGGTCTCCCGCTGACTTTCCGCTGCTCGTTTGAATCCTCCATGGCTGCGGAGCGCGCTCCGCAGCCATGAGGATTCTGACCCCCCCTACCGCCATCCTGTTCATGGCGGGAAAGCCGCCATGAACAGGATGGCGGTAGGGGGGGTCGCGGGGCCCCTGGGGGCCCCTGCCGTGCCATGCCAATGGCATGGGCACGGCAGGGGCCCCCGTAAGAGGGCCCCGCAAAGTATTTCAGTGTCTGCCTTGCAGACACTGAAATACGCGACGGGTGCCACTGCACCCGTCGCACCTTCCCACTCCGCCGGCTCGATTACGAGCCGGCATCCTCATGGGAAGGGAGTTTTTCCCTGGGCTGGCGGGCGGTCTTTTGGAGACCGCCCGCCAGCCCAGGGAAAAACTCATAATACCCTCCGCGGTCTTCTGACCGCGGAGCGGTATAATGGGGGCGGAATTCTGGCGGGTGGCCTCCGCCGCCCGCCAGAATCAGAATCACCCCCTCTGTGTTAGTGGTCATACAGAAGAGCAAGGGCACACTGAGTACACAATTGGTTTCGGGTTACAAACTGATGCTCTCCAGGCCATCACTAAAAGTAGAACAGTGCCAGCCACCATCCTAGCCCACGAAGATCAAGAGGGGGAGGAGATCCATGACTGTGCAACATGCACCTCAGACGGAATCAGCCAGGCAGAGGAGGATCCCATCCTTGATAGTGAGGAACTATTCATTGACAGTTCCTCCATGATAGATCAAGAAACTGGGGTGAGATACACGGGGACACCAGTAGTAATGGCTCGAAGCCACTCACCTCATATAAACTACAAATCACTGTCCAGGTAACTTTCCACCCCCACCTTTTAGCACAGGCAGCAGAGCTGACAGCAATAATCGAGACCCTCACACAAAGTTTGAGAATGACAGTAACCATTTACTCATAATCAGTGTCTGTCACCACAACAGTGCAATCTAGCATAGGAAGGTGGAAAAGTCGAAGGTTTCTGAAATCAGACAGCACACCCATCGTACTCCGGGACCTCCTAAGATTACTAATTGACACGCTGACCATACCAAATGTGTGGCTGTGGTTAAATACACCACTCATACTGGGGGCAAAGGCTTCATATCCCGGGGAAAGGCATTAGCTGACAAATTTGCAAAAAGGGCAGTTTATGGAATGATAATTGAAGCATGCATACTTTCCTTACAGCAGGCATCAGAGGCGGAACGTCCCCAGTACAAGCCTTACACAGAATTAGCAAGATTGTACTTGACGAAGTTGCAGGAATCAGTATTACTTGAAGAGAAGGAGCAATGGGTAGCCAGGGGCTGCAGACTGCACATGATCTCATATATCGATGCACACCCACAGGGAAACCAGTCATGCTGCAGAGCTTAGTCAACATAGCTCTGCCCCAGCTACACTAACCAACACGCACAGCTGAAGGCAACATGATAGCAGCAGTTCAGAGTGACTGGTTTAGTTCCAACAGCAATAAAACTGTGACAATATATTTAAACGGGTGTACCATCTGCCGATTATACTCACTCAAATCTATGCTCGATGTTGTGTCATCGGTTATCCAACGACCAACTGAGCCTTTAAGGATATCACATCAACTTTATTGACATGATTGATTAATGTGCTATCTATCGATACCTTATTGTAGTAGTCCGCCCATACTCTAGGTGGATCAAAGCTGGTCCTTGCATGCACTGCAATGATAGGAAGTGACAGTGTTTCTTGTCAGAGAAGTAATACCCAGGTTGGAGGTACCAGATGTTATCTGGTCAGACTATGATAAGCACTTCATCAACTCCATGCTCGAACATATCAGCACCCTTTTAGGAATAACACATAAACTGGCCTCAGTCTATCTCCTCCAAAGCAGCGGTATTGTTGATAGACTCAACCGCCTGTTAAAAAATAGAATAAGTAAAATCTGCACCAAACCTAATAAGAAGGGCTTCGACTGTGTGCCCCTACTTGTGTTTGCACTAAGGAACACACTCAGCAGTGATCACCACAGCAGATGGCAACGGTTAGAAATGGGGTATTTGGTTGGCAGTCAGGTTACCCCCTGTCCAAGCAAGGACCCTCACTCTAGTCAGGGTAAGTCACACACAATCCAAATTATCCTGTACCCACCCTCTGGTAGCTTGGCACTGAGCAGTCAGGCTTAACTTGGAAGGCAATATGTAAAGTATTTGTGCAATAAGTCAAACAATAACACTATATAGCACCACATAAATACACCAAACAGTGTTTAGAAAAATATATAATATTTATCTGATAAGATGCAGGCCAAAACGATTAAAATGCCATATATATATATATATATGTTCAGATAACACTGGAAAAGTGATATAAAGGGGGTCATTACGACCCTGGCGGTCATGGACCGCCAGGGCCGGGGACCGCGGATGCACCGCCAACAGGCTGGCGGTGCATCTAGGCCTATTCTGACTGCGGCGGTAAAGCCGCGGTCAGAAAAGGGAAACCGGCGGTTTCCCGCCGGTTTTCCCCTGGCCTGAGGAATCCTCCATGGCGGCGCTGCAGGCAGCGCCGCCATGGGGATTCCGACCCCCTTACTGCCAGCCTGGTTCTGGCGGTTTTGACTGCCAGAACCTGGTTGGCGGTAAAGGGTGTTGTGGGGCCCCTGGGGGCCCCTGCAGTGCCCATGCCAATGGCATGGGCACTGCAGGGGCCCCCCCACAGGGCCCCACCAAGATTTTCAGTGTCTGCATAGCAGACACTGAAAATCGCGACGGGTGCAACTGCACCCGTCGCATCCTTTCCACTCTGCCGGCTCCATTCGGAGCGGGCATCCTCGTGGAAGGGGGTTTCCTGCTGGGCTGGCGGGCGGCCTTCTGGCGGTCGCCCGCCAGCCCAGCGGGAAACTCAGAATTACCGCTGCTGTCTTTTGACCGCGCAGCGGTATTCTGACGGCGGTACTTTGGCGGGTGGCCTCCGCCGCCCGCCAAAGTCGTAATGACCCCCAAAGTGTCTTAAGTCTTTTAAAAGCAAAGAAAGTCTCTTTCAATCACAAAGTACCTGGTTCACGTGACAAATCTCCGCAAAGAGCCGCAGAGGAGGAGATGTGTGGAAATAAAGGTGTGCACATCGATTTCTTGGGCCGCACACGGCCATGCGTCGTTTAGTTTTCACGCAGAGATGGCTGGGTGTCGATTTCCGGCACTCAGTCGCAGAACCTCTTTGGGTTGCGGGATTTTCAGACGCCCCGGGGACGATGCGTGGATTTCCTTAGCTGGCAGGACAAAGTCACAGGAGCTGCATCGATTCGGTGGGCATTGCGTCGACTCCTCTATAGAAGTTGGGCTGTGTCGTGCTGGCTCAGATGTGCGTCGCTCCAGTGGGCCATGCGTCAAATTTCTGGCTGCTACAGTAGCGCTGCGTCAATCTTCTTGTTGCGAAGTCAGGCTGCATGGTTCCAGTTCGGCGTGCGGTGACATTTTCACTGTGGTGCAGGCTGTGCGTCATTTCTGGAAGGCTTTGCGTCGAATTTCACTGCACAAGGAATCCTTCTTGTAGAGATAAAGTATTTTTGGCCCTGAGAATTCAGGGAACAGGAGGCAAGCTCTAATTAAGCCTTTGGAGAGCAGTTCTTCACCATAGCCAGCGAGCAGGACGGCAGCAGGGCAACAGCAAGGCAGAAGTCCTTCACAAAAAACAGGCAGGTGAGTCCTTTGGGCAGCCAGGCAGTTCTTCTTGGTAGGATGCAGGTTTTGGTTCAGGTTTCTTCTCCAGGAAGTGTCTTTAAGGTAGAGTGTCTACCTCCGAAGTGTCTGAGTTGGTAGGGACTGAGGCCCTGTTTAAATACCCAAATGTGCATTTGAAGTGGGGGAGACTTCAGAGAGTGGCTTAGAAGTGCACAAGGTCCCTTTTCAGTTCAATCCTGTCTCCCAGGGTCCAGTGAGGGCAGGATACTGTTCTTTGACATGCAAGTGTCAGGCCCTCCACCCTTCCAGCCCAGAAAGACCCATTCAAAATGCTGATGTATGCAAGTGAGGCTGAGTATCCTGTGTTAGGGGTGTGCCTGAGTGAATGAACAAGGGAGCTGTCAACTAACCCAGCCAGACATGGATTGTATGGCACAGAAATGCTTTCTAAAAGTGGCATTTCTAAAATAGTAGTATTAAATCCAACTTCACCAGTCACCAGGATTTTGTATCACCATTCTGGTCATACTAAATATGATCTTCCTAGTCCTTTCGGATCAGCAGCTACCACTCAAACAATGCATGAGAGCGGCCCCAATGTTAGCCTATGAAGGGAACAGGCCTCACAGCAGTGTAAAAATGAATTTTGGAGTTTTACACTACCAGGACATGTAAACTACACAGGTACATGTCCTGCCTTTTGCCTAGCAACATCCTGCCCTATGGGTGACCTAGGGCATACCTTAGGGGTGACTTATATGTAGAAAAAGGGGAGTTTTAGGCATGACAAGTACTTTTAAATGCCAAGTCGAATTGGCAGTGAAACTGCACACACAGGTCTTGCAATGGGAGGTCTGAGACAAGGTTAAGGGGCTACTTAAGTGGGTGGCACAATCAGTGCTGCAGGCCCACTAGTAGCATTTAATCTACAAGACCTGGCCCCATATAGTGCACTCTACTAGGGACTTATAAGTAAATTAAGAAGTCCAGTTGGGTATGATCCAATGTTACCATGTTTAAAGGGAGAGAGCATATGCACTTTAGCACTGGTTAGCAGTGGTAAAGTGCGCAAAGTCTTAAAACCAGCAAAAACAGTATCTAAAAAGTGGAGGGAGGCAGGCAAAAAGTTAGGGGTGACCCCCCTAAGGCTGTCAGGTTTTACAGCAACTGATAGACTGATAAGGACACCCTTGCCAAAAACACAGAGCAAATTAAGCACTGAGGCTAGCTCTCAAGCACTGGGAAACAAATTACATGTGTATCTCTCTAAACTATCTATAATCGCTAAGTTCCTATCCACACAGGTCAACTATTGGAGCTCCAAATGCACCATTGCCAAGCTACCATATCAAACAGCTCTACTTGGACAAGAAGTCTCCATCTGAAATGTTGTAAGGAAATGAAAGCAAGTCAAATTTGAAGAACCCTGCTCAGTGATCTTTGCAGCACCTACCGCCCTCAAGGTGGAGAGGAAAGATGCGTGAGTCCACCTCTCCGACATGAGGCTGAAACCCCCCCATGAGCTGCAGCGCAATCTTTTTGACCTGTTAAAAGCTGAGAAACCCCCAATCACCAGAGGACTATAGACATCTCCCCTGGATAAATCCTAAGATTTGGAATGCTAAATTAGTTACTTATTGTTGTACCTTAGTATACCCTCTGCTTACTATGGGTGATGATGCATCCATTCATTGTCAAAAAACTGCCTAGTCAAATGGAGTCCACCCACAAATTGTCACTGAGGTTGAGCATGGACCTCTCCCATGTTTCTTATAAATTCACCAAACCCAACATCAGCCTTCCACACGTGCTAGACAGCACCCCTTTACAGAACACATGGTATCAGAAAATGGCTACGGTGGGTTCCAAGACATCAGCCAGGTCATGTTACGTCTGTTTGCTGATACCGTATGCAGTAGACCCAGACAGGCTTTACTTGTCCCAAGAGGTAGCCCCTGAAAAAGAAAACATTTCTTCTCCACCTAAACCTATGTAGGATGAGGGCCAAGATACAAACAGAGTGGAACCCATAGAGTAGTAGTGAATCTGACCTGATACTAGACCTATCCCACTGTACTCTACCGTCTCACTGAGCCTAGTGATGTTCAATCTGACCAAGAACGGATGCACAGGAATGGCTCCATGGGGGACTCTCAGAATTTTCAGAAAATAGATTCTTATCAGTAGCAAAACCATCAAACCAATGCACAAACACATCCGGGGTGGCCCTTAGCGTATCTGGGGCTGTCTTCTTTAATAACAAATGGTCCCCATAAATGGAGTTCCAGTGTAGGGGCATCCACCTCAATGATACAAAGGTAAATTAATCTATTTGGGGAGTTTTGAATATCAGCATAGATACCCCATGTCAGGAAAACTGGGATAATGAGGTGGATAGATACACATGGTCAGAAGTGAAGGGGCAACCCCCAATTGTACGGATACACACACTTGCATCCCTTGTCTTTCAGAGAAAAAGAAACAATTATACTGGGAACAAATGAAAACTGTGTCACAATCCTGTACATTCTAGACATGCAATGGGGCATCTCCACACTGATGGATACTTACTGGCAATGCAACAAGTTTGTCTACACTCAACTTGTCCCCAGATGGCGTGGCCTCTGCTTCCTGGTCACCATACACATCCCGACCCTGGTCATTCCCGGAGAAGATCTGTCAGAGTTGTACCATCACCCAATAAAGAAGAGGACAGTACTGTTGCATCAGGCTTAAGAAAAACTGCTAATTATTTTGGATGGACTCAGTGCAAGGACATTCCAGAAGAATTCAGACTGTTTTGTGATGCACAAATATCAGTGTGAGGGTCCATAGCCTTCTTCACCATGCAGATGAAGCGAACACCCGCTAGTTACAAAAAAACGGGTAGTAAATGCTCACAAGCTCACCCTTAAATCAGTCAAAGAAGAACTGAGAGCCATCCGCCTCATGGTGATGCAACATTGTTATGTGTTGGACCTAATGTCCGCAAGGGTGGGTGGGATGTGTGCTAGGATTGGTGCATCCTGCTGCCCATTTATCCCATATGGACAACAAGACTCTGACTCTTGCCATCCAAGCGTTGCGCCATTTACAAAGAGACATGAGTTAGGAGGGGCCCCTGAGCAGGAGAGTTTCACAAACTGGTTATCCTGGCTCCCCCAGTGGTTGACAGTTCTGTGCACATCATTGTTGCCCATTTTCATATTATTATTGTTTTTGTGTGATTTCCTGCAAGTGGGAGTTTCCTGCTGTAATAACAATGTCCTCAAATCGGGTAGCATTCAAGTAACTAGGGGAGTTGGCATAGTCAAAATTGAAGGATAACAAGCTCCCAATAATGTGACTGTCAAGAAGTATGGTTTAGATAGTGTAGTTGAAAATTCAAGTAGAGGGGGTGAATGTTACTATTGGAAAAGTCTATGTCAATGCACTCAATGATGCATTTATATTCAAGAATGAACTTGCATCACTATTATCAAATTCACCTATCAAGAACTCTCCATCAATCCCGACTCAGAATTTTGTAGTCAGGCAGGTTCTGAGATCTAGACCTGAGATTACTGATTGACATGTGGCACATAGCTGACAGACAAACATGTGAACAAGAATCTCAGATCAGTCCCACAGATAGGTGCAGTGACACCACAATGGTCCAATGAAATTGACCCCAATAAAACACACAAGGACGGAGGTGGTTGCTCATTCCCACCCACCATAAACTCAGATGCCACTAAAGTTATGAGCACTCAGCCAATCAGAACACAGCACGCACAGCAACACTCATTGTTTCCATGCAAGGTTGAGGCCCACCTACATCTGTTATCAGGACTTTTCTTACTATTCCAAGAAATGACCCATATTCTTTACCTAAAAAACAATGCTGCAATTGTTTTATGGTGCCCAGAGAACAGCATAAAACAACTCTCAGATCAATTGTACTTTGAGTCAGTCCTCAGACTCCACTTCTGTAACTGTTCTGCCTGCCGTAGTGTTTAATTAAACCAATTGTTCCTGTTTTGTCCAACACTGCTTGTCTTTTGTTTCTTCAAGGTCACAATCAAGCAACAGATGAAGGCTACAGGTTGGTCCAGGCCCTCTTCATTGACCTGTGATAAAGCTGGCCCTATGCCATGTTTTGAGTCATCTATCTGAACGATAAACTCTTTCGGAGAAGTCAGAGAACTTGAGCTCAGGGGATGTGCACGTGCCTTGTGTCAGGGAGTCAAATGATTTTAGGCATGCCTCTGTCCATTCACATTTCTGTGCTGCTTCTTCAAAGTCAGCTCTGTCAAGGGGGCATTATTGGTGTAAAATCCCTTGACAATCCTCCTGTAGTACCCTGTGCGACCCAAGAATGCTCTAACCTCAGTTTGGGTGTTGGGGGGCTCCCATGCCATGATAGTCTCCATCTTTGCCTGAAGTGGTTGCACCTTACCCTGCCCCACAGGTGTGACAAGTATTCTACAGACCCCTGCCATAGCTGGCAATGCCCTGGTTATTTCAGAACCTGAAGCACTTCGTGGAGATGAAAGAGGTGGTCCTTCTAGGTGCTACTCAAGACAGCTATGTTATCCAAATATGCAGCTGTGAAGGCCTTCATACCAGGAAGTACTGGTTCACCAACCACTTGAAGTTGGGAGGAGCATTTTGGAGACCAAAGGGCATTACACAAAATTGGTAATGGCCTTCTGGAGTGGAGAAGGTGACCTCTCCTTGGCACCCTCTGTAAGGGTAAGCTGCCAGTACCCTGATATAAGATCAAAGGTTCTTAAGTACTAGGTAGCCTCTAACCGGTCAATCAGCTCATAAGCCCAGGGGTTGGAATTAACATCTGTCTTAGTCACAGAATTTAGCCCTCTGTAATCTACACAGTACCTCAGTTCAGGTGTGGTACCCTTTTGGTACCAGAGCCACAGGACTGTACCAAGGGCATTTTAGAGACTTTACTCTTAATGTTTGTCCTCACCTCATCCAACAACCTGTAAAACCTATTCTTGGCAGGGAGCCCCCTTGCCACATCATGGGTACACAAACAATCCCAGGAGTAAGGGAGAACAGAGAGGCAAACTGTCCCAATACTTGGCAGTAGTTGCTCTGTTGTTGCTCAGGAGTTAGAGTGGGAGAAAGGATTTTCTTTCCACATACCCATGTTTCTTCTTGGAGTCTAAAAGATCAGGGAAAGGTTCGCTCTCCTGTTCCTCTTCTCCATCTGTCACCAACATCATGGTAAGCTACAACCTCTCAAAGTGAAGTTTGAGGTGATTGATGTGGAGCACCCTGAGCGGTTGATACGAGCCTTAAGATCTACCAGGTATGTGGTCCTTCCTCTCAATCCCCTCATGAGACACAGTCCAGTGATCCTAGAGGGCAACATGTTCCACAAGGTTGATAACCCAAACTTTCTGCCCAAGCTAAAATTCCACAGTGGTAGAATTCTGGTCATACCTCTATTTCATCACAGCCTGACTGGCTTCTAAGCTGTCAGAAGCTTGCTTCCAAAACTTAGCCATTTGGTCCCTGTATGCCAGCATGTAGCTTACTACATCCTGGGGAATCATCCTGGGAGCTTGCTCTCAGCTTTCCTTGACCAAATTCAGAGGTCCTCTGACAGGGTGCCTGTTAGACTTTTCATCCTTGGAGTGGTCTCCCTTAACTTTTTGCCTCTGTGCCCCAGGTTATTGATATGTGCTGGACTCTGAATTTGCTGTTTTTATTACTCTGGGCACTTTACCACTGCTAACCAGTGCTAAAGTGCAAGTGCTCCTGTTTAAAAGGTGTATGTAATTGGTTCTCCATGATTGGCATATTTGGTTTCCTGTTAAGTCCCTAGTAAAGGGCACCAGAGGTGCCGAGGGCCCTTAAATCAACTGTTACTAGTGGGCCAGCAGCATTGGTTGTGCCACCCATGCAAGTAACCCTGTAATCATGTCTCAGACCTGCCACTGCAGTGTCTGTGTGTGTATTTTTACACTGTAAATTCGACTTGGCAAGTGTACCCACTTGCCAGGCCTAAACCTTCCATTTTCTTACATGTAAGGCACCCCTAAGGTAGGCCCTAGGTAGCCCCAAGGGCAGGGTGCAGTGTAAGGATAAGGTAGGACATATAGTAATGTGGTTTATATGTCCTGACAGTGAAATACTGCCAACTTCGTTTTTCACTGTTGCAAGGCCTGTCTCTCTCATAGGATAATATGGGGGCTACCTTTAAATATGATTAAAGTGTAGTTTCCCCTAGAGAGTAGATGGACATGTGGAGTTTGGGGTCCCTGAACTCACAATTTAAAAATACATCTTTTAGTAAAGTTGATTTTAAGATTGTGCGTTTGAAAATGCCACTTTTAGAAAGTGAGCATTTTCTTGCTTAAACCATTCTGTGACTCTGCCTTGTTTGTGGATTCCCTGTCTGGGTCAGTTGACAGTTGGGTTGTTTTTCACCTCGCACTAGACAGTGACACAAAGGGATCTGGGGTGTAACCTGCATTTCCTGATTAGCCATCTCTGCTAGGAGGGAGGGGTGGAGTGGTCACTCTCATCTGAAAGGACTGTGCCTGCCTCTGACAATGCAGACTCCAACCCCCTGGTGTGTGTCTGAGGCCTTGCCTGGGCAAGGCAGGATTTTACAAGTAGGTGTGAGTCCCCTTTGAAGAAAGGTGACTTCAAAGACTAAAATGGGTATAAGAAGGGCACCCAAATCTACAAACTTCAGAAACACTTCTGGAACCAAGAGGATCCTCTGCCTGTAGAAGAGCTGATAGTTGAGGAAGAAGTGCTGCCCTGCCTGTGACTATGCTTTGTGGAGCTTTCCTGCAGTGCTGCTTCTGCCAGAGTAAGAGGGCAAAGACTGGACTTTGTGTGCCTTCCATCTTGTGAAGAAATCTCCAAGGGCTTGAGTTAGAGCTTGCCTCCTGTTGTTTGAAGTCTCAGGGACAGCAAAGACTTCTCTCTGCCAGCACCCGGAGTCTCTGGAGAGACTCCTGCTCTGACAAGTGGTGCCCTATCCAGTCCCTGGGCCCTTGAAAGGAAAGCTGGTGGAAATCCAAGGAAATCGACTTCAGACGACTCCGGACCGTCGCCGCTGCTGAATCCGGTCACGCGGCCTGCACCCGACGCCGTGACCTTCGCTGGAACGCGACGCTCTTCGCAGGCCCGACGCCGCTGCAGCCCCGCTGAAGTCCACAACTCCGTAGAAGTTGTCGCACCACGTCGTGACCGACGCTGCTCGAAGTGCATGGATTCAACGTTTCGCACAGACGCTGCGATCCCCGACTTCGCCCATCGGCTTGTTTTCACTCTTCACCAAAGGTACTGTACTTGGGGGTCTACACGGCTCTGTGTCCGGCGCCGCTGGTGTTGGCTTGTTGGGATCGACTCCGTCACGGCGCCGTGTTAACATCTCATCGAAGCATTTTTGTTTCTAAACGCTATTTTTGAGTTTAATCTTTAAAAATTCAAAACTTGACTTGTGTATGTTGGATTTTTGTCGTTTTGGTCTTGTTCTGTTTAGATAAATATTTCCTATTATTCTAAAATGGTGTTGTGTCATTTTGTAGTGTTTTAATTGGGTTACTGTGTGTGTTGGTACAAATACTTTACACCTAGCACTCTGAAGTTAAGCCTACCGCTCTGCCAAGCTACCACGGGGGTAAGCAGGGGTTAGCTGAGGTTGATTCTCTTTTACCCTGACTAGAGTGAGGGTCCTTGCTTGAACAGGGGGTAACCTGACTGTCAACCAAAGACCCCATTTCTAACAGTGCCCATATGAAAGCTCAAAGGGGTTAAAGCCCACTCCCTTCTGTGGTACCTCCCTGTAGGTAAACAACAGGCATGGCAAGGGGATATCCCACATTTTTCTCAAGGTCTCAGGAAGGCCTCTGATCCTGCCTTTGAGTGTCTTGCTGAATCTCTCAATGAGCCAAATGGTTTGTGGGTAGAAAGGAGTTGAGAACCTGTAGGTTACAACACACTCCTTCTACATTGACTGCATTTGAGCAAGACAGGGGGCAAGCCAAAGGTTCCGTTGATACCACTGCCAGTTGTTGGGACTTCCTTTGAGAGGGTGGGGGTTGGTATTGTTTGTCCCCTAGACCCACCAACTGCCTCAGGCAACAGGTACAGTTTGGTGGCTGTGGACCATGCCACCAGGTACCCTGAGGCAATACCCCTCAGGACAGTCACTGCTCCCACAGTGGCTGTGGCCCTACTTGTTGTGTTCACCAGAGTGGGATGCCCAAAGGAGGTGGTCTTAGATAGGAGCACAAATTTTATGTCTGCCTATCTGAAAGCAATGTGAGTTGAGTGTGGTGTTACTTATACGTCCACCACCCCCTATCATCCACAGACCAATGGTCTGGTGGAAAGATTTAGAAAGACCCTGAACGGCATGATCATGGGTTTGTCTTACAAACCGAGGAGGAGATGGGATGTTCTCCTCCCATGCCTGTTGTTTGCCCATGGAGAGGTGTCACAGAAAGTGATTGGATTCAGCCCCTTTGAGTTACTGCTTGGGCACCCTGTAAGAGGCTGATTATGCTTGGTGGGAGAGTCTTGGGAGGAGCCTCTCAAAGAAGCCAAAGAGACTGTGCTGGATTATGTGCTGGGCCTGCAGTCATGCATGGCTGAGTACATGAAGAAGGCGAGCAGCAACTTGAAGGCCAGCCAAGAGCTCATGAAGCTCTGGCATGACTGAGTATGGCTGAGTATCACCCAAGCCAGCTGGTGTGGGGTTTGGATCCTTTGGCTCCTAAGGCACTTCAGGCCAAATGGACTGGGCTCTATCCAATTGTGGAGAAAAAGGTTGAGGTCACCTACCTGGTGGACCTTGGCACCCCCAGAATCCTCATAGGTTTCTACATTTTAACAGACTGAAACCCCACCAGGACAGGGCAGACATGATCATGCTGATAGTCACATATGAAGGGAAGGAGGAGGAGAGTGAACCTCTGCCAGACCTCCTGTCCTCATATGCTCAAGATGGGTCAGTGGAGGGAGTGGTACTCTCCCCCAAGTTGACAGACCAGCACCAAAAAAACTGAAGAAAAGTTTTGGAGCAGTTTGCTAGTCTGCTTTCTTTGATGCCTGAACTCACCAATCGGTGTGTCCATGATCTTGACAGGTAAGCTGTCACCAGTGTCAATAACAAGCTGCACAGGGTGTCTGACAAGGTCAAGGCCAACATCAAAGCTGAAGTAGCTAAGAGGTTGGAGCTCAAGGTAATTGAGCCCTATGACAGTTCTTCGTCCAGTCCTGTGGTAGTGGTATCCAAACCTAGGCCTGTATTTATATTGTTTTAGCGCTGCATTTGCGTCATTTTTTTACGCGAAAGTGGCGCAAACTTACAAAATAAAAATCTATTTTGTAAGTGTGTGCCGCTTTTGCATCAAAAAATTACACAAATGCGGTGCTAAAAAAGTATAAATATGGGCCCTAATCCCCAGGGTGGGAAAAAGGATTTGAGATTCTGTGTGGACTGCAGAGGTCTAAATGCAGTCACTAGGACTGATGCTGACCCCATACCTAGGGCTGATGAGCTCATTTATAAGTTGGGGGCTGCCAAAGTCCTGAGCACATTTGATTTGACCTCAGGATACTGGAAGATTGCCTTGAGTCCAGGGGATATGGGGAGGTTAGCATTTTCCACACCAGAGGGCCACTTTCACTTCAAGGTGATGCCCTTTGTCCTGAAAAATGCTCCTGCCACCTTTCAAAGGTTGGTGAATAGAGTCCTGCATCTTATCAGGACGATATCGCTCTATTCAGTTCCACCTGGGAGGACCACCTGGTCCACCTGAAGGAAGTGCTTCAAGCCCTGCTTCAAGCAGGCCTGACTATCAAGGCAAGCAAGTGCCAGATAGGGCAAAGTTCAGTTGTGTACGTGGGCCACCTTGTTGGTGAATGCCATGTACAGCGTCTCCAGCCCAAGATACAGAGTATCCTGGATTGGGAGGCTCCTAAAACCCAAACTCAGGTCAGGGCCTTTCTTGGCCTGACTGGGTACTACAGGAGGTTTGTTCAGAATTACGGGACCATAGTGGCCCCTCTGAATGAGCTTACCTCAAAGAAACAGCCCAAGAAATTAATTTGGACCCCAGAGTGTCAAAAAAGCCTTTGGCACTCTGAAGCAGTCTATGTGTTCAGAACCAGTGTTACTACTGGCCCATGACTAGAGCAAAGAGTTTATAGTGCAAACAGATGCTTCAGAAGAAGAGAGTAGGGCAGTGTTAGCACAGGTTAATGAAAAGGGCCAAGATCAGCCAGTTGCCTTCATCAGCAAGCGACTACTCCCCAGAGAGAAAAGATGGAGTGCCAGTGAGACGGAGGCCTTTGCTGTAGTCTGGTGCCTCACGAAGTTCAGGCCATACCTGTTTGGCACTTACTTCTGTGTACAAACTGACCACAGACCTCTCAGATAGTTTCACTAATGGGGATGGACTTCACAGTGGAACATAGACCTGGGACTGCTTATGCCAACGCAGATGGCCTTTACAGGTTTTTCCACCTGGCTGATGAGGACTACCAGGGTGTGGGCTAGTACCCATCACCTTTCATTTGGGGATAGTATAGGAAAGTTCTCCTTTTTGCCCTCGTCACCCCCAAACTTTTTGGACAGATACTGGTGGTTATTGACTCTTGGCTGTGCCCAGGGAACTGCTTACCAGTCCCAGGGCCAGTGCTTTGTGTAAAGTGGATATGCAAATTAGGCTAATTATAATTGGCAATATTAACCTACCTATAAGTCACTGGTATATGGTAGGACATGTAGGTTTAGGGACCCCAGCATAGGTAGTACACCCATAGGTGCACTGCTGAGGTGCCCAGTATCATTTTAAAGGCAGGCCTGCCTTGATGGCTGCTTTTAAATTAAAGTCACATGCAAATTTGACTTTGGAATTAAAAGTACTTCCCACATCTTAAACTACTTTAATTTTACATATACATCACCCCTTAGGTGTTCCCTATGTGCCCCTAGGGTTGGGTGCCATGTAGCTATAAGCAGGGACCTTATAAAAATAGTTTTATAAGTCCTGATGAGGTAAACAGCCACATGTGTTTTTCCCTCATTGTAGTGAATGGCCTCCATAGGCTAGAATGTCAAGACTTTACTTTAAGTCCCCTTAAGTGTCAGATACATCAAGTTTGGTATCAAATTAATTTTTATAATAAATCCCACAACTTACGATTGTTGGATTTAATATAACTTATCCAAGCAAAGAGTTATAAACGTTACTTAAACAGTTGCCAACTTCAGTCCTGCAGTGCTTTGCTCTGATTGGCCAGCCTCTGGCACCTTGGCCAGGCTGCCTTGATGAGGTGTGAAGTAGCCTGGGCTGAACACAAAGAGATGTTCCTGGAAGAGGAGACCTTCCCTCAGCAGATGGATAGGAAGGAAGGGGGAGGGCTGCCAAACTGGTCTTTAAAGGCAGGGGAGGACATTTGAAGCAATCCAGCACCTCCCTCACATCCTGCAAACCCAGACAATTAGGTGTCCCCTTGATTAGATTAGGAGAGGGCAGGAGAGGGAAGTGTTTAGGATTTTTAGCCACACCAGTGGGTGGGCTCAGCCAGATGTAACCTCCAAAAATCATTTTTAGCCATGATGGATTTTTGAGGAATATTACTCCCTGTGATTGATTTTTGCCACACTTCCCAGGAAGTGGTCATCACAAGGGGAAGGACCCTGCACCTGATTGGAGAACCAAGACCCCCTACTTTTCAGCCAGGAGCAAAGGATAAACCTGGCAGTCCCACACTCACACCTCAGTTCCCTACAAGGAAGTACTACTAGAGAAAAAGGACTGCCTTGCTGTGCCCCTGACTTGTACCTGGACACTGCACTCTGGAGGACTGCACCAGCTGCACACTTCGGCTTCACCACAAGAAGGACTTTGCCTGGCTTCAACTGGTTAAAGGATGGACTCCCTGTTTGCTACAGGTGAATAACTGCTACCCAGTGTCCCCTGCACCAAATCCTGAAGAAATTGACCAGCTGACCTTTGTCTAGTGGCCAAACTGGTGTTTGCACCAGGTGCATTCTGGGAGTTGTAATCTGCACACTTAATGAGCATCTCAGAGCTTCTGGAACCTTGGGGTGTGCTGGGGACCTCAAACGAACCTTAAAAGAACATCTGGGAGAAGATTCAGAAGTTTGGAGAACTTTTTGAGAAAGGTCCAAAAAGGGACTGACCCGCCGTGGCAACGCTAGTGACCCGGAATGTCTTTCAGGTTCGTCCCGGTGAAGAAAATCTCTGAAAAAGTGACTAAGTCCGAATGTAGAAAGTTGACCAGGACCTCCCAGGCAGTGTATCCAAAGAGTGCTCCAAGGACGTCGGATTAAGATTCAGGTTTGCCCCAGTCGAAGGATTTTCTTCTCGAAAAAATTACCAAGTCCGAAGGTAAAAATCTCCACCGAGGGGTTTCTCAACACGTATACGTGGAAGAGTTCCAGGAGGTTGGATTGGACTGGTGACTTGGTCCCACTGAGGAAAATCTTCAAGAAAACGACTAAGTCCAAAGGTAAACTTTTGACCGAGGCCTCACACGGGCTGTAGCCAAGCAGGGCTTCATTGCAGTCGGCCGCAAACTTTGATTTTGCTCCGGTCGAGGTGCGACCAGATGACCAGATTGGAGCTATTTGTTTATAAACAGTCAAATTAATTCTTTAAAAATTCATATCTCTGATTCCCTTTACCCAATTTGTATTTGTTTTGTTGTCATTTTAAAGCTAAAGATATTTCCTATGTTTATAAATTGGTTTTGGATCTTTAAACTGTTTCCTGTGTTTTATTGAATGACTGTTTTGTAATATTTGAATGCTTTATGCTTTGTCTCCTAAATTAAGCCTTGCTGCTCGTTGCCAAGTTACCAAGGGCTGAGCTAGGTTTAATTTATTGAGACTTAAGTGGAGGTCAGTAGCCTACTGCTAAGGGTAGGTACTTACCTGCCCTTACCAATAACCCATTTTACCCAAAAATGGAAAAGGTGTAAACCCTCATTTCACGGGGGCATGAACCTGGTCTTCCATATGGAAAGAAGAATTCCCTTACTGACTGAGTGATTCAAGAAGGATTGGCAAAGTCATCCGGTCTGTATTTAATGTGCTAATCCATGCAGTGTTAAAACTTACTTTTGCTCTGTTTGGCAGCTGTGCTGTGAAAACCCAAAATTAAAAATCTGTTTTTGTGAATTCTTCCAGCAAAACCATGGTATTAGACTTGGCGATTTCAATACCTACACTCATTGCACTGTCACCCAAAATATGTAACTCTATGTACGTCATAAATGTTAGTCTATCATTTGCCTGGTACACAAAGAATGGGACACATTTACTCTTACTTTGTCTTTCGCTGGTGGGGGATTACTTACAAAAGCGCGTGAATATAGGAAACAATCCTGAACGTTTAGCAATGTTAACTAACTTTACTTTTAATCATACATTTTACTCATGGACAGGTCTAAAGGAATTAGCGATATGCATGTTTATTTTGCTCAATGGAAGGCAGAAGTCAGTAAAAGGTATTCTCTGAAAGAAACTAATGTTTGCTGACCCTCGTGTAGGTTTATGTCTGGCAGGAGTGAAATTGCACAAAATGGTTTGCCAGCAGCTATCTGGGTGGAAGTGGGTTTAATGTTTTGGAAGAAGAACATTTTACAGCAATTAAACCTTCAGAGAATGGCAAAGCATCAAACCCCGGTGACTTAAAAGCTGAATTTTGTGCTCGAAAATGACATCCTGATGACTTGTCTAATGGCCCTGTGAAGGGCTTTGAAAGCAACAAAAAGGTATATGAAGCCTTCGGGGATGTTTAAAAAGACAAAGCCGAGCAGCGTACAAAAATTCATAAGCACTTTCCTTATAGCTCCAAATAATTTACTCTACATTCTTCCTAATTGGTCGTAAGGTATAATGTATGTTTCTTTACTACACTGCTATAACTCTGTGCTACCTTGATGACACTTAAATATTAACCTTGAATACATGCTTAATGAGCTGATTTCAGACAGCTATAAGGTGGTCACATCTGAAACCCCTATCCTAATGTTAGGTCTCGCATACAGGCTGCATTATTTTTGTTGTCTAAGACCTATTGTCGTTAATACACTCAAAATATACATATGTGTAGTGGGATTTGATTCTACTCTTTGCTGTGCTTTGGGTTAGCCCCTTGCTGTGGTGTGGATGGGTGTCTTTTCTATCTCAGTTCCTTCCTTATTTGATGACGTACCTCCCTATTGTTTGGTTGTCCCACCTTTCGAGCATATCTTATGTAGTGTATTCTGATTGGATGAGTTGTTCTTCCACTGCTCGTATTCAGAAAGCTATTTGTTTTCTTTTAGCACTCCATAAGTGTAAATGCATTTTCTTGGTCTCTTTATTGTATGTTGACCTACTCAGATTCCGCCTCTGCTCTGATATTACCCAACCTCTCCCACACCCATTTCATTGCTTCCACCCATACTTATTTTTTAAAATTGTTAAAAATCCTCAACTCACTACTCCCTTGTACCTCTACCCCTTATGCTGCTCCTGATAATTTGGCACTGTTGACCTCCTCCCCTAATCCACTCCACCACCAATCCTCTTCATTGTGTTATTTTTTTAACCTCCTTTCTCAACATGACTTCTTTCTTAACTGATACCTTTGACCACAATTCCTAAATATTTCATTTACACTCCAGGACAGGTGTCTGCCAATCATGCAAAGGCAAATACAAAAATGACAGCCTCATCATGTAAGCACAACCTGGTGGTAACATCATGTCCCTGTGACTCTGTAGTGCCATACATGCCGATACACATCATCACACTTTTTTCTTTTTCTGATGCAGAGCAGCATTGACAAGCAAGCATTTTTTAAATTTTTGTTGTTGCAGAATACCTCCAGCAAAAACACATTAGAGGAGCTAATAGGTCTGCATACCTATTAACAAGTGAGACTCATTGGCTTTGCCAATGCATAGTTATTGTACAGTTGGCATTGTTTTCTCAGAAATGGACATAACTATTTTGTATTGACCGTAATTAGACTGTTTATTAGTTGTCTGACTTTTCAGTGTTTGTACATGCTAGCGCATCTGACCTTAATAAGTAAACTTACAAGGGGACGTGAATAGGTCGATGAACCTTTTGATTCGCAATCAAATTAAACACATACAAAAATAGTACTGGCTGTCTAAAGCGGCGGAAGAAACGTAATTTTATCAAAGCTTGAACTACAACAAATTCTAAGGTTACAGTGCAAATCAATAACACAGTCAACTGCGTCAAAGTAACTGCGTACATTAGGTTTAGCAGAGAAATTCATCAAGCATTAATTCCTGTTATGATTTCATTAGTGAGGATCCTTTACTAACACCAAATTAGCATCAACATGTTGGCCATCAAGCAAAATAACTTAGTAACACAAATTTGGAAAAACTTCTATGGCTCTATCAAAACAATGCAGTTGGTACAGAGAAAGAAACACAAATATGCATAATAATCAACAGTCTATTGCATAATACCTATCCTCAGTGTGGATCAGCAAGCAGAGTCAGTCTTCGTCCTCAGGATATCAGTCGGTCAGCAAGGCATCAGGATTCAGCATCAAAGTTCAGAAAACACAAAGTCTATACGCATTAAAGTTACGCATTAAAGTTAAGCACATCTCTTGTCAAGACGCACAAGAAATATTGACCTTACAGCCAGCAAGCAAATGGGCAATGGTTCCATCTTCTCTCAGGGCAGCGTTTTTAAATTAAAACTACTAAAACGACTTCCCAAATCTGTATTTGTCAGTTAATTGCATGTTCACACTTTGTCCAATAAAACTAAAACTCAAAATCTATGAAGTCTGTTATTAGTCCGTTCACATGTCATTGATTGGTTTGTCTTGCAATGTCTTCATCATCTGGCTTGTCAGGTAACAATATTTTTGCAGCTTCCACTCCAGTCAGTATCTCAATTGGTCTCCTCCTGAGAAAGTCAGTCTCACAAACATTAGTCACAAAATGTTACATTAGCAGAAACAACATCTTTTGCAGTCGGTTCTCATGAGAAACATCCGTTATGAGCACACTTAAACAATACAATGGCAATCACAGTTTTATTCTCTAGGACAGCCATTTTACTAAACGTTAAGAAATACAGCCTTTATAGGAGGCCTGGCAAGTAGACCATGACACTCGCTAAGTTAAGGCCTACAAATAATAAAGCTAAAGCTTACGGCATAACCCTTAATATGATGCACTACTACATTAATCAAACATATATTCAACATTTCACAATATGAAATCATTGATTAGTGTATTTCGTTAACATTGGTGGGCATTCTTCGTGATCACATTTTCAAATGCGTGCATTATTTGTCTACATTATTTTATTTTCTACACAGACGTTATTATTCAGAATACATGAACACTCAATAATAATTTTTATTAATACACCTGCACTACCATACAGTATTACCTTTATGTGAAAAAGGTTAAAGGTTACTCAACGGTCCTGCTTTATTATCTGTTCATCTATAGCAAATATATGAACTATGTCCCAATGAAGTGTGGTATCTATCTATAACAAATGATAGAATAAAAACAAGCATGCACACACTTTTCTCATTTAAATTTAAGTTCCGAACATGGCTTCCCCAGCGTTCTGTGAAGACCAGGTGGCAATGTCTAGCTTCTCCTCACCCTCAGGTTATGAAGAGGCAGAGGGTAGCCACAGCCACGATTTACAGCACTCATCAGTAACTATCCAGCTGATGGAGAAGCTCGTCTAATTGCACACATGAAGGCTGGGGGAGAGAACATAAATGTTACCTGAGGTGTGAGGGAGACATGCAAAGAAAATCCGGGAGGGGAGGTTGAGAAAGGGGCGGGGAGCATCCCAAAAGAAAGTGAGCTAAGCTGACTGCATAGGAAGTAAGTTTATAGTGGAATCAGGATTAGGGACAAGGGAGTGTTAACAAGGAGAGCAGAGAGGTGGCTGTACAGTTGATCAGCAGGTAAAGGCGAGGGTAAAGGCGTTAGCATATGGTGTGGGAAAAGAGAGTGAGGAACAAGGAGAGAGGCAGTCTAAAAGTCTGCGGGGAGATACGGACATCCACCCCGTCATGTATCAGAGGGTTCATTTGCTGTGTGACTCTTTACAAGTAAACAAGCAAGAATCATTTCGCATGGCTGAGAATCGCAAGGTGGGTATTAAGTTTGTTTGGAAAATAATTCGTATGGAGATGTTTACTGATGGGGTATAGATCACATTTATATACGTGTGCGCTCAGGCGTGCATGCATGGTTTATTTATTTCATAAAGAGAGATCCATGTCATGTTAAATGGCAATCATATGTGGCAGTACCGAGGCAATGTAGATCTCATTCCCGATGACAATTTCAGAACGTGACTTTAAATACGTAGCTTAGTGACTTTAAACACAAAACTTATATTGTGTCCTACTTAATATAACCCCAACTGCATAGGCAACAATGTTCTAAAGAAAACACTTTATTGAAATACACAGCGGCCATTTCGTATTCCCAGTTGGGATAGGGAGTAGGTAACAAAGATCAATGTTTAGATGTTGAAGTTTATTTGCCACTGCTACTGCTGTGATGAATAGCGTGTCTCTTCTATTGTGAGTTTTCCTCTGCTTGAGGTATATGTGCCAAGCCATCAATCAAAATGCTGAACATGTGTGATTATTGTGGTACATATTTAATTTTGTTATCATGTTGTGCAATGTGACGATCAAGCTTCCATGAATAGATTTGCATTTCTTAACCTAAAAGCTGAATATTTCATTTTACATTAGTGGATAATTGATGTCTAAGAGTTTGTAGAAGGTTGACAACTACTTGTCTTGTTTATTGTTGATATTTAACAGAACACAATCCTGTAAAGCGAAAATATTCCAAAGGGCATCAAGCAACTTTCTGTGAACTGTTTTTGCTATCAACAATGTGACTGCTTTATAAAAGTCCAGCAAGGAGAATGAAGGGAGAGGTGAATCATAATGCGAGGTTACACTGAGGAAGGGCGTACAGAATCATAACTCTGATCCCAAGTGAAGGTTACAGGGACAGGGAGTTCTTAGCCTACATTCTTTGACTTATCGGTGGAAGGAGCCTCTTCGGGTGAGAATAGAAGACCTTGCTATTTTAATTGAACAAAGAGCTCTGTTGTTCAAACAGGTATAAAGATGTGTACCAGCTCTGAAACTTGAAATAGGTTTTATTTCCCGCTGTGCTAGAATTACATTAATGATTAGAAGTAGCAGACTGAGGGTAGGATTGCCCTAGATTTTTAACAGCAATCATTTTAGAGTTGTTCCTCTTATCCATGTTTTTTGTGAACATTCCTGCTGCCATTTTATTTGTCTTCATTTAAGCTACAATTCATATTTAGTGGACTTAACTAGGATTTTGATTTAGAACATTATTTAAGATGTATCCTTGACTTACCAGTGTTTTTGATCATTGTCAATAATAGCAAAATATTAGAGGGTTCACTAATTGTCCTTGTAATGTCCCATGATATTGACCTTTACTAGGGCTTGTTGGACCTGGTTTTTTGACAGGGTCCTCCCCAAACTTTGTGCCTCCTTCCTCCTATTTTTTCTGACCTTTTGTTGTTGGCTTTTGAACTCTGGGCACTTTACCACTGCTAACCAGTGCTAAAGTGCATATGCTCTCTGTGTAAATTGTACTATTGATTGGTTTATCCATGATTGGCTACTTAATGCCTAGGGCCTGTAGATTAAATGCTACTAGTGGGCCTGCAACACTAGTTGTGCCACCCACTTCAGTAGCCCCTTAACCTTGTCTCAGGCCTGCCATTGCAAGGCCTGTGTGTGCAGTTTCACTGCCACTTCGACTTGGCATTTAAAAGTACTTGCCAAGCCTAAAACTCCAATTTTTCTACATATAAGTCACCCCTAATGTGTGCCCTAGGTAACACCTAGAGCAGGGTGCTGTGTGGTTAAAAGGCAGGACATGTACCTGTGTAGTTTATATGTCCTGGTAGTGTACAACTCCTAAATTAGTTTTTTCACTACTGTGAGGCCTGCTCCCTTCATAGGCTAACATTGGGGCTGCCCTCATACATTGTTGAAGAGGCAGCTGCTGATCTGAAAGGAGCAGGAGGGTCATATTTAGTATGGCCAGAATGGTAATACAAAATCCTGCTGACTGGTGAAGTCGGATTTAATATTACTATTCTAGAAATGCCACTTTTGGAAAGTGAGCATTTCTTTGCACTTAAATCTTTCTGTGCCTTACAATCCACATCTGGCTAGGTTTAGTTGACAGCTCCTTGTGCATTCACTCAGACACACCCCAAACACAAGGGACTCAGCCTCACTTGCATACATCTGCATTTTGAATAGGTCTTCCTGGGCTGGGAGGGTGGAGGTCCTGCCCTCACACAAAGGACTGCCACACCCCCTACTGGGTCCCTGGCAGACAGGATTGAACTGAAAGGGGACCTGGTGCATTTCTTAGACACTCTTTGAAGTCACCCCCACTTCAAAGGCACAATTTAGTATAAAACAGGGCCTCTGCCCTACATCAGCAGACAGTTGTTCATTTGGACTCTTCGTGCGCCAAAAATGTAGACGCACAGCTTGCTCCGCAGCGAGAAAAACGCCACACACCGACGCTGATCGGCGCGACGCCTTCGGGACGACCGGAACTTCGAGGCACGGCCTTGCAAGGACAACGCCGCCCGACTTCCAGAGGGGAAATCGACACAACGCCTGCCGTGAGAGCGAAACTTCGACGCACAGCCCCGCGGAACGACATGCAGCAGGAAAACAAGCAGGAGAATCCACGCACAGACCCCGGGACATCTGGTAATCCCACGACCCACAGAAAGAGACTGTCCGCGCGCCAGAAAATGACGCACGACTTCCCCGCATGAAAAATAACAACGCAAGTCCATGTGTGCTGGGGAGAAATTGAGGCACACACCATTTTTCCATGTATCTCTTCTCCTGCGGCCCTTTGCAGAGATTTTCCACTCCAAACCAGGTACTTTGTGCTTGAAAGAGACTTTGTTTGCTTTTTAAAGACTTAAGACACTTTATATCACTTTGTAGTGATATCTTTACAAATTCATATTGCATCTTTGATCGTTTTGACCTGCAAATACCCAGATACATATTATATATTTTTCTAAACACTGTGTGGTGTATTTTTGTGGTGCTATATTATGGTATTGTATGATTTATTGCACAAATGCTTTACACATTGCCTTCTAAGTTAAGCCTGACTGCTCGTGCCAAGCTACCAGAGGGTGGGCACAGGCTAATTTTGGATTGTGTGTGACTTACCCTGACTAGAGTGAGGGTTCTTGCTTGGACAGAGGGTAACCGGACTGCCAACCAAAAACCCCATTTCTAACAGGGCTTCTATGTTATTTATTCTTTTAACATTTCAGTCTGTATTTATCCATATTTTATGGCTATCTTTTTGATATTTATTCTTATTTAATTATTGGTTTGAGAATTAATGGAGTTGTAAAATAGTATATTTCCATATTTATTTAGCTGATAAACATGACCTCAATCTATGATGCCTGTCACATGTGAGCGAGTTAAGTAGCCAAATATAACAAAATGCTACACCTACAGATAAATAATAGCATTATATACAAATACATGTTAACAAATGCCTATATTTAAGGAAATCACATCCTGTTTTGTAACTCCCCATGCAATCTATCTGCTCAGTGGTCAGCTTGGACTCATAAGGAACAACATGGAGAGTCTCTCACAGAAGGACAATATTCAGTATTTTTTAACTTTTAAAAATAAATACAGACACTAAGCACATTATTTTCTGTCGTCTGTATATATTTGTAAAAATCAGCAAAATAGAAAACTTGGAGCTTTAATCGTTACCTGAAACACATCTCACTCAAATAGGGTTTCATGGGTTGTGGAATGCTTCCACTACAAGTAGTTTTCTGATGCAAGTTGGCACATTGACTGAGTCCTTTTGCAGGGGTTCTAGCAAACTGATCTCTACATTTCTAGATGATCTAGAGAACATATCACTGAGTACTCCACAATCCTATCCCTGTCTGATTAGGTTTCATCCCTGAAGTCTTCTCTGGATGTCTCATAAGAGTCCAGAGCTGCTTACTGAGAAAAAGGTAGATAAGAAGAATAAGGAGTGTACAATAAAAATTGATAAAACAAGTGAATGGGGAAGGTGTCGGAAAAATGATTGTAGGTAAGGTGGGAAGGATCTGGAGATCCAAAAGGTCCCATCTTCACAGGCTGTGTGTAATGCAGAGATTCATGCTTTACAGTGATATCTCGTTATATGTTCATCGGATCATGGGCTCAGTGCTAGGGCTGGGAGAAGAATTCTGCTCCACAGGCTGAGTTCGCAGAGTTTCCCCACTCCGTGCTCCGCGTGGGTTTCTGAAAAACCCCGTGAAGTGACACGAAGTCTCTTGCTCATGCTTGTCAATGTTAAGTTGGCAAGTGAGAAAAATTGGTAAATTGGCGTACATGAGTGAGATTTCAGAATGCAATCAGTTGTGGTAGGCCGCGACCGCTTACGACTAGAAATCTGCCGCTCACATTGAGGAAGCTGACACTCGAGTAGACAATCTACTCAAGTAGCAGAAAGAAGTTAGCGTCCTCTGGCAATCCACGTGATGCCGTTCGCGCTGATTTTACAGTACAGGATAAACTCCTGCGCTGAAAATAGGTGCAAACAATGTGACTTACCCAAACTCCTTAGCTCTTGGAAATCTGCATAATGCGGTGGAGTTCTGCATAGCAGAACTCCATGAACTCTGCCCTGGCCTACGCAGTCCCTCTCAAACAGAAGTTGAAAGTGTCATCTACATTCTTTGACAAAGTATCATTTAAATAAGAGTTAGGGCCAACTACCTCCATTTTTGACAAGGGTACTGGCTATACCAAAGTGACTGAGGTGAAGGAGCAGTCCCCATCTCAAGGTGAGCCCATGGAACTCTGGATATCTGCCACTTCCCAGAAAATCTATTTCTTACTATCTTTCACCAATTTCAACCTGTCAGGAAACATCATTGTCACCAGTGCTCTTGATACTTTAATTCTCCATCTGTGGCTTGCAATGTGAGAAGTTAATAAAATATTGGGTCACCTTTTATTTGCATAACTCCTTTCTCATGTATTGTGCCCAAAATGTGATCTTTCATGAATTCATGCCTCAGGCTATCATTATATCTACCTGCAGACTGAGGGGCATATTTATACTCCGTTTGCGCCGGAATTGCGTCGGTTTTTTTTACGCAATTTCGACGCAAAACTAACTCCATATTTATAATTTGCCGTTAGACGCGTCTAGCGCCAAAGTCCATGGAGTTTGCGTCATTTTTTAGCGTGGACACCTACTTTGCGTTAATGAGATGCAAGGTAGGCGTTCACGTCTAAAAAATCGACTCCGAGGCATGTGCGTCGGATTTATACTCCCGGGCAAAATTCACGCCCGGGAGTGGGCGGGTAAAAAAAAATGACGTTTTTTAGCACCTGCAAAAGGCAGGCGTTAAGGGACCTGTGGGCTCTGAAGGAGCCCAGAGGTGCCCTCCCATGCCCCCAGGGACACCCCCTGTCACCCTTGCCCACCCCAGGAGGACACCCAAGGCTGGAGGGACCCATCCCAGGGACATTAAGGTAAGTTCAGGTAAGTGTTTTTTTTTCATTTTTTTTGGTGGCATAGGGGGGCCTGATTTGTGCCCCCCTACATGCCACTATGCCCAATGACCATGCCTGCCCAGGGGACATAAGTCCCCTGGGCATGGCCATTGGGCAAGGGGGCATGACTCCTGTCTTTGCTAAGACAGGAGTCATTTCAATGGGGGTTGGGAGTCGAAAAAAATGGCGCAAATCGGGTTGAGGCGAAAAAATTGCCTCAACCTGACTTGCCCCATTTCTTGACGCCCAAGCCCCATATCCCCCTACGCCGGCGCTGCCTGGTGTACGTCGTTTTTTTACACGCACACCAGGCAGCGCCGGCGGCTAACGTCGGCTAACGCCGGCTAACGTCATTGATTAAATACGGCGCACGCATGGCGCTTCAGAATGGCGTTAGCCGGCGCTAATTTTTTTGACGCAAAACTGCGTTAGCGCAGTTTTGCGTCAAAAAGTATAAATATGGCCCTGAATGTTTGAAGTTGGTACCAACTCTTTTTTTTATTCAAACATATATTTTGAGTTTTGCAAACTAACATAGGGAACTGAAAGTTCTATGTAAACTGAACACAATATACTGGGTGTGTTTGTGAGTATCAAATAAATATTAATTTAGTAATTCACACTCAATAAAATAAAAGAAATAAGATCAACAAGCATCCTAGAGCAAAGGTATATCTTACAGACGGATAGATGCAACAAAAGAATTAGCATCAAGGCCATTTATTCAAAGTTAATATATGGAGAGGGTAAAGCCAGTAATGGGGTATCATTATGGGTATTCCCTACTGATTCATCCCTTTCAGCAAGGCACATCCTAATTTGCTTCAAGGTAGTTTAGTACTAGACATGAAATTGCCCAACATGTGCCATAATGATACAGACCTGACTTTCCAGGGAGAGGCATTCAGGGAGATGTTATCTGCAACCAAGGTAAAGGAAATACAATTTTTCCAAGTTGCAATCTTAAGGTTGGGAGTATTATTTCAGTTTGTAAGGATTCATTTATATGCAAAGATAAGTAGGTGATCTAACAAATGTCTATCTCTGACAATACTTCCATTAGCTGACTTTAGAAAAGCGATTTAATAAATTCAAAAATATCGTTCCAGAAAGTTGAAAGCGTAAGGCAACAGAATAGCATATGTTGTATTGTTATCATTCCAGTTCCAACAAGGGGGAGACTGATTAAGTTTCAGTGTGTGCAGCCGAAATGTGGGCCCGAAGGTCCTATGTCTTAACATGCATTTAGGCCCATATTTATACTTTTTAGCTCCGCATATGCATCATTTTTTAACGCAAAAGCGATGCAAACTTTTAAAGTATTGTATTTTGTAAGTTTGCGCTACTTTTGGGTCAAAAAATGACAAAAATGCGGTGCTACAAAAGTATAAATATGGGCCTTAGTTTGTTCCAGGACTGGGGTGTGTGTATGTGACTGGATATTTCCAGAACTTCATCCAACTCCAGGGATATATAATTTCTAGAATGTCACTTATCTATTTAGTGTGTACTTTCGTCAGTAATCAAGACTATTTAAGTTGTAGACATTTGTTGATTTTGGATACTTCATGCCCAGATGCAGAGGGGATTTGAGCAAAAAATGGGAGTATAGGCTTTTTTTATCAACAAATATCAGTTTGTGTATACATGCTTTTAATTTCAGGAATCCATAGAAATCGATATTGTACAAGGCATGGGTTATGTTGTAGATGAGCAAAGGACGGAGGGTTTTTGTCCATTACCTAACTAGTTAATGGTAAAAAGGCCCCCAATTAGCCCAGGCAGGTGAAGCAATTGGCTGTGATTTTGGAGTTATCCCATATAGAGTTTAAATTAGAGGTACAGATTGTAATATCCAGAAGAGATTCCATCGTATGTATACCTGTTCTGAGGTTACTCAATATTTATTTGGAATTTGGGCAGTGACTTTACTCATGGATTGGAATGAAATAAGGTTTTCTAAGGGTAAAATTGAGTTTTCTATTTCAAGTCGTAGAGGTTGGTATTCCTATCTGTGGATTAGCCAGTGAATTCCCTATTTAAATAGGAATGCTTTGTGGTATGTTCTGAAGTTAACTAATTTAACTCAATCTAGTTCCCTCGAGAGTCTTATTTTCTTTAAAGGGACTTTGTTTTCTTTTTGTTTTGCCAGTGGAATTTGTTAATAAGGCAGTCTAGATTGTTTAATAGTTCATTATTGTTAGAGGTAACATGGTAATCAGGTATCTAACAATAGCTGTTATTATCATTTTCAATGATTCAACTCTTCCCCACAACATTAGAAACTTGGGGGACAATCTTTCAAGCCTATCTGTGACTTTTTAAGAATCAGTGCCTCGTTATGTTTATTGGTGCTGTTGGGAATGGCCCTTTCTGCTGTGTTATCCACAAACATTTTTCCTTTCTCCTCATATTTTTCTGACCCTCTTTTCATTGGCTTCAGGACTCTGGGGAGTTTACCACTGCTAAACAGTGCTAAAGTGCCCCTGCTCTGTCCCCTGAAACTTGGTATGTTTGGTCTACAACTGTTTGGCATATTTAATGTAGCTGTAAGTCCCTTGTAAAGTGGTATACTATATTCCTGGGCATGTAAAGTAAATGAAAATAGTAGGCCAGCAGGGCAGATTGTGCAATCCCCAGAAGAATCCCTTCAAACCTGTCTGAGGCCTGCGTCTGCAGTGACTGCATGCCCGGTTTACTGCCAAGGTGACAGTTATACTTTGTGCATACTTTCCGGACAGCCACAGGACAGGAAGTGTTGGGTGTGGCAGGAGAGGCATCTGTATCAATCTGCATGTTGATAGTCTTACTGGGCTGTGAGAGGGAGAAGTTGCTCACACCTTACATGCCACTAGGATATGTCCTGCCCTCACACAAATGGCTGGTTGTACCCCCACTGATGTCTGGAGCCAGGGCTGGGTTTAAAGGGGTTGTGTTACACTTGAAAGGGTGTCTTTGAAGTCACCTCTTGAATAAAGATATTTTGGTGTAAAAGTACAGTGGCTCTGACCCCATGTTTTGAGAGCATTTCTGGGAGTGGGACTGAACCTATTTCAGAAGGACTGCTGCACTGCACAAAGGGTATCTCTAGACTGCCCTTCTACTGTTGCAATGCTACCTGTTACTTGTTGGGTGGCCTAAAGGACTTACAGCATTGCTTTTCTGCTTGTTGCCCTGCTGCCAGCTGCTCCATGACTCTGGTCTAATTAAGGTTCCCCATTATGTACCTTGCAAGAGGACTGTTGTGCTAAAATGAGGAACCGCCATCGGAGTTGCTTGCTTTGTTGTGCTGACCTATGGCCTGCTGGGCAGCCAAGAAACTGCCACCTTGTTAACAGAGACCCTGATATGCTGGCCTACCTGTGTATTGAAACTCTTGTGCCCCAAGTGTTTTCTAGGGAGTGCTTTTTGTACCATGTCATATGTTCACATAGCCATGAGGAGTGTTCCCTGTTCTCATGCTACTTGTGCCACTAGTGCCTGAGGAGCACCCAGGGCATTATCAGGAGGAAGATGTCCAATGCTGATATGTCCTTGCCAGCTCAGAGGGCCCGAGCGCTGCCCTGTGCTTGGTCCCTGGGCACTCCTGACATACTGAGACTCCCCCAGACCTGGCCCGTACCATAGCAAAGCAGAGTGCTGAGTTGGGCCCCCAGGGGAATGCACAGTAATCCTGTGCTGCCTTAGTGGAAATCCCTTTGCCTCACTTGAAATCGTGACACCTCCCCGTTTGCCGAAGCAGAAAGGATACAGTGCTCCGTACCACTTGTTCTTCACCCCCCCAGGTAGGGGTGTACATGGCAAGAACTGCTCCAGTCGGCCAAGGGGCACTCCATATGTGCCATAGAGCACTTGCGCCTCTGTGCCCCCATAGCTAAGGGTGGATCATCTCACTGGGGGGCGAGGGTACAGTGGACGATTGTCTGAAAAAGTCCTGCTCTGTGTATACCTTGGTTTTCTACCACGATAAAAACTATCACCTGTAAGTTGTCTATGTGGTTCCTAGGGCTGGGACTTTGTGCCCTCCATACAAGAAGTACTAATTTGGGAAAAGGCATATAGTACAATGGATGGATTACCTTTATGTTGATTTGATGACTGCATTGTCAGAGTAACAAGTACTAAGTTAGTATGCACAGCATTTATGGGTTTGATAACATGTGGTGGTTCGTATGTTTCCTTTCATAACCTGAAATGCATTTGTAGCACTGTGTCCTGTGATAATGCCTAAGTTTGTGCAAAGACTACTGCATTTCAGGTGATATTGTATATACTTGCTCCTAAACAGTTACATATTCCTGCACTGATAGCAGGTTGTGGGATATTTTGCCTTGCATTACCAGAATACTGGGCCATGTTACAGTAGTGACATTCTATGCTTAACATTTAAGATTTAAGTCACTTTTGGTCTAATTATAGATATATAAAAAATCTGTGTGGAGCCTCTTTTGTGGTGTATTTATTGTGTCACTGGTATGAGTGTATTATGCAAATGCTTTACACATTACACCTGGGCATAAGTCTGACTGCTCTGCACCAAGCATACCAAGGGTGTGAGCACATGTTATATTTGGTATGTAACTTACTTTCCTTGACTAGAGGGGTGGGTTCTGACTGGCTTAGGTACATACCCCTGCCAACCAGAAACCCTACATATAACAGGTGTCTTTAAGGTTATTAGAGAATGTTAGTCCTAAAATATTTTATATTGCGTGGTTACCAGGTGAGCCCTGTATTGCCCCAAAACTCATTGCATCCTAGGTTGTTTAGCAGTGTTAATTCTGACTAATCTTTGTTAAGAGTATATCCCATTATTCTCGAGAAGTCCTTAAGAGTCTTCATCGGTGCTTGAATAGGTTGAGTTGCCTCTTCACTAACATTCAAGATATCGTCAGCATACACTGCTGCCTTGACCATCAGGTTTTCAAATGTAACACCTGAAATATTTTGTTAACCCTAATATTGAACCGAAGGGGCTTTACAATTAAAAGGAATAGGGAGGGAGACTGGGCAACCTTGTGTGTGCTTTGTTTACGTGAAAAAATTATTAGAAGCAATACCTCCTGCCCATAATTTAGCAGTAGGCTCTGAATGTAAAGACTGCACCATTCCGATGAATGATGCCCCAATGTTACATTTCTGTATGCCAGTTTTGAGCTAAGTCCAATAATCTTTATCAAGAGTAATCTTGTGTTATAACTGGAAAGTGTTTTTTTTTTTCAGAAATTCCTCTTGGATCGGACTAATTTGTTTAGGAATATAATGTTGGAGTCAGTTGGCCAAAATATTTGCATACATTTTGCCGCCTGTGTTGATCAGGGATATTGGTCAGTAGTTCTTAGTGAGGAGAACATACTTGTCCTCCTGAGGAATGACTGTAATTATGGCTTCAGAAGGAGTACCACTCTCCCTATCAGAGTCTGCAATACGGGTGTATGGTTGGAGGAGAGGATAACTAAGGAATTTGTTGAAGAGCTTATAAAAATTGAGCTGAGAAGCCATTTGGTCCCAGAGCTTTAGTGGTCTTAAACGGTTTGATGGTGTCAGTTATTTTGGGGAATGGCGGCAGGGGAATTTATTTCCAGCTTGTTTTTATCACTGAGAGAGGGGAAGGCCATTTTCAGTTAAGAAACTTGTACTTACTATTTCTATCTCATTGATGAGCTCTGGAATTGTGAGTAGTTCTTCATTCATCCCCAGACAGAGCTTTTGGGTTTAGCTGGTTAGAGAGAGAGTTACGCATGAGTGGTCAGAGACTAGTCTGGTTTTGACAGATGTTTGGTCGATGTTATGGGTATAGTTTCCTGAAATGTAATTGATTCATGAGTATGCAGAATGGGGGCTTGAGAAGAACATACAGGCCCTCATTATTACTGCAGTGGTCTTTTGCCAAGACCTCCACAGCTGCCGGAAGACCACCAGTGCTGGCGGTCTTCCAGCTGCTGTAATATGTCTGCCACGGATATCCACACCGCTGGTGGTCGGATATCCGGCGGCATTCATCACGACGGTTGGCGGCGCTTAGGCGGTTCCACTGCTAGCACCGCTACACCAGAAAAAGACCGCACACAGAATTACAATCAGTAATTCTGTATGGCGGTCTTCTGGTAGCATGACCGTGCCGGCAGTGGAAGCACCGGGTCCTGTCCCTCACAGAGGAGCACCTCAACAGACGAAGTAAGTGTCATCCACAAGGGGAGGGGGTGTGGGATGAATTTGTGAGTGTGTGTATGCATATCATGATTGGGGGTTAAGGGGAGTGTCTGTGCATGCGTGTGTGTGTGCCTGTGTGTAAAAGTGGCAATGGTGATGTGCCTGTGCTTCTGTGAATGCATGTGAACAGGGCTGGGTATGTGCATAGGTGAATGTGTATGGAGTAAGGGGGGTGTGAGTGAGTGCATGCAGGTGCATGTGTGTATGTATGTATGTAGTTGAAGAGAGGGTTTGGGGAATGGTGAGTGTATGTGTGATGTGTATGAGTATGGATCTATGTCTATCGGGGTGAATGTTGTGAGTGCGTGTGTGAGTGAGGGTGTGTCTGTGTGTGATTGTATGTGTGTCTGTGCAGGAAAATTCTGGCGGTGACCTGATTTGGAATAACCTTGGCAGTTATCCGACTGGAAACCTCCAGCCCAGCGGCAGGACGGGTGAGGATGTGGCATTTTGGCAGTGGGCAAACCGCTGCACTTGTAATATGGCAGTCTGTTCTGCCGGTCCCATGGTGGTGAGACCGCCACAGCAGCACCGAGGGTCCATGGACTGCCGGGGGGTAAACATCCTTTATGCCGACTTTTTTACAACGAAGTCCTGGTTAACGAAAGCGGAACAACACTTTCTTTAACCACGACTTCGTTATTTTGTGCCTTAACCACGCATGTCCTGAACAACGAACATGCATGGTTAAGGTACAAACAAGGGAGTCGGCTGAGGAGGATGACGCAGATGAGGCGACGACTCAGGTAAGTGGGGGGTTTTAGGTTTTGGGGAGGGGGTCGGGGGTTTTAAGTTTTGGGGTGTGGCGTTTTTGGTTTTGGGGAGGGGGTGGGGGGTCGGGGGTTTTAGGTTTTGGGGTGGGGCGTTTTAGGTTTTGGGGAGGGGTGGGGGGTTGGGGTTTTAGGTTTTGGGGTGGGGTTGGGGGGGTGGTGCGTTTTTGGTTTTGGGGAGGGGGTGGGGGGTCGGGGTTTTAGGTTTTGGGGTGGGGTTGGGGGGGTGGGGCGTTTTTGGTTTTGGGGAGGGGGTGGGGGTTGGGGGTTTTAGGTTTTGGGGTGGGGTTGGGGGGGTGGGGTGAGGCATGCAGGATCAATGGGTGCCTGTTACTAATGACTTTACCAGGAATGCCTTTACAACAAAATATCGTTGTTAAGGCATTCATGGTAAAGGCATTAGTAGTAACAACGAGGTCGATGTTCTGACCTCGTTGTTTAGGCACCTGTTGTTTTGTCAGTCGGCATTCCGTCGTACAACCCTGCCAGGGTCATAATGAGGGCCATAGTCCCTTGTATCAGGGTGTTGTAGTCTACATGTGTCTTTTAGGTTGTGTTTATCACAGAGATTTCTCATAAGTTTGTCATTTCAGAGGTTGGTATCTAGAGGTAGAGTCCCTATCAATTTGTTGGGTCAAACAGGAGTTTGAAGTCACTTTCTTGAGGGAGTAATAACTTGTCAGGGATCGTTTGAAGATTTTGTGTCAGGTTAGACCAGAACACAGGGCCCTAACCATTAGGGGCATATACATTAGCCACATAAAATTCCACTCTATTTTTGGATAGTTTGGTTATAATCAAGATCATAAGATTCTTATGTGTATGAGAAATTAAGGTCATTACCCCCTTTTCTGCCTATAGTTGGGGAGCATGCAGCATCAGAGAAATCTTTATGCCAAAGTGAAAGAGACATGCTTTGGTCAAGTCTCCACTCTTGCAGTAGGATGACATCCCCATGGAATTTATGTGAGTAGCCTGAAATTGTCTTCCTCTTCACAGTGTGATTTAACCCCTTTGTATTCAGGAAGATTGCATTTAAGGCTGAGGTATTACCTGTCATGTTAGGGTGTTAGAGTTGATAATACTATAATAGCAATTGAGTCCTAAAATATACGGCCTTGATATATGGAACTTTGCTGTTGTACACTTTTGGATCAAGTCTGTTTCAGGATATTTAATTTCACATCCGGTCTGTGTTGGTTTTGGTAGATTTGGCCAACTTTCTTGACAACCATATCCATGGTTGTGTTCAAATCCATTTTGCCTTTGATGGGTGAATCAGAATTGGGAGGAGTCTGCTTTCGGACATTTGAAGTTTGGCTTAGCTTCTTTGTCTGCCATTATGACCACATCTTATAGGATGTCATGGCTCTTGAGAGATGGAAACTATATCCTAGCTGGAGGTGACAGACATGAGCTTGAGAACTGGTGCTATTCAAGATCAGGGTTGCTCAAAAGCTCACCCCCACTCACCACCTGCATCCGGATCATACTGCTGTGGATTAGATAGATCTAGCTTCCTCTGTTGATAGTTAGTGGAACTGGATATGACCTTGGATGTTACACTAAGATGGTCTGATTTGCACACTGACTGCTGTAAGGGGACCATACAACAGAGAGTGGACCAGTTGGGAAGTCCAGGACTGGCTTGCACCTACATCCAAGAAGATGACAGAGTCTCTGATTAAGCGGCAGTTGGTGCATCTATAGGAGAGTCATTGCACCTCTTCACATCTGAGAGTCCGGGATTATTAAGGGACATCATCCTGAAATCACTCACCGATAAATGAAACGATCTATGGAGAGACTCACTATTATGTGACACCACTTGCAAGGTCTTAGCTCCTCTATGAGTCACTGCTGGAAGTTCTGTGCCTAGGCAGGGCAGCATAGTCCTGAATGAGGCTCCTTCAGTAAAATTGTGGTTGTGATGTTAAACGTATTGCACAGATGGTAACAAGTTGATGCAGCTCCCCAAGCAGTATTGCAGATTCATTGATAACTGTGGTCTGGGCGGGTCGATACGATGTGTTGCAGCTTTTCCGCGAAGGTGTGGTTTAACTTACAGTGCCATTTTCCTCAGTAGAGTTCTGCTGGGGCCAGCACATAGTTTGACAAGCAGGTTGGATTTTTCAATGCTGCTGCCTTGGCTGTACCCCAGTTACCTCTGGTCACAGAAATTGGTCCATCAGCATCAGAAATGATAATATTTAATGCCACTACAGCATAGGTATACCTCACTCGATTTAGAGTCACTGAGCTTTGCAGCCATTTTTCTCCTCATACAAGCCATGGCCCTCAAGTTGGTATCAACTCTTGACTCCTAATATTAATTCTTCTTCAGGAATCCCAATTTCATAAGGGCACAGGGTACTGCATAGGTTCTCATTATCCTAATGAGACTACTGGATTTGGGCATCACAATCACCTGAATTGTGAGGTACTGAGTACAATCCCATTCCATATGACACCTGTCGGCCCAATCCGGGTTTTCCGGCCAACTAGCAGTTCTTAATTTCCCCCTGAGAGCGGGGATTATTGTGTCAACCGGGCGCATGACAGAGAGCACTCCTCAAGGGAATCGTGATTGATCAGATATCATCCCTTTCTCTCAGTTACATTAGTCTCACACAGGCAAAGACAAACAGAAGCAGATTATAGTTTAATACTATTTATTAAAGTAATTTCATTTTAGATAAAATGGTATGTATTGCAATAAATACGATGATAAAACATGCTAGAAGCAAAATGGTGACAAGAAGAGTGAAACTCAAAAAGAGTTCCACCATACTGTCACTAAGAATAATATATATATGTATTTCCTACCTAAGCTATATTAGAGCACAGCGTGATAAGCCCTAATCTGTCCTTCAGGTTCCCCTGGGAAGACATCATCCCTCTAGGGCAGGGATTCGACAGTCTAAACAAACAGCTCTAGTGAAGACACTCAGCGATCAGCATGCAGTTGTGGTCATCTGGCTGCAATCTCTCTCCAACGTGTATGGGACAGAGAACTGTTTTTATAATAAAACAGTTGATGTTCTATGTTAGACTTGGCATCCTTGGCGTAGTCTCCCCTCATGTTTTGCCTCTGTTTCCCAGGTTGTTGATGTGTGCTGGACTCTGTTTTTGCTGCTTTTGTTACTCTGGGGACTTTACCACTGCTGTCCGGTGCTAACGTGCAAATGCTCCTACACAAAATATGTATGTAACTGGTTTATCCATGATTGGCATATTTGATTTACTGGTAAGGCCCTAGTACAGTGCACTAGCGGTGCCCAGGGCCTGTACATCAAATGCTACTAGTTGGCCTGCAACACTGGTTGTGCCACCCACAATAGTAGCTCTGTAAACATGGCTCAGACCTGCCACTACAGTGTCTGTGTGGGCAGTTGTTAAATTGCCAATTCGACTTGACAAGTGTAACCACTTGCCAGGCCTAAATCTTCCATTTTCTTATATGTAAGACACCCCTAAGGTAGGCCCTAGGTAGCCCCAGGGGCAGGGTGCAGTGTATGTTCAAGGTAGGACATATACTAATGTGTTTTATATGTCCTAACAGTGAAATACTGCTAAATTCGTTTTTCACTGTCCCAGGCCTATCCCTCTCATAGGTTAACATGGGGGCTGCCTTTAAATATGATTAAAGCGTAGATTTCATTTGGGAGCGAATAGACATGTGGAGTTTGGGGTCTCTGAGCTCACAATTTAAAAATACATATTTTAGTAAAGTTGAATTTAAGATTGTGTGTTTGAAAATGCTACTTTTAAAAAGTAAGCATTTTCTTCCTTAAACCATCCTGTTACTCTGCCTGTTTGTGGATTCCCTGTCTGGGTCAGTTTGACAGTTGGGCTGGTTGCACCTCTCTCTAGACAGGGACACAAAGGGAGCTGGGGTGTAGCCTGCATATTCTGATGAGCCATCTGTGCTAGGAGGGAGAGGAGGTGTGGTCACTCACACCTAAAAGGGCTGTGCTTGCCCTCACACAATGTCGTCTCCAGCCCCCTGATGTGTGTCTGGTGCCTGGCCTGGGCAAGGCAGGATTTCACAAAAAGAGAGACTTTCCTTTGAAGTAGGCCTACTTCAAAGCTCAAAATGGGTATAAGAAGAGCACCCAAAACCACAGACTTTAGATCACTTCTGGACATCAAGAGGAACCTCTGCCTGGAGAAGAGCTGAAGAGCTGAGGAGAAGTGCTGTCCTGCCTGTGACTGTGCTTTGTGGCACTATCCTGCAGTTGCTGCTTCTGCCTGGTGAAAGGGGACAAAGACTGGACTTTGATGAGCATTCCTGCTTGTGAAGAACTCTCCAAGGGCTTGTCCTGAGATTGCCTCCTGTTGTTGAAGCCTCATGGCCATTAAAGACTTCCCCTGGCAGCACCTGAACTCTCTGCTGAGGCTACTGCCCTGCCAAGTGGTGCCCTATCCAGTTCCTGGGGCCTTGACAGATGAAGCTGGCAGACCAAAATTGAGAATTTACGCACCGACCGCCCTTCAGGGAAATTTCCGACGCAACCTCCGAGACGCGGTTGAAGAAACAACGTGCGTCCAGCTCTGCGGTTCAAATAGATGCACAGCCTGCAGCGTGGCTGGAAGATTGACACACGCGGTTGGAGAAATGACGCGCTGCATCGCTAACGGAGGCTGGTAACATCACAACCCACACAGCGCAGTTATGCTAATGCCGTGCAGCAGCATTTTTTACGCAAACCTTGCTGGGCACGGAAAAACTACGCAACGCCTGCCAGGACCCGAGTGCTGCCAGGATCGATGCATCTTTCTCCTGTGGAGAGGAAAAAGGATGCACGGTCTCCCTTTTGGGTGAAAAATGAAGGCACCGCTTACCTTTTTAGATGCGCACTTGCCCGTGCGTATTATTTTGACGCTACTCGGGTACTTTTCAACGCCAACAATGTTTAACCTGTTTACAAAAGGATTTAAGACTCTTTTGCTTTTAAAATAATATCTTGACTTGTGTATGTTGAATTTTATCATTTTGGTCTTGTTTTGATTATTTAAATATTTCCTATTTTTCTAAACCTGTGTTGTGTCATTTTTTAGTGTTTTCACTGAATTACTGTGTGTGTTGGTACAAATACTTTACACCTAGACTCTAGAGTTAAGCCTGCCTGCTTGGGCCAAGCTACCAAGGGGGAGGGGGGGTGGGGGTTAACTGAGGGTGATTCTCCTTTACCCTGACTAGAGTGAGGGTCCTTGCTTGGACAGGTAGTAACCTGACTGCCAACCAAAGACCCAATTTCTAACATTCTAAGAATAGGTCCCTATGTAAGGATATGCATGTTTTTGTGAATGTTGGAGACACAGCGTACCACTTTTGCTAGCAACCCTATCTGACTGAAGCTGTGAGGAAAGCACAAAGTGAAATGAATGCTGTGCTAAGAAAACAATGCTTTTCTAAGTGAAAGAACAACCAGATAGAGAAAATGTGGTCAATGCCAGAAAAACAAATCGATGCTGCATAAAATGTAACTGGGCTAAAGTGCACAACAGCATGACTAGTTTGCTAATATAACGTGCCTAAAATAGCTATACGAGAAGGGGATGCTGTTATTTACTTGGTTACCAAATCACTTACTATATATATCCTTCGAACAATTGTGAGCACCCCATTGTCTGCTAATTCTTTCATGTCCATAATAATGGACATTGATAGACATCTAATCTCTGTTCTAAACTGCACTCAGTGCATCTCGTTGGTCTTCTCTAAACCTGTAGATTTGGCTAATACCACCAAAGGCGAGCTGCATGAAACCTTCTGGTCCAAGCCCATGTGCTGCAGATGATGACTGCTTTCTAATCTGGACATAATTGGGAAGATCATGCAGGGAGCAAAAAACAGAGAAGGATGCAAAAGTATAATCACACACAGCAGCATGTGTGCGAGAACGAAGGGTATATTATAAGGTTTATGAATTTCTCATTGACTACTCCTGTTATAAAATTAAGTTGGCTGATCAGCAAAGTGCATCACGAACTGCGACTGTTTCTGTCTGTTGCATGCTTGTGAATATTACTAGACTTCCGGTTCTTTAGCTACTCTGTAATTGGCTCTGCTCTTTTGGTCTGTGTGTCACCTTAGATATTGTTTTTGGAAGTTTGGATTTTGGCCAAATTTCCTTGCATGTTTTTTTTTTTCCATTTAGAAACCCCTCATCCTCAGAACTTACTATGGCTGATTTTGTGCACATGGTTTGAAAATGTACTGAACGTTCATCACAAATGTGGCTTGATGCTAATGGCAGGGGGTGGGGTTGTAGCTGTGCAACAACGAAATAATGTGTACAATGGTAGCTTTTAACGGAAGATGTTTTGAACCTACCAGACACTGTAAAGTTAATTATTCAACTATATTCTACTAAATTTGCATCACAGCAAACCCAAAAGTTTTATCTGTTCATGCTGTACCTAGAAACGCTCTGAACAGCTTTCCCAGAACGCTTATTGTTTTAAGTTTTACCAAACGATCTTATTCTCCTAACAAACTAGGGCTGAATAGAGATATTGAGCTGTGAACTATGCCAGTCATGTAGTCCCCCTTTTAGTTGGCTTGTGCTCTGATGGTTCTCCTACCTTCCAATCGTTTTTCCTAGAATGAACTATTGGCAACCAGCATTGCCTGTCCTCACCTTCTTAACCCACTTCCCAGACAACATAGCACACATTGTTGCTGATCGAGCATACAATGCACATGTAGAGTTTTAGTCCACCACTTACTGCACAGCAGTGGCAGGGAACTTTCTCTCATGTTTAACTGTGATAATAACCCCCAAATCACCATTTCTGAAAGGGATTAGTCACCCACACAGAAGATAGATGAGATTGCAGATTATCTTAAGGAAAAGTGATATTTTGCTAAAGTGAAATGTATGGTCCATTCCAAACAGTGACTGATGGAGCGATACAAGTGATTGATGTGCTATGTATACAACACGTTAATCACTAGTATGCTCTTCTGAACATATTGCAACTTTAAGGTAATACAATTACCGCCCCACAGTAAAAAAAAATCCCAGGTTTGTGGGTTTTTGAGCAGTAACTCCTGTGTCGTACGTAACTCCTTCCTAGTGCAATTGGAAGATGCATTAATGCTAAACTAATGAGTGTTTTGTCACCAACATTAATATGTCTATGGGCCTGTCAGATGCATTAAGCATTGATCATTGTACTAAGTACCTTTGGAAAGCCCTAAATGAGTAATAGAGGGACATTTCTTGGCTGGTTCTAATCATTCTCACAATGCTATATTCAGTTCATCACTGTCAAAGAGTTAAAGTCTTCATGAGAGGGAAATCAGGCGAGACGTCTCATTGCTCATCAGTAAGCAAATGTTAGGGGATCAAGTCAGCACATCATAGCGGTCAGAGGTACCCTGAATGTTCACTCTCTTTAAGGATTGACATCTTTATTCTTCTTATCAGTCCTCTTATGCGTATGGCGTTTTTGTGCCCATCATTATGCGACTTTCACAGTTCAAAGTGCAGCCCATGCAAATTGTGAAACATTTTAATCTTACTATCTCACCTGTGTTTGTACTGTGGCAAACAGCATGGAGTGCACAATGGTACTCAACAAAATCGACACCGAACCCTTGGATTTCAATTAAAAGAACTCGGCTCAAGCCTGTTATAAAGCATTCATAATTCAATTGGGTTTATTCATTTTTCTTACATAAATTAATTTTTCAATTAAAATAGTTGCCTCATGAGAACAATTCTTGATAAGAATTCCTTACTTAAGTAATCTCAGGGCGACCCCACTAAATGTGAATTAAATTACTTCGGGAAACGTCTTCTCTTTATATCTCAGGAGAAGGGGCTATAAAAGTGCTTAGTGCGTCATACGGAACAACGACCATTGAGAGACCTTGCACTGTTTCTCTGACTTGCATTTGAAAGTACTCTTTGACTTAAGAGGACAGAGAGAATACGCATTTATGATAAGTGAGGGTCTCAGTGATAAGAAGCAGATGTGAAAACATATACTTGATCTGTTTTTTGTGGAAATATTCTTTATTGTGCTATCGTGGACCTGGTTTGAGTGGATTAGCGAAATATTTTACCATTAATTAACAAGTATACATCCCATTAGTGGCGTTACAAGGTGCCTCTGGGGACATTTACATAACTCACGGAATGGAAAGAGTATGAGCCTAATAGAGCCTAATATAGGCAGAATCACGTCGGTCTTCCTCGTTCCATTCCATTCCAAATGAGGCGTCAGCCTCCCATACAGAATGTGTAGCTTGGAAACCACTGATACAAATTTAAAATGATAGCATACTCTTAGCAGAATAATAGGAAATTCCATTCTACTTTACTCCACCATGTAGCATGGAGCTTGTCATGAAACCTCCTGTTTCTTTTTCTTCTCCATCCTGTGCTACTATTTACTATATCTGAAGTTAAGTAAATCCCTTATTTGTTAGTCTGTTTACCTTACATTGCAATATTCTTAAATGCCCTGTTACTGCTTAATAGTCAACATAGGGGAATTTCTCTGCTCAAATATGTATTTGTGTGTGTGGCTCCTACTCAAGCAGTTGCGCTTGATCCTACCCTTGACATCTTTTGTGGGCTTTTTGCTAGGTGTTTGTTGGTGGCAGGAGGTCTTCCTCCACCACAGGCAGCAGGGTCTGGGGACTTGCTTTCGTTTACACTGCTCGCTATTTGGTTTTTTTTCCAGGTGAGGTCCCTGGCCTTAAAGTTTGATATAGTTGCCCGAACACCAATACAAGCGGGAAATGCTTGTATTGGTCTTGTGGCAGCTGGGTCCTGGTCTCTGCATCACCTTGTGTTCTGTGAGCAAAGTCATATTGTTTCTACCAACTATGAAAAATAAGAGTCTTCCAAGAAAGACAATCATGCTGTAGATGCCCCTGAATGTTTAGATCTTTTGATTCTCCTTCCTGGGCTCTGACAGAGGAGATGATCAAGCAAAGTGATTTTACAGCACTCCATGATAAGAATCGATTTCTATCTAAATGTACTGCATTGGCTGTACAAAATTGTGATGATCCCAAAGAAGAGGACACAAGAGAATATTTTGTCCAGGGCAGGGACCTTGAAGAGGTTCTCTTACATTTGAGTTTCCTTTCCAGAACCTTAGCAGAAGGAGGTATATACATTCTATTTGCAACTACTTGTGAAAGGAGTCAGAGTCTGTTCCTGTTCATGGTACAGTTAGAAAGGTGGTAGCAATAGATTTGCAGGAAGTTTGTGGTCCTGTCTTTCCAAGATTTCTAATGAAGCAATATCTTTTCATAATCTACGTTAAGGAGTTTCAACTGGTGATTGGAGGTGCTTTGGTCTAAAACTGGGTAGTTATCTTAGTAGGTCATTATTTCTGAGGACGCCTCACCAAGACACGAATGGTAAGACCACTGTAAAAGGGCTTACTATGCTTCTTATTTTTCTGACAACCAGTAACTTTGCAACTTATGCTGTCCAATCTTTGTTGAAAAGACTTTCAAGTTTAGTAGGCACAGGACTTGTTGTTATGAAACAAGAAATCATATTCTTATCTAATATTTTGTTCAATAACCCTTGTGCTGCTCCTGCTGAGGCTTTTGCTGGGATTTCTGCAAGAAGTACCTGGATGCTTCCTTCTTTGTAAGATAGACACTAGGAAAACTTCCCTCTTTGAAGGATCTCACATTTACAGGTAAAAAGTATATTTTTTTAGCACAAATAAAATTGTGAAAATTCGGATCCTGTTTATATCATGTATTCTTATGTAATATTCATGAATACAGCTAAGAAATGTATCAATATTTTATAATTGATATGGATACTGTTTTATTGTAGTTTGGAGCTTCCTGTAACTGAGAATGTGCTTGCTAAGTTTCATATTTCAAGTAGGCCCAGAACCCCGGATGCTTAGCACTGTATATTTGCACTTTGTCTAGAAGCACAACCTTGATTTCAAATCTTGCAAGTTGAAGTGGGATTTCAAGTGAATAATGAGCCCAGTATGTATGCATGAATGATATTTTCTCCTCAAGGACGCCCAGCGCTTCCTAAAGTAAACACCCCTCCCATCATATGCATTTTTGCTGAGAGTAACATGTTTCTATCCCATGATAAAGTTGCATTGACTTGTTTCATGAAACAGCATACTCTCCACCAGGTAGTTATAGCTAGGACCATGTTTCCTTAGGTAATTTTTTTTATTTGCTTATAACTTTGGCACTGTTTGATAAATTTTCACAAACGTTTCCAAAAAACATGTCTTATCCACCTCAGCTCCTTTCTGGAAAGCTTCGTTGCGATCCCTTTAGCAGGGACAAAGGGCAAGGTGGGGTCCCAAGGTGGGGTCCCAAAATGCATTTTCCATTATTCATTTTTCCACAGGAAAATTTGACACAGTTATAGTCAAAATGGCTGAACGGAATTACACCACATTTGTCAGCGAGCAATATCTTAGTCCAGAAAGCGTGCTTTTTGTGATACATCACAGTTTGTGATTTCCTTATAGTGAATCGCTAATGTAGCTATTAGGAAATCGCAAACAGGTGATTTCGTACATCTGGCCTTAGTGTCTAGGAATTAGATGATTGGCTGAAAGGTATAGACATTCTAAGTGAAGGTGAACGTTCACCGATTAGGGGAAAGACAATTCAAACCCCAGAAGCAGAAAGGCAATAGATGTGGCGAGATTAAAATTAAAATTAAATGAGATCATACTTTGAACCCTTGACATGTCTAATATGAAAATGAACTCTTGTTCATGTACAAGGACATCACTGGACGTTCAGGACAGGCTTATGAAATATTGGCTGACTCAGCTCAGAAATACAAAGTTGATTTGAATAAAACCAAAGCGTTACAGAAAAGCTGTTGTTTAAGCTTCAATGATGAAGATCTCTCTAATATGAGACAGTCAAGAGTGAAAATACAGATCAGAGAAAAACACCTACTCACATTCTCCCAACATAACATCTATATTACACAATAGCAACTAGGTTATGGGAGTTACTTCTGTGTCAGCTGTAGCTGCCATAGGTGTCAGTATTGAACAGTGTGAAAGCATTTTTATGGCTCATCCTTTGAATCATCTTGTTCCCTACTCTGTGCAGATGTTGTTGATCTGCACCAAAAACCAATATCTCACAAACAATTGCTTGACGTGGTATGAGCAGTGTGAGGATTTGGGAAGTACTACATGGTATTGCTAGGTAGCCATACCGTGAAGTACACTCACAAACACCGTCTTGGGTACAGTCAGGTATTTTTACTCAGCCTTAAGCTCAACCCTGGGTAGCTGCGGTGACCAGGAAGGCTTAGCAAGGAAGCAATGTGTGAAGCATTAAACACCAAAAGAACAAGAAAGGCAGACAACACAAAAGAGACAAGATACCAGCTTAGAAAAATAGATTCGATTTGAGACCTTGATCATCAAAATCCACCTGTGGGTTCTAGAAAAATATAGATTTTTAAAGAAGTAACTACTTTAGCATCAGTGGCAAACAAGCATTGGTCAACAAAAACTTTAGAAACTTTTGAAAATATGGACAAGTTAGCTTGGCCTGAGTTGGGTGACAGGACAGGACAGATATCCAGGGTGCCAGAGAATATATTTTGGACAGTTACCTGGTCGCTAGAGTGTTTTTACAGTTAGATCCAAACTTTACAGGATGACCGCCATAGACAAGAATGGAGTGGTCCTGAAGCTGAGGGATGCAGGCTCAAAGATGCTAAAGGATTCTCCAGGTACTGTGTGGTCCATGGGGATGAAGTCCGGTCAAAACCTGGGTCCAAAGGTGAATAGAGGTGACTGTAGTCATGTATTTTTTAGGTCCCATGAAGTCCTCTTCGTGGGGTTCCAAGAGCTGCTGATGCAGACCTTGCACTTTTGCAAAACAGTGATCATGATGCAAAGCTGGAGGTTGGTGTCCCACTCAGGTGTCGAATCCAGTCACAGCCAACACTCACCAGTCCAGCAGACATGAGCGCACCTCTTGACTATCTCCAAATTGTCCTTGGAGGTGCCTGGCATCTGGTAGCTGGAAGATTACTGATGTGGCTATCAGAGATGCAACTTGGGCTCCTTCAGCTTTAATGTCCCAAGTGCTGTTCAGAGGGACCAGCCAAATGGCCCTTGGAGTCTCTGCTCCAGACTGGTGCTTGGGATCAGCATTTCCCAAGGTACGCATGCAGAACAGGGTCCAAACATCCCCACCCCACAGTTGTTCCTGTGTCTCAGCCTCTCTTTGTACCCACTGGAGGAACATAGAGTTTTCTTCTTCTCGTCGTCTTTCCAGAACCAGCAAGTACTGAGGGTCAACGTGCCAGCGGTGCCATATTTATCCAAGGAAAGTGCCTTGAGGGGACCACACAGTCACTAGTCAATGGGCTGCTGGGTCTCATCCTACCTAGTGATGAAGTTCCTGTGATGTATGGCATCTGGATATCCCAGAATGCCACATTCTCACCTCCTACAAGATGGCATGACCCTTCCTCGATCATGAGGAGCAAGGTAGCCCATCCTAGAGGTGTGGATAACTGGGGACAAAACACCCATGGTTTTGGGGCGAGTTTTCCACCTTTGGCCCAGTCTTCATACTGTCTACAAGGACTAAAGGCATCCTGATGAGGTTTGTTGGGCCAGGCAGTCCATCATAGGTGAGTTCCCCTTTGAAGCATGCCTCCAGGTTAATCCTCTGAGTGGCCAGTGGCAGAGAAGGTGACACCTTGCTACTGCAGCACTGTCTTTGTCCCTGAGCCTAGGAGGCATTTGCATGTCTCCCTATGCAGCCAGAAAGCTGTCTGTATGTGTGTACCTTTGTGAAGCCGCTGGGTGAGCAGAGCACAGAGTGGTCACTTTTCTAAAAGTGGCCAACTATTAATAGTAACATTCTTTTTGACCTGAGCATCAGATCACATTTAATGTCATGATTACTTTGATACCTTACATAACCTAGCCTGGTAATCCCAATCAAAAGTTAGCCGGGTGATATATCACCTGGTAAGCCCATGTTAGCCAATAGGGCTACCAACTTTATCCACAGCAAAAAACAATTTGGAAGTGTAGCTGTTGAACCATATTGAATTACATTTGTCTCACTTAATAAAATACAGCTCCCTGCCACAGGGCTCTCTAGGCCTTCCTTAGTGGAGCCGTACATAAAATGCTAAGGGACAGGGTGGCTTTACCATTAGTTTAAATGGCAAAGTCAAACTGACAGTGAAAGCACTGTCTTTCCAGTCTGCATTGGCAGGTTGGGAGCCATTTTGTGTCCTTTCACATGAAGGATGGCGCAAATAGTGCTACAGCCCTGAGTGGATACTCTGCCTTACATGCCATGGATACTATATACTAGGGTCTTATACATAAGTCAGGCCTTGCCAATTGGGAGCACCCAATTCAACATTTAGTTTGCATGGGGTCAGAACACTGGTCAGCAGCCCTCAATGCACTCTCAGCAGCATCAGTCAAAAAATGTGGGGATGAACATGCAAAAAGATGTGTTTCCTTACTAGCAGACTATGCTTCACACAACCAATGTTACTCTTAAAGGATGTAAAAAGTTGAATCCTGCAAACTTACTACCTATTCCGGTGAATGATGGTGATGCTGAATTTGAAGTTGAGCATGACTGTCTCAATGCTACTTAACTATGCACCAAGCCAAGACCTGACATTCAAGAGATGCCATTACAAGAATCAGATCATGTAATGTTTGTTGATGGTTCTTGTTTACAGGACCATGAAAGAAGCCTCCAAGCTGCCTACTCAGTTTGTACTGCCTCAGGTGTGGCTGAGGTCTCCTGGATTCAAGGAGTGTTTTTTGCATTGTGGCTGAATTGGTCACTCTTATTAGAACATACTGTGTCTCAGACCAGCTGATAATTACCATTTTTACTGATAGTCATTATGGCTTTGGTGTCGTCCACGACTTTGGACAGTAATGGTCACAGCAAGGTTTTATGACCACTCCAGGCTCTCTCAAAAGGAATGGGGATAGTGTACCTAACTTGCTAAAAGCATTACAAGTACCTGCTTGATTACGGTTGTCAAGTGCTCTGCACACTGCAAGGGAAATGATTGTGTAACAGTGGGAAACAGGTAAGCTGATGAAGTTGCCGAATACTGTGCCTCAAAAGCTAATTAGTAGTGAATATTAAAATAAGGGAACAGATTAGACCAATCACAACCTTTTCTTGAATACAGTATGTCCCTGGGAGGAAGTTAAGGGGCTGAGGGAAGAGGCATCAGAAGTAGAAAATCAATGTTGGGTTAGGGATGGTTGTGTCAAATGAGATGAGGATGATATTTGGGTTTCAGTAGATGGAGGACCTCTATTTCCAAATAGTTTGAAACCACCAGTGGTGAGACCGTATCATGGACCAGATCTTGTAAGAAGGGATGATATGGTGCAACTATTTCAACACACATGGTTTAAATCTATGTTCAAATTGATGGAAATAGCTATGTGTCACAGGTATGTTACATATCAGCAGGTAAACTTAGGTAAAAGAACTGCAGTAATACTGAGTCACATAAGAAGATGAGGTAGTCCCTTCAACACAATGCAGTTGGAATTAATTGAAATTCCTGTGTGCAATGAGCTGAGATATGTATTGGTGATCATATGTATCTTCTCACATTGGGTTGAAGCTTACCAAACCAGAAGAAATGACAGTCTAACAGTAGCTAATCTGTTGGTCGGAGAAGTTATCCCCAGAGCTCCCAGACTTCTGAGGAGTCGGATCGAGGGGCCCACTTTAACAATGAGGTCCTCAGACTGTTGTGTGCAGCATTGCAAGTGGTGCTGAGATTACACTGCAGTTATCGACCTGAGGCTTCAGGTCTTGTGGAACAAGTCAACGGACCACTGAAATCTAACCTGGCCAAAATTTGTGCTTCCATATCTTTGAAATGGCCTAATACATTTCCCCTTGTGTTGTTGAGCCTTCACAGTACTCCTGATAGGGGAATGGAATTGTCTCCTCGTGAAATCACCATGGGCAGATCCATGAGGTTGCCAGCTATGCTTGCAAATGTGCTTGTGAACATTATAGATGACATGATTCTTGATTACTGCACAGGACTGGCTGACATGCTGCATTCTGTATCTCATCAGGTTGACAAGGCTACAGCTGGGCCTCAACAGGAGCAGTGCCTTGACCTCAATCCCGGAGGCTGGGTTCTAGTGACGATGCATTTCCACAAAACGTGTTTGGAACTTAAAAGGAGAGAGCCATACCAGGTAATCTTGGTCACTACAAAATCTGTGAAGTGTCCAGGCCTTTCTAGTCTGCTTGATGATACAACAGCACCTCTCCCTGAAGTGCAGGTGGTTACAGTGAGACAACTGGAGGAGTTTAGCCATGCTGTTGGGGACTAGCAAGAAACTGGGACAGCACATGTTTGGCCTGAGGTGGGGCAGGTCTGAGCGAGTCAACTGTTGAATTCCGACCAAGAGGGTGTCATCCTGAATTGTTGACTGCACAAAACTGAGATCCTGGCAATGGGCCTAGTGCCGCAGTAAAATGAGTGTGCTTGGAGAGCAGTGGCCAAAAAGAAGACAGAGTTTGCCTGAAGTGTGTGTACCACATACTCTCCCAGATGAAACAGATGAATCTCCCAGAAGAAACAGATGAATCTGGCTTAAGTGACAGTGATGATGGAGGGCCAGTAGTCTGGAGATCAAACAGTACCCTGCTGGAGGTACTTCGCACATGAATGGCCATATTTTGCTGCCAATGACTGGGAAAGAGAATATTGAACTTTTTGTAATAACAAGTCAAATACATTTCAGCCTCTTTGAACTGAACTTTGTGGTTGAACTGGACTTTGGAATTGCATTGACACAAAGCAGACTGAGATATTTTATCTTGGATGTGATTACTAGTGAATTTGAATTGCACATATATTAGGGACACATAAATAGACTTGTAGGGAACAAATAGGAGTACAAAGGCCTCCTTTGAGGAAGAGTAGAGATAACAAATAGACACACAAACCTTGCAAATAAAATTGACTTTCATTGCATGGACACTGTTTTGAAACCACTGCACAAGTGAAAAGCAGCAGCGCAGACTTTTGCTGGTGATGTATTTTATGAAATCATGGAGCCTGATAATAATAATAATAATGGTAGATTTAGATACATATTTACAGGAGTGGTAGTTGTAGTAACTATAATATTAATAATGGCTTTGTTTGTGGAATTGAGCTTACCGACACTGTCTAGTGCAGAGGAAATCAGATCAACATGTGCCCCTAAATCACCATTACCAACTGATGATAGCTTGCCCCTAATTGATGAGAAAGATTTACATGTAGATGCATCTAGAGGAAATCTTTCACTGAATGTTTAGTCCAAATTGTTTTAGGGTATGTTGCTACTATGGATTCTAGAGATTGCTATGTATGTGTGCAATTGGCTACTAGTACTGCTGAGGGTATATATCACCATATTCCTTTTACTTACGGTGCCTCATGTAGTCTGTTACTGAGCTTATGATGTGTACAAGGATATTTACAATATTACTGTTTAAACAATGATTTCGTTTTTTCTTAGAAATTTCTTTTGTTGAAGCACTTGAATAAACAGCCTGATACTAAAACACTAGAAGTAGTGGGACATGTATTTAAAACTACAATGACATTCGACACAGCTTTGCACATAGACGCAACTTAACCTGTATACTGTAAGATGTCTAGAAGGAATGTATATATTCAGTAAATGACAAGAGGAGAACTATAATGGCAAGAGCTACAATTCACACACATGCACCAATTTGGGCAAGAAAGGAGCTTGAACATAAGGTAACAGGAGACATAGCAGATTTAGAAATAGATTGGCAACATCATGGGAATGTGTGTATATATTCACTATGAGATCTAGATTAGTCACACCTTGTGTAGGAAAGAGTGAATGTGAACATATGTTGTAATGAGAGAAAATTGGGAGTTATATTTAGATGGTGAAGGACCCAGCTTTTCTGGAAGTTTATTATGCTTGTGGGAAAAATGCTTATTACAGGTTACCTATTGGAGTAGTTTTACCAAAACAAAAATCTATCTTGTGAACATACCAAACTGAAAATAGGAGCTATTGTTACTGAAATTGTTGACCATCTATTTGGTGCAAATGTGTTACACTGTTATTTGGAATTGTTTTGATTGATGCTAACTCCCAACATTTTTTAGGTCGACTAAAAAAGGTTCATCGGATTAGTGAATTAAGGAGAGTGGCCCAAATGCTCTATCACTGATATCAAGATGAGCCAAGATGAAGTGTGCTCTTTTTGGTTGGTGAACACTAATGTTATCACTCAATTTCTACCCTCATTTCATGGCTCTATTTTCTCCTGCGTTTACCTTATTTTCACTAATAAGAAGGATTGTTTCTAATTATTAGATGTACAATACTTAACATCTTAACTTTTGCCAGTCAGAAAAATACTATGATTAATTGACTTGAATTTAATTTGTAAGGTCATGTAGGTGCCATTTATTAAGTCACAACAAGCGATCACTTTCCATTTCATGTTTGGAGAATCACTTGCATGTCCGGATTCATTTTCTGATAGCAAATCTTTCAGAGTACCTCTGGTTCTAATGGTTAGACCTTTGTTATTAGTTGATTTAAACTCTGCATTCCAATGAATTAAAAAGACAATGTACCCCTGAAGAAGGTGGTTGATAAAACTTAATACCTCCACCAAAATGTGTGTCAACAGCTTTCATATTGTCCAATGTTTGGCCACTCTGATGCTTTCCACTTGCTCCGGGTTGTTTGTTGTTGAACAAGGATCTTGTTTGCAGCCTTAAATAAACTAATGTGGCAGCCTCTATTGAGAATTATAAGGAATTAAATCAAATTTAATTAACCCCTTCGCTGCCAGGCCTTTTCCCCATCAGGTGCCAGGCCTTTTTTTTGGGCTATTTGGGGCAGTTCGCGCTTCGGCCCTCATAACTTTTTGTCCACGTAAGCTACCCACGCCGAATTTGCGTACTTTTTTCTTCCAACATCCTAGGGATTCTAGAGGTACACAGAGTTTGTGGGTTCCCCTGAAGGAGACCAAAAAATTAGCCAAAATACAGTGAAAATTTTGTTTTGTTTTAAAAAACTGGAAAAAAGGCTGCAGAAGAAGTCTTGTGGTTTTTCCCTGAAAAATGGCATCAACAAAGCGTTTGTGGTGCTAAAATCACCATCTTCTCAGCTTTCAGGAACAGGCAGACTTGATTAAAAAAAAACATTTTTCAACATAATGTTGGCATTTTACTGGGACATACCCAATTTTTACTATATTTTGTGTTTTTAGCCTCCTTCCAGTTAGTGACAGACATGGGTGTGACACCAATGATGGATCCCGGAAAGCAAACCATTTCTGAACAGTAGACAAAATTCTGAATTCAGAAAGTTGTCATTTGTGTAGATCCTAGGAAACCTAGGTACCCAGAGCCAATAAATAAGCTGCACCTTGCAATAATTTTTCATTCTATACCAGATATAAAGCAATTTATTTTCTGAAACATAAATATTGAAAAATAGGTATCAAGAAAATCTTTGTATTTCGAAAATGGGCACAAGATAAGGTTTTGAGAAGCAGTGGTTATTTGCACATTTCTGAATTCCGGGGTGCCCATACTAGCATGTGAATTTCAGGGCATTTCTCAAATAGGCATCTTTTTTACACACTGTCTTACCTTTGGAAGGAAAACCTGTAGAGAAAGAGAAGGGGCAGTAACACTTGTTTTGCTTGTCTGTGTTCCCCCAAGTCTCCCGATAAAAATGGTACCTCACTTGCGTGGGTAGGCGTAATGCCCGTGACAGGAAACACGACATGGACACATCACATATTTACATTGAAAACCTACGTGTTTTTTGGAAAGTGACTAGCTGTGGATTTTGATCTCTAGCTCAGACGGCACCTAGGAAAACCTAACAAACTTGTGCATTTTTTAAAACTAGACACCTAGGGTAATCTAGGATGGGGTGACTTGTGGGGCTCTCACCAGGCTCTGTTACCCAGAATCTTTTGCAAACCTCAAATTTTGGCCAAAAAACACATTTTCCTCACATTTCTGTGACAGAAAGTTCTGGAATCTGAGAGGAGCTACACATTTCCTTCCACCCAGTATTCCCCCAAGTCTTCCTATAAAATTGGTACCTCACTTGTATGGGTAGGCATAGTGTCCGCGACAGGAAATGTCCTAAAACACAACATGACACATCACATTTTCCCAAAGAAAACATGTTTTTCGCAAAGTGCATAGCTGTGGACTTTGGCCTCTAGCTCAGCCGGCACCTAAGGAAGCCTACCAAACATGTGCATTTATGAAAACTAGGCACCTAGGGGAATCCAAGATGGGGTGATTTGTGGAGCTCTTGCCAGGTTCTGTTACCCAGAATCCTTTGCAAAACTCAAAATGTGGAAAAAGAAACACTTTTTCCTCCAATTTCAGCGACAGAAAGTTCTTGAATCTGAGAGGAGCCACAAATTTCCTTCCACACAGCGTTCCCCCTAGTCTCCCGATAAAAATGGTACCCACTTGTGTGGGTATGCCTAGTGCCCACAACAGGAAATGCCCCAAAACACAACATGGACACATCACATTTTCCCCCAAAAAAACAGAGCTGTTTTTTTGCAAATTCCCCAGCTGTGGATTTTGACCTCTAGCTCAGCTGACACCTAGGAAAACCTACCAAACCTGTGCCTTTTTTAAAACTAAACACCTAGGGGAACCCAGGATGGGGTGACTTGTGGGGCTCTCACCAAGTTCTGTTACCCAGAATCCTTTGCAAACCTCAAAATGTGGTAAAAAAAAAACTTTTTCCTCACATTTCGATGACAGAAAGTTCTGGAATCTGAGAGGAGCCACGAATTTCCTTCCACCCAGCGTTTCCCCTAGTCTCCGATAAAAATGGTACCTCCCTTGTGTGGGTATGCCTAGTGCCCCCAACGGGAATTGCCCCAAAACACAACATGGACACCTCACATTTTCCCCAAAAAACCAGAGCTGTTTTTTGCAAATTCCCTAGCTGTGGTTTTTGACCTCCAGCTCAGCCGAGACCTAGGAAAACCTACCAAACCCGTGCATTTTGTGAAAACTAGACACCTAGGGGAATCCAGGATGGGTTGACTTGTGGGGCTCTCACCAAGTTCTGTTAGCCAGAATCCTTTGAAAACCTCAAAATGTGGCCAAAAAAACCCACTTTTTCCTCACATTTCGGTGACAGAAAGTTCTGGAATCTGAGAGGAGCCACAAATTTCCTTCCACCCAGTATTCCCCTAAGTCTCCAGATACAAATGGCACCTCACTTGCATGGGTAGGCCAAGTGCCCGCGACAGGAAGTGCCCTAAAACACAACATGACACATAACATTTTCCCAAAGAAACAACAGATCTGTTTTTCGCAAAGTGCATAGCTGTGTACTTTGGCCTCTAGCTCAGCCAGCACCTAAGGAAACCTACCAAACCTGTGCATTTCTGAAAACTAGGCACGTAAGAGAATCCAAGATGGGGTGATTTGTGGAGCTCTCACCAGGTTCTGTTACCCAGAATCCTTTGCAAACCTCAAAGTTTGGCCAAAAAACCCACTTTTTACTCACATTTCGGTGACAGAAAGTTCTGGAATCTGAGAGGAGCCACACATTTCCTTTCACCTTGCGTTCCCCAAAGTCTCCAGATAAAAATGGTGCCTTACTTGTGTGGGTAGGCCTAGTGCTTGCGAAAAGAAATGCCCCAAAACACTATCTGGACACATCAAAATGATCAAATACAAAACAACATGTTTTTGCTAAGGGTGGGGGGGCACCTGTGTTTTTGGTCCTGGGCTCAGCAGCCATCTAGGTAAACCTACCAAACCCAAACATTTAAGAAAATTCGACACCCAAGGAAGTCAAGGGAGATGTGACTTGCATGGATCCCAAAGTTTTTTCTTACCCAGAATCCTCAGCAAAGTTCAAATTTAGCAAAAAATCTAATTTTTCCCACATTTCTTTGTGGGATCACTGCACTGGGACGCATTTCCTACAATCCAACATTTCCCTCTGTCTCCCAATAAAACTTAAACCTCACTTGTGTAGGTGGGCCAAGTGCCTATGACAGGGAAGAGCCAAAAACCAAAACTGAATGGGAACCAAAGCAGATCTAAAAGGGGAGTTTGAAAAATATATATTTTTAGGCTGACAATCTGGGCAGAATTTTTATCAGTAAAGATGCAAAAAGGCTGGGTGGTAGGAATTCTGTGGATTCCTACAGATTCCAGAAGGTTCCATCACAAAAATGTGGGAATTTTGTTTCATTTCCAGCAAAATTAGAGGTTTTCAGGGAATTGTGAGTAAGGAAATGGTGCAGGGAAATGGTGCAGGGTGCATGTCACCCAGATGTTTAGTTTTCAGATGTGTCTAGGTCTTGTGGATTTTTCTACATGGCAGCATCCCAAAGTCCAAAAAGTGCAGCCCTCACTGACGATTTTAAAAGCTAGCCAAGCTCTCATGGCCCAAATGTAAAACCAAAAACCAAAATAATCATACCTTCTCTTGCTTGCCATGGGATAAGATGTTTTAGTGTGCAAGAGAGAGCTGAAAGACTGTTACCCCCTTCAGTTGGGCGGGTGCATAAACATGTCCATACTGGTTCGTAACCACCAACCCACTATTTATTTTTTTTATCCCCTGGCATCTAGCAGGCTTTCTGCCCGCTTAGGGAGTGGCTCAGGGGTAATTGCCCGATCTGCCCACCGGTGGGCAAAACAACTTTGTCCCCATTTATTTGGATTGGAGGTATGGCCATACCCCCACCCTCTTTTTTTGAAAATATATCTTCCCTGGTGTGTGGTGGTGTTTCTGCCCCCAGGGGGGGCAGGTGAGCCTTACAAAAATAGGCTGATCTGACCCCAAGGGGGCCAAAAATGTCCTAACATACGTTTGACCCCCAGGGGAGTGACCCTTGCTTAAGGGGTCGCTCCCCATGTTTGAAATTGGCACACAAAAAAAACTTGGTGTCTAGTGGTTTCTGCTCCCCTTTGGGGCAGATTGGCTTATAAAAAATAGGCAGAAAAGGCCTAATAATTAAATGCTCCCCAGGGGAGCGACCCTTGCCCAAGGGGTTGCTCCCCTTTATAAGTAAATAAAAAAAATAAAAAAAACTCCCCGGTGTCTAGTGGGCATTTCTGCTGCTGGATCACATTGCGGTCGGGCAGCAGAAATTAGCAGAATGACATCAAAAGAAAGAAAAAGCCTTTCCTTTCTATCAATGTCTCTGCCTGCCCCCTCCTCCTGAGCGGAAGAGAAATGTTTGGCATTTCTCTTCCGCATGCGCTGGAAGCATGATTCCAGCGCGATGGGAGGTGACCTCTGATGAGGTCAGCATGTGGTCGCGTGCTGAGGTCATCAGACGTCAACGGGGAATCAGGGGTTGGAGTCAGAGGGGAAGCAATTCCCCTTCTATCCCTACCGGGGGTGTGGGTGGGAGGCCAAAGGGGGGAGCACTAGTGCTCCCCCCGTGGGCCCGGCACAGGACGAGCTGGTCTCGTCCCCGGCACAAGGGAACCGTGGCCGAGGGCAAGACTAGATCGTCACAGGCACAGTACGGGTTAAGATTGTTAATTTGTGTAGCCAATTTTTGCTTTGAATGTAATGATTTTTTCCAGATTAATATTCTAATTCGATTCTGCTAGATTGATTAGCTATAGTTGGGGTAAAGATCAGTTTGTAGTTTTTGATACTAGATATGGAGAGGTCTATAATACCTTTCTACCACAATAGTTTTGACATGTTCCACAATAACATGCAAATTGGTGGGCAGTTAGGCGTTCAGAGTCTGATAGATAGCTCTGTTAGCCTCTTGTCTCCTTCAAAGCTTCTTCTTTAGGCAAATAGTAATCCATTCCTCAGTGTCATCTTTAACTTCAGCAACCTCCCTTTGAGCATTTAAACTCTTACGATTTGAAATTTCTAACAGTAAGTTAGTTTCAAGTTGCTATTTGATCTGTGTTCCATCTTAGTGAAATGGGATTCCTTCAATAAATGTCCTTGTTCTTGCAATTTTGTCAGTTAACACAGACCTTAACTGTGGCCTGTCCTTGGTTTCAAAGATTCCATCTGCTTTTCATTTTTCCCTGTATTTGGTTCATCTGTTTTTTCCTGTCCCCTTATTCAGAAAGCAAGGCTCCTTCCTACACCGGATGTTCACTTAGTTCTTACAAATAACACATTTATATACCAAGAACTCTTTTCTACAGGAAGATTTTGTTTGTGACTCCTGGGGAAAGGGTAAAGTTCTATCAGGAACTGTTTTGGCAAGTGTCCCCCAAATAGTGTAGTAGAGTAGAATGAAATGTCTTGAAATACTTTCCCATGGCCACTGCCTACTCCTAATAAATGTTTTTGGACCAGTCAGAAGTCAGAATCACTAAATGAGTTTAGTACATTAAAAAAATACATTTTCTTGTCATAGGCCATGCAATTTACCGAACCTCAGGATTTGAAAAGAGAAAATGCATCAGTACGTTTGGCCCATTGTTTCTGATGAACATAGTCTTCAATTTGCCACTGCTAAACTCTGAAATGTTTGATCATTCAAGAAATTTCTTCTAAATGTTGAACATTTTGAAGCTAGGATACTTTGACTATGATCTAAGATACTGTTCTTTAAACAAATGTCTAAATCCATTTTGTGCATAATCAGAATTCATTTTTATGCAATTAAATATCTGAGAAAAACTGAAAAATGATTTTTTTCACAAATTTTAAAACTGGATGACTACAATAAGTTGATAATCATATATCTAAAATGTATTTGAATACCAGTAAATAGTGAAATATATGTTCCTTTGTGGTTCAATATCTCACATATATACTGCTCAGTTGTCCAGGTCTCTTCAATCTAAAATTTGATGGAATTATTTCTTCAGCTTACAACTTCGTCTGAGATGTTTCATTTATCGTATAAGCATAGTAAAATAATGCATGTAACTACATTTCTACATTGTAAATTATTGATAACTTCATGGCAGAGAGCAGTCTTTAACATATTCTTCATTTCATATTTTTTTTAGTTATTCCAGGACCAATTTAGTAGTGGTTCCTTTACCGAAGATCAAAGAACATGCATGCTTCAATTTCTAATAAGTATCTATCTGGTTCTGGACAAAGTCACTCTTTGCACACCTGACACCAACCATTTGTGAGATGTGTTGACAGTGGGCTTGGAATTTAGAGCACAGCTAACCTAATAGAACACAACTCCACACTCCTCATTAACGGCTAGATAGCGAATACTGCAAGTCTAAGAGTATTACAGCCAGTTTAGGCCAGTTCACATTGAAAGCTCTTTATTCCATATATCAAGGATGTATCTGAGTAACATTATTTTGTCCCTGCCACCAGTGTGCTGTACCTTTCCTCGACACCATGACACTTGAATGATTATAACCTTGAATGTATATTTATAAGGAAAAGAGTGTGGACACTCAAAGCGCTTTTACCTACCCTATTAAGTACAATCAATACAAATGAAAGACTTCTGCTTTCTACCACCTTTCTCACATAAGTAGACGCTTGCTTGTCAATTTCTATCCCATGAACTTCATACAAAATTTGAAGGGAAATGACAATATTTATAGAAATTGGAAAACAAATTAGCAACCTGCTCTTCTGTTCACATGCCTTCTACTCCATTACGTTTTTTTAGATGATTAATTAATTAATGGACATCCCTACAGCATCTTAACTCATCATAGCTGCAAGTACGGTGTAAAAGCCGTCTTGTCATATTAGTCATGGAAAAGATCAGGATCAATAATCAAAAAACAAAGAGGACCCTGTTACCGGTGAAGGCGGGTATCAAGAAAGGCTGCATATCTTTTAATTGCACCAAAGAATGTAAGATTAGCAGTAAATGTCATTCAGGTCATGGTATGGTATGTTATGTGCATTTGTCATGTGCACTATCACACACAGGGTATCCTGGCACTGAGCATGTGTGTCCGCCTAGCCCTGCCTAGGGTAGGTTGGTTACTTAAAAAAAGAAGCCTTCAGCTTCCTGTAAAATTCAAGAAGAGTGGAGGAAGCTATGATGTGGGGTGAGAGGCCGTCCCACGCTTTGGAAGCGATGCAAGTGATTGCCCATCCTCCTGATCTGGTTCAGTGTTAAATTTGGATGCATGCAATTAGCAGTCCTGCGGAATGTCAGTGTCTGGGTGGTTGATTGAAGGAAATGGGACTGTTCAGGTCAGTGGGGTCTGATTTGTGTAGTGCCTTGCATGTATATGTAAGGAGTTTAAAGAGAATGAGTCTGTTTGTTGGGAGCCAGTGGGCTCCCATGAGGTGTTGTGTGTTGTGAGTTCCATGTGGCAGGTTGAGGATGAGTCTGGTTGCAGAAGTCTGGATGGCCTGTAGTCCTCCAGTAAGTTCCTTGATAATCTCTGTGTAGAGAGTGTTTCCATAGTCCAACTTGCTGGTGACTAGGGCATGACCAACAATTTTTCTTGTATTGTCATGTAGGCATTTTTATATTTTCCTCCGCATCTTCAAGGTAAAGAATCAGGATGCAAAGATTGGGCCATGTCCAGTTTGCTGTTGATGATTATTCTGAGGCTCCTGGTATGGGTTCTGTCTGTGGATTTGGGCCAGCCACAGTTAAAGGCCCATAGTGAGGTGTTTTTGCTGAAGGTCACTACTATCTTGTAGTGTAGAGTTTTTAGTCACTAAGTGGATGAAAACTAACTGTCTCTGTCATGTAGGTGGTGAACTTGTTTCTTGTGTTGGGGGTTTTCTCTGAGAGGGACTGAATGAGTTGTGTGTCATTGGTGTAGGTGAGGATGTTGATGTTGTGTTTATGGATGACATTGGCCGGAGGGCGCATAAATGCCTTGAAGAAGGTGGGGCTGATTGATGAAACTTGAGAACTCTGCAGATTAGTTTGTGGGCTACTGAGGAGTAAGGTGCTAGGCTGACAGCCTATGTTCTATCCATTAAGAAGAAGCAAATCCAGTGGAAATTGGGCCATTGGATGCCAATCTTGTACATGTGCCTGATGAGGATGGGGTGTGATACAATGTCAAATATGAAATGTTGCAAAGAGTTCCAAAGAGAATGAGAACTGCTGTGTCTCCTCCGTCAAGGATCATGCAGATGTCGTCTGGCATAGATGAGCTTTGTTTCACTATTGTGATTGGACATGCATTTGAACGGCATGCCATCAAGGAGCTGGTTGTTCCAGAGTTTGTCAGTGAGGCTTTGGTTGATAATTTTATCTAAAGCCCTTGCCTGGTATGGTAAGAGGGTGATGGGTCTGTAGTTGAAAAGTGGGACTGGGTCATTGGAGGATTTCTTGAGCAGGGGCGTGATGGTGGCATGCTTTAAAGTGTCCATGAACGTGGCTGAGTCAGTTGAGACATTGAGAATGGAAGTCTTTTCTTGAATGCTTTTTGGAGGCAAGGGTCTGATAGAGACTTTATGGTAACAACAATTTTGATGGTGGAGACAGCAGGCTACAAGGTCAGGGCTCGTTCACCAGCAGTGATGGGAAGTTGAATTGGGAGAATGACAGGATTCACTTGAGGGTCATAGTTCTTGTAAATGAAGGTGATTTTGTTACAGAAGAATTCTGTGAGCTCTGTGTAAAGGTCTTTTGAGGTGGTGATGTTGCTATGGGTGACTGGAGGTGAATTGAAATATTTGATGATGGTGAAGAATTCTTTCCTGCTGTTAGTGCAGGTTTAAATGAGATCTGCAAGAGCTTTGCTCTTGGTGTTCTGTATCTGCTAGTGGTAGAGTCTTAGGGCTGATCTGAAGAAGTCTATATCTTTGGTGGCTTGACTTCTCCTTTTGCGTTCCAGTTTCTTGCAGTGTAGTTTCATCATCCCGACATCTTCTCTGAACTACTGGTCTGCAGGCAGTCTCTTGTTCTTGAGTGTCAATTGAGGGAAGCCAGGGTGTCAGCACATGTGGTAATCCAGCTGTTGAGGCTCTTGATGGCTTTTGCCAAGTTGCTGGTATACTCTGGCTAGTACTCGGAGAGAGCAGAAGCCCACATCTACTCTGAGATGTTTTTACAACTGTGCTGGACGTTCTGATGGTGGCACATCTGTGATGGTTCAGGATATGTCTGCTAAACTGAAAAAGGCGTGGTCTGTCCAGGTCATGGTTGCTATCTTGTTGACTGTGATGTTGATATTTGATTTCATAATCAGCTCCAATATGTGTTTGGCATTGTGGGTGGGTTCGGGGCACACTAGGTGAGGCCAAGGTTTCCAAGGTATTCTGGATGAACCATGGAGTTTGAGTCTGTGTGGTCTTGTAGGTGAAAGTGAACGTCTCTGAGGATGATGAAGGGACTGACACTGATTATGTGTGGTGAGAAGAAGTATGTGGTATTACTGGAAAAATTGGTGAGTGGTCCTGATGATCTGCATACAAGGGTTCTACCCAGGAAGAAGCTGGCTGTAATGCATATTTTGAATGTGAGATGCTCCATGTAGCTGGTAGGGGTTGTGCAACTGATGATATCTTTGAATAGAATTGTGACTTCACCACCAGACATGAGCTGACAGTCTTGCCTGGCAATATAATAGCCGTCAAGGTTCGTTGTATTGATGTCTGTGTCCTGAGTTTGGGTTTTGGCCATGATTCCATGAAAAAGAGAAGGTCTGAATTGTGGGCACCACGCAAAAGTTTTAAATACCCAAAATGTCTTGTGAGGGAGTTTGGCAAAAAAATTTTTGGGAGTTACACACATGACAGGCATTACAAATACAACAACATTTAGCACACACACAAAAATACTTAATAAACAATTACCAAAATATATAACAACTCATAGTCATTTATCAGTTAAACACTCCCCATCAAATCCCTGTAAACCCCCATGATTAAAATAATTTAAAATTATGTAAAGAAGTAAATACATAGACTTATTAAAATATGATAATTAGTAATAGCTGTAATTTATTATTAGGTGCTATACCTCTTACAAATACACTACCCAATTGCCCACTAAACAGAACAACCCCAAAAAAGTCCTAAGGTAATAAGTATATAATTATAGTTAATTATAACAAATACATTAACAATGACAAATAACACTGTCAAATAATGTATCTTAAATTAAATACTACCCACCCAATACCCCAATAAATGCAACACCCCAAAATAAATATTCCACATTTTAGGATTATAATATTATTAATTTATTTTTAATTTCTAAATACATTAATCTCACAAATCAAACAATGTACAACACTTCAGATGTCAATTATATTTCTCAAAACAAAAAAAGATATATTTACCATTGATATTTGCTTCCTCAATATTTTTGCACTCATGATGCTCTCACCAAAATATTTTGGTCACTCATTTGTTCCCACTAAAAGGCATCACAAATATGTGGGCTTGCTCTCCAACATACTGGGAAAAGATTAAAAAGTGACATGCCCTAAATTATTCAGATACAATGATAAAAAGCAATGGTTTCCAATTCCCTTAGAGTAGTTAAAAAAATAATACATTGGGTTTCGTTTGCCGAGAATTTAGGGTGAGAAAAGATGAGCATATTCATGAAAATTACCTCACTGGATTTCACTTGGTTTCTAGTTCTCAGAATTGCCTGCGGCTGAAAAGCTTCACTTGGTGTCCTTTCTTCTCCAATCAGAATTGTCGAGACATTACACTTTTTCAGTCATATATCTACTTTTGCTGGACATTATGGGTAATATAAACTAGTTTGATCCATGTAATTTACATCAAGCTGGAATACTCTAGATCTTTACCTGTCAGAAACATGTGGTATATGGTAGGGTTTTGATTATCCTGGTTGACCTGGGCCAAACGTCCATATGAGGAATTTATGATAAAGCGTTTCTTAACAATATTTAGACATTTACTTTCAGGGCATTTTATGTATAGAAAGTGGTGGGGTCCATGCAAGCAAAACTCTTGTCTTTTCCCTGGGTCTCTAGTTTTCAAACATATCAATGGGTTAGGAAGGTTCCTAATTTCCAACCTATCCTGGGCCCTCTACCTGCAGCTATACTCCCTGAGAAGTGAGGAATTGAGGCAAACTCTGTTCCTCCAAATAAACCTTGCAGAGCTGTGATCTCATCTCTTTCTTGTCCCATAAAAAATGCAACCCCACAGTTGGTGGTAAGACTGTTGCCACTCAGCTGCAGATGATGATATTTTCCATTGTGCAAATACAAGGAAATGTTGTTGAATCCATAATTTATGTTTTTCTAGTGATTCTGATCGGAAAATGTTGGTAGGCTCCATGCAACTCACCTCTCCCGAGATTTCCTTCTACTTCTAGAATGCATAAACGTCTAGGTCTGTTAGTGTTCCCTAGGTGATGTTTCACCCCAGGTCAAATACTGCAGAAATGACAGTTGGGTGTATAGTGTGTCTTCCATAGCCATAGTTTTCACAATACTCCTGGTAACAAATATGGTGAAATCTATGGAAGTCACACCTCTTTGGATTCCTCTCCGTTCTACATTTTAGAAATGTGTCAAGGTAATAGGTTGCCTTTTGTGCACCACAAAGCACAGCAAGAAGGGTAAATCTATCTTGTTTTAAATATTGATTCAACTTTTCTACAAATAGAAGTAGTTGTTGACTGTTCACCTGTCCTGTTGTGCAGAGGTACACACATGATCTTATGTGGCAAAATCATGGGTGGGACAGTAGGATGCAATTTCAGGATTCCAGACACTAGGCCATGATGCACAGGCACTGTAATGTCTCAGTTTATGGAAAATAAACAAGGGCCTGATTATGAGTTGGGCAGTTGAACTGCCGCAGCTCCAACACGGAGGTGGTAAGGCAGCCATCAAGGTGGTGGCCTTACCACAGCTATATTATGACTTTTCTGTTGGTTAGCCCAGTGGAAACAGTGCTGTAGCATTGGCCTCGGCTCCCTCAGGCTCCCTCGGCTCCCCCAGCCTTTCCTTGGGGGGACCTTACCATGGAAAGGCTGGTGGAAAGGAAAGTCGTGATCAGCACAGCAGTGCGGGAATTGGCACTGCCTTTGCTGACAACAGCTTTAACCACTGCCAACCCGTCGGGATCCCTGATCCTGGTAAAAGGGGTGGTCCCCTGGTGGTCTGACTGCCAGGATTGTAATCTGGTGATCGGAATGCCAGGATTGTGGCAATCTAACCGCCAAACTGGTAATGAGACCGAAGTCTTTGTAGTTAGTGAGTTTTGATGCTACCCTATGTTACAGAATAGAAAGTATGCCCCACATTCTGTTCTAACAAGATAGCAGACATACATGTGGCAAGTGTGGCAAGTACTGCCCAGAGAGAGGCACTTCTTCTCCCAGGAAGTCTGTCTTTCTACTCAATTTCTATTTTTTATTTCACAAAGGATGATCAGTGGTGCCCAGGGGCCATTCTCGGTCGTTCAGTGTGGACAAATTGAGGGCAATGGACAGCATCTGCTCTGTTGAGAAGTTCAAAAGCATAGGGTAAGTGGGGGCCAGAGAAAGGCATGCCATGCCAGGAACACTTGCTTCTCATTTGATTTGCATGTTTGTACTCCTCAAAGAAGCATCTCTGGGCTCAACAGACTTTCCAGTTCCTCTGAGAGACCTAAGTAAGAGGCATCTCCCAAAATGCTCTCTAACAAAAATTAAAGTGCATATGATGGGTTAGAACAATATTAAGTCCACGCTTCTGCTAGGACCTTGGTTTCTTACTTTACTTATATTTTTTAATTCCCCACAAAAAAGATTACTAGTTTTTAGATTGCATGTCAGGTTCTTCAAGCCAATGCATTGTGGGGTAAAATCCCAATAACACTGATGCCATACCAAAAGGAAAATATACACAGAGATATCAGAAGAAGGTTATTTCTGAGTAAGTCCTTTGAAAAGAGCAATGGTACTCTTCTCAAAAGATACTTCTTTAGAGATTGTGGCCATGTCTTAGTTGTCATGCAAGGATCCCTTTGGGATGGGTACCATGCTTACCCTTGCACTGGCTCCAAGGAATGGGGAATGCTTGAATATTATTGTGGTGTGTGTGAGAAGCTGGGTCATCCTCTGGGGGACTTTAACTGATTAGCCTTTATATTTGCAGCCCTCAATTGTTCTCTATGCTATAGAGTTTTTTCCCCATTTTAGTCTGTTGTGTGGTACATTGTGTTTTTTTGTTTTTTGTCAACAATCTTTAGGTTACAATACTTATGTCAGTTGACATTTTTGATTTTGATATTGTGACATGGAATTAATGTGCTCCCATCACTTTGGACAGTTCAGTGGGGAAGTAGGACTAGTATAATAAATATCACCACACACTATGGGATACACAAGTCACAGGGCTTTGATAAATAAAAGGAAAGACTTTGAGAGGGGTTCTGTCCTGGACATTCTTAAAGTTGACTCCTCCCACGTAGCTTAGTAGATTGCACTTAAAAATTGTAGGAAGCATCCATTTCAGAACGATTACGCAAAGCAGGAATATGCTGCCACCTCTTTTCCCTGGCAAACATGAAGTCAGTTCACACAGGACATTGCTAATGGCATGCTAAGTGTTACAGCCACTGTCTCTGTCTCGGTTGTTGCTACACATTCCCATTTGAGGCTCAAATCTGCTACTGACACCATAAGGATTGCAGCCATTGCCTCTGCCTTTGTTGTTGCTGCAAACTCCCAGTTGAGAGTGTGGAGAACAGATCCTTCATGGAAAGCTAACCTGAGCATAGATATCATGGAAAGTGCATTGGGGTGGTGTAGTCTGAATTGTTTTTCAAACTTCAGTCAAACCAACATTTGGATCAGTGCATATTTGTGGTTCTGACAAACTGTTATAAGTCCAGTCCAAGAAACACTTTAGAAAGTGCATACATTTGTGTGTTGTGTGGGAGGGCAAGTCCACTATTCTAACTCTAGGCCTACAGACAACAGGTAAGGGATATGTCTGAAAATTGCTGGAGGAGGATTCTCTTTCAACGTCCTGATTGCAAGCAATCGACATTTATTGAAATGGAGCTAAATTCGAAGCAAATCATCAGTTGTATATTGTTGTATTAGATACTAAAACTATGTTTTATAAATTAGCTTTATTACTTCTACGTATTTTTATATTTTTTAGTACAAAACTAAATCTAGTTTCACACACACAAACATATTTGCTTTATATTGTAAATAAAAAGTAAAATAATACAAAAATGAATCTCATTCATTTTTAGAGTGAAAATACATTTTGTTAACATTTATATACAAGCCTAAACTGAGTCTAAACTTTAACTTAAAACAATAAAGCACATACACACATCTATATTGGTACAGATGTACAGTTACAGTCAACAATAAAATGATTAAATTACACAACCATTGCCCCACATAATTAGTAAATCTATTTTTGCCAATTCACTACATTTAAATAAATTGATCTCAATATGTCAAAGTAATTTCACGATTAGTTAAATGTAGTCATATTAGATAATAAATATTTAAATGTTACTTAGGGTCTAATTATGAGTTTGGCAGTCCCACAGAGCCATGGTGGTGGCATCCCCCGAGCATTTTACAATGTTCCTGCCGGGATGACTGGCGGGAAATGTGTAATATGCACTCCCTCCGGGCTGGCCAGCAGGAACAGTACTACGATATTGTCCTCAGCTCCTTTAGTGAAGCTAAGGTCAATACCGTAGCACACAGCGCCCTCGGAAGGCGCACTGTCTGCAAAGCAGACAGTGCGCATTCCAAGGGTGCTGGGCAGGAGGGCCCCTGGACTGCCCATGCCATGGGCAGTCAAGGGGCCCGCCTGTGGCCTGCAGCGCACACTTACCACCAGCCTGGCCGTAATGTGAGTTGTAATCCATCAGGCAGTGCAGCCCTGGCTGAGTACAACGTAGACTGTCATCACCCCATCTGAAACAATGTTCCTGGCAGGAACAGCGGTCTCCTGGTGGGTCCACCTGCCAGGTTTGGAATGTGGCATTTGGACTGCCACAGTTGCGGTGGTCCGATCATTCCCAGCTTGAACCGCCAGCTTCATAATGATGCCCTTAGGGGCAGATTTAAGGGAAATGGTGCTGGACCCAGTGCATCACCACTTTCCTTGCACCCCTTAGATCGCCCTACCATTACCATGTGTGCGCTGTCTAAGATACGGTACACCATGGTGCAGGGTAGGGGTCATTAGCGTTAACATTTTTGACCTATTTCTGTAGTGTTCAGGGCTAGCAATACAATTTTGGCACTAACCCTGAACCATACATAGGGGCCCATTGTAAACAATGGTGTGCCCCATTTTAATGACTGCTCTGCACAGGTGTTAAAAGTGCTGAAAAAATGATGAAAAGAAATCTCTTGTGCCATTTTTTTCGTCTCTCCTAACATGGGAATGTCTACTTTGCATACATTATTCATGGCGCATGCATGATGTAGCGCAAAGGGTTACAAAATGGTGCAATGCCACAAACCACAAACCTTTTGTGCTTGGAGAGTCAGGAGGGTTGGTGCTCTCCTTCTGAACCCTTGGATGAAAAGGGATTGTTGGCAAGAGGGGTAACCAGTGCATTTGTATAAAAAACACAAAAAAACCTATTTGTTGCTTTGCTATGTTGATGTTTATATTATTAATGCATAGATAAAAATTCTTCATTTTCCCAGAAACAAATTGCACACTGTTTGTAGATTGATTCATTCATGGAATTTAATCTATGGTCAATTACAACATTAGTAGTATTTAATATCGCTTGAATATTTGTATGGAAATTATTCCATGAACAATGTGTGTTTTACAGTTTAGATTACCCAGTTCTCTGGGGAATATTGGATTACCGTTTTTTTTTGTAACTCTTTGTCAATATGGCACAGCGAATTTGGCCATTCAACGTCACATTAGTGTAAAAAAAATTATGCTTATGTGTCAGTTGAAGGCACTAAGCCCTCTTAAAACTGGGTCTTAACTTTAAATATTTTTTTATAAAAAAAAATAATAACTTGGCAAATATGTACAATTAATTTTCATAAAAAATAATAAAACAAACATCATAACAATGTGGTATACCACAATATTTTAGTATACTATGTTGTAAGCATAAATATTAATTTCATTTTTTTTTTTTTTTTTTACAAACGTAGAAAATTAATACATTTACCCTCAGGATTCTGTCCCATAATATTTCGCCACTGACATATATCGGCAATGATATTATTGTCAACTGAAAAATTTCAAGGTGATGTTCAGGGATCATAAAATTAAGCTGTTGGAGCTAGTTGGGTGAGACATGATTAGGGGTGTGCATACTTTAGTCTATTTGAAGCTATCACAAATCACAATAACTGAGCAATATATTTCATGCATGAATTCTGTTTTCCATACACTTAAACTGATTGAATAATTTCCCTTCCTGGAGACAAGGTACAAGTAACAAATGTCTTGTGAGAACTGTAATACTTCATGGATAGCATAGCCGAATGCAATGTATAGCATCTTTAGGAACTTTAGGAAATATGCAATGAGATAGTCAACCTGAGACGATCTACACATGTAATGAAACCTTTGTAAATAGACCCTCCAATTCTCATTTGAATTACTCATAGAAGGGTGGAAAGAAAAAATTAACCAATTTCAATGATTGCTAGTCTCAACCCAACTGATGATTCCAATTTGCCTTCTTAGCATCTTCTTCACTCTTGCCCTTGAAAATGCTCACCTGTTTCTTGAGGGATCCCTGCCAGCTCTACATAGCATGCAGTGTTCTCACTTCAAACACTTAGGCCCTCATTTTAACCTTGGCGGTCTTTTTAAAAGACCGCTGAGATTACTCCGGGCTGAAGACCGCCAGTGGTGCCGGTCTCCCGCCCATCGTATCATGACTGCTGGCAGCCCTCCGCCCTTTTTCAGACAGTGAGCCGCCAGCAGCCATACTGGCGGTCTGTGGTGAAGTGGAGGCTGTGCATGTGTGCGTGTATGTGTATGAGTGGTGGGAGCGTGCGTGTAGGGAGGTGTGTGTGTATCTGGTGGGGGCCAGGGGTAGGGGAGGGGGTCCTGCCACCTTTGGGGGCGGTAGGGGGGTCGTGGGTGTTGGGGGAGGACTCAGGGGAGTGGGAGGGAGAAGGGGGAGACCCCTATCAGTGCCAGGGAACAAATTCCCTGTCACTGATCGTGCCTATCGCCATGGATTTTGTGGCGGTACAAAACCCCACAAAGTCCATGGCAGTATGCGGGGTCCTGATACCACCGGCGGTCTCCTGACGGCCTCCAGGCTGGAGACCGCAGTCTCCAGCCCAGCGGTCATTACCACCCTGGCAGTCGCAGTGTAGAAGTGGCGGTTTTTCATGGCAGTAACTGCCATGCTTGTAATTCCATTTTGTTTTCCGCCGGCCTGTTGGCGGTACTATCGCCACTTCTACACCGACCGCCAGGGTTGTAATGAGGGGCTTAGTCTGATGCTGGTCCTATCAGCTAGTTCCGTAACTAGTTGCTACCAGTCTACATGTAGGCTGCTGTAACAAAAACTTCTTCTTTTGCCCTTTTCATTGCTTCTTCAGGTGTGACAGAATTTTCACACTTCCAATGGATTTGTGGCAAGACCTTCCCATTCTTTCACATTATGCAGGATATTCCCTTAATTTCCATTCATATGTTTCCTTCCTCTGGAGTTAAGGTTATTTTGTTCTCTCGAGAAAATAGTCCAGCAATAATAATTTATCTATATTGCACTTCTCCCTCTGACTCCCACTTTCTGACCTTTGGTTTAGCTTACTGCATACATATGTAAAGGGAATGAGCTACAACCTAAGGTAACCTATAAATTAAAATTGATTAATTTGGACTAGGTTTAACTAATAGTTGTATTTAATGGGCGTTAATGTACAACTGTGTTATAGAATGTGAGAAAGTGCATTTTTGATTGGTCACCCCAATTTTTTGCTGCCTGGTATTGCTGTTTCTTTTAAAACTTTTCATCGCAGGGCCATGCAGTCCAGGCCCCGGTGCATGTGCACATACTCATAGTAAAATTGGTTAACACCTGAATGATTCCTTAATTTTTCATTGAGGCAATGGTACATGGTGTACATAAAAATGTATCAATGGCATGGACAAATTAAATGTTATCTGTTGACTGCAGCACGGGTTGTGTCAGCCATAAGGCTGACAAGGAAAGCATGGGATCAGCCCTACCTGTGTATCCTTACTCTGCAGCTTTTAAACCAGCACGAGGAACTCTCAAAATAACCCATTTTGATAGAAACAAATCTACTTTTAATATGAAATGTCTCCACTCAGTAGGCACTGTAGCCTAAAAGACCTGTGTTTTAATATTCTATTTATAAAGATAGTCTAAACATTTATATTAAATGTAAGAGCCAGTGTCCTATTCATTTATAATTAGGAATTTTTCTTAAAGAACAAACAACCTTTTGCCATTTGGGAGGAATCCATTTCACTTTTCAACCTACAATATAAATTATTACTCTGTCACACATCTATGTCAATGAATGGATTGAACCTCAAGTACAAAGGAAACCATAAATGATACCACAGCTGCTATTGCTTGCTGCAGGCTTTGTTAGGAAAACTATTTAGCAGGTTTTAAACACAAATGGAGCTCGTGACTTAGGGCCTCATTGTGAGTTTGGCGGTCGGACAGCCATGTTGGCGGTCCTAAAAAGACTGCCATGTTGACAAACTTACCGAGCGCCCTATGACGAGTCACACAGGCACAACTGACCCATTGGACAAACCAGCAAGGGGCACTACAGAACGCATCCCTTCACACACCACAATCCTCTGCATTTTCCCAACAAGAGCCAGCAAGGCAAGAGCAACTTTTTGCCACACTGATACTAGGCACTATTTGTTTCACTATTCCATATAACACCGTGCACACACTTTTTTCCAGTCACACCCTTTTGCACTTCACCTCTTTAGTAAGTCAGTGTCACTCTTATTCTTTATTTTTTTCCACAATGTCACATTCCAAAAATACCCATTTTTCAGAAGATGAGTTGAGTCATGGTGGATGAAATCCTAAGTAGAGCCACAATTGTTTGGAGCCCAGTTCCAGCACACTCCTCTCAGAGGGAAAATGGAAATGTGGGACAGGATAGTCGACAGAGTGAATGCTGTAGGCACCACCCTGCCCACAAAGGAGGACATCAGGAAGAGGAGGAATGACCAGGTGTTTCAACATTGCTAAGAGGACATCCTTCAACACCAGATTGAACATAGTTTGGGACATGCCAGCTGACAGAGCCACTGTATGTTGGAAAGTCCTTTTACTAGGAAGTGCAATACTGACATGACTTGTACAATGGATGGTATGCTGGTTGCATAACTAATAGCTGGCATCATATTTGGCTCCAACTGGCGGCAGACGTCTACTATTGTTTGCTGATTCAGATGATACGTGATTCTGATGAGCCATTCTTCCATGTTTTGAAGGTCTGCCAGTGGATTGTAGAAAGGTGGTTGTCACATCCTCCCTCTCCCCGGGTGTCTATGTATGACGAGAAAATATGTATAACATAAGTTATTGTGTCCACAGCAAAATATATGATGCATGTCAATGATATCATTTGCCAAGGCATTTAAGAAGGGATAGACAGAGCAACCAATACACATCACAGCTGATAATAACACAAGGGCAACATGTGACCCCCTGGGTTTTCTACACATGTCCAAAACTTGTAGCTAAACCAAACTCAAAAATGTGCATCACAATTGCCCCTTGAAAAGTGACTGGGTATCTCGAAAACAAAAATGACCTTTGTAGGGGGTGGACTGTGCCTCACTCTTAAATACCATCTGTGCCCTGCAACATACTACAATGGTGTTTGCGTAATAGGACCTACATGACAAGACAGGATAACCATGTCTGTGATCTCAAAACAACACTTTCAGAGCTGTGACACAGTTTTTTAAGCCCAATACCGCAATTCATGCATCAAAAATGATAAGTGCCTGACCTATTCCACTGGAGATTAGAAACCCCGCGACCGCCAGCGGATGTTGTGATGGTGGTAGGCAGTTGCAATCACGGAGGACACAGTCATAGGCTAACATTGTCAGTGGTGGTTGCAGGTCAATGGCTATGCCTGCCAGCGGTGACGACTGTGGACGAGAGTGCCATGTTCTGCAGATTCACTCACTTGACCCCTGACACTGCTGCTAGCAAGACCTCTGCGAACCTAGCTGATGTGTTCTGCCTCTAGGACCATTCATGCCATGCCCTGCATGTGAGAGGGCCCCAGTCTTTTCTCCAGAGGAGCTGGAGAGGCTAATACACGAGGCCCTATCCCAGTGTGAACAGCTCTATGTTGCACCAGAGGAGCAGGTAAGCACCTCATGTGCACAGTTTTTATCTGTATTTCACCATCCTTTCCCTCCACACAGGCTATAATGTGGCCATGTGTGCCAGGTTGACTACTCATGTGCCTGTTGTTGCAGTCTGTGTGGAGTCAGTGGGATAGACAATATCCAGATATTGGTGGCCAGTGCCATATGTAAAGTTCATCCATATTGTATTTTGTGAGGTTTTTGGGTTCCTAAGTCCTCCTTGTGTTGGATGCACATAAATAGGTGCTAAGAAATGTTTGCCATCCAATGCCATATCCTTCTTCATGATTGTTGTAAATGTCAGACAACATGTATGTGCATGACAGCATGAGTTGATTAAGTATGTTGTATGAGTCAGTTGAGAGTAATATGAGGAATGTGTATGGTGCCACAGAGCTTTCTAAACACATCAGTCCTTGGTAAACTGTTGTTTGGAAGGCCTATCATGACTCATTGAGCCCTTCAGGATGCCACACATACCCCATGTCAAATTGCTGTTGGCTTAATGATGTAGTGTCATTCTTGGAAGTGATGGGAATGGAGTGTCACGCAGGTTCAGTCTGTTCAGCCTTGCAGAGCCCAGGCCTGACAAATGTATCTCCCAGTATGGGTCCTAGTGTAGACTTCGGTGGAGTCACTTTGGCTATTCAACTGTGGCACTGTGCAACTCCTTGTACTTCAGCATATCCTGTCATGTAGGGCAATATGAGGCTCTGGTGTAAAATCCTGCCCTGAATGCCTCATTCCTTTGCTTAGATTAGGAATGGGTATAGAGGTAAATTATTAATCTATTTCATATGTGCAACTAGCATCATTGTCAATGTGTGTCTTTGAATCATGACAGGTCCCTTACTCCCACAACCCTGTTAATACCTTAACATAAGTCATAATTGTCCCATACTGGATTATTGCATAAATGACAGCCCACAGTGCAGACAGTGAGTTTGTTTCCTAGGAGGCCATGATATGTGACTCAGTAGTTTGGTTACATAGAAACTGTTCAACACATGCCTTTCCTTATTGGAAGACATCTCTGTAAGATGGACACATATGTCCAAAGGAGTGTTCTGTGTTACCGGTAAATACCACAGAACCCCACCAAATGAAGAGGCATGAGTCTCTGTTAGTCCACATGTCCACACATGGACAGGGAAGATACTTTCTGTTACCCATGTGTAATTGAGATTATAATCCGGCTATTGCCTGTAGGGACTGTATGCAGGGAGTGTGAATGTGCTGGTCCATTCATGTCTAAGGAGTTTATCCTTCAGAAACCACCTGGGAGGACCCAAGACTCTGGGCCCGGATGATCGCTTAGGTCTCCCAATGTGGGTGGGGTGCCTGTAGGACCATGACCATCCTAATGGTCGGCATTCTGGCGGAGGCCTATCCAGAGATTGATGGGCGTTTGAGGGCAGCACACCAAGCACAAGCGGATGAGTACAGGGCATATTCCTGCCTGTCCCATTGCCAAGTAAATGAGTTAGGTTCTGACAGCTCCCCTTGACAATTAGGGATGAGCCAAGTGTTGCATAGTAGATTAGTGATTGTTTGTGTAGACACATTACGTGCTGCATACTAATGTGCCTTGCATATTAGCCCAGGGACCTATGATACAACTTGGTGGAATCCAAAAACCACATGCTCTACAGGGACAACATCTGGCTGGGTACATTGATCAATAAAGTACTGTTTTTGTTGTAGTGTGTGTAATTTTTATGCAACAGATCACTACTCCTAAATGTGCCAGGCCAAAGGTAAGTAGGTGATGATTACATTTTGTCTGCCATGTGTCTGGGTATATGTGCATATAGGCATCTGTCACCCAGACAGCAGTTGTCTTCAGCATATGATGAGTGTTTATGCCTCAATGCAGTCTGTAATGTGAAGATGTCCAACATAGATGTGACAGGGTTTACATTGTTCTTTGGGTGCAGCTATAAGTCACTACTTTCCCTTTGTAAGTTGGGAATGTCCATTGCCATGATTTATGTGCCATCATCGTTTCCAACATTCCTTCTGCCTACATAACAGCACGTATCCCTTTCTGTTTTGAAGAACATTTGTAAGCTATAGTTCATGCATGGTTTACCTATGTTGTTGAGATGCTGTCTGTATTCCCTCACATATATGTGCATTGCAAACTGTTTCTGGAATAATACATTTTCAATAGGGAGGCATTTCATGTTGTGCCACAGACAGGAGTGTGTCAACATTGTTTATTGGCTCACACATACCCTCACCCATCACAACATGTCATGTGGCATGTACAACTGCATTAGCAGAGAGGGACCTGGCCAGGAGGCTTAAAGTTTAGAGCCACAATCTGAATATCTCTACCCTTGATGTGCCATCATGTGAAAAAGTGCACTACACATGTGTAACGGGTAAGGTTTGTGCCCTGCCTGCTGGTCTGCATCATGGAGTAACTTGCATTTATGTTGAAATCCAGAGATATCAGGGTTTGTAGGACCAAACTTTCAGGCAGTGAAATAGCTTCCCATTGGCCAACAGGTTGAGGGCCTTCTACAAGTACTTGAAAATCTCAGGACCTCTCCAACATACAAAGGACTGATGGCTTCTATTGATGCACTCAGAATATATCATTATAAGGGGTGCCAGACGTTAGTGGTAATTATCCCGTGCATGCTCATTCATCGCGTTGTGGAGTTTGGGGACATCTCTCCCTAACATACTGCACTTGATGTCTACAGAGTCCATTTCTATGCCACATGTGTGAAACATTAGTACTACCTCCATGTTTCTACTGGGACAAATATCACTATTTAACTGAACTGAACTTGGTGGTGTGAATTGTTAATATGTTTTCCGTGTAACATGGGTATTTCCATGTCACCTTCTATGGGATATTGTACTTTTGTCATCAACATGGCATGATTTAGTAGCATCATTTCTTATTGTTGGGTCATCATGTATGTGACAAATAGATGTGTGCATGACCTTGTGGGGGATCTGTTGAAATGCATTTGGCATTGGCTTACTATTGTATGCCAGCAGGTGACTGAGGTCTTTTCCATGGGGCAAACGTTTGAGGGTGATGGTGTCTCCTACTTTTTTAATGAATATTGTGATTGCACAACTTCAGCAATGCAGTTGTAGTTGTCTGAGATCCTGATTTTCCTGTGGGCAAATGTTGACTGATCATATGACATGCATGCATGTATATGGTATGGCACATGTACGGGCCACTTAGGTAGAGTTTTTGCTGGGGTCTACTTGACATCATGGTAATAAGTGCCTTTCAAAGCTATATTTCAAGTATGATCATAGACATGTGATGACCCTATTTCTCTTTTTGCAGCATCTACACCGGCAGGTTAATGAGACGGAGCACCGCCAAGTGGGAAAGGATCTGGTCACTGGACCTCGGCTCAAGACACCAACGACACAGAGGGACCCAGTGGCCTGGAGGGGTAGGGGAGTACCATGGAGAGACCAGGACATTATCATCATCATCAAATTCTTCCTCCAGTGGACACTCCCTAGTGGTGTCAACCCATCGGGGCATCCCCCTTGTGCCATCCTTGTCTGCCACCCCTGTTCTATCACCACCCTCCCTGTTGATCCCTACCCAATTGGCTGTGCCCACTCAGCCAAGAGGGTGGGCATCTCCTTTGACCTACAGAAATACTTCTCAGGAGGAGCAGAGGTGCCTGCAGTAGTCAGCCATTGTGAATGCCATCCAGGGATTGGCAACTCAGCTACAACACACCAACACATTCCTTGAAGACATTAATGGTGCAGTGGCTGGCCTACAGAGATCTTTTCAGACGCTGGGCTCCTCTCTGATGGCAGCCAGTCGCCCCCCACCTTCCATCCCCTTTCCACCTCCCTCTTTCCAATCTAAAGCCCCCTTCTCCTATCTACCCAAATCACACAGACAGATCCACATGCATCCACATCAACACAGAAGAGGAGCGCACACAAACACAAGCAATGCAAAACACTGGCATGCAAGCAAACAACAGACACCCACAGACACAGCAACAGTCACAACTTCCCAAGCCACCTCCACCACCCCCAGCATTACACACACAACATCAAGCATACCCACAGACACCACACCAAGTCAGTGACACATCCACCACACCCAACAGACACACAGACATCCACCACATCTAACATACCGGCAGTCAACACCCCAACAGACACACACACATCCACCACTCCATCCCCCAGCAACTCCACCTCCCATGCACCAAGAGCTATAAAAACACTCACTCACCCACACAACAGACACCACACAAACACAAGCATTATTTCCCAGAAGCATGCACCCATGACATCAACACCAACACAGCAGACAGCTACTCCCTCAACCTTGAAATCCCAGCCCCCCTACTGATGACTGTCTCCATGTCCCTAAGAATTATTTTTATGTTTGACCTTAACCTTTACCATGTTCAATCCACCCCTGTCCCAAGCCCAAACAAAACCCTCCCAGTCCCTCCCTTTCACCTACAAGGCCCCCCTGCCCCCACCTCTACCTAAAGAAGAAACCCACCCCTCCAAAAAAAGTACACAACCTCTCTCAAGCCCAAGACCAAACCCCTCTCCCAAATCCAACCCCACCCCAAAGATCCCTGATGTGCCTGCCCTCCCCCCTAGATGCCCCTTTCTGTGGAGGTTTCCTGGCAGTTAGGTGTCAAGTGTTGGCAAAATACTGTGTGATTGTGGACAATTTTATGGACGGCCAATGGCCTTGCACTTTTCATGTACACTATTTAATAAACCTAAAGAGTTGTTTTCTGTTGGGTATACATTGGTCCTGCAATTCCTTTTCTACTTTAATGTTGTCCCTGAGTAACGTGTGTTGTCTGCCTACATTTATGTGTGTTTCAGCCTGCTTGATGATCCATTTGCTGTTGTTTGTAGTATCGGAATTTGTGGGCAGTGCTGGTGTCACCCAAGACAAAGGCATATGTTCACTGTATGAATATGTGGGTGTAATTCCAATGGTGGTGTCATGGCATTATGTACTGTTTTTTATAGTAAGTATTTCATCTTGTGCTGTCCTACATGAGCATGTATAGTGTTAGACTTGTCCCACTGATAAAGATTATAGGTTCATCTAATGTTTGTCAGCGTGAGTTTTGTTAGTGCAGACATGAAGTGTGTTCAGTTGTGCTAGCTTTGTTTGCATTTGACTATGCATATGCCCATTTAGCTGTGTGTACTTTGCAGCTAGTTCCTGTAGAGGTATGCCCCATGCAGCTGGAGTTGTATGTGCTTTGTTGCCTTGCACTTCCACATTGTGCGGATATTCATGCCATTTGGGTCTAGTACTGTTTGTCCCTGATACACATGCAGGGCCATTTCCTGTGCAAATGTTGTTTCAGGGGCCTGTGCAAAGTCATATGTGTTGCAGTGCAGCCTCCTTCCCTGAGTGCTCCTGATGCCCCCATTCCTATTATGCAGGAAATGTTTGCATAGACATCTTTGTCCATTTGACTCTCCATCTAATGTGCATGTAATTGTCCTTCCATTGTGCTGTGATGTGGTTAATGTGTGTCCATTGCAGGGCTGTTTAATGTGAGTGGTATTCATGTTCTATGACACATCCATACATATGTGTGTTGTATGTATAGACAGTCCATGGCCTGTGAGGAATGTGAGAATGTGAGTTGTATTTGTATATGTGATGCTGGTGTGTTGTTGGTGTTGTGTTATACAATGTTGTGTAGCCTTCACTTTCTCTGTGCCTGAAATGAGTGGATGTGTATTTTTGTATAGTGTTACAGTGCAGTGTGAGTGACCTTCCCAAAGGGGGAGTATTGTGACTGTGAATCTGTCCATTTTATGTATGATTTTGACTAAGTACACAATAAGATATGTACATGGGGTCCGTAGCATTACCCCATATCATATGAATGACTGCACAAAGATCTGTTGTTTCAGTTAATGTCACAGGTAGGTGTGTGTGTACATACGGTCGGTTGCACCCACGACGGTGTGGATTTTGTGCTCCTTCCATTATCAACAACAGTGACAGGACATGTGTAATGGACTCCATGATGGCAATGGATGTGTGAGGCTCCCTGCAGGTGATTGTCTCCCTTTATACTCCCTATTTTCACCTGCTGAGACATGGTGGTTTGACTGCCATGGTCACATTTGCGGTGTGCAACCTCATAATGTGTCAAGCGGAAACATAGGCTCTGCCGCACTGTTTGTGCTGCCTCAGGACCGTGGTGGTCTGTGCTGCCTGGTGGTGCCAGCTGGACTGCAACAGTCTTTGCTCCATAGGCCTCCCTGACTTGTAAACTGGTGGTCATACCACCAACCCGATGGCAGTCGGACTGCCACCATGGTGATCAATGGACTGCCAAACTCTTAATGAAGCCCCGAGTAAGAGACTTTGGGGGTCATTACAACCCTGGCGGACAGTGTTAAAGCAGCGATCTTTTTTGAGTATTATGACCATGTCTGTTACCGCCATGGTCATCCGCCGCTTCTCCGTTCCGCCCGCCAGGGCGGAGATGACCACTGGGCTGGAGACCTGGGTCTCCAGCCCGGCGGCCGTCACAATACTGCCGCCGGTATTGTGACCCGGCTTACCGCCATGGATTTCCAGCGGTAGGAACCGCCATGAAATTAATGGCGGTAAGCACTATCAGTGCCAGGGAATTCCTTCCTTGGCACTGATAGGGGTCTCCCCCACCCCAACTCCCTCCCGTACGCCCCCCACCACCCCTGCCACCCCCCAAAGGAGGCAGGGCCCCTCCTCCCCACCCCGACCCCCGACATTACCTTACACATACACACCCGACACGCACGCAGGCACCACCAACACACATACACGCACACACACCGACATACATGCCAACATCCACACACACAGTCAGACACGTACACCCACATTCACACATTCACACACACATCCACACAGACATACCTACAGGCATACACACACTCATTCCCAAAACACGCAACACCCCCGCAAGCAAACACGCACTCACCCCCCCCCACATACACAGACGCACACCCCCATGCACCCACACAACACACAACACCCCTCCACCGCCCTCCCCTAACGGACGATTGACTTACCTGTTCCGTCTATCCGCCGGGAGGGGACGGGAGCCATGGGGGCAGCTCCACCGACACCACACCGCTAACAGAACACCGCAGCGCAGAATCACAGGACGTGATTAGCTGGGCGGTGTTCTGTTGGCGTGGCGGTGGAGGTGGAGCAACCTCCACTTCCCCGCCGCCCGCAAGTATGGCTGTTGGCGGCTCTCCGTCGGAAAAACGAAGGAGGGCAACCAACGGTCATAATACGCTGAGCGGCAAACCGCCACTACTGGCGGTCTTCCGCACGGCGGTCCCTCAGCGGTCTTGTTAGAAGACCGCTGAGGTTGTAATGACCACCTTTATTCTCTATGTGATTTTAGTTACAAGACCTAACTTGGATATATAACTGTGATAGTGCCACTTTGGAAGTAGCATTGTTCACTGGTTATCATTTCTGACCAGATTGGAAAGCCATTACATACTTGTAGAGCTAATGCAGATTGTTCTATCAGAGGGGCAACCTGTCTATGTTAAACTTTTGTTTTCCTCCACTAACATACGGGTCCAACATTTGAGTACGACTACTGTGGTTTCTGAACATATGGGCAGATAGACTGGACTGTCATGCTTAACAACTGCTTGCTGAATGGATTACTGTTTCCCTAACATTTGAGCACCCTTTGGATACTCATATGGAAAGAATACACTCCATGTAGATGAGAAATGTGCACTTCATTTAGGTGAGAAGAGTGTGGTTAAGTTTTCATGGTTATCTACGTAGAGACGTTTTTTTTCAAATGCATATTTAATTCCATTGCCGAATAGGAACTTGTACATCGCATTTGTGTCTTTTGGCTCCAAAGACAAGAAGACAGATTTCCTTCTGTTTACGAATGATATATATAAATATATATATATATATACATATGTGTATATATATACAGGGAGTGCAGAATTATTAGGCAAGTTGTATTTTTGAGGATTAATTTTATTATTGAACAACAACCATGTTCTCAATGAACCCAAAAAACTCATTAATATCAAAACTGAATATTTTTGGAAGTAGTTTTTAGTTTGTTTTTAGTTTTAGCTATGTTAGGGGGATATCTGTGTGTGCAGGTGACTATCACTGTGCATAATTATTAGGCAACTTAACAAAAAAATATATATACCCATTTCAATTATTTATCATTACCAGTGAAACCAATATAACATCTCAACATTCACAAATATACATTTCTGACATTCAAAAACAAAACAAAAACAAATCAGTGACCAATATAGCCACCTTTCTTTGCAAGGACACTCAAAAGCCTGCCATCCATGGATTCTGTCAGTGTTTTGATCTGTTCACCATCAACATTGCGTGCAGCAGCAACCACAGCCTCCCAGACACTGTTCAGAGAGGTGTACTGTTTTCCCTCCTTGTAAATCTCACATTTGATGATGGACCACAGGTTCTCAATGGGGTTCAGATCAGGTGAACAAGGAGGCCATGTCATTAGATTTCCTTCTTTTATACCCTTTCTTGCCAGCCACGCTGTGGAGTACTTGGACGCGTGTGATGGAGCATTGTCCTGCATGAAAATCATGTTTTTCTTGAAGGATGCAGACTTCTTCCTGTACCACTGCTTGAAGAAGGTGTCTTCCAGGAACTGGCAGTAGGACTGGGAGTTGAGCTTGACTCAATCCTCAACCCGAAAAGGCCTCACAAGCTCATCTTTGATGATACCAGCCCAAACCAGTACTCCACCTCCACCTTGCTGGCATCTGAGTCGGACTGGAGCTCTCTGCCCTTTACCAATCCAGCCACGGGCCCATCCATCTGGCCCATCAAGACTCACTCTCATTTCATCAGTCCATAAAACCTTAGAAAAATTAGTCTTGAGATATTTCTTGGCCCAGTCTTGACGTTTCAGCTTGTGTGTCTTGTTCAGTGGTGGTCGTCTTTCAGCCTTTCTTACCTTGGCCATGTCTCTGAGTATTGCACACCTTGTGCTTTTGGGCACTCCAGTGATGTTGCAGCTCTGAAATATGGCCAAACTGGTGGCAAGTGGCATCGTGGCAGCTGCACGCTTGACTTTTCTCAGTTCATGGGCAGTTATTTTGCTCCTTGGTTTTTCCACACGCTTCTTGCGACCCTGTTGACTATTTTGAATGAAACGCTTGATTGTTCGATGATCACGCTTCAGAAGCTTTGCAATTTTAAGAGTGCTGCATCCCTCTGCAAGATATCTCACTATTTTTGACTTTTCTGAGCCTGTCAAGTCCTTCTTTTGACCCATTTTGCCAAAGGAAAGGAAGTTGCCTAATAATTATGCACACCTGATATAGGGTGTTGATGTCATTAGACCACACCCCTTCTCATTACAGAGATGCACATCACCTAATATGCTTAATTGGTAGTAGGCTTTCGAGCCTATACAGCTTGGAGTAAGACAACATGCATAAAGAGGATGATGTGGTCAAAATACTCATTTGCCTAATAATTCTGCACTCCCTGTATATATATATATATATATATATATATAATTCACCAAACGTTGCCAGACATCCGAGGCTGCTAATTCAGTAACAGTCCGGGCGTGGACCTAGCCATCCACCAATTATTTCAAAATACTTCTGGTACCATACAGAAAGTTCCCGGACACCAGATGGAAGTCCAAAATACTTTATTCACCAATGCTTCCTCCCAGTACAACCCGTTTCAGCCGTAGCCTTGCTCACATATCAATTGAGAGTGTATTACACACAAGCTATATACCACAACCAGCCTAAACATAAAAAAAGGACTATTGGAATACAGGACTACCCTGCATTGTGCAAATGTAAGCGCCATCTTAAAATGTACAAAATCTATACAAAATGCTAAACACGATCTTATAATCACAAATTTATCCACACTATTTGTTCTATTTAAACATCAATGAAATATCCTCATTTAAATAGTTTACATATTAAATATTAAATATTGTTAATATCCAAAAAGATCCATAGTGTAAAAGCATAGTGTAAACTGGATATCATTGTATTTATGAACATAGGATGGGCATTAATGTACATATATTCCTTAACAACCCTGTGTTACTGTTAAAAAATATATATGTATATGTGTCTTACTACCTACCCACATATGAATACACCACAACCGTGTCACATCTATCACATAATGTATCATAAAACCCACATGATACAGATAAAATCCAATTAAAATAATATGGCAAATCACATGTCCAGCAAATTCAATTAGCCTAAATGCACATTCATCTCCTCACTCAAATTCAAACCCCCTGGGCTCAAGGTGTTGAGTCTAATAATCATTTTAGATTCCAAGATCCTCATCTTTTTCTCTCTGTTGCCTCCACTTATATTGGGCTTGATCTGATCATTGACTGCAAAAGTCAACAACCTCTCATCCCCATTATATTTTTCATGGAAATGCCTTGCCACTGGGTATGTTCTATCAAAATTACGAATCACTTGAATGTGTTCCAGAACCCTCTTTTTAGCCTTGTGTATTGTGCTGCCCACATACAGTTTACCACACTGGCACATCAGGCAATAAACACAAAAATCTGTATTGCAATTGAAATGTCCTTGAATTTGATGAGTCCATCGGCGGTCCGACTGAGCTGACTGCCAAAGCCACTGGGAGGAGGCTGGTGTTATACCAGCGGCCTTCACCCCCTCAGTCATATTACAATGTTTTTACCAGGCTGACTGGTGGAAATATCGTATTACGACGTTTCTGCTGGTCAGACCAGCTGAAACAGTGCCAAGGCATCGGCCTCACTGAGACCAATGTCATGGCACCCTAGCATCCTCGGAATACGCACTGTCTGTAGTGCAGACAGTGTGCATTCTGAGAATGCTGACACGGGAGTCCACTCCACTGCCCATTCCCTGGGCATGGGCAGTGCAGGGGCCTCTCTTTGTCCCCCGGCACTGGAGTTCTGCCAGCCTTTTCATGACAGGGACCTTAGTGTTAGAATAAGCCATCTGGACAGTTGTAATATAGACTTCACGGAGTACATGAGAAATTGTTAAAAACACCAATGTGAAACATGTCTTCTATTTTATTTGTTTTTGAATTTTAGTGTACTTCATTAAGCAGACTGCTAGATGTTTCAACATGTCTGTTTCTTTCATGTTATTCCTTGTTGTACCCCCTTTATTGAGCTTCCTGAAAGGAGTAACATGAGGAGAGTCTCCTTCGTACCTTACAGGTTGAAAAGCTCAACAACAACCAATATTCTGCTGAAATTTGAGAGATTTGCATTTCATTGGGTCTATAGAAACCTAACACTATGAGGATTTAATTCAGGACTGGAGCTACATTATGTATTGGATGATGGCACGGATAATCCAGGTGGAAAAATGGATAGGTATTTATTTATTTTTGGAGAATAAATGTCCCCCCTTCTTATTTGTTAAGTTTATAAAAGGCAGGGTATTGCGTGGTCTTCCTTACTATACACATATTGTAGATATTAACTACCTGAGTTTTCTATTTAGGGCTGTACAGAAAACATCATCAAGCACAGTTTTCATTTCAATGTTGCACAAAAAAAACTTTGACCCTGAAGGGCATAAATAATTTCCTGCCAAATGGATACAAAATGTGACTAATTTGAACACTGATAATTGAATGCACATTTGTTGTGCAGGGTTATGTAGGCAACTAAATGAATCATATAAGGCACACAATCACTTCTTGGTCTTGGAGCATTTTAGTGCTAAAGAACATGAGCCAGATGTATCGAGCCTTTTCATCACTGTCACACAAGGCAACAAAAGAAAATATAAGCATTTAAGTTAGATTCATCAGGCAATACAAGAGTCTTTCTGCATTGTTTGTAGGACTTTGTATGATGCTAGAGCTGCACTAAGTTAACCTGCATCAAGCAGAAACAAATGTATGCAAGATAGGTGTACTCAAGCAAAATCTAACACAACTGTAACGCAGTTGGGTTTTTCAATATGCCACTGCATGACCCATCATCATGCAGTGTAACGCAACAATATAAATATGTGAAAATGCTATGCATCATCAACACAGGTATCAGCAATAACGCAAGGCATCAGTATAAGAAGACCTCTATCACAGAACCCTCTGGCAAGCTCGTCTCCGCCATGGGGGTAGTTTTTCTGCAGTTGGGAGTTGGTGTGAGACAACAGCAGTGACAGTGAAAGAGAAGAGAGTGCATATTCCAACAGAGGATCACCTTCATTGATCTCAGGGAAGAGGGGGTGATCCAGGTATATATACTGAAGAAGGAGAACTTCATGGAGTTGCTGGAGATTACTCCAAATCTTGATTTAGCAACAAAACAAACGAATGCCATCTTGCTGCATGTTAAATTGATGGTTCTCTTACACATATTGGACTCCAGCTCTTCCAGAGGACATTTGCAGTGTTGGCTGGCATTTCACATGGTGCCTTTTCTACATTTCCTGACATCTGTGTTGAATTCCATCATCAAACTTACACCACACTCCCTGCCATTTCCCAATACTAGCCAAGAAAAACTAGCCACCATGTGCTTGATGGTGTAGATTGCGCCCATGTGCCATTGGTGCCACCAGCCTATACTGCATGAATTTACAGACATTGCAAGCACAATTAATCAATGTACTGGTAATTCTGGATCATAATGGCCTTTTCGCAAATGTTCTAGCAGAGTATCCAGGAGGTGCCCATGAAGAATATATATTTGGGCACAGTACCTTTAATGAGCATTTTCAGAATGAGAAATATGGGAATGGCCTACTTATTGGTATGTTCTTCAAAAGAGACAACTTTATCTATGTATTTAACCATACAGAGAGGACAATCTAACATCACTGGGGCAAAAAGTAGTAGAAAGTACACGTAGAGGCTCATGGTTTTTTTCATGCTCTGTGCCTGAGAAATACAACTAGCTGTGCTGCACTGCATGATTAGGAGAGCACCAGATTTTACAAAAATATCTAGCTGTGATGCATTTCTGTCCTTTGTTAATGCTAGCACACTCCATGCAGCCATGCACCAATCCAGACACACTTGCATTGTGTAGTAAGGTAGACTGTGTAGTAAGGTAGACTGTGTTGCAGACAGGAATGTGTGTGTGTGTGCAAGAAGGGGCACCTTCCTGAACCAATATGTCTTACATCCTTCATTCTCTTACAACGTGTGCTGCACAATGCATGGAAATGACCATGATCCACCTATGGTACAAATAAAATCCATAGATTTCATATAACTACACATGAGGATGCTGGCGTACTTAAATATGACCAAAGAGCGGAATATAGCCAGCGTAAAGTTTGGCTTTGATGGGGTGGTAAATTATATTTAACTTTTCATTAATTACCCCAGTCAGGTTTTGTGATACACAGACAAAATAAATGTACAATACTCCATATTAAGGTGTCATAGTTGATTCATGATCACAGTAAGTCACATTTCCAGGTAACAATTAATCATGAACAATGTATCATGTCAAGCAATGTATTACAAAATATTAAATTAATACATACATACTGACACATTAGCAAAGTGGTGTGGAAATGTGTTAATATGACTGCACGTTCATCAAGCAACAACATTTTTACATTACATGATGTAAATATTTTTTTAGTAAAACTTAGATGATAAATTATTCATAAAATATATAACACACGAACATGATGCTGCAGAATCAATAAATTGATAAGAAGGAATATGCTGCATGTTCATGAAAGGGCTATGAATGTGTCATCATTTAGAAACAGTGGAATAATTTATAAGAACAAAACCTAGTAAAGTAAGGCTTGTCTCATATTGTAAGCATTTGCCTTTTTAAACACCTAGGCAGTGCATCAGTGACTCACATTATAGTGGTCATTGTGTAAATGACAAATACATCTAGTATGTGAGGTGGGTAAGGTCAACTAGAGCCAGCTCCAACAAATAATTGTGTACAATGAAACAGTGTTGGTTTTGTCATTTGATCACTAAGAATACCAAAATCAGCAGTGTGTTTTAAAATGTTAATATCGATCTAAAAATAGATATCAATTTTAAGAAAAGGCTTCCAGAAAAACTCATATGTGCAAACAGGGAAATCTGTTGTAAGAAACCCATACAATGCCAAACAACTAAAATACTTATGTATCATATTTGTTGGACATTCAAGTCTGCTTAGAGCTATAACTACACAACTAGTCAAATGTATATCTTTATCTTGTTTCAGGTAATCAAATCTGTGGTCTCTAGCCATAGATCATGATCCCCCATACAAATCCACATTTTAATGGGCAGAAGCGAAATATGCTACATTGAGAAAAGCTTACAACATTGCAGAAAGAATGTTTGGAGTGTTGAAATCATGTTTCAGATGCCTGGACCAGTCAGGTGGTAGACAGTTGTATTCACTGCCAATGGTGTAGAAAATCATACGGGTGTGTGCCATCAGTCAATCAATCAATACATTTTGTAGAGCACACTACCCACCGGTGAGGGTCTCAAGGTGCTGGGGGGAGGGAGGGGTGCTGCTACTGCTCGAATAGCCAGGTTTTGAGGTGCTCCTGAAAATCAGCAGTGCTTCGGTTTGTTGTAGGAGCAATGGAAGGGTGTTCCAGGTCTTGGCAGGGAGGTGGGCGAAGGATCTGCCTCCGGTGGTTGCCCTTCGGATGCGAGGGACAGTGGCGAGAGCGAGGTCGGCTGAGCAGAGTTGGCGGGACGGGGTGTAGAAGGTGAGTCGTCTGTTGAGATAGGCTGGACCGGTGTTGTGGAGTGCCTTGTGTGCGTGGGTGAGGAGCTTGAAGGTTATCCTTTTGTTGACAGGGAGCCAGTGTAGGTCTCTCAGGTGGGGAGTGTTGTGGCTGTGGTGGGGTGCATGGAGGATCAGGGGTGCGGAGGCGTTTTGTATGCATTGGAGTCGTTTGAGGAGTTTGGCCAGGGCTGCTGCGTAGAGGGCATTTATGTAGTCAAGTTTTCTGCTGACTAGAGCCTGGATGACTGTGGGGATCCATCTGTAGATCTTGCGGAGCATGCAGAGGGTGTTGAAGCAGGATGAGGAGACAGCGCTGACTTGCTTGGTCATGGAGAGTGTTGAGTCGAGGATGCCGCCCAGGTTGCGTGCGTGGTCGGTGGGTGTCGGGACTGCTACCAGAGCGGTTGTCCACCAGGAGTCATCCCAGGCTGAGAGGTTGGCGCTGAGGATAAGGACCTCCGTCTTATCTGAGTTCAACTTCAGTTTGCTGTTCCTCATCCATTCAGCGACGGCCTTCATTCCTTCGTGGACGCTGGATTTGGTGGTGAGGGGGTCCTTGGTGAGGGAGAGGATCAGTTGGGTGTCGTCGGTGTAGGAGATGATGTTGAGGTTGTGTAGACGGGCGACGTGGGCGAGCGGGGCCATGTAGACATTGAATAATGTAGGGCTGAGGGAAGATCCTTGGGGGACGCCGCAGATAATCTTGGAGGCTTCGGATCAGAAAGGGGGTGAGGCGGATGCTCTGGGTAACGCCGGAGAGGAAGGAGGTGGTCCACTCCAGAACTTTGTCCCAGATCCCTGCGTTGTGGAGGCGTGTGCGTAGGGTGCGATGGCAGACAGTGTCAGAGGCGGCAGAGAGGTCCAGGAGGACGAGGGCTGCCGTTTCGCCATTATCAAGCAGGGCCCTGATGTCATTGGTGGCGGTGATGAGGGCAGTTTCGATACTGTGGTTGTTGCGGGACCCTGACTGGGATGGGTCCAGGATGTTGTTTTCTTCGAGGTAGTGGGTCAGTTGTCTGTTGATGATCTTCTTGATTACCTTGGCCGGGAATGGGAGCAGGGAGATGTGATGGAAATTCTTGAGGTCTCTCGGGTCCACCATGGGTTTCTTGAGTAGGGGATTGATCTCAACATGCTTCCAGCTCTCAGGGTAGGTCGCGGTCTTGAAGAAGATGTTGATGACTTTGTGGAGGTGGGGTGGGATGGTGGCACTGGTTTGTTAGAGATGTGGTGCGGGTATGGGTCTGACGGTGATCCAGAGTGGATAGTGCTCATGGTTTTTATTGTGTTGTCTACGTTCACGTTGGCCCAGATGTGCAGGGGGTCGTAGTTGAAGGTGGGTGGAGAGTCTGAGGAGTTGGTGGTTGAAGGGGTGGTCTGGTTGTTGAAGCTGTCATGGATGTCTCTGATCTTGTGGTGGAAGAAGGTGGCAAGGGAGTTGCACAGGTCTTGCAATGGTGGGATGTCGTTGGTGCTGGAACTGTGGTTGGAGAGTTCCTTTGCGATGTTGAAGAGCTCCTTGCTGTTGTGTGCATTGTTGTCAAGGCGGTCTTTGAAGGAGGTTTTCTTGGCAGATCTGATGGGGTGATGGTGTTTGTGGATGGCATTCTTAAAGGCAGCATTGTTGTCAGGTGTCTGTTCGTGGAGCCATTTTCTGTCCAGTGTCCGGCAGGTTTGCTTGGAGGCTCGGAGGTACAAGGTGAAACAGCTGGCTCTCTTGCTGGCACCTCTGTTGGAGGGTTTATTGAGCGGGACAAGAGTGTTAGTGCAGTCGTCGATCCAGCACCAGAGGTTGCAGGCTGGGAGGTTGGGGTTGGTGGGTGGTTTTCGGGTGAACCTGGTGTTCACCTGGTCTCCGATGACTTTGCTTCAGTTGTGGCGGGGGATCTTTTGGTTGGGTTTCCAGAAGGTGAAGTGGATGCAGCGGTGGTTGGTCCATGGGAGTTCGGTGGTGTGGCTGAAGGTGACGTGGGGGCTAGCAGAGAAGACCGAGTCCAGCGTGTGGCCGGCGGAGTGTGTTGGACTCAGACAGCTCGTCACTACACCGAGGATGGCAAGGTTGTCGATTAGGGGGGTGGAGTTGGAATCGTTGTTGTTCTCCAGGTGAAAGTTCAGTTCCCCAGGAGGATGTAATCGGCGGAGGCTAGGGAGTGCCTGCTGACGAGGTCGGCGATGGAGTCACAGAACGGAGGCCGTGGTCTGGGGGGTCTGTAGATGAGAGTCCCTCTGAGGGTGGTGTTTGGGTTGGTGTGGATCTGGAAGTGCAGGTGTTTGCGGTGCTGAGGGTGACGTCGGTGCAGGTTGTGAGCCTGATGGTGTTCTTGTGGACGATGGCGATTCCGCCTCAGACTTTGTCTGGGGCCAAGGAGGCGTTCATTCAGGTCTCCGTCAGGAAGGCGACGTCCGGGGTGGAGGTGTCGAGCAGGTCCCAGAGTTCGACAGCGTGTTTGCGTGCGGAGCGGGTGTTTAGTAAAATGCATCGAAAGTAGTTGCAGTCAGTCTCAGTGGGTAGTTTGGCAATTTGGAGGCTGGTGAAGCTGCAGTTCCGGCAGGTGAAGGGTCCCTGGGTGTGCTTTGGGGAGGCCAGGAAGCAGGCATGTGATTGTCTGGTATTGAGTGCGAGGAGGGTTCTGGCGGTGTAGTGGCATTGGTTGCCGTGGCGGTCTTGGGGACCAGAGGTTCTGGCGCTGGGTGCGGTCCGGACGCGGACGGACACAGACAGGCTTGCCTTAGGTGTGCCCACTGTGCGCGTCTGCTGCGCAGCCGTGCAGCGGCTGCCCTATAAGGGGAGGTGGGGGGGGCAGCTGGGAGGTGGGAGCGGGGCGGCGAATGGGCGAGCGGAGGGCGGGGACGCACCGGCAGGAAACAAACAATTTGAACAGAGGCAGGGGGCGGGGACGCAGGGACGCAGCGGCAGGGAAAAATGAAAAATTAGAGCAGCAGGCAGACCAGCACAAGGTGCAGCGGCGAGGGTCGCGACCTGCCTGAGAGCAGGGTCAAGGGTCGCAAGGATAGCCATTCTGCATAATGTCTGTTTGAAGACTAATCTACAGTTGGAGCTTGATTATCAAATCACATCTAATGAGGAGGAAGATGAAATAGTACACTCAAGGGCAGGTCATGCCAGGAGCAAGGAATTATTATCACATTTTTTATTTAATACTATTAAAATGAAGAAAAAAGATACAGATAATTGTAAACATTTACTTAAAATAAAATGTTTCAAAGATATCCATTTTATTCATATATTGTAACTAGATTTTGGATTTAACATGTGGGAATTTAGTTTTACAAGTTGTTTAAAAATATGGGGGCATATTTACAAATATTCATGCAATGCAGCAAGCCACCTTATGGTGCATTCCTGTCCTCCCTCTTTCAGATAGCACAGTGCAGCACAGCAAGGTGTCTTGCTGCTTTGTGCTGCACGATGGTTTGATAAATCTGGCAAGATCCTGGTAAGAAGCCTCACATTCCTTCTGTTAAGTCAGTTCCTGTTCCAATATAAAAATTGGTGTGTGATGCAGAACTTAACATGCATGAAGACTGGCAGTAATTTGTTGAAACAAATTTAGCAGCTGATATTATCACTGACCTTGGGAGACCTGTCACTGACACAGTTATAGGTTCATGCATTGAAGTCAATATTTGATTTAGCAATATTGCATGGGTGCACATCTGGGGACAAACAAACAACACTCATGTCACACCTTCCCAGGACAGAATAATGTAAGGTTTTCATTTACCGTAACTTGTTCCAAAACACATTTTGCGTGATATGCAGAGCAATGCAAGGAGGCTTAGAGGGCCATATCAAATCATACTAAAATGCAACTGTAGCATGTGTATGTTGTATTGTGCATAAAAGTAAGACAAGGGAGATGGTTGATATGCTTCACCTACCTTTAGAAGTTTAGAGATGTGTATTGTATGAAGCATGGATGTCTACGTGCAAGCCCAAATGTCATATACCAACCTTCACAAATAATGTTTAATTGTTTCTCTGTGGACTAATACTACACTGTCACAAATTAAGGCCCTCATTACAACCCTGGCGGTCGGTGTTAAAGCAGCGCTAATGCTGCCAACAGGCCGGCGGAAAATAAAATGGAATCACGACCATGGCAGAAACCGCCAACGTACACAACCACTTTAACACTCCAATCGCCATGGAGGTAGAAACAAACACCGCAGCTGTAACCGTCAACAGACAGGCGGAAGACAAGGTTCCACCCACTGTATTAAACACGCCTATCCGCCACCTTTTTTAGGGTGTTACCAACGACATCCAAAGCATGACGGAAACAGGACTTGGAAGGGAAACAACTCACCTCTCAACACCCAACGAGGAACCAGGACGCCATGGAGCCCAAAGTACAGGTCCTGCCCATGCTGGTCTACCTCCTCTTGTATCAGGAGCAGCAAAGAAGCCGGCGATGACCACGGTGAGTACTGCACCTCGCACACAGGGGAGGGGGTGAGGGAAAAGAGAGTGTCACACATGCAACACCCCCAGCCCCCGACTGCACCCACAACAACATACACACAAATACATGCAGCAACATTACATATACACCCCGTCACCCCCTGGAAGAACGCAAGGACAAAAGAGTGCAATCAAGTAAATATCTCATAGGCCAAATTCAAATATAATTATATACAAATATGTACAGCAGCTACACAAGTCCGGATATTACTCAAATCATTGTCAGTGGATCAGTGTCCCAAAATGCATGGGCGAAGCGGAGAGAACACTGCAGGGGCATCAGATGGAAAATAAACAAGCACCTCAGCCGGATGAAAAGACAACGCCACTCCTCCACGAGGGGGCTCAATGGCCACTGATTGGTCCTGGGGAGTGCAAAGCCACAGTCTCTCAAGTCTCTCCAGTGGGTGGTTTGCCCACTGCTGTATCCTGGGGAGTGCAAAGCCACAGTCTCTCAAGTCTCTCCAGTGGGTGGTTTGCCCACTGCTGTATCCTGGGTAGAGCAAGCCACAGTCTCTCAAGTCTCTCTAGTGGGTGGTTTGCCCAGTGCTTTATCCTGGCGATTGCAAAGCCACAGTCTTCATCCTGCCAAGGACTGAGGTAGTGGATGTGAATCTCCACTGTTTCTGGAGGGGGCTTGTTGCGAAGAGTGCTTCACCCTGCCAAGGACTGAGGTAGTGGATGTGAATCTCCACTGGTTCTGGAGGGGGCTTGTTGCCCAGAGTGCTTCATCCTGCCAAGGACTGAGGTAGTGGATGTGAATCTTCACTGGTTCTGGAGGGGGCTTGGTGCCCAGAGTGCTTAATATGCAGTGTGGCAGGTCCCATTCCCTCAACTGGGTGTGTGTGCCACAAGATTACCTGGGAACAGGTAGCATGATACTCCATGGAGGCAGAGACACGCTCAACCCTGCTGCGACCTTGCCTGCCACCTGCTTGTACAAACAGTGCTGGGAGTCATGCCTCATGTACGCTGGGCAGGGTCCAGGACATCTCCTGCAGCCTCGGATGGCTGGCCACTGGGAACGATTGCCATGTCAGCATGTCAGCTGTGGTGGCACTGTCCAAGCATGTCGCAGGGCTGGTGGTGGTGGTTACGGCGGTGTCTGTGGCAGAGGTACTGGCGGTGGTGCATGTGTCTGCACCTGTTGAGGGACATATCAGGACAGCTGCCCACTGGGGATGATGCTAGGGACTGGTGCTGAGGCAGCAGATGTGCAGGTGGCAGTGCAGGTGGTGGTGCAGGTGGTGGTGCAGGTAGCGGTGTCCACTGCCGTACAGGTTGGTGTTGTGGTTGACAGAATGGGTGACTGTGGTCCCTCAGCCCGAGCCACCGTGCCCTGTCCTGACCCTCTCTTCAGCTTGTGTCCCTTCCCCACCTTCGATGGCCCTGCTGGTGCCTTGCCACTGTCCCCTTTTGGCTTTCAGGAGCCCTTGCTTGCTGGTAGGTGCGGCTTCTCCCTCCGGCATGTGGGCACCTTCTTCACCTTGGCAGGTGGCGGAATGGCCTACTCCTTGGCCCCGCTAGGTGGCACACTGGCAGCCCTGATGGGTGCCGCCTGCAATGTTACCGGACTTGCTGAGACCACGGTGCTGGAGGATTTGGTGGCTGAGGTGCTGGGCTGGGACCTGTACAGTCTGGCCTTGGGGAAGGACGTGGGTTGAGGTGTATGGAGGAGGTCAATGTTAGCCAGGAAAAGTTTTTAGACACACTGGGATGGGAAGATGGAGGGGTTGTGGGAGTAGAGGAAGAGGTAGTGGTTGTGGGAGGTGTACATTTGCTGAATTTGGGTGAAGGTGCATGGACCGGAGGCTCTTGTGAGGTGGATGGCTGTTGGGTGGGTGTGTGCCTGCGTTTGTGTAGTTTGTGAGGAAGGCTCACAGACACACTGGGAGAGGGCACAGGGGATGTGCGAATGGTAGTGGGGGTAGTGATTGCACATGAGTGGTGTGTGGTAGTGGGCGTGCTGGTGATGGAGGTAGTGGCTGTGGATGTAGTGCATGCAGATGTGAGTGGAGATGAGACTGGGAGGGAGGAGGAGGAAGAGGAGGAGGAGGGGGACACAGTGCAGGTAGTGGATGCTGCAGTGTTTGCATGGGGATGGTGCTGGTGTGAGTGTCTGTGGGATGTGTGGTGCTTATGTTTGCCATGTCCACTCTTGTGTGTTGATGAGTGTGCATGCTGGTCAGGTGGTGTGCTTGGGATAGGCTGAAGTACAGGGGATTGGGTCTGAGTGGAGGAAGTTGGAGATGGGAGGCTGGACACAGGGACAATGGCTGCCATCAGTGCTGAGGCCAGAGCCTGAAATGCTCTCTGTTGGGCCGCTTGGCCAGAATGAATGCCCTCCAGGTATGCATTTGTTTGCTGCAAATGCTTCTCAACACCCTGGATGGCATTCAAAATGGTAGATTTCCCAACAGTGAGGGATCTCAGGAGGTCAATAGCCTCCTCACTGAGGGCAGTAGGGCTGACTGGGGAAGGGCCTGAGGTGCCTGGGGCAAAGGAGATGCCCACCCTGCTGGGTGAGTGGGCACGGGAAACTCGATGTGGGGCTGCTGGGAGGGCGGTGCTGGTAGGTGGGGTGGTGGCATTACCTGTTGATACGGTGGGCACAGAGGTGCGCGCCACTGCAAGGGAGCACCCATCAGAGGAGGAGTCGCTGTCGCTGGTGTCTGCTCCTGTCCCCGTCGTGGAGCTCCCCTCACCCTCCGTCCCACTGGTGCCTTATGACTCCATTACTGCACCCTCCAGGGCCATGTGGGATGCAGCTCCCTCCTGCTCCGGTGCCACTGGTCCTCCGCCAGATGATGCTAATGCACGCAAGGACAGGGTGACAAAACAAAAGGGGGGGAAGGCAGAGGAGACACATGGTCAATGCCTGCAACACCACTACCGTTGGCGGACACAACACACAGGGAGCAGCCCTATGCACTAAGCCATGCACTAACAGTGCAGGGGAAAAGCACATGCCCAGCGCAGCTGGATCCCATGGGAGCCTGACTAGGTGTACAGGGCAAATATCACCTTTGGGGTTGGAGTGAGAAAGATCCGGCAAATCAATGGATCTACCTTTGCTCGTCTGCCCCGGCCTAGGGGAGCCCACAGCCCACCTCCCCCACCCAGACACCTCAGCAAGCATGCAGAGTTAGCTGAATGAGAGTGTACTCACCCCCTTGTGGCTGCTGTGATGCCCTCAAGCGCCAATCCAAATCAGGATATGCCACCGCCAGGATCCGGTACATCAGGGGGGTCATGGTGCAACGGGCACCCCTTCCACATTGGGAGAACATCCCCAGCTGGGCCTCCGCCGTCTTCTTGCTCCAGCGGCGCAGGTCCTCCCATCTTTTCTGGCACTGGGTGCCCCATCTATGGTACAACCCCAGGGTCTGCACTCCCTTGGCGATGGCATGCCAAATATCCTTCTTCTGATGGGCGCTGACCTCGAGGAAAAGTGAAGTTATAAAGGATGTTACTCTCCCGTACAGTTCTTCTCACACATTGCCCACAAACCTCCCACCCTGGCCCAGACATACATACACACACCATCCTCACATGCTAGCCTGTCCCCCCATCTCTTCCATCCACTACACTCCATACAATCATGTGCCATCCACCATGCACACAGTTGACTCACCTGTTTGTCTGGAGGACCGTACAGTTTGGTGTACTGGGGTAGGACCCCATCCACCAGTTTCTCCAACTCCTCCGCAGTGAAGGCAGGGCCCTTTCCCCAGACACTGTAGTCATTGTCGCTTCCAGACACAGGTCACAGCAGCACTTGCAGTGTAGATCCTCTCCTGTAGAAGGTCAGGTATCAAGTGAGGGAACTGATAGAAAATGGCGGTCACGTCCACGGCAGTGCGTACAATCACCGCTGGCGTACATCGTCATTGGCTCCTGGAACCCGTAGGGCCGAATGATAACCAATGCTTAATTGGCCCGCAGTGTTCGACCGCCTACTGCGATGGTGTACAACGCCAGCGCAGTTACCTCATTTCCCCTTGTCCCACCTTACACGTCAGGCAGACGTCATTTCAGGGGGCCACATAGCAGGCCAAATAACTGCATGATACCTATTTAGGCCAGGAATACGGACAGACAAAGGCACATAGAGAAATATTAACGTTTGTGCTAAACAGCCCTGTGAAACCTAAGTGTTGTATGACCCTCTGCACACCGTTCTCCTCAATAGGGCACGTCCGCTGGGGCAGGTGGTGAGATGGTGGCATCCTCCGGTGTACAGACTCCTGGTGGACCTGTTGACAATGAATGACAGACAGACACAATTATCACTTACAGACTTGATTGTGCAACAATCCAGGAACTGTGTGCCCAGTTGGAGCCTGACCTGATGTCAGCTATACGCCATCCCACAGGAATACCCCCTCTAGTGCAGGTCCTGTCTGTACTGCATTTACTGGCCAGTAGGTCTTTTCAAACAACAGTAGTAATGGTATCAGGGATGTCCCAGCCAATGTTCTCTAACGTGTTTTCCATAGTGTTATCTGCCCTGCTGAAACACATGCACAGCTACAATGTTTCCGCTCAGGTGGAGGATTTGCCCACAGTGAAAGGTGACTTTTATGACCTGGGATATATTGCCAACATCACTTGTGCCATTGATGGTACACATGTGGCATTTGTACCCCCCCTGCAGGAATGAACAGGTGTAAAGAAACCGGAAAAGCTACCATTCTATGAATGTGCAGATGGTGTGTTTGGCAGACCAATACATCTCCCATGTTAATGCCAAGTATCCTGGCTCAGTGCATGACGCCTACATTTTGAGGAATAGCAGCATCCCTTATGTGATGGGCCAACTCCAGAGGCACTGTGTGTGGCTAATAGGTGAGCCTAAAGTCCCAACACAGTTTCATTTGCTGTCTGGGTATGGGAGATTCCCTAATGTTTGGATGATGTCTAACATTTGTCCCTCGATATTTGCAGGTGACTCTGGTTACCCCAACCTGTCATGGCTACTGACCCCAGTGAGGAATCCCAGAAGAACGCTACAATGAGGCACATGGGCGACCTAGGAGGATAATAGAGCGCACCTTCGGCCTCCAGATGCTAGATTCCGGTGCCTCCATCTGACAGGTGGATCCCTATACTACTCACCGAAGAAGGTGTGCCAGATCATCGTGGCCGGCTGTATGTTGCAAACCTGGCTTTGCAACGCCAGGCGCCTTTTCTGCAGGAGGATGGGCCTGATGCTGGTCTTGTGGCAGCTGTGGAGCCTGTGGACAGTGAAGAAGAGGAGGTAGAAGAAAAAGATGTAGACAACAGAAACAACATCATCATGCAATACTTCCAGAGAGACACAGGTAAGAGGATGGGACTGCTTCCTACATCTCATGCTATTGTAGGACGTAGCATTGGTCTGCCTATTTAAATCTGTGTATGGACCCTGACTTGTCACATTGGCTTTCCATTTCACAGATCTGGGTCCCAATTTGTGCCCTCTGCTACGTTTACGCCTGGTTCTGCTGTGTAACATTGGTATGTGAACAAGTACATTAACATTGCTATATTTCAGAGATTTTGCAATTACACATTTATGAAAGCACAGACTGACTCCAGATTCTTTGGTGATTCAAGGGTGTTTATTTCTGTGCTAATAAGTAGAGGGGGTGTGAATTGGGCTGGGGTGATGGTGGAGGAATGTCCATGGTAGAGTCCAGTCTCTTGGTCTCACAGGTGCATTGTCCAATGGGGCATAGGAAGGGGAGCAAGGGCAGTTTAAGGTGGACAGGGTGACAAAGAGGGACAGAAGGGTGACATTCAGGAGGGTCTTATTTCCTGGTGGAGGTCTTGGCAATGTTCTCTGTCTTGTTTCTGGATCTCAGGGACCGTTTGCGGGCTGGTTCTCAGGGGTGGGGTGCTGGTGGCCTGTTCGTCCTGTGGCGGTGCCTCCTGTCCACTAGCGCCAGTGGAGGTGGAGGGCTGATCATCATTCAGGCTACTGTCAGGGGCCCGTTTGTGTGCCACTGTGTCCCTCATGGTGTTGACAAGGTCTGCCAGCACCCCTGCAATGGTGACCAGGGTGGTGTTGATGGACTTCAAGTCCTCCCTGATCCCCAGGTAGTGTTCCTCCTGCAGCTGCTGGGTCTCCTGACACTTGGCCAGTACCGTTCCCTTGGTCTCCTGGGAATGGTGGTATGCTCCCATGATGTTGGAGATGGCCTTGTGGAGTGGGCCTGTCCGTTGTCGCACAGCACTCCTCCCAGCTTCCCTGTTATCCTATGCCTCTGTCCCCTGAACCGTGTGCCCACTGCCACTGACCCCAGGTCCCTGATTTTCTTGGGTTGGTGGGTTTGCCTGGGTTCCCTGTAGTGTTGGACACACTGCTGATTGACTTGTCCTGGGGACAGAGGGATGGGAGGGATGGGCCCGCTGGGTGGGTGCTGTGGTGGTGTTTCCTGAGGGGGGAGGGTCTGTGGTGGCTAGTGACAGTGGCAGGGAAAACGACTGTCCAGAGGTCCCTGATGGGCCAGGCTGGTCATCTTGATCCAGGCGTGCAGAGCTGCTATCGTCACTGTGGGCCTCTTCTGGGGGGGGGGCTGGATATGTCTGGCACCTCCTGTCTGGTGACATTGGTTATGGGTCATGTTGGGGTGTAAATACATAGTTTTAGTATCTGTGTGTGCCATCTTGTGCATTGGGTGAGGTACCCTCCACTCCTGTGCTTGCATCATTGTGTATGCCCTTTTGTGGTAGTTGGCTTGGGGTCTGGGTGGGTATCTGTACTGGACATGCTTTGGTGACGGTGGTCCAGGCATAGGTGTTGCATGCAGGGCCTTGGTATTGGGATGTGTGGGTTGTGATAGTGGGACATATGTGAAATGATGGAGTGATGGGGGTGAGGGTAAAGGTGGGGGCATGTGATGGCATGGAGGTGGGGTATGGGGCATATGGTAGTAAAGATCTGAATTACCAGAGTCCAGTCCTCCTGCTACTTCTGCGAGGCCCTCAGGATGCAGTATTGCCAAGACTTGCTCCTCTCATGTTGTTAGTTGTGGGGGAGGAGGTAAGGGTTCACCGCCAGTCCTCTGTACAGCAATCTGGGGCCTTGAAACCACAGAACGCACCTTCCCCCGTAGGTCGTTCCACCTCTTCCTGATGTCATCCCGTGTTCTTGGATGCTGTCCCACTGTGTTGACCCTGTCGACGATTCTCTGCCATAGCTCCATCTTCTTAGCAATGGAGGTGTGCTGCACCTGTGATCCAAAAAGCTGTGGCTCTACCCAGATGATTTCCTCCACCATGACCCTGAGCTCCTCCTCATAAAACCTGGGGTGTCTTTGAGGTGCCATGATGTGGTGTGGGTGATGTGTGAGGTGTCGTCTGTTGTGATGTGTGTGGGATGTGTTGGTGTGTGTTGTTTGAGGTGCCTGGATGTTGTATGGGTGATGGTGTTGTGTGTCTGTGGATGCTGTTGTTGTGTTTGCTAAACTCTCTCTCTGGGCTTCTTCCAACATCTTTATTGTAAGGGTTTGTGGGTAATGTAGGTGGGTGTTTTATAGTGTTGTGGGTGTGTGGGTGTGGTGTGTGTATGTGTATCAGGTGTGTGTATTTCGAATTGTCCAATGTAGTTGTGTTTTGTAAATGTGTGTGCATTTTGAGTGCGGCGGTGTGTACCGCCAATGGGTTACCGCGGTTGAAAGACTGCTGCGTTGATTCATGGTTCGTGATAGTGTGGGTGTACTCTTGTTGGAGTGACGGAGTAGGTTTGGGTATCGCCAGTTTAGAACTGACCTTTGGTGTGGCGGACTTGTGTGCGTGTCTGTATTGTGGCAGATTCCGAGATGTAGGTCGTAATACCTGTGGTGGAATTCCACTGCCGCAACGGTATATTGGTGGTCTTCAGCACGGCGGAAAGCGGGATTTACCGCTAGGGTTGTAATGAGGGCCTAAGTGTTAAGTGGATTTTACAGTGATGGTGTCTGTTTAATGAATATTGTGCAAGTGCCTACACAGGGCACTACATATTGAGAAAGGTAATCAAGTAAATAATATTAACATTGTGAGGATAGTTGTTTTTTCCATCTAATGCCAATAACTCTCTCTTACATAAGCACTGTAGCCCAATGTGCAACATTTCCCCTGTTGGTGCAATGGAAAAAAATATTGTAAACCCACTATGAAGAATCTAAAATGTTCTATTAGTTGTAAACAAGTTGCAGTTCTGCATTGTCCTTGTGACACAACATTGTGCACAAAGGAGCTTTGAAGAACTACATAATGTAACTTATGAATATGAGGTGTATGTAGTATTTTTGCTGGCCTGTGGGTTGTCTACACTTCAATCACATCACATTGAGCACCACAAACATTTTGTGAGTGTTACTTGTGTGTGAATTATAGAAATATTAATGTATTGATAAGTTATGTGATCACTGTGTGGCAACATTACATGCAATTTATCCCAAAAATGCTTTTCAATAGCTTTGAGTGGACAAATGACATGGAGCATAGTGTAAAACATGCTTTGTGGGGCCCTTACATGGAAAATGGCACTGTGGTAGTGCAAACATGTCTATTGTGCCTTGCCTCAGGAAATATGACTCAACATTACACAAACCAGGTGGATAAATCCAGGAAATGATGCAACAGGTGTGGTAGCAAACCAGGATGAGCCTGAAATTTAGTTTCACATTCTCCTAGTGATTGGTGTTTGCTGGTTGTGTCTGGAGGTGTTAGTGTATTTTAGAGAGCTTTGTGGAGTTTGTTCCTTGTCATTTGTGTGCAGTCGGTGTCATAATTTACTATTTGGGTTGCATGTGTCTTGTGTGTCAGTAAGTGTGTCATATTGTATAGTTTGTATTTATTTGTTTGTGGCAGCCTGCAATTAATTATTGTAGGTGTGTACATGGGTGTTAAGGGTTATTTTTATTTTTTCTTAGCTACTGGGTCAATCAATCAATCAATAATATTTATAAAACGCGCTACTCACCTGTGAGGGTCTCAAGGCGCTAGGGGGAGGGGGTTACTGCTGCTCGAAGAGCCAGGTCTTGAACTGCCTCCAGAATGCGAGGTGGTCCTGGGTGGTCCTGAGGTTGGCGGGGAGGGAATTCCATGTCTTGGCTGCCAGGTAGGAGAAGGATTTCCCACCTGCTGTGGTGCGGTGGATGCGAGGGACGGCGGCGAGTGCCAGGCTGGCGGAGCAAAGTTGACGGGTGGGCGTGTAGAAACTGAGGCGACGGTTGAGGTATTCGGGTCCCTTGTTGTGGAGGGCTTTGTGTGCGTGGGTGAGGAGCCTGAAGGTGATCCTTTTGTTGACGGGTAGCCAGTGCAGGTGTCTTAGGTGGGCGGAGATGTGGCTGTGGCGGGGTATGTCAAGGATGAGGCGTGCGGAGGCGTTTTGTATTCGCTGAAGACGTTTCTGGAGTTTTGCAGTGGTTTCTGCGTATAGGGTGTTTCCGTAGTCCAGGCGGCTTGTGACGAGGGCATGGGTCACAGTTTTTCTGGTGTCGGCGAGGATCCAGTGGAAGATCTTTCAGAGCATGCGGAGAGTGAGGAAGAAGTAAGACGAGATGGCGTTGACTTGTATGGTCATGGTGAGAAGCGGGTCCAGGATGAATCCGAGGTTGCGTGCGTGGTCTGAGGGGGTTGGTGCGGTGCCCAGGGCCATGGGCCACCAAGAGTTGTCCCAGGCGGACGGGGTGTTTCCGAGGATGAGGACTTCCGTTTTGTCTGAGTTCAGTTTCAGGCGGCTGAGTTTCATCCATTCTGCGACGTCTTTCATTCCATCCTGCAGGTTGGTCTTGGCGATGGTAGGGTCCTTGGTGAGGGAAAGTATCAGCTGGGTGTTGGCGTAGGAGATGATGTTGATGTTGTATTTGCGTGCGATGTCGGCGAGGGGGCTCATGTAGACATTGAAGCGAGTCGGGCTGAGCAAGGAGCCCTGTGGGACGCCGCAGATGATCTCGGTGGGGTCCGAGCGGAACGGCGGGAGGTAGACTCTTTGGGAGCGGTTGGAGAGGAAAGAGGTGATCCAGTCCAGGGCCTGTCCTTGAATACCGGTGGAGTGGAGGTGGGAAATTAGGGTTCGGTGGCAGACAGTGTCGAAGGTGGCCGAGAGGTCGAGGAGGATGAGGGCGGCTGTTTGTCCGTTGTCCAGCAGAGTTCTGATGTCATCTGTGACAGCGATGAGGGCGGTTTCCGTGCTGTGGTTGGCCCGGAATCCGGACTGGGAGGGGTTGAGTAGGTTGTTGTCTTCTAGGAATTTGGTCAGTTGCTTGTTGACAGTCTTCTCAATGACTTTGGCAGGGAAGGGGAGGAGCGAGATGGGGCGGAAGTTCTTCAGGTCGCTGGGGTCCGCCGTAGGTTTTTTCAGGAGAGCGCTGACTTCCGCGTGTTTCCAGCTCTCGGGGAAGGTGGCAGATGCAAACGAGCTGTTGATGATGGTCTGGAGATGGGGGGCGATGATGTCGTCGGCTTGGTTGAAGTTGAAGTGGGGGCAGGGGTCCGAGGGGGCACCGGAGTGGATGGTGTTCATGGTGGTTTTGGTCTCTTCCGCCCTGATGTGTGTCCAGACGTTGAGGGTGATGGCTGGGGCTGTGGGTTCTGTTGTGGTTGGCTGGGTCTGAGGACCGAAGCTGTCGTGTAGGTCGGTGATCTTTCGATGGAAGAAGGTAGCGAGGGAGTTGCAGAGATCTTGTGAGGGCATGATGGAGTTGGAGTTGGCGTTAGGATTGGAGAGCTCTTTGACGATGTTGAAGAGTTCTTTGCTGTTGTGAGTGTTCTTGTCCAGTCTGTCTTTGAAGGATGTTCTTTTGGTGGCACGGATCAGCTGATGGTGTTCGCGGGTGGCGTTTTTTAGGGCAGACATGTTTTCTATGGTGTGGTCTTTGCGCCAGGTTTTCTCGAGGGCGTCTGTGAACCATTGAGGTTTCCTGGCGTTGGTCTGTCTTGGGAGGCATCTGAGGGGTGCGAGGTTGTCAGCGCAGTTGGAGATCCATTGTGTGAGGCTGAGGGCTGCGTTGTTGGCGCCGGTGGTGATGGTAGGTTGGTTGTGGCTGAGAGTGGAGAGTAGCTGTTCCGTGGAGATTTTGTTCCAATGTCTGCGTGGGATAGGTTGTGTGCGGAGGTGGAGAGTCTTGCATCTGAAGGTGAAGTGGACATATCTGTGGTCGGTCAAGTGTATTACGGAGGAGTGGCTGAAGGATACATGGTTGCTGGCGGAGAAGATGGGGTAGAGCGTGTGTCAGGCGATGTGGGTGGGGGTGTTCACCAGTTGCTTGAGACCGAGGTTGGCGAGGTTGTCGAGCAGGGTGGTGGTGTTGGTGTTGTTGTTCTGCTCCAGATGGAAGTTGAGGTCTCCGAGGAGGATGTAGTCCGGGGATGCTAGGGCATGCGAGGAGATGAAGTCAGTGATGGATTTGCTGAAGAGGGCGCGTGGTCCAGGGGGTCTGTAGATGAGAGTTCCTCTGAGGGTGGTCCTGGGGTCGGTGTGGATCTGGAAGTGCATGTGTTCGGCGGCGAGCGGGGTGTCTTCAGTGGAGGCGGTGACGTTGATGGAGTCCTTGAATATGATGGCGATTCCTCCTCCGACTTGGTTGGTGCGGTCTCTCCTGGTGATCTTGTAGCCGTCGGGGATGGCTATGGCGATGTTGGGGGCCGAAGAGGCGTTCATCCAGGTCTCATTGATGAAGGCGATGTCCGGTGCGGTGGAGTCCAGGAGGTCCCATAGTTCAATGGGTGTGTTTGGGTTATGTCTGGGAAAGGGAGAATGAGCAATTTTGAGGGAAATGAGGTAGGAGCATGAATCTGGCTCATCTTCCACTACCTCCCTCAAATGCTTGGGCCTGTACACTGAGTGAGCTAAGGGTACCGTCTGGAAGTGAGACATGTGATGTGGGAACAGAATCACAAACATTTGGCCTGTGTCATGTCGGTGGAGTGCAATATCAACAAGCTGCAGCCGCAATGGACTGATGTTATTGCAAGGGAGGCAGACCTTTTGTACCTTCTTGGAATTGTTATCGCTGGGCCTGTAGTTATATATGAATATATTCAGAGATATAACATGATTACATAGGTTACAAATCATTGCTTGATTAAATATATGATATGCTCATACATGACACTTTACAAGTAACTGATGGTACTACAATGATGTAGTGATGGACTCCAGAGGACCATCACTACATTGAGCCCTGGGGTACAAAGAACGAGTTTGATTTCTTTTTCAAAACCCTTGCCACCAGGGTATCACAGAAGGTGGTCAGGCGCTAGTGCAACTCCTTATATAATCATATTTGAGTTCATATTTGTGCATCATCACTATAATGAGAGGGTCGTCCCACAATTCCATGTGTGCTAGGCCCCAGTGAAATGATGAAATCACATTGGCTCTGTACCTGAGATGCATTATGGAACTGTGCGCAGAGTCTAATTTGCCTTTAGGGTGCACACTGAAGGTACAAATGCTAATATCTCCTGCACTTTGTGTGTGCGCTTCACAGACAGACCTCAGGTGTTCAGAAAGAGGTCCCATGGACCCCACACTCATCAGCATGCAGACAGGAACAGTCACTCACTTCACCTGGCTGCAAGGGAGTCACCTCTCCCAACATAAAAGTACAGGTATCTTGCCGGCTGCAGTGTAAAATGAAGTCTGGCATTCAAGCAGGCACTGTTCAAAGTGCTCAATATAAGTAAATGTGCTTTGCCTTTCAAAATGCTGTTTGAGTTTGTTGCTGCCACGGGGGGAATCTTTTTATTAGAATGCACAGCCCATTTGCGCAAGGCAGAACTTTTAAAAGGAGTTCTGTCATGCAATCAGCCAAACTGTTAAAATATGATTATTACTCACCTATTGCGGTACAAATAGGTAATCTTAAAATATGTACTCGAACAAGCACCTGGTAATTAAAATTAACAGCATTCATAAATAAGAACTTTCCTTCTAATCATAGATAGAACAAGTACTGGTCATAGATAAATGTGTATGTATTGGAGACATTCCCTCAACCTTCATGCAGCCGTAGAACTCTTGCAGCTTAGTGCTGCATAACATAGTTGTAAATTCCCATCTATCGATGTAAATAAAGTGAGTGAAATAGTTTTAGAAAATGTATACCCATTGACATGTAACAAATGTCACTTGTTGTTGGAGATGAATATAGCTATTGTGTAAATTGTAATTTCATACAATATGTACCATTTTATATATATCATGTCTTTCAGGTAGAAACCATCTATGTGATGGTGCTGAATTAGGAAGTTTCTCCGACCATAATGCTAAAGGTATGTGCCAAGAATACAGTGGTAGATGAGTGTCCTGTCTGTATGGAACAATATACACTATAAGGTCCTGATGTAGTACATAGTGACTGAATGATGCACGTCAAGGGAAATACATGGGTAGTATTCTGTCACACAGCAAGTGCAGGACTGCACTATATGAGAGTTCACACGCTGCATATATACTGGCATACTGCACTTTTGAAATGAGTGAATGTGATGGTCAAGGTAAGCATCCTATCACCACAGTGCTACTGTGGCTGCCTTGAACACAAGACAATTTGTGATGGAATAGATACCTCAATGAGCATTTCTTCAAGGAATGTTCCTCTTGCTACAAGCATTGTTGATGGAATAATACATAGATATGAGTAAATACAATGATCAGATTGAGGTTCTTATCTTGGTAGGCCTCTGCTATGAGATCAGACAAATATATGACATCTCTACCTATGGCATCCTTGCAACTTGTTGATTAGTTGCTGAGGTTGGTACAAGGCAGCAGAATAAGCATGTGATAGCAAATGGTGCACATGTGTACATTTTTAATATTTAGGTGGTCATTCTGACTCCCGCCGGCTGCGGTAACCGCAGGGCCGGCGGGAGCCACCGAATGACCGCACCGCGGTCAAATGACCGCGGCGGCCATTCTGAGTTTCCCGCTGGGCTGGCGGGCGATCGCGAGAAAGCCGCCCGCCAGCCCAGCGGGAAACCCCCTTCCATGAGGATGCTTGGCAGACACTGAAAATCTTGGTGGGGCCCTGTTAGGGGGCCCCTGCAGTGCCCATGCCATTGGCCCCAGGGGCCCCAGGGGCCCCACAACACCCGTTACCGCCAGCCAGGTTCTGGCGGTCAAAACCGCCAGAACCAGGCTGGCGGTAAGGGGGTCGGAATGGAGGATTCCCCAGGGGCACCGCCGGTTTCCCGTTTCTGACCGCGGCTGTACCGCCGCGGTCAGAATGCCCATGGGAGCACCGCCAGCCTGACCCCCGCCAGAATGACCCCCTTAATGTGATGTTGCAGTAATGTAATGGACAAATGTAATTTTATACTAACAGCTACAAAGTTCACATCATTTATACTAATTACCCATGATGGGGCTTTTATGCAAAAGTTTACTTTAGCAATGTGTCACACAAAGTGACACAAGGTCAAGGCAAAGCTTACCTGTGAGGGACCAAGCCCGACCAGCCCACATATTATGGTCCTTCTTAGGTTGCAAAATCTGGAGTAAAATATTGCAAACCTATGTGATGGTTTGCTTTAGTTGCCACAAAGGAGGCATTACATGGAGGCTGCATGGGTCGTATAATGCATCCATACCTTTTAATATTTGACCAGTTTTAGATGTCATTATACTGTTATACGTTGACATTTGTCAATGTGGTACAACTTAACCTCAGAGGCATGTGTCCCATTCACATAAATGAATAATAATGTCTGTCTAGCACACACACTTGCACCATGCCACAAGTGTGTATGTTCTGTTACAAGGCACCTGATTGTGTACCAGCATAGGCAGAGAACATGCATGCACCATCAAAGACTACATGTGAGGCATTCCACAACTCTCCCTTTCACATAGTGTACCATAACCATGTATCTTGCGGTTTTGTGTTACATGGACTATTATTGCACCTTGCTCTTCATATCACTCTGTAGATCAAGAATGGCCACTTGATGCTGTAATAAATCATTTTAGTTCCTGTGGTGTATGTATATGCGGCCCACTGAATACTAGATAATTGTAGTGGATGCAGCAATAGTTGATGCACCATAGAAGATTTGAGTCTGGTTCGGATGGCCATGTACTACACACCTGAGAAGTGCATTTTACTTGCAATGTTTTTTCAATGCTGTATGTGCAAGGTTAGTAAAATTGGTACAGCCATGTTGGTTTCCTAAAGGAAGTCAACATTTATATGAAATAACCTCCTAGTTTTACAGAGCATAGATGTGGCCTGCTTTTAGCAAATGATTACATTGAAATGGTCATTGGATATTATGGCAGAAATGCATGTCTACTCATACCATGAGTACAGTTATTGATAGATCAAAATCAGTTTTTGTAATTCCTCAGATGTAAGTTTTCCTTTTCATCATGGGTAGTCAGTATGAATGCTGATGAAAAGATATATACTGCACTTAAAGCCCAGTGTGAAAATATCTGCAAGGGTTTTGGAAAATGGTAATTTTGATGAAGAGAAGGGAAAAGGCACATGTGCCCAACCAGCACCACCCACAATGCCTTCAGCATCCACTGGTACCATCACACGTAATGGACAAAAAGAAAGCACAAATATGAGGGGCAATGGTACAGCCATAAATATTGCCTTAAAAAATAGTAAATGGCCAAAGGATTGAACTGCCAAAGCTGTGGAATCCGAGGATGAACCAAGGGGAAATTGGGCAGCTAAGTGGAAAATGTGAGAAACATAATGTTCTATTGAGAAAAAAATATATATTACTGCAGATTTGCCTCCAAGACCTGAGGAAAAAACAGTGGACTTATGGCCTCTCCCTCTTTCTATCTGCCCTCATTTCCTCCCCTTGTATAAAGTTCATATATATATATATATATATATATAAAGTTAGTTATTAGATGAAGTCTAGAAGTCTAGATGTAGTGTAGATATAGTGTAAGGTAGTTAGGTATAAGTGGGATACTTTGATTATTATTTATTCTTATAGAGTACCTATTTTGTTGGGGGATGGTGGTAAATATGTCTAATACATTATTTTTTAGAATGTCTTCTTTCATTGATAGTTAGGTTAGACTTAGATGGAGGTCAATACAGATTAGAGTAAGTAGTATAGGGTTAGTATTAGATAGTTAGGTTTTCTTATAGTGTATAAATGTTTGCTACAATAAATATTTGTCTACTCTACATGGGTGGTTGATCTGTTTTAATCAGAAAAACAAACAATACGCAGTTAATCATTGATGGAAAAATGTCCTTTCAAAGGATTTAGACAAGCATTAAAACAAGGGGGAAAAGAACGAGCAAAACATGCAGTAAAACAAGGGGAAAAAAGTTCAGAATATGTCTAGAGAGGGGCGCAAAGTCAAACATCAGGCACTTGATGGTGGAAGCTTCGATGCCTGCTAAGCATTTAGGTGTTTCTCTCAATTGCCTCTTTTGACTTTGTTCCTTCCCAGACATATTCTGAACTTCTTTTTTTCCCCTTGTTTTGCTGCTCCCATTCAGTGCTGAATTTTGATCCTCAATTGTTTTGTCTATTTGTACTCTGTGAACTGATGTCACTGTTCTCCCCGTTGCTCACTATTTGGATCAGTGATCCATAGATTGATCTTTTCAAGTTGTGGACACCTTAGTCACCAGGTAGTGAGTACACATTTCTGAGTCATATGTCATTTGTTGATTAGGTGTTGATGCTATAATGGTCTAATTTCGACTACCATTTTTCTTTTTTCTTTTTTCTTTCAGAATATTTTACCCTATGGTGCAATTGATTAGTACCTTATGAAGTGCATATTAAGATCTGCACATCCCATTCTTAATTGAGAATTTCTCCTGATGATGACCGCAAATTTGTAAAGGTCGAAACGCCATCAACAAAACACTGCAAAATTCACAGAAAAACATGATTTTGTAAAAATTGGTTCATTGTTACCTTCATGTTTTTTATCTATCAAAATTATGTTTTTTCACTGTCCCTTTGATTGGTAATTCTTTATGGTTGTTTAACAAATGAAACGAAAAATAGGTCTGGCACAGTAATTCCCCATTTCACATGATAGACAAAACTTTGCATGCAAATTTGCTGTTACTACAATACCTCCCGACTAGCAACTATGGTCTTAATGGGTTACTGAATCTAGCACACTAGATGCAGAACACTTTTTTTATGTAAAAAGGGAAATTAATGCAAAGAAATAACAAACAATAAAAATAATTGCTTTTGAGGAAGTATAAATAACTTTTATATCACTTTGTCCTGTAAATCCATTTCACCAATTTGTTGAATGAGCACTGGCCCCTAATTAAGGGATGAAAAAAATATACGTATATGGGAGAACAATCATACCTATTTGCATAATCCAATCAACACAGGATATATATTATTAGCAATTAAATTACACCAAGAAATGTAAGTGGGAAAACATGTTCAATAAGAACGGACTAAGGCAAAATTGTGACAAAATAACTGATAAGTCACAATTCAACAAAAACACAACATAGCCCTTAATCTTGTAATGAGTAAATCACCTGGGGTCAAGGTGTCAAAGGCGATGAAGTTGTGATCATTTTAGCATTACTAGGATCATCATCAGGACTATCATAAAAATAAGCCTGTGGGCACTGAACATGTAAGGGAAACTACATTAATATGAACAATGAGCAGTACAAAGTTGGAAAAGTGCTGCTAACAAAATAGCAGGACATAACCAATAAACTTAATAGGAGGACAGAGGTGAAAATAACACTGTCATGTCTACCCAAGCAGAGAATAGGGGTTGGGAAAGGCCAATGTTAACAGGCTGAGTGTTTTCCCAATTACATTTCTTTGTGTAATTTACTTTCTAATAAAATATATGTTGTGTTGATTGGACTGTGGATATGGGTATTATTGTTCTCCCATATGTATATATATATTATTTTCATCTTTTAATTAGGGACCATTGTTTCTTTAATAATTATATGTGAACCTCTGGTCCCTTGTTATCTATGAGTTTCCCTTGTTGTTTATAACAGTATGAGGACTGGCAACACAACTTTCATATCCCATTCGATCAAGCAAACACAATACTACCTATGGTGACTGTATCTGTCATCTTGTTTTGGGGAAGCAAAGCTGGATTTCAGAGAAATATTCAGGCATAAATGTAGTTCTCAACCTTCAGAGGCACATTTAGAACATTTTGGAAAAAGAGAATATTAAAGAATATTATAGCACTGGAAGTGGCTACAGTCAGCATCTGTGACTTGTGTTATTTTCAGTTGGGCCATAGAAGTTGATTAACAGAAAGAATTTGATTTCATACGTTTTGCAAAATGTGAGGTATTATTGAAAATAATACGCTGTAAATATTACTTTCTGACAGAAAACATTAGTGATGTCATGACCTTCATTTAAAGGTCTCCACTGTGTTCTATGAGTTATTCAAGCAATCGCAGTGAGATAATTTATGCTTACAGTGGCATTTCTCCTGAGGCAAACCTTCACAATAAAGAATGTTCTTCTCAAACAAGGCCCAAACTGTTGAGTGTAAGCTCTTAACCATGGTAATTCAAAGTTAACTTACACTGCAAGGTAGTTTCTGATTTATGGGCAGGAAGCTCGCCTGACTTGTATTCCTCTTGGACAATATTGCTCACTTACAGTAGTGGACTGTTGCTATTTCTAAACAAGAATTGGCAACGTCAATAGGTCTCACCTTTTTACAGAAAAGTGTTCATATATGTTTTGCTAATAAATTTTATTTTACCAGCATAGTACATGGCTGTTAGTTAGTACTATTTGTATTCCAAGCAGTCGCAGACCCCCTGAGTATGTTTCGCAAACTCCCAAGTGTCCCGAAACCACAGGTTAGGAACCATTGCACTAAGTCATGAAATTAATGTGAGCTCAGCCCCCTTGTAGCTATGGCACAGAGTGGGCAGGCTTTCCTAGAGGCAAAATGTAAAGTATTAATGCAATATTCAAACAGTAATAAAGTAAAAACACAAAGAAAACCAAACCAATTTAGACTCACTTTTAATAAATACAGTGACACCAAAATGACAAAAATCTAATATGAAGAACCAGAGTTATGAATTTTTAAATTGTAAGATTCAAAAAAGTGCCAACATGTATGATGTGCCAACTTTGGTCATCTGATTGTGCAAAACAGCGCATGTCAGATATAAGAACCATGTTCTTACCAGTGAAGTATTAGTGTCTGAAATGGAAGTCAGAAGTCCTCAGTAGGGCTACTCAGCAGAATGCAGAAGAAGAGTGCTCCATCTCATTGCATAGCTGCTGGACGAGGGCATGGTGAAGATGTAGACTTTGACTAATTCTTGGTGAAGCTGTTGACTATTGGCAAGAAAGTTCTGAGCAGAAAAAGTTTGAATCTCACACCTAGAGAACATCCCTGTCCAGCCGGATTCTTTTTGTGCCTTCACCCTGTGAAGATTTTAACCTTCTAACAATTACTTTTTTAGAGCTGAGATTCTTCCAGCAGGGCAAAGCTGCAGGATTTAGCTGAGAGGGCTTCATGAGGCCGAATACCTTCTATACTACGTCCTGCTGAATCAGGTTTGCTGCGGATAAAACAATTGCAGAATCAACTTGAATCATTGGCCCTGTGGCAATGCACCATTGATATTGGCTTGGCAGGTTGGTCCTGGTCTCCAACTGGTTGTCAGGGCAAAAGGTTTCTAAGTCCAAGGTTTCAGAATTTGTTAGGAGTAGTACACTTTGACACAGAACAAGGGACTAGGACGTTGGGACAGCACTTGGGGGGGTAAAGACTCACTCCAGTAGAGGCCAACAGCAGGGTCCAGTGCCAGTCCAGGTAGAATGGGTCAGCTATAAATGCAGGAAAAGGCTTCTTAAAACTTGTTGTGTGTCTGTAGCCCAAAAAGGAGTCCCTCTTTATGACCCTTGAAGTCCACTTCTGTGTCCTGGGTACAAGAGGGAGACCAGAGGAAATCTTCAAATCTCACAGACAGCAGGTTCAGTCTTCAACTGTTTCTACAGTTTTAGAGATGATCTGAGGAGTGGACTGTGGGTGCCACTTCTGTGTCCAGTGTAGGTCAGGAAACTTTTGCCTACTCCCTAGCGAATGGGGTAAAAGTTCCCATGGGTGACCCTACCTGCTTTTGTACCGTATCATGTGTTTTACCCAATTCCTCTCTGCCCGGGTCCAACATGGCAGAACCTTTCCTCCCTTGTGCGGAGATCATGTGCCTATGTTAAAGGTGTGGACAAGAAAATGAGCAACCTCTCCTCTTTGGTCACTCAAAACTGGTTCAGGTGCCAGCTCCTTTCCCACTGGGCTGGGTGCATGACTGGCTAGGTGGGCAAAGGAAGGGAACAGTCCCAGATGTGAGATAAATTTGCATATGACACAGTAGGCCTCTTTGAAATTAATTAAGTCCTGTGGTGCAGCCCAGTTGGTCCTACTGCCAGAGAAACAGAACAAGGTCTTTGTCTTAGCTCTGAGAGCAAGTTCATGCTTCATAATGGAAGATATTTCACTCCCTGGTGACAGTTGGTAGTTCATGCATATGTGCTCCTATAGCCTTTAGGCAGGCAACAGGCAACGTTTCTAAAAGTACCTGTTGTAAAATATTTGTTACAAATCCAACTTTACCAATGAATTGGGCTTGTAACCAATATTTTACAAAAGTCTAAATTTGAACTCTGTAGCTGTTTCCTAAGCAGAGATAGCAAATATCATATTTTTAGTGTGTAGATTAATTTAATATTATATTATATTATATTATTTACAGAACAGCTACCCCTGCTACTGTGAAAATAAATCTGAATGAAGTCCATTTCACTCGTAGGACAAGTTTAACAAACTTTCCCATGCTTTACTTTTAAATGCCATGCACCCTGTTTTATGGACACGTAGGGCCAACATGGGGTGACGTATTAATATTTAAAAGGAATGTTTAGATCCGTCAAAAGTGGGTACTCGCACAGGTCCAGTTTCCATTTACCCTTGCACAACAAGGTTAATGGTGCCAGGCCTGCAGTCATGATTACACTGATCCTATAGTGGATGACACAGCAAGTGTTGCAGTCTACTTATGACATTTAACTTACAGGCCCTGGGTACACTGTTGTACCATACACTAAGGCCACATGGGGAAGTTAAATATGGCAGTCAGGGCTATGCCAATTTCATCACATTGAAAGGGGAGCACAAGTAGTTTACCTCTGGTTAGCAGGGGTAAAATTAAAAGTACAAAACCATAGAAATTCACCTGTTATTGTTAGAGTTATCTCAAATAACTGTTATAGTAAGAGTTATCTCAAGTACCTATAACTTGTGATCTATCGGATCCTTGAGTTCGTTTTATTAGTCTCACTTGCAACTGACAGTCTCTTCTGAATCCTCCCCTTCCCTTTTTTTAAGGAACAACATACGCTTTAGTTAAATGTTTATTCAAGGTAGCCTTGACTGATTTTTTAATCAGATCCTGAAAATCAGAGTGTGAGATCTGCAGTAAATCGTCCTCCTTCAACTCCTGCACATGCTTCCATTTAGAAGCAGACCAGGCATAGTGCCAGCACTATCAGCAGTCTCCACTGTGATAACCACGGGAGCAGGTAAGCCAAGCAGGAAGTGACCCATGCTAAAAGCACAACTACCTTATTTATACCGGTCTACCAGCAACAGTCTCATGCCACGAGGCTTCATAATCATAAAAGACAGGCTGCTGCCTACTTCACAGTCACGTATGCAGAGGACACAGCAGCGCAGCCCAAGTCCTTCCAGGACTACCCAAAGCTTGTCGGCCCACCCGCGGACCACAGATAATGCTGCCACCCACCTAAACAGATGCACGGGTAATGCGGCTCCAGGAAAGGCAAAGCAGGCACACAAGCCTTAGGCCCTCATTTCAACTTCGGTGGTCTTTTGCGCAGACTGGCATCGAAGTGGGTGCTAAAAGACCACCAGTGTTGGCGCTTCAAAGACCACCATATTAAGTGTCACCTACGGATTTCTGCCCATAAACAGCCATAAATCTGACACCGCTGGCCTGACAGACGGTGGGAGAGAGGTGGTTCCACAGCCACGACGGAAGGACTACGCCCTCCATACTACAAGCAGTAAAATGGCACGGCGGTCCTTGCATGGCAGTGTGGCATTGGCGGTGGAACCACCGACATTCACCCCCTACTAGATTACCATTTCGATGTGGGCTGCTGTGCAGCCCAGACAGGTAGGTGGACCAACCAGAACAAGGGTGTATGGTAGGTGCATGCGTGTGGTCTGTGCATGTATGTGTGCGAGCGTGTGTGTGTGTCGGAATGTGTGTGCATGCATGTGTGACTGTATGTGTGTGTTGTGGTATGCAGAGGGAGGGTGTGTGTGTGCATGATTGCGGAGGGTGTGTGTGTGTGTATGAATGTGGCGGTTGGGATTGGTGGTGGAACTGTGTATGAATGCGGAGGTTGGGAGTGAGAGTGTGTATGAGTGCAGAGGTTGGGATTTCTGTGTGTATAAATGCAGAGGGTGGGTGTGTGTGTGTATGAATTCAGAGGTTGGGGGTTGGGGTGTATGAATGCAGAGGTTGGGGCGGTGGTGTGTATAAATGCAGAGTTTGGGCATGTAGTTGGTTATGAATGCGGAAGGGGTGTGTGTATTTGTGCGAGCGTGTGGGTATACATGTCTGATTGTGTGCAGTTGGGTGGGGTGTCTGTATGTATGCATCTAGTTGGGTGGAGGTGTGTGGATTTATGCGTGAGGCTGGGTGGGGGGGTGTCAGGAAGTGTGTGGGTGAGTGGGGTGTGTGTCTGCAAGTGTGTGGGTGAGTGGGAGTGTGTGTCTGCAAGTGTGTGGATGTGTGGGGATGCCTGTGCCGGCAAAAGGAATAGGGATTCCTGCCGCTGGGTGCGTTACCAGCAGGGTTTTCATGGCGGGGCAACTGCTGCGAAAAGCCTGGCCATTTGCTGCCTCGTAATACAGCCGGCGGTCTTAGGCATGGCACCAGCCCAGAAGAGCACACCACCAGCGGCGCTGGTCTGACTGCACCGGCGGGACTGGAGACATTGTGGCAGTTTGACTTCAGCCAAACCGCCAAACTCATAATCCGGCGGTCTTTACTGCCAGGACTGCGGCAGTAAGACTGCCACCACAAGTGTGGCGTTCTTAAGACCGACACACTGGTAATGAGGGCCTTAGTGTGCAATGGTAAGTAATTGCACACCCCATCACATAAAAGAAGTTAAACAAATCCTATTTAAAGAAGCATAAGAACAGTATGAACATTTTAACTTATAGCCTAGCGTGTAACGTTACCTGTCGTCAGACAAGAATACAGGCAGGCATGGAGGTGGGTGGGAGGGGCTTTTATTATAATAAAAATAGAAAGCAGAATAATTTTTTAGTGGCCTGTCTTGAGGCGGGACTACTTCATCCAGTAATGACTGGGACGAAAGGTCCTATGAGGGGGTAAAGCCACGTTTCAGTGTCGGTTGCCGAGTAGGAACAAATGTCAGGTCAAGTTAGTAAGGTGCACGTGTTGCCCCTGCAACTTACGCTCCGTCAGCTTTTACTTGAGCATGAGATGGCAGGTGGGTTTTTACTGTCAGCAGTTCAAAGTACAGAAACGCGTGACGACAGCACTGTCAGATATTGCGAAATATGCAGCAAATACTCACTAACCATAGCAGCAGCAGAGCCAGGTAGGAATGCAGAAACTATTTAGGGATAGTGTGTAATTGCCTGTGCCTGCTAACAAAGGGAACATTGCTGGGCCACACATGTAACTACAGCACTAGCTACTTTTAAAGTTGTGGAAAACCCACTAATGTAAATAATACATAGAAACATATTAGACTAAGCCAAAGTGGCTGAAGTTTATGTAAGATGTGCGATGCACAAATATACATTCACATTCCAAAATTGCATATTGATGTGTGATTCAAGTCGGGCCAATCGAGGAAAAATGAAAATCCTAAACTATTGTCAGTCAAATCTCCCTACGATTTATGCCTCTTTTGTGCCACCGCACCCTCTCCGTGTATTGCGATAAAGCCACACAATGTGAAACTGGATTTCTGTATTGCCTTGGACGCTGTCTTGTTGCAGAGGAATGCTAATGTTAAGCTAGCACTGTATCACAAGGTCTTTGATTCTCCTTCCGTTCTCGCGATCTTGCTCATAAATTCAATACATTTAAGGCAATCGCTCCTAAAACTCAAACCTCCACGATACAGGAATAGTTCTCCGCTCTTATCTCCTTTTCCAGGTAATGATACTCGTATTTGGAACACACTTCAGACTCGCTGCCTCCTTATGAAAGATAGGATTGACAATTGAGCATAGAAGAGATGTTGTTTTGAGGTCCGACTAACACCTATTCAAATGTGTCTCATGAGCTGCCACATGCCCTCCTGCACTTCATACCCATGATGCATTTAAACTTTGCTTCCAATGAGGTTAGACATGTCCCTTCATGTGATCTGTATGTTCAGCTAATTTCTTACAAAATGTCATATTGTGACTCAGTTTATTAAGCACTTCTGCTTCTTGCACTAGCTGAAGTTATGGTTTTATTTTGGCTATTTTCTGTTTGTTGTGTAAAGCGTTCGCCACCCTGGCTTTGGTTTCTATGGCACTATTGCAAAAATGAGTAAATAAATAACTAATCTCTTCTCTTTTAGCAATAGCATCGACATCAATTACCTGACTAGCTGAAATGTGCGTGGAAAGCACGATGTGTGTGTTTTTTTCTGGGCTTAGAAACTGTTTTCCTCTCACTGTATTTGTATGCTTTGAAATGAGAAAAACCCATTTGATAAATATAAGGCTCAAACATGTGGTTCGACCCTGGTCTTTAGGACGACAATTATGTATTCCTTTTGCAGCAACAGAAGGAAGAAAATCCACAATGATATTTTGCATTCCAAATGCTAGCCACACTTACTGCTGTGATAGATGACGAGCAGCGAGTAGATCCTCGGAGACTACTTAATCCTTGAGGGATAGATTTTGCCTTTTTCAATTTATCATCAATCTTTCTCCAGGACTTGCTACCGACAGACTCCTCCACAGAAACATAATTCATTGATTGGGATATTAATGACCAGATGAAAATATCCCAGTGTGTAGGCACTTACCTCTTTTAAGTTTGGATTCGGAGTTCACGTTACAGCTTCATAGCAAGTTTTAGTTTGTTTTTTTCTAAACTGCCTCACTGTTACTGATCATGATCATAAATGAAATGCGTCTAATGTATTTATTTTAGATGACACATAACACATGAACACATACGTGTGGGCTACTTGTGGGAGGCTACTGTTGTGTGTAGTCTGTTAACTGTGCACTGGTAGCCTGGTACAATGGTGACTGCAGAAATACATATTCACCTACAATAGGTTTTATCATTTTAGTGTCCACTAATAGGTGAAGTCAGTGTGATTTACTGTTTTGTTTATACTGACACTTTATCTTATACATAGGTGGAGAAATGCCTTCCTTTGCCCTTCAGAGATCATTGACGTCTTGAATTGGGGTGTAATGTGTGGAAAAATCTATTATATAATTTCCAAAATGATAATTGTACACTTTATTGGTCATCCAGTGTTGTCATATTTGTCATATTGTTCTGGCTCATCTCAAGATCATACCCCAGGCCTTTTGTCACCCTGCTGTGCCAAGGTAATTACTTTTCTCTCAAGCAGCAGGATCAAAGTTCATCCACACTTAAGGAGCAACTAACAGTGCTTTATCTAGCACCTGAGGAGGACAGAGGTGGGGTGAAATTATCTGCATCAGTCATTCAGCTGTCACACTATACTAGGGAAGGAGAGAGCCCAGACAACTGGGGCCAACGGGGGGCGTCTCTTTGAAATGTATGAGTGCAAGGCCCTCGCAGTGATGTCAGCAGGGGGTGGAGCTGAGATTCCAAGATCAGATGTCACCAGTGACTCCAGGATACCACCATTTTGAACTGTCCCAGCATATTGTACTGGAGGTTTGAGATAAAGGTGAAGACATGACAGGGTACCCTAGGGTAGGCCAGGGGTGCCCTACTTCTGGAACCATCCTCCCTTCTTTAAAATCTCTTGTACAAGGGAGAGACTCTCTCTTGCCTGTGAATGTCACTGTGCTTCACTGATGGATCCTGGGACTGCCATGGTTAAATTGAAGGAGGAACTCCCTGGCACCCACAAAGGGCTAAGGTCTCTGACCAGTTGAACCCAGGACCAGTGGGTCTCTTCAAGGACCAGTGATGCTGGCCCCTTTATGCCCCCTGAGGACAAGGTTGGGGAAAGCCCTGGACTTTTGTGCAAAGAAACCAAGACCAGGAAGAGCGCTGGGGCAGTGAGCCTGGAGAACCAGCTCCTTGAGAACTGCACCACTTTGGAGGTGAAGAGGGTTGCTACAACTGCCCCTGGTGGATAGAGCTCATCACAAGAAGTAAAATGGATCCAAGACTGTCCAAGTCGGCCCAATGAGGCCAGAGATATTGCATTTTAACGTTTGGTTGCCTTTGAATGTTTCTCAACACCGAGCACAAGGAGCTCCGATGCCTCGTCCTGTAATTACCCCTGGGTTGGGCAATGGCCCAGGGGTTGGAACAAGGATATTTCCTATTTTGTGTATGGGGCCCCCTCCCTTTAATTTTTTAAACACTGGGGACCCATTCTATTTTCAGGGGACCGGATCCCCATCCCTGGTCCCCATTGCACAAAAGTAATGGATTACCCAACCATGGTCAGGCACCCCTTAACCGTGCCCATGCCTGGGGAGAGTGGGAAACTGCTTAAGACTGCTGTGTCTGCCCGCAGGAGCTGGCAGGCAGAGAGACCTTGCTGGCTCCAGTGGCAGCATGAAAAATTCTGCCTGGACTGGGAGCCGGCACAGGGCAGCCAAGGGCAGACTTCCTGGGCTGTCCCTAAATGTGGACAGCATGTAGGGTGCCTGGGTGGGACCGGGCACCCCTAAAAACAGAAAATAGGCTCTATGGCACAATGTTGTGCAGCAGAAAAGCAAAGTAAACAGTGACCGTGGCTCACCCTTGCACAGAGGGAGACCTGTTAATAAAATCTTCACTGCTCCCAAAGGAGCGCCTCATAATGACCTGCAGGGCTTGACTGTTTTTGCATTGTTTCTCCCTTTGTGGTAGCCCCAGGGCAATGGAATCGCCACCAACAAGTACCTGAAGTGCAGGGGTGCTGCAGGAGCAGTGCATCACCCCCCATAAAGGATGTGGGGATTCCCCAGCCTAAATTGGGTAGGACTTCAAAAAGAATAACCCTTTCTGTGGTTTTCCCATTTATTTTAAGCACTCCCAAGGATGGAACTTTTGCTTTATACTTGGGAGTGCCATGTTTTCTAGGGGTGATGTTTATGGTTGCAATAGTTATTGCCTGGATGGCCTGAAGGATGTTAAAGGAAATACATGTCTTGAAGCGCTTTCTAGGGGCAAGATTTATGATTGCAATGCAATGTCATTACAATGTGATGCCCTAGAGTCAGCTTTTATACTTGCAATTGTATGGTTGAAAAATGTTTAAAGAAATACACAAACACATGTTTTGCTCATTAAAATTGCTCTATTGGTTGAACATAATGATGACAATGATTATGGTGCACAGTATATATGTTTTATTAGCATCCATAAGTGCATTTCCTCAGGATTTTTTTTTTAGAAATCTTCACCCTGCACATAAATGCAATTAACAAGTTTTTTTTTAGCCTTGACAAAAGCAATAGACTCACTTGATATGTTTATGTTGCCCCTTTACGGGGTGAAAGGTGACTATACAATATCAGCTATGGTATTTTCCATCTGACAATATACATATTTGTAAGATATTGCATGGTATTTATTAGTGTGTGTGTAATAAATGTACTTCTTCATTTTCTAAAGAAAAAATACTGAAAAGAAAAAAAATTCTAGAGTGTTATTAGTCAATACTGATTACTAGCCCACACCACCTCTCCTGAGTAGGCATTGGACTGCTCTGCCTTGCTACCCTAAAAGAGTCAAGTGCTACGATGAGGTGCTTGATTCTCGGTAAGGGGAATTGTGGGCCTATTACATGTGCAGTCCACAAAACTAATAACCACATTTCCTACAATGGCTAATTGCCAATTATTTAACTGCACTGCAAAAGTTCATCATGGTCAGCCTTCTTACATATAGCTCCTCAGAGGAGCATGTTTCTAGGCAAACGGTCCATCTTCATCCAGGAATACTCCTGCTTTTTGTGTCCTTTACACAGACAAACAGAATGCCAACCACTAGCCCCTGAAGAGTAAATCCCATCCCTGTTTGCCATTAATAGTTAGGAGTCCTTGATCCCGAATACGCTTCCTCTTCTTCCAAAAGGAGACAGGAGTCTTTTTTTTAGCAGGGCATTCATCTTCAGATGGAGACTTCACAGATCTAGGGATGTTTTGAGGAAGAGTTGATTGAAGTGCCAGCTTTATCCGCTGCACTTGCCAGTGACTAGAGACTTGTACTACTGAATCCTATCCATTTTCCCACAGTCACCCCCACTCCCTTTCTCTGTACTTCCTCTTTGCCTTACTATTAAATTACTCATTAGCCACAAGCAAGTCTGTCAGCAGATACTTAGCCAATTCCCATTCAAATGACCCATCTTTCCACTGACGGAGGTAAAATTGATTTTTTCCCCTACTGTGGCTAGAGACTGCCTATTTAGGAGAGTCCTTGGAATGAATAGGAGAAGCCTCCCTTGGCAAATGCAAGTCAAATGGGGTAGTGCTAATGTCGTAGGCTGGTCCTATCCACTTCCAAATAGCACATTCCTGAAAGGTGGTCAGCTGTTAATACCAATTTCTTCTTTCTGGATTAAGAGGTATTGTCTTCTGGGTTACAGGGAATAACTGTTTTTAACCAGTTCTGGCTCAAGCAGGCCAAAATATATTTTTAGAAAGTTACATTTCTACCTATATTTTCAAAAGTTTAGTTTCACCAGTAAACCAGGATTTGAAAATTAAGTCAGAAATATCTTTAAAACGTACCTTGCATTTTGGTCAGCGGAGTTCCGAAATAAAATTTGAGGGAAAGTTCTAGGAAGGTCTAAATAGTGAAATTGGTTTAGTGTTTTGTTTCTGTGTAAGAGCCTGCAAACCGTAATATGTTTTAGGCCATTTCTTGATACACATTAGTACTATGCCTTGTGGGTTTACAAGGCACATTTTAGTGGCGGCCTATGAATCTATAGAAATTGATGTTTCTAAATGGCTAAGAAACTTTTCCCCACAATGTGTCATTCAAGAACACTGAAACAGCAGTCCAGACAGCGCAAAGAGTTGCTCCTAACAGACACATATTTTTATCATATATGTTGGTGGTGTAGAAATACACAGCAGCTCGCATATGACATATTCCCTCCCATGCATTGAGTGCATTTTGGGGACCATTTCAAAGGACTTATATACACGTTTACATAGGCGTAACAGGAATTTCCAAAGTACAGCACATGTTTTAGTAGGGAAACACAGTCATTTACTATTGTTTAGCAGTAGTGAAGCTCACCTGTGCAACAGGCAGAAGAAAATGGTGAGCAATTACTAAAATGATGTCATTTATCACTATCACTATGACTTTTAGATGATGTGGCAGAGTTATGACACAAAAAATATTTGGTAGTTAGTTTTGTTGTGTTCATTCCTTTAACCACAGCCAATTTTCTACTGTACAGTACTAGTAAAGCTCACAATACATTTCAAGCCAGGAAAACAGACATTAGTCTTGTTGTGTTCATTCCTTTAACCAAAGACTTACATTAATTTACACTAAAATAAGCATTCAGCTTTTCCCTAAAATGGTCTGGGTAGTAGCCCTGTACTGTGCAAACGTTTTTGTCTGCAGCTTTTCCCTAAAATGGTCTGGGTAGTAGCTCAGTACTGTGCAAACATTTTTGTCTGCAGACCCCACAGATTTTTAGCAAAGTGTTTGGGGATTTTGACACACTTACCTGGAAAATATCAAAGATGATGTAGGCTGTTTTGAATTTTATTTCAGCTTTCAATGTGAACCGGTGCACAACTCTTAGTACTAGAGTGATGCTATTATATTTTCAATATAAGCGATTGTTAGAAATTGGGTCTTTGATTGGCAGTCAGGTTACCCCCTGTTCAAGCAAGGACCCTCACTCTAGTCAGGGTAAGTCACACACAATCCACATTATCCTGTGCCCATCCTCTGGTAGCTTGGCACTGAGCAGTAAGGTTTAACTTAGAAGGCAATGTGTAAAGTATTTTTGCAATAAATCATACAATAACACAATATAGCACCACAAAATATACACCACACAGTGTTTAGAAAAATAAATAATATTAATCCGGATAAATGTAGGTCAAAACGATCAAAGATGCAATAAGTAAATGTAGAGTTGTCACTGAAAAGTAATATAAAATGGCTTAAGTCTTTTAGAAGCAAACAAAGTCTCCTTTTTTGTAGAGATGAAGTCTTTTTGGTCCTGAGACTTCAGGGAACAGGAGGCTAGCTCTATCCAACCCCTTGGAGAGCTCTTCTTTACCACAGCCAGAGAGCAGCAAGGCAGCAGTCCTTCACAGAAAGCAGTCAGGTGAGTCCTTTGGACAGCGAGGCAGTTCTTCTTGGCAGGATGCAGGTTCTGGTTACAAGTTTCTTCTCCAGGAAGTGTCTGTGAGGTACAGTGTCTACCGCAAGAAGTGTCTAAGTTGGTAGGGTCAGAGACCCTGCTTAAAATACCCAAATGTGCCTTTGAAGTGGGGGGACTTCAAAGAGTGGCTCAGAAGTGCACAAGGTCCCCTTTCAGTTCTTTCCTGTCTGCCAGGGTCCCAGTAGGGGGTGTGGCAGTCCTTTGTGTGAGGGGAGACCCCTGTCCTTTGACATGCAAGTGTCAAGCCCTCCACTCTCCCAGCCCAGGAAGACCCATTCAAAATGCAGATGTATGCAAGTGAGGCTGAGTATCCTGTGTTTGGGGTGTGTCCGAGTAAATGCACAAGGGAGCTGTCAACTAAACCTAGCCAGACATGGATTGCAAGGCACAGAAGGATTTAAGTGTAGAGAAATGCCCACTTTCTAAAAGTAGCATTTCTAAAATAGTAATAAAAAATTCAACTTCACCAGTCAGCAGAATTTTATATCACCATTCTGGCCATACTAAACACGACCTTCCTACTCCTCTCAGATCAGCAGCTACCACTCAAACAATGTTTGAGGGCAGCCCCAATGTTAGTGTGGTATTCTAGGCTTAGAATGTATTGACACAGAATGCTGGAGTCTCCTTGGAGACAGCGACAGTTGGAGGAGAGAAGAGGCAGAAGGAGAACGAAAGGAGGATTATCTGTAGGCTGAGGTGTTTCTTGTATATCTATTTCTTATATTAAAGATCCTGTTTCTTACAAAGAAGACTGTGTTCCAGCGATCTTTCACTGGCGACGAGGATGGGATGCTGAAACCCCTTATGAAGTCGGAACACCTCAACTACCTATCCTGGTAATTGTGCGATCCCAAGTTAATTTTTTGTTTTTTTTTTGGCCACAACGTTCTCTGGAGCAGCCTGTTATTTTTTGGGAGGGGATGTGCTGTGGGTCTAGCGTATATTGTCGACTGGCCAGACTTATACACACTGTTGCTCGCGCTACGCTCAGCGGGTGCTTAGGCTCGTGCCAATTGTTAACCACGCGCTGCCTTGCCTACCGGCGCAGCTCACCTATCTCAGACACACGCTCACTCAAGAGAGTATCAACACGGCGAAACCGGCACAGTGCTAACTTACAGTAACAGCTCGACTATCTCGGACACGTGCTCACTCAAGAGACTATCAACACGGCAAAACCGGCACAGCGTTAATTTACAGTAATGTAAATACAGCGAACCGGAACAGCTTTATTCTCTCCTGGTCGCGTCATCCGCATACGCTCATTGTTAAGCGTGTCAAGCCTCGTTCTCATGCCTTGGCGGCCATCTTGCTACATCAAGTGACAGACAAGTTAAAGTTCCTGGCGGCCATTTTATGTTGCTTTGTGATTCTGTGTGTCAAGCCTCATTCTCACGTTTTGGCGGCCATCTTACTACATCAAGAGGCATTTTAGTTGAAATTTCTGGTAGCCATTTTAAGTTACTTCGTGTTTCTGTGTGTGAAGACTCATTCTCACATCTTGGCTGCCATCTTGCACATTAAGAATCAAAGGAGTCAAAGTTCCTGGCGGCCATCTTAATTTGTATTGTGTATTTAATTTTAAGTTTAAAAAAAAATATATAACACAGGCACAAGATACTGTAAAAAATTTACAATATGCAGAATGTTACTTGTCCACCATTTTTTTGGGGCATCAAGATATATCAAGATGATATTCTAGTGCATGGCAAAGATGCATCCGAACATAATACAAGGGTCCGGCAAGTTCTCCAGAGACTAAGGGAAAGTGGCCTAACGTTGAAAGCAGAAAAATGCAAGTTCAATCTTAGTGAAATTGATTATTTGGGGCATAAGATCTCCTCTTATGGTATCGAGCCAAAAAGAAATCTAGTGAGTGCGATTGATAATCTTGCGAGCCCAACTTCAAAGGAAGAAGTGATGAAGTTTTTAGGGATGGCAGAATTTTATAGTAAATTTGTAGTCAACTTTGCGGAGAAAACCAAAGCCATTAGAGGGTTGGTTAGAAAGGGAGTTACATTTCGATGGGACAAAGCTTGTGAAGATGAATTTGAGAAGGTAAAACATGACCTGAAATGTGCTCCTTGCTTGCAAAGCTTTGATCCAAGTCAACAATCTATCATTATGGCTGATGCTAGTGCCAAAGGTCTTGGTGCTGTTCTACTTCAAGTTCACAACGGGGTGGAAAAAACTATACTTTTCATCTCGAGGTGTTTAAAGGGAGCAGAATTAAATTATTCTGTCATCGAGAGGGAGGCGCTAGCTGTATTTTGGGCGATAAACAAACTAAGAAAATTTGTTTGGGATAGTAAGTTCTGTGTGAGAACTGACCACAAACCACTGAAAGAAGTTTTTGAAAAAAAGGGGTTGAATTCGATTTCAGGAAGGATTAGAAAATGGGTAGTAACCTTACAGGAATTTTGTTTTGATGTGCATTATGTACCTGGTGCTCAGAATCTTGTTGCGGATTGTTTTTCCAGACTTGTGAATGAAGTTTCTGATCTTGAAGATCAACTTACTGAGAGTCTTGAGGATTTTGATGTATGCATGATTAGGGAAGGTATAATCAAAGAGGATGAGTGGATGACTGGTCTTAGTAATGATAAATTGGTACAAGATGTTCTAAAAAAAAGTCAAATATGGATGGGATGGCACCGAGAAACAAGATGAATGCTTTGGTGGTTTCTGGAGGGTCAGGGATGAATTGTCCTCTCAAGGGGATCTATTATTGAGGGGAACCAAACTTGTTCCTCCAGTGCAACTAAGGGATGAACTAATTTCTATAGCGCATGAGAGTCATCCTGGTATCTCTAAAACTAAGGAAAGATTGAGACTCTCATATTGGTGGCCGGGAATGGATGTACAAATTGAGCGGAGAGTTAGGGAGTGTTTGGAGTGTTCTAGAGCTGATAAGACCTTGATGTGCAGAGTTCAACCTATGGAGGTGAGGGAACTGCCTAGGGAACCGTGGCAGGATGTTTCATTGGACATCTTAGGACCTATTAGGTATTCCAGCACTGACAAGTATGTCTTAGTTTTAATAGACATGTATTCGAGATGGCCTGAAATTGGGATCACATCTTCGGTAGAAACGCAAGTTGTCATAGACTTCCTTAATCAAATCTTTGATAGGGAAGGGTTCCCATCTTCCATTCTCACGGACAATGGTGTACAGCTTGTCTCTCGAGACATGGAGAGATTTCTTAGTGACAAGGGAATTACACATAAGAAGGCCTCTCTTTATCATCCCGAGACTAATGGTATGGTGGAGAGATTAAATAGGGTACTAAAAGAAACTATTCAAATGGCTCTTGTTAATAACAAGTGTTGGAAGGAGGAAATTTTGCATAAAATCAGGAATTACAGATTGACTCCTCATACAAGCACAGGTCTCACACCGTTTGAGTTGTTCAGGCGCAGAAAACCTAACACACAGATGTGTCCATCTGTGTGTTAGGTTTAACTTGCATTTTTCTGCTTTCAACGTTAGGCCACTTTCCCTTAGTCTCTGGAGAACTTGCCGGACCCTTTTATTATGTTCGGATGCATCTTTGCCATGCACTAGAATATCATCTTGATATATCTTGATGCCATGAATCCCCTCAAGGACCCTCTCTATGGCACGTTGAAATACAGCTGCCGCAGAGACCAAACCAAAAGGCATACGGACAAACCTGTAAGTACCAAAGGGTGTTATGAAAGCTGTCAAGTCCTGAGAATTTTTGTGAAGCTTAACCTGGTGGTATGCAGAGGTCAAGTCAATAGATGAAAAACATTGAGCATCACTGAGAAGCCCTAACATTTCATTAATGTTGGGCAATGGATAGTGATCCACTATCACACATCTATTAAGCTCTCTCAAGTCCACACATAATCTCGGATCGCCATTAGGTTTTACCGCCATCACCACTGGAGCCAACCACTCAGTGGCTTCAACTTTCTCAATTATTTCATCCCGTTCCAGCCTCTCTAATTCTGTTCTCATTTTCTCCTTCACCATCAAGGGAACCCCTCTAACTTTACTGACTACAGGTGTAACACCTGTTCTTAACCTGATCTCATGAACATAGCCCTTCAAACATCCAAGTTCAGCCTGAAAAAGATCAGAAAATTCCTGCTCATAGCTCAGAAGCTACTTTGTCATTCACCCAAGATGGACACATCTGTGTGTTAGGTTTAACTTGCATTTTTCTGCTTTCAACGTTAGGCCAATTGGCAGTGAAACTGCACACACAGGCCTTTCAAAGACAGGCCTGAGCCAAGGTTAAGGGGCTACTTAAGTGGGTGGCACAACCAGTGCTGCAGGTCCACTAGTATTTAATCTACAGGCCCTGGGCACATATAGTGCACTCTACTTATAAATAAATGAAATAGTCCAATTGGGTATGAACCAATGTCACCCTGTTTTAAGAAGAGACCTAAAGCCAGCCAAAAAGTCTGGGGATGACCCTACAGAAAGGCCATTTCCAACAGAGATCAACCTTGCAACTGAGTACATAACTGTGTTAAGTACTCAAGGTTGGTTTTAATGACTTCAATTAGGAATGAGATGTCATAAGCAATGTGGAAAACTGTAAGTAATTGAACTGCTCACCTATAGCACAGAGGCTGTAGAAAAGGCATTATCTTTTTAGTGAGCACAGTGTTTATTGGGCAGCAGAGGCAGAGCGTGCTCTGTGTGATGTCATTGAGAGATGATTGTATAACCAGATACACTTCACTTCCAGAGACAGATTTATCAATTTATCACACAACATAATGCAGCAAGACACCCTACTGTGCTGTGTGAAAGGGAAAGGGCACGAATGTGCCATTTTTAGCAACATACAGTGCATTGCTATCCTTTCCTAGTCCTGGTGCACTTCTTGCGGCCTACTGCCAACACAGGTACACAGGCAATATAGGCAGGATTGTTTTTGTTCAGGAAGGGACACCTACCTGCACAAAAAAATCCTCAGAGGCATTTTCCTCTTTTTATGTGTGCTGCAGAATTCAACACGTGTAGAAAGAGGGAAAAACAGGGAGAAATAAAGATATTTGTAATCTTTATACCTCACCTGGGGAGGCATAAAATTTTGATGCATTTCCAGGTCTACCAATAACGGTAAATCTGGGAATGCACCATAATTCATGGGTGGATGCTTAGGAACACCCACGCTCCACACTTACAACTCCTCCCTACTGTGGAGTAACGTGAGGCAGAAATTTGCATTGCTTGCATTACTCTAGATTTAACAAGCCACGCAGGACCATGCAAGGTGGGCTTGCATGGTTTGCCAGATCTCACTTAGGTTTTGCGTTGTTCTCATATATCCCCCTTGTGAGGAGCAAAGGCAATGCACAACCTTGATAGGTATGGGCACCAATACTTAGAGAATCAGTTATCATTAGATTTATTTAGTAACATGAACTCAATTTTTCCAGACTCAATGCATCATTATGGCTCTTGGTCACAGTCGGACCACCACCAAAGCAGCAGTCTGACCCCAACATTACAACTGTGGCAAAAGCGCCATGGTCGAACCACTGGCACCAACACTTTTTGCCCACCAGATGGGCTGGTGGTCCCAATCCGGCAGGAAAGCACTGCACACAGCATTGCCCTGGGGTTTATGACCCCTCTCTCCACCAGCATTTACAAGGCAGTTTCCCCGGCATGTGAATGCTGCCCAAGATGGCGTGCCGGGGGCCCCAGAGGGGCCCTTGCACTGCACATGCACCTGACGCACAACAGCATTGCCGCCAGATCTATTATGAGCTGGCATCAATGTTGTTGTGCGTTTCCCACAGAGCTGGTTTCCGTCTGCCAAAATCCTAATGAGGGCCTCAATCTCTAGGTTCTGAGACATCCAACTTGGAAGTTATCTAGAGATTATTTTAATGATTCAGTGTCTTAGACTGATGAACTATGATGTTCATCCCTTCAAACAGTCTTCTGGCAGATGTTAAAAAGTGTTAGCGCAAAGATGGATCCTTAAGCAATATCCCACGTATTTGGACAATTTATAGGTTTGAGGAGCCAATTCTCAATAGTTGTTTACAATATGAAACAGTGAGTTGATTGAAATGCTTTTTTCCATTTCTTTATTTCACCAAGGTAAGTTAATGATAGTACTTTAATCATACAGCATGCTGGGATCTAATGAAGTATTTGTTGATGGGTCAATTTTTCAGGAAATCTAGCAATTATGCCATTGTGAAGGGCCTTTCTGAAGGGGATAGTTCGATTTTGATTTTGTTGGCTCATGTGATATATACTGTGTGGATGTTTATAACAAATGGGGTGGTTGGTGAACTAGGGTGTGAGCCCGGGTCAAGTAGCAACCACAATCCTTGTCAAAGTAATGCCAAAGGAAACCACAAGTTAACCTGCGCTCAACCCCTTGGTAGCTTGGCAAAGAGCAGTCACATTTAACTTAGAGGCAATGTGTGAAGTATTGGTGCAGAACTTCAGATGGTAACACAGTAAAAATCACACCACAAATGGGTCCTACACCAGATTAGACAAATAGAGTACATTTTAAGAAAACAAGACCAAACTGACAAAAATCCGTATAGTAGAACTAGAAGTATACAATTTTAAAGACTTCAGTAATAGCTTCAAAAAGCAAACAGCTCTAACTGTGGCTGCCGGTCATGCCGGAGCAGGAGAAATGAACAAGTTCAGGCTGACCGTGATGGCTAGTGAGCGAGCTATAGGGAACAAGGCAAGCCCGCTGAGCAAAGTACCTTAAAATCTGGTTTTCAGGAAATTGCGAGGATCCATTTCAAATATGCATCACACAGCAGAAGTGGTGCATTGGTTGCGAGGTGCAACACAACTGTGATGCAAGGTGTAGCTTTGTCATCAAAGTTCTCATCAACTAGAGCTTGCAATGCGAACTCCGGCATCAAGGATGGGTGTCACAGTCGGGTGATGTGTTGGTTCTAAGGAGATGTGACACTGCAAAGCGTAATCTGGCATCATCATGGAAGCTGCCATCAATGAGGGATGTGAGGGCGTGTGCTGAGGATGTGTCACATAGGGGCAGAATGGAAGTCTTTGCAAATGGTACAATATACACAGCAGCAGCGATGTGTTGGTTCTGCTCCAGATTTTGCCATCTCTACGTACTAACTCTTTATCCTAATATGTTTACAAAGCCTTATTTTTCTATTAGTAGACAAGTTGACTTTTTAATGCTTGAATGGCCTTTTTGAAGAGATCTGTGAGATTTAGGAGTTTTGTGTAAAAATGTTTTTGCCAATCATCATATCACCTCATATCCCCTTCTTTGAAGAACGTATCAGATAATTGTTCCTTTCTTGTGCAAGGTATGTTGCCGCTGGCTCCACCCTAGTAGCTTTCAGCTTAATTTCAGAGCTAAAATTACAAACATTGTAATACAGTATTGGTCAGGATGAAAGATATTGATGCTTCTCTAACATTTAATAATACTTAAATCTGTATTCCTCTGCATGCATGAATATGTGAGATGACAGTTATATCATGGTTGCTATCAGTCATGATGGCTATCTGCTTAAAATCGCAACATTATGGAATCACTGCAAAAATCATAAGAGATAATTAGATTGCAGAGGGATATGATTGGTCAGATAGCCTGAAAAGCCATACACTAACCTGGATTACAGGCTCATCACTTTAGATGTGTCAGATTTTGACCTTCTCCACTTTTCAGTTGAAAATATATCTTTAGTTGGACACATGCGCTGTTTTAGTTGTGTGTACTTTTTGATGCAGGCTGGAACAAACATTAATGTGAAGCATATCTGTATTTTATTTATCAAATGATACCAGAATATAATAATCAATAAATATTATCTGACAGAAATAATATGATATAAATATTGTTTACACAAATATCACCTTATTGGAAATAATAGTACAAAATGTACACCAAAGAGGACAATATTTTGTAGACAATATTTATTGCAAGCAATATATTTGCTAACTATATGTTGGCATACCACATTTGTGAATATTCAACATGCTGCAGAACAATCAAATACGAATAAAATGCCACAGGTATATTATTAGCAACATGACGTAAGAACTCTGTACTTCAAAGTCATTTGAACTAGGCACCTGCCATTGTGAGTTGAACCATCACACCTTCATTCAAAAATGTCAAACCATCAGTTATCCTAAACAGTCTTTATTTAAATGATTACAATTCAAGTAAATTGCAACAGAATTTTCAGAAATCATTACTGCAGTTATGCTAACCACATTTCCTCAAAGCATTTTGAGGAACTCATAATCCCGTCTTTAGGGGGCATTGTATTTTTAATTAAACTTGTTACTATATGCAAACAAAAACAGTGATAGCATTTAGCAGATGATGATCTACCAAAAATCTATATGTGTGTGTAAATCATAGTTCCCAGCTGATAAATGCTTGATAACATTTTATAGAAAAAACGTTGAGCAAACTCTCTTCTTGTCTCTGGACCATGGACAATTGTATCATTTCGTATGATGAGGCAAATCCTTCTAACTTAATGTATATTATTTTGGCATCCTAAATCCTACTTCATTGTTAATGTATTTGTACAAACTTTGTTGTTCTACACAGAACACATTTCTGTACCATGTATTTATCATTTTTAATTTTGTATCAGCACACGCTTCATTTTACAGTATGTCCTTTTTTAATGCTGCCATATTTTTCAAAGCTTGATTTTTTCATTTTGATCAAAATGTAGGAAATCAATTATGGAAATCATACATAATGTTCTTGTATTGTTCTAAGTCAACTGACTGTATTGTACCACACATCTTTAAACCAGTATTCAACAATGCAATTATTTTAGAAGAATTGTAATATTATTTATGATACACAATGCATTTGGAATCCTGCTGGTCATCATGACTGAACAAGAAGTTCCATCCTATGCATTTCTCATTGGAACAATTTTTCCCTCAAGTTACCCTATCTTAGGTCTCACTGGACAATTCCAAAAACATAAAATATAATTATAAATATTTAGGGCAATTTGTCTTCAAAATGCTTCACTATAAATTTGATTTACCATTTTCTAATCTCAAGTTAGACCAATCTCCTTTCCTCCTTAATTTTCACAACCTTTAAATCTTTGCAGCATATTAATATCCACATGGTATTTTTCCATAGATACACTGTTAACCCCTAGTGTGACCTAGTGTGTCATTTCAATCTTCAAAAAAGATCATCAAGCAATACAACACTACTTGAGCATGAGTTTGGACTATATAAGTTAATGAGACAACTGAGGTTGAATTTTGGCGTTTTGACACTACCAGGAAAATCACAACCAGGAGAACAGGCAAAGTATAGATACTTTAAGCTGAAATCAACATTTAAACCTCCTTTTTAACAGAACATATTGGATTTGTTTGAAACTCTGACTAAGAAAGACCTCACAGCTCACAACACACACATGATTTGACTACCTATTACAGATGATGCTTACATCATCCAGCAAAAATGTCTCAAACCATGATGAAAATTCCTGGCAAAGATGTAGCCATTGTGATAATGGATTCATCCTATTATGTACATTTAGTAAGAGAAATGTAGAAGATTAATCAATTGAAAATTAATTGGTTACAGAGTACACTAATACATTTCTTACCCAGAAGCACCTGTGAATTCCAACTCTATATATGCTATCCAAGATCCATAGGAACACAGAACACCTACCAGGGAGGCCAATTGCATTTTCAATAAGATTTATTTAAGAAAATGTAGGCTACTATGCAGATACTGTTTTTCAAATTATAGCACAAGAATCCTCAATATACATTAGCAACACACTCACTAAAATGACCAAATGAGGTTACCATTGAAGATGGAGAAGAAATTTAGTATGTACATTGGATGCAACATCACCGTGTACATCATTTGCATTCAAGAGAGTTCTTGAAGCAATGGAATTTCACCTATAGAGAACCAGGGAGCTCAGTACAAACCATTGCTTATTGACAGAACTAATACACTACACCCTGTACCGTAGCAACTTTAGGATCAAGAAGTAATATCTATATATTACTAGAACTTTGATGGGCTCATCAGCAGCTCCGACATATCCAAACCCATCATGCTATGATTCAAAGAACAACACAATTTTAATCGATAACAACAATCTCAAATTGTTCCTAAGTTTTAAAAAGGATCTATTTTTGATTTGGAAAGAGACAAAATACCAATTGGAAGATAACCAGCACATTGAACACTTTATATAATACAATCAAATAATACATGAAATTCAGAAATAAATAATTAATCAACTAGATGTCAATGTGACCTTGAAAATAAAATACTTCTTTCTTTTCAAAACCAATGGATAGGACCAACGTATTGCATGCACAGAGCCACCGGCTAAATGCTTAATTGAAAAGTTACCCTTTTGTCAGTCATTAAGGGTTAAAATAATTGTATCTGAATACAATAAACAAGAATCAAGAATGGCAAAACAAAATCCAAAAAAGAGGACATGGATCAGAGACTACTAGAAAAGCACAACATATCAGCAAAATAGAAATGAAAACATCACTGTTGAAATAACAAAATAAGGAAACTGGAGAAAAGCTTGCGCTTTAAATACATTTTTACAGCAAAAAGTATTAACAAAGATGGTGATTCTGAGATATTGGGGACAGATTGAAAATGATGATGATCAGTTAAACTACATACTGTGCACAAATGATACAGCCACCACCATAAGGTAAGGTCAACACTCAAGATCATAATCGATGTACTGTAAGAATTTGACGTTTTAGGGTTGTGGAGTTTCTGATTGTAACCTCTTTCCATTGTTGCTTTGCTCTAGACTGACTGAACACCTAGGGAGAATGAAATTGATTGTGTTTTGGTTGGGCTGTTGTAAAGCTTAATTGCACTCAGAAAGCATATTTACAGATTATGTGCAGGCAATAAAAGAGTGATATGAGTTTGAGTAATCTAAGCAGTGATGTATAATAGAGAGTGTAACATGTATTGATGCAAACTAATTTATTAAAAAATGAAGACGAACCGATAAGATCTGCAACCATAAGGTTGCTAAAGGGGTAATTTTGAAGTAGGACTATTAGCATCACAATTTGAGAGATATAGACATAGGGCCTGATTTAAATCTTGGCAGTAATCCTGCTGAAGACTTTTCTATGGAAAACCCATCCGCCTACTAGGCAATCTACCTGCCCGATTTAGATGTTGGCTAGACAATAGCCAAAAGAGCATTCTAGTCCCACTGACTCCACCAAAATATCCAGCCACCTTGATAACAGCATTGAGAAAGGGGCTGACGGCGGGACCCCAGCCACCTTTATTGCTGAGCAAATTTGAATGTGCCTTACTGTCAAGCCAACAATGGCAGGCCAACCTTCACACTTGAGTTGGTGGATTGGAGAGAGAAAGACCACAAAACCTACCTCTTTCCATGTTTCTGCTTTTGTTTTGGACTGGACATGACTGTCAGCGCTGCTGCCGCTTGACCTCTGCAGAAATAACCCTGCCACAGTTTTTGTTTTTTTAAATATCTCTGACATGACGTGGTGGCAGGTTGGTGGTAATACAGCCAAGATCTAAATCAGGCCCATACTCAGCAGGGTCATGTCTTTTTAAGATTTGATCCACAAAGGTTATTGAAAGTCACACCCTAGCTCATGGTAATTGCGAGTAATTTATACATTGATCTGAACATTTCAACGGAGGGTGAACAGTGTAGTGAACATTTGGAGCTCTGTTTGTTGTGGGGGTTTAACTCTGCTTACAAATCAAGTTCTATTAAGAAATAGATGTTAGACATCATGTATTAATAACAATTTGAATAGTATGGAGTGTATGTTATGCACTTTTGTGAAATAAAAACATTGCTTTATGTTTCTTTTCTGTGTTTTAACATATTTGGTCTATTCTTATAGAGGTAGTTTTCTCTGAAAAAGGGCTACCCATGTGTGAAAGACATTGAAAAAATTGGAGCAATCCATTGATAGAGTGAGGTGGAAGAACTAATCAGGCAACAACCACAATCGTTGTCAGAGTGAACCACAAAAGTCACTTTATTATCCTGTGCTTAACCCTCTTGTAGCTCTACTCAAAACTGTCAGGCCTAACTTTGAGGTGAAGTGTAAAGAATTTATACAGCACACAACAATGAAGTGAAAACACAATACAGGAAAAATCCCAAATCAATTTAGAAAAATAAAGTACATTTTAATAAACAAAATGATAGCAGAATTACAAAAATCCTACAGTAGAACCTCACATATTCAGTTTAACAGATTTAGGTAGATATAGCACTTAAAAGCACACAGAACCACGCACGGTCATCTCGACATGGTAGACAAAGGGGAGGGCCAAAGATTCAGGCTGACCATGATGGAATGTGGGCCAGTACAGTGGCCAGGTTAGTCTCATTTAAAAAATTTGCGATCTTCTCAAAGTCCGGTGCAAAGAGTTTAGTTTGCAATGGGGGAGGCGCAAAGAGCAGGGAAAATGTAATTGATGCTCTCTGCTGTAGTGTGAAGAGTGGCCCTGGCAGGTTGATCTGTCATTGCTGTTGTGAGAAAAGCTGGTTTGGCATTGTAAATGTTTGTTGCTGTAGCATCATGTTGGTGGTCACTTTGGACTGTCATTGCTGTAGCATTGATGGCAGTCACTGTGAAGTGGAGATTCACATTGGTGGTCTTGGCGGGCAGAAGAATTAGAACAAAGGGCTCAAAACTTAAGGATTTACCTTCTTTCACAGGCGGAGCTCAACTGGTGCTAGCCAAGGGTCCAGTGCCAGGGTCGTACCCGTTGGTGATCAAACAATTTGAGGCCAGCAGGACTCAGGCAGGTCCAGTGTGGAAGGTCAGCTGGACAGTTGCAGAGAGGCCTCTGGGGCTAGTTGTGTCCCTGTGGCTTAGACAGGAGCCAGTCAACCAGAGAAGTCACTCAGGTAGCTTAGGAATAAGGGACCAGGTCCATTCTTCCTTATCAGAGAGCAGAAACGACCTCAAACAACAGGGCAGCCCTCTGGGGGATTAAGGCAGTCCTTAAGCAGCAGGGCAGCCCTCTGGTAGCAGCAGGGAATTCCTCTGGGAATCAAGGCAGGCCTTAAGTAGCCGGACAGTCTTCTGGGGAATAAGGCAATCCTTCTTCCCTCCTGCCCAAATGTCCAGGGGTATACTGGAGGGCTAATATTTATACCTAGTCTCAGCCTTTGAAGTGGCAGGACTCCTTATACTACCCCACATCTGGTTCTGTAAAGTTCTTCCCTTCCCTTGTCAAGGATCCAAGAAGTCTGTAGTGACAAAAGACTAGTGTCAGGATCCTTTGTGACTGCTGGAGGAAAGCCCTTTGAAGTTTCAATGGGGCAAGGCACAGCTCTGCCCTGTTAGACTGGCAGGATGGCCCATCCTGCCCACACCTAGCCCTTTTGGGGTCACTGTCTAGAATGAATACACAAACCCCAACAGAAGAGCCATTAACAATTATGTGGCCCAAGATACTGGCAGAAGGCACAAATGGTTACAACTAAAAAACGGCTATTTTCTAAAAGTGACATTTTCAGAATTGTGATTTAAAAATGATTTTACCATTTAAGAGTACTTTAAATTATAATTGATTTTAGTGTAAACACCATATATGTAACTTCTCCCAATAAAAGATTAATCAATGGGAGATATAGGCTGCACAGAATACTTTTTAAATACTATACTATGTACCCTACCTTACTAGTAATAGAAAGGAAATTTTAGTTCTGTCAAAAGGCTTTTTTTCCAGATTGAAATGACAGTTTAAAAATGCACTACAGGCTAAAGTGGCAGATCTGAGACATGAGTTGTAATGGCTGCATTAGTGGATTGCACAATGGGTACATTTAACCCCTTCGCACTGGGCTTTTTCTCCCGCCCCAGTGCTGATCCCTTTTTTGGCTACTTGGAGTGGTTCGCACTTAGGCTTTCATAACTTTTTGTCCACATAAGCTATCCATGCCAAATTTGCATCCTTTTTTCCAACTTCCTAGGGATTCCAAAGGTACCCAGGGTTTGTGGGTTCCCCTGGAGAACACCAAGAAATTTGCCAAAATACAGCTAAAATGTTGTTTTTTTTCAGAAAATTGGGAAAAAGGGCTTCAGAAGAAAGCATTTGGTTTTTCCCCTGAAAATGGCATCAACAAATGGTTTTCCGGTGCTAAAATCACCATCTTCCCAGCGTTCAGGAACAGGCAGACTTGAATCAGAAACCACATTTTACATCACAATTTTGGCATTTTACTGGGACATACCCCATTTTTACTATTTTTTGTGCTTTTAGCCTCCTTCCAGTTAGTGACAGAAATGAGTGTGAAACCAATGCAGGATAGCTAAACATTTCTGAAAAGTAGACAAAATTCTGAATTCAGTAAGGGGTTATTTGTGTAGATCCTAATCCTACAAGGTTTTCCTACAGAAAATAACACCTGAAATAACAAAATATTGAAATTGAGTTAAAAAAAAACTGCAATTTTTCTCCACGTTTTACTCTGTGACTTTTTTCCTGCGATGTCATATTTTCAAAAGTAATATACTGTTATGTCGGCTGGACTCTTCTGGTTGCGGGGATATATAGGGCTTATAGGTTCATCAAGAACCCTAGGTACCCAGAGCCTATAAAGGAGCTGCACCTTGAAATTGGTCTTCATTGTATACCGGTTGTACAGCAATTTATGTGGTGAAATATGAAGAGTGAAAAATAGGTTTCCTTGATTTTCTTCCTTTTAAATCACAATTTTGTATTTCCAAAATGGGCACAAGATAAGGTGTTTAGAAGCAGTGGTTATTTGCACATCTCTGAATTCTGGGGCATTCTCAAATAGATGTCTTTTTCACACACTGTATTACATGTGGAAGGAAAGAATGTATAGAAAGACAAAGGGTAATAACACTTGTTCCATTATTCTGTGTTCCCCTAACTCTTCCAATAAAAATGGTACCTCCCTTGTGTGGGTAGGTCTAATGCCCGCAACAGGAAATGCAACATGGACACATCAGATTTTTACATTGAAATCTGACGTGTTTTTTGGAAAGTGCCTAGCTGTGGATTTTGTCCTCTAGCTCAGCTGGCACCTAGGGAAACCTACCAAACCTGCGCATGTTTGAAACTAGACACCTGGGGGAATCCAGGATGGGGTGACTTGTGGGGCTCTTACCAGGTTCTGTTACCCAGAATCCATTTCAAACCTCAATATTTGGCAAAAAAACCACTTTTCCCTCAGATTTTGGTGCTGCATAGTTCTGGAATCTGAGAGGGGCTGCAAACTTCCTTCCACCCAGCATTCCCTCAAATGTCCCCATAAAAATGGTACCTCACTTGTGTGGGTAGGTCTAGTGCCCGCAACAGGAAATCCCCCAAAACACAACATGGACGCATTACATTTTCCCAAAGAAAACTAACCTGTTTTCTGCAAAGTGCCTGGCTGTGGTCTTTGGCCTCTAACTCATCCGGCACCTAGGGAAAACTAGCAAAAGTATACCTTTTTGAAAACTAGACATCCAGGGGAATTCTGAATGCGGGTGACTTTTGTGGCTCACACCAGATTTTGTTACCCAGAATCCTTTGCAAACCTTAAAATGTGGCAAAAAAACACCTGTTCCTCACATTTCGGTGATGGAAAGTTCTGGAATCTGTGAGGAACCACAATCTTCCTTCCACCGAGCATTACCCCAAGACTGCCAATAAAAATGGTACCTCACTTGTGTGAGTAGACCTAGTGCCCGCAACAGGAAACGCCCCAAAGCCCAACATGGACACATCAAATTTTCACATTGAAAACTGATGTGTTTTTTTGGAAAGTGCGTAGCTGTGGATTTTGGCCTCAAGCTCAGCCTGTACCTAGGGAAACCTACCAAACCAATGCATTTTTGAAAACTAGACACCTAGAGAAACCCAGGATAGGGTAACTTGTGGCACTCTCACCAGGTTCTGTTACCCAGAATTCTTTGCAAACCTCAAAATATGGCCAAAAAAAACACAACACTTTTCCCTCAGATTTCGGTGCTGCAAGGTTCTGGAATCTGAGAGGAGTTGCAAACTTCCTTCCACCCAGCATTCCCCAAAGTCTCCTGATAAAATGGTACCTCACTTGTGTGGGTAGGCCTAATGCCCATGGCAGGGATAGATCACACAACGATCAATGTTGGTCCTTAAATGAGGGCAACTGTTGACCCTGGGGTGATCCATTCTTGACGCAGGCACTAGGTACAGGCACTCAAGTGGGGTAGAGTTTTTATCAGGACATGTGGGGAAACACTGGGTGGTAGGAATTTTGTGGATCCCAGCATACTCCTGTAGTTTGTGTGACAGAAATGCAGAAAAACATTGAGTTTTTATTCAACATTTCACCTTTGCAGGTTATTCTGGGTAAGAAAACTTTGGGGAATCCACACAAGGGTTTGGTAGGTTTCCCTATAAAGCAGCCGAGCCAAGGACCAAAAACGTAGATGTCTGTCTTACAAAACTAGGTTGTTTTGTGATAGATAATTTTGATGTCTCAACCATACGATTTGGGCAGTTAAATTTGGGGCTGAACTAAATTGGGGAGCTCCAAGAGCGCACTATCTGTATGCTTGCCGCCTCATGCACCAGCTCTCTGGGTTGGGTTAACCCGCTATTGTCCCGCTGCACAGACTGTGCTTATGAAGGGATAGCAGGACTGTCCTCATCACCTCCCTCATAATCAATGGAAAAGGAGTTATAGAATAGGTCTCCTCCGACTGAAAAATCACTCTCAGAGTCTGGCCATTGTCCTATCCCTCAGAAACTGTCCCAGTATCTGCTGTCTCAGTCTCTGATCCTACGTCAGAGCTGTCCCCTATAACTTGAGTGAGGGCTTGAGCAGTAGTCATCCAACGAGATGTTCTGGCTTCTGGCTAAACTGTTGCTCTAAAACACTAGCCTAGGTAGACAGTCACAAAATTGCTGATGTGTGTGTGTGTGTGTGTGTGTGTGATACGTGCAACAGTAGAGGTCACTTTACCTTTGCTTCTTCCCTCAATCAGCACGTTCTTTCAAGACACTCAAAAAAAGACACACTATTACTTCACCTTGACACATACCAATCATCACAGTCTTTAGCACCTCTAGCGCCCAGTCCAACAATCATTGTTGGTGCTCCCACTCCCATGATCTCCTCCTCGGATTCCCTCACTACCACCCAGCAAAAGTGCCCTTCATCTCTCCATAGCCCCCCGCACATACATTTCATTTGTATTAAAGAGCAGGTTATTGCTGACTTTATTAATGTACTCATCTATTTCCTCAAAATGCAGATTTGATCTTTGCAATAGGTATATAAAGCTTTTGCGCTACTTTATGGCATCAAAACTGCCACTAGACAAAAGTCTGATCCTTTTGTAGCAGAAATATAATCACAAGACTTACTTTACTTTTTCATTGCTGCCTAAAAGCTACAGTTGAAACTCATCAGTTGAAGTATTGCTTTGATGATGCATGCTGCAACTGGTGGCGGATATATATATATATATATATATATATATATATATATATATACATAGATCTATATACAGATATCTATATCCATATATACATACTTATCTATATAGATAGGTACATCTATCTATATAAAGCGATATATCTATCTACATAAATAGATAATATATCTATATATATGTATATATATCTTTATATATGTATATAGATAGATAGATAGATAGATAGATAGATAGATAGATAGATAGATAGATAGATAGATAGATTTTTTTTAGTGGCTTCGTTTGCCGAGGGGGCGACCCCCAAAATGAAGTCCTTGGTGTCCAGTGGGGGTTTCCTGGCCTGTGATTGCAGCTGCACTGTGATCGAGGGCCAGGAAATCTGTTCAGGAATGCCTCGTACACACCCACTCAGGGACCCATTCAGACACACTGACATCCACTCACACACCCATACAGACACTCTCACACCCAGACAGACACCCACACCCAGTCTGACAGCCCGACAGATGCTCTCACACCTGCTCTCATACCCAGACACTCTCAAACTCTCACACCGACTGTGACACCCAGGGTGAAGCTCTCACACCCAGTCACATACCCCTACAGACAATGTCACACTCACTATTGCACCAAGACAGACACTCACACACCCAGATAGACACCCTCATGCCCACTGTCCAACCCAGATAGACATTCTCACACCAACTGTGACACCCAGAGTGACATTCTCACACCCAGTCACACACCCACACAGACATTCAGACACCCACTCTCACGCTCAGATTGACATTTTCACACCCGATGTGACACCCAGGGTGACATTCTCACACCCAATCACACACCCATACAGACATTCTGACACCCACTCTCATACCCAGACAGTCTGACACAACTCCCACACCCAGACAGAAACTCTCACACCCACCCTCACACTGAGACGAACAAAGATGTATCCACTCTCACACCCAAACTGATATTCGAGTGTGAAACCCAGGTCAAGACTTTCACACCCAGTCACACAACCATAGAGATACTCACACCCACACTCACACCCAGGCAGACATTCTCATGCCCGCTGTGACAACCAGGGTGACACTCTCACACCCAGTCACCCACCCATACAAGCACTCTCACACCCAGACAGGCAGTCTGACATCAACCCTCACACCTAGACAGACACTCTCACTCCCGCTCTCACACCCAGACATTCTCACACCCACTGTGACACCTAGGATGAGACTCTTGCAACTACTCACACAATACAGGTTCTCTCACATCCACTCTCACACCCAGTCTCACACTAACTGTGACACCCATTGTAACACTGTCACAACTAGACCCATACAGACACTCTCACACCCACTCTCATCTGGTTACAGACACTGTGACATCCACTCACAGACTGACACAGACACTCTCACACCCACTCGCAAATCCACACATTCACTTACACAGAAGTTGCGGTCGCCATTTTGTTGTATCAGGCACGATCGCTAGTTCTGAAATTTGTCCTGCAATGCATATGATGGGGTGAGGGTAGAGGTTCCCCATGAGGCTGATATACATGTGGCAAAACAGTAAATTATGTGCAGAAACTGCCTAAAAACCTTTTTTTCAATGTTTTTGAGGTCTACGGATCCAGCTGCGGGGCTCAGAACAACCCCCAATTTAAATCCGAAGGTAGATCAGTGGATCCAAATGATATTTAAAAAAATAGGAATTGACAAATAAATAAATATGTTTTGGTAAAGGGATTGGTTCTGAAAAGAGCCTTTGTGTTTATGATGTGTGGGTGATAGAGCCTCATGAAACAGGACACAGTCTTTCACGTTTGGAGGAACACCCTGTTGCCTTTGTCTGTCAGGGGAACTCCATCATTTCCATCTATACCATCCATATCAAATCATAAATTATTGTGGTATATAGAGCCAATGTTATGGTTATGTCATGCATACACTAACAAAGTTGGAGGCACACTAATGTATACACTAATACACTGAAACACAGTTATGCATCATGCACTATCAAAGCAAGCTTCACACACAGTTACATACCACTGTACTCATCAACACAGCTAGTAAGCCATTCAGACAGTCACTTACATACACATGTAGAGACCCATAGAGTTGCTAAAAGAATCAGTGATATACCACCATATTCACTTAAGCATGGAGTGGCACACCCAGAGAGGTACTGATACACGGACTAGGATATGTACTGAACTATTGATACCTCCTAGTCACCCACCCAGACAAGTAGTCCTTTAAACATGGCTTGGACCTAGTTCTGTAGAACCTCTGTGTACAGTTTTACTGCCGGCTTGTCTTGCCATTAGAAAACCTGCTTGCCAACCCTTAAACTCTCCTTTTACTACACCTAACTCACCCCTTAGCTAGGTTGTAGTTCAGTCATAGGGCAGGGTGTTTTGTGATTAAAAGTTAAAACATATCCTTTTGCGGTTCACTATGCTGCATGTTCACTTACAGATCCCTACACCCAGTAATAGATCCAGTCTGCCACCCATACTGCAACTCACATGCCTACTTGCAGAAGTATCACACCACTCACACACCCAATCAGACAGTGACAGAGGCACTTTTACATTCATTTAAGCTCCCAGCCAGACAGCAAAGGAGGCACATTCACTCACACACCCAGACAGCAGGTATGTATTCAGCATTATCAGAGTCAGTTGCACACACAATTACAAATGCCATTAGGCAATTCATACAGACACTTGAATACACATTTAGAGACACATGGAGTTATATCAGCAAATCAAAAACTGGCATATTTACTTCATCATTTGGTAGCATACCTATAAAGGAACTGATACACTAACTCAGATATGTACTGACACATCCTATCACCCATCAAGACAAGTAGTCTTTTAAATATACTGAAGCACACACTGATACAGACAGTAACATACCCAGGCACATACTCGTGTACACACTCACACACCCAGCTGCATACACTGACATACGCAAACAGAAATTCATGGATTAACTGTCACAGCCAGGCACACACCAATGCATGTACTGACACATACAGTTACACACTGATTCTCGCAGTAACATACCCAGCACACACTGACACACCCAAGCACACACTGATGCATACACTGACACACCCAGGCACACACTAACACACAGACTCACAAGCACAAAAACATACTCATACATACACTAACACACTGAAGCAGACACTTGTGCATACGCCAACACACTTAGGCACACACTGAGACAGTTATTCATACAATAACACATCCAGAAACAGACTGATGTATGCACTGACACACCTAGACACACACTGATGCATACATTATCACACTCAGGCACACACTCATTCGTAAACTCACAAGCTCAAAACACAATCATGCATACTACTAACATACTCAGGTACACAATTGTCCATACACTGACACACTCAGGCACACATTAATGCATATGTTGATACACCCAGGCACATACTGATGCATATGCTGACAGACCCAGGCATATACTGATGCGTACACTGACACACCCAGATACAAACTGATGCAGAAGGCTGTCATCATTGTGGTTGGGAGACAATCCATCTGATGTTTGTGCATCTTTCAGAGGTCATGGTGCCGGGAGCAGATTTAGGTGATGTGTCCAGCTGGTAAATCATACTGGTTTGGTAAGCTAGTGTGATCGAGTATGGAGTGTTGCTTACTTATTGGAATTGAATTCAAGGGTATTTCATATAGAGACTTATATGATTGCATGTGCACTGTTTATGATTTTGTTTTTGCAATTATCCTTTTCTTTTGCTAAATATTGTTCGTCAATGTACTGGATTATATTATTTGGTGTAAATCATTTGTGTTTTTGTTACATGGTTGGGGAGGATTAAAACAATGTTTGTGGATCTTTTGTATAGGAACACTTTTGCTCATGGGAAAAATGGTGCTAGGTATAGCAACTTTTATGCACATATATTTTTAGAATTGTTATTTATTTTGTTTGTACTTATCGTTATAGTTTGTAGTCATGTTTTTTCCTTTTTTTCTGTTTCCCTTCTCCATTCTGTGTCCCCAATAGGTATTGTGTAAATTATTTATATGTTGTTTTTAATGTGTGTATTTATATATTTTGGAGTTACTGTATAGGTATTGATGTTTGTTTTATATGAAATGTATATTTATTATATTACAGCCCTGAAAAAAATCTGTTGTATGGACGAAATGCATTGGCTGTTTCTGTTATGAATATGTGTCTATTTCCAAAAGAGAAAGAAGAATAAAAAGAAGATTTAAATGGACTGATAATATTCATTTTTGGTGGTGCACCATTGGTAAAGTATTTGTTTATAGTTTTTTCATGGTTTCAAATATGTTCACCCTTATCCTCTCGTTCAAAGGAGAGGATTATACATTTTTTTTTTTTTTTTTTTTTTTAATTCAGCAAAACCATGAACCCAAATTTGCAGATACATTGTGATCCCATGATTGGAATGAAAACCATAGAGTAGGTTCCGTCTATGGTCATGGTTGGGGGCAGTAACCACGGATTTCAATTTTTTTTTTTTAAAAGGAATAAAGGTAATACAATTATGAATATATATACTTGCTATTTTCTTTATCTTTCTGAACAATATTTTGCTGCGTTCTGTTTTCTTTACTCTGTTTTTCATTACTTTCTCCTTGCTATTTCTGCTATTTTTTTCTGTCATCCCCTTCCTTCTTCCCCATTGTTGCTGTGCCTTCTTTTCGCATGTCCCTCATTCTTACTGCTCTCTCCATGCTTTTCACCTGTTTTTGAGTGCCTTCGTCTTGCTTTGCCCTCGTTCTCATTTTTTTTGTCTTGAATTTTCACCCGCTTTTTATATCACAACCTTGATACTATTTGCTTCTCCTTGTTTTTTCTTCCATATTTTGTGTGCCCTCTGCTTCCATTTCCCTTATTTACAGTGATTTCTCCTTGCTCTTTCCCTCATTTTTCTGTGCTCCTTAGTTTCTGATAGTTTTCACAGCTTTCTCCTTGCTTTTTACCATGTTTTGTAAGTGCCTACTGTTAGTTTTTCCATTATAGTGTGCAGTTGAAACATGTGGGGGTTAGCTGTAAAGCTTGACTACAGGCCAGGTCCTGTGCTTAGCCCCCACTGCATATGAAAAAGCATAGAAATTCACTGGAAAAACAAAGGTTACAGGGGCTTTATAGTTAGGCTGACATTTCAAACACACAAAACCATAGAAATTAAACAGTTGTAGGGACCTCACCTAACTAAACTTTCACACCCACAATGCACTGCTTATGATCTCACATATTACATCACTTTTGACATGGTCAGTAACACTAGTGATGACATTTTCAATTTTAAAAGATTGAACGCGGCACCTGGCTCCTGCCACCTTCCAAGGTTCCCCCCCTCAGGCGGTAGCTGTTTGGCTTTTGCTTTGCGGGAGCTAACACCTCCTGCCAAGCTAAAGCAAACATAACTCTGCTTTTACCAAACGGGAGTTGTTAAAAGCTCCAGCTGCTGAAAACAGAGTTTCATCTCTTTCCCTACACTCAAACATTCATGCAGAGAAAGAGAGGAAAAGACTGCTCCCACAAGAAGGGAGCTGATACTTAAAACAGCTTCCTGCTTGCAGCAGCAGTGCTGGTTCCCTCAGGAGGCAGGAGCTACCTGAAACTGCAGGGTCCTTGAGGCTCCCTCTGGCCTTCTGGTAAAGCTCCTGAACTGTCACTCAGTAGGTTGAAGGTTTAAATCCTGGTATCTCATGGCAGTGCGTCTGTTTATTTACTCGTGTTTTCAATGTTCAACATTCTTAGTGATGGAACATTTGCTTCTTTTTCTCACCATCATCTTTGGATTGAATGTCATAGAAATATCTGGGCACTGCATATTAAGGAGGTACCTGCAGCCTAGTTGTTAATTTCTCAGACTCTCACACACAAGGTTGAGGTTCCATTCTAGGTGTCAGTTGTCATTTTTCCACTTTAATTTATTTCCAACTTCAAATGTTTAAGGTACAAACAGAAAAGTGACCTCACTCTTTGTACTTGTCAACAAAACTTTTTGTTCAATTTGTCAGAACATTTCTCATTCTGAGTGGCCAAGGTTTGAGTGGTTGTAGGGGGTTTTCCGCAAATCTTGGCTTCAGGCCAAACCCTGTGGCCAACCCCCACGGTGCATGGCTGAAGTCCATGTGTGGCGAAGCATTGGTTGTAACAGGGGACTGGCCACAGACCCTACGGCCATCCCCCACCATGCGCAGCCAAAGGCCGTGCGTGATGTGGGGTTGCATGGTTATAGGGGGTTAACTGCAGGGCCTGGCCACAGGCCAAGTACTGTGGCCATCTTCCATATTGCCGAATCCCGTGTGCCTGGTGATTGAATGTACGTATAGTAATTTAAAAAACAAAGGTTACATCAATATTCTAGTTAGGCTCACATTTTTGTAATTTGGTGTAAATCTTTTTAGTAGTTTCAGAGTTTCAAAGTTTTTAAAAGAAAGGAAATCTAGCTATCTAGGATGCTGATCCTGGGGGTACTGGTTTGGGATCCATGGGTACCCATAGGGTTTCCATAGTTCCGGGCCAAAACCAAGACCCTGATTGGATGGCCACAACCTGAAATAAAAGTTGTGGCTGCCATTTTGTTTCTTAGCTTGGCCTTCGAGGAGAAAACACAAATAAAAACAAACATAAGGGGTCAGGATACCTCTTTAGGACACATGGAGGGGTCTCTGAGGAACCGCTCATGGGCACAATATTGCCCACATTTTTCTTTTTCGCTGATCTGTGGATCCATTGTGGCACACAGAACCTCCCTCAGTGTAAATCCAAAGCCCAGTGGAAAAAAACTAATCCACTCACACACCATAACCCTACCGTGCATGTACATGCGCAGCATGGAGTTAGATGCATGTGGGGGGTGCCCGCAGGGCCTGGCCATGCACAACAGTGGGGATATTAAAGTACAGTATTTATATATTGCTTTACATTAAAAAAATAGAAATTTACTGAAAAAATCAAAGGTTACAGGGACATTATAGTTAGGTTCACTTATAGTTATACTTATATGAAGAAACTATAACTCATGCCATTAAGTAACTTTAGGCCACAAGTTGTGGTATTTTACATAACTATAACTATAACTGCTGAAGTTCTATGGTTCTATGGTTTTGTGTGGCTACAACGCAAACATAACTTTAACTATAACTATACCATCCCTATAACCTTAGTATTTATATATATATATATATATATATATATATATATCTTACTCATAATCGTGAGCCCCCTTGGGTGGAATTGTCATTGTATATTATTTAGTATTTTGATTATATTTTATAGATACACCCAGCATATTTTATACTGTGTTAGGTTAACCAGTAAGATGTTATGTATTTAGATTCCATTTTGAAAACTTTCCCATGTACCTGTTGTGCGGTATAACACATAAGTATAATGTACAAATATCATGTTACTGGTTTGCTCACATGAAGTGATATAATTATGTGCTATTAGGCTAACTTTCATTTTTATAGTATCCATTATCAAATATCTGTTGAGACAGGGGTCAGTGAGTATGTATCAGTTCAATGCACATTTGAAATATTACATTCCAATATGACAGCTGCTTTTGGGCTCTTTTAGTATACTATGTGGATTGTTTGTCCTTCTGATATATGAGAATACGTTGAACATGCCCCATTCACCTGTGAACAAGGCTACGGCCGAAATGGGTTGGAGGGGAAAGCTTTTTCCTGAGTGAACAATATTTTGCAGCAATTCAAAGGAGTCTGGGTTTTTCCTTATACAGAGGATTTGTTATTGCCTGTTTTGGCTACCAGAACCCCACCTGGACTGCCACAATACATCCTCTGCACTATATATATATATATATATATATATATATATATATATATATATATGGATTATACCTTTGTAACACAAGTACATCAATAAGTTGTACATAACAGTGACGCAAATATTAACTTCCATGGTTTTATTACGCTTTTGATGTTTTAAGGTGAAGGCTGTTTCAATGTTGCAAACATTTTCGAATATTACACTATCTGAGTCAATGAAAGCCCTGGCTCTGAAAGTTAATGTTCCAACTGCTCAATCAATGGTGAAAGTGCTTTTAACCCCTCGGGTGCCTTGAACGAGCTGGGCTCGCCCTTAGCCACGCTTGCCGCGTGCTGAGGACAAGCCCAGCTCGTCCTGCACCCGGCCCAAAGGGGGAGCGCTAGATTTCCCTCATGAGCCTCCCACCCACACCCCCCCATCAGGGATGGAAGGGGAATTGCTTCCCCTTCCATCCCCGACCCCCGTGACATCTGATGATGTCAGCATGCAATGCTCAGCATTTCTCTTCCCCTTGGGAGGAGGGAGCAGGCAGAAGCATGAAAGGAAAGGCCTTTCCTTTCCCTACATGTCTGTGCAAGCATTTTGATGCGATCGGGCAGCAGAAATGCCCAGTAGGCACCAGGATTTTTTTTAATGTTTTATTTATGAATAACGGAAGTGGCCCCTTGGACAAGGTGCGCTCCCCGGGGGGGGAAATGTTTTTAGGCCTTTTCTGCCCCCCCCCGGGGGCAGATCGGCCTATTATAATTAGGCTGAACTGCCCCCGGGAGAGCAGGACCCCCTAGACACCAGGGATATATATTTTTTTGTTTACTTTATTGTTGTATAGATGGGGAGCGACCCCTTAGGCAAGGGTCGTTCCCCTGGGGGGCAAATTTATTGTAGGCCATTTCTGCCCCGGGGGCAGTAAACCTTAGACACCAGGGATTTTTATTTATTTTGTATTTTATTTTTTTATACATGCGGAGCGAACCCTTAGGCAAGGGTCACTCCTTGGGGGCAAATTGTCTCTCTGCCGATCTGCCCCAATTGGGGGCAGATCGGCCTACTTTTATTAGGCCTATCTGCCCCAATGGGAGCAGAAACTACTAGACACCAGGGATTTTTTTTTTTTCATCAATTTCACGCAAGGGGAGCGACCCCATAGGCACGGGACATTCCCATGGGGAGGCAAATTTGTTGTAGGCCATTTCTGCCCTCCTTTGGGGCAGATCGACCTATTGTAATTAGGTCAATCTGACCCGGGAAGGGCAGAAAACCCTAGACAACCGGAATCTTATATATTTTTTTTTTTTATATGTGGAGAGCAACCCCTTAGGCAGGGGCCGCTCTCCTAGGGGGGGGGGGCACATTTATTTTAGGCCATTTCTGGCCCCTTTGGGGGCACATTGGCCTATTTTTATTAGGCCAATCTGCCCCCAGAGTGGCAGAAACCACTTAGGCACCAGGGATTGGTGTGTGTTTGTATGTGTGTGTTTTGTTTGGTGGGGCAGACCCTTGGGCAAGGGTCGCTCCCTATGGGCTCACATTACTGTTGGCCATATCTGCACCCCTTGGGGGAAGATCGGCCTATTTTTGGAAGGCCCATCTGCCCCAAGGGGGGCAAAAAGCCCACCAGAGACCAGGGAAGATTATTTTCAAAATAAGAGGGTGGGAGTATGGCCATTCCCCCACCCCAAATAAATGGGGCCAAAGTTGTTCTGCCCACCAGTGGGCAGATGGGACAATTAACTCTGATCCGCGTCCCGGTTGGGAAGAAAGTCTGCTAGATGCCAGGGAATAAAAAAAAATAAAAAAAATAGTGAGGTGGTGGCCACCAACCAGCATGGGCCTGGTTATGTCCCCACCCCAACTGAAGGGTGTAACAGTCTTTCAGATCTCCCTCCGCACACTAAAACATCTTATCCCATGGCAAGCAAGAGGATGTTTGATTATTTTGGGTTTTAGTTTTCCATTTAGGCCATGAGAGCTTGGCTAACTCTCAATATAGTCCCACTTGGAATGGTGAGGGCTGCACTTTTTGGACTTTGGGACATTGCCATGTAGAAAAATCCACAAGACCTAGACACATCTGAAAACTTAACATCTGGGTGATTCCAGGGTGGTGTGTTTCACATGCACCCGTACCATTTTCTTACCCACAATGCCCTGCAAACCTCCAACTTTGCTAGAAATCAAACAATGTTCCCACATTTTTGTGATGGAATCTTCTGGAACCTGCAGAACTCCACAAAATTCCTACCACTCAGCATTGTCTCATCATCAATACTGATAAAAATCCTGCCCCACTTGTCTGCCTAAAAATGATTTTTTTCAAACTGCCCTTTTGGACCCGCTTTGGTTCCCCCTCAATTTCAACATGTTTGTGGCTCTTCCCTGTCACAGGCACTTGGCCCACCTGCACAAGTGAGGTATCATTTTTAGCGGGAGACTGGGGTGAACATTGGGTGGTAGGAAATTTGTCCCAGTGTGGTGATCCCACACAGAAATTTGGAAAAAATTTGATTTTTTTAGCTAAATTTGAGGTGTGCTAAGGATTCTGGGTAAGACAACATTTGGGGATCCACACGATTCTCCCGGGTGTCTAGTTTTCAGAAATGTTTGGGTTTTGCAGGTTTCCCTATATGGCTGCTGAGCCCAGGCCCAAAAACGCAGGCCCCCCCACTGCAAAAACAGGTAGTTTAATATTTGATCATTGTGATGTATCCATAGTGTTTTGGGGCATTTCCTTTTGCGGGCACTAGGCCTAACGACACAAGTGAGGAATCATTTTTACCGGGAGACTTGGGGAAACGCTGGGTGGAAGGAAATGTATGGCTCCTCTCAGATTCCAGAACTTTCAGTCACCGAAATGTGAGGAAAAAGTATTTTTTTGGCCAAATATTGAAATTTGCAAAGGATTCTGGGTAACAGAACCTATTGAGAGCTCCACAAGTCACACTATCCTGGATTCCTCTAGATGTGTAGTTTTAAAAAATGCACAAGTTTGGTAGGTTTCCCTAGGTGTCCCTAGGTGTCAGCTGTGCTAGAGATCAAAATCCACAGCTTGGTACTTTCCAAACAAATACGTACGTTTTCATGTGTTTCCTGTCGTGGGCATTAGGCCTCCCCACGCAATTGAGGTACCATTTTTATTGGGAGACTTCGGAGAACACAGAATTGCAGATCAAATGCCCCTTGTCTTTCTCTACATTTTTTCCTTCCAAATGTAAGACAGTGTGTTAAAAAGACATCTATTTGAGAAATGCTCTGTGATTCAAATGCTAATATGGGCACCCCAGAATTCAGAGATGTGCAAATAACCACTGCTTCTCAACACCTTATCTTATGCCCATTTTGGAAATACAAAGGTTTTCTTGATACCTATTTTTCACTTTTTATATTTCACCAAATGAATTGCTGTACACGCGGTATAGAATGAAAACCCATTGCAAGGTGCAGCTCATTTATTGGCTCTGGGAACCTAGGGTTCTTGATGAACCTACAAGCCATTTATATCCCCACAATCAGAATAGTCCAGAAGACGTAACGGTATATTGCTTTCAAAAATCTGACTTCGCAGTAAAAAGTTACAGATTAAAATGTGAAGAAAAATGGCTGTTTTTTTACCTCAATTTCAATTTTTTTTATTTATTTCAGCTGTTATTTTGTGTAGGAAAACCTTGTAAGATCTACACAAATGACCTTTGACTACTTTTCAGAAATGTTTAGGTTTCCGGGATCCAGCATTGGTTTCAGACCCATTTCTGTCACTAACTGGAAGGAGGCTAAAAGCAGAATTGTTTTTAAAAATGGAGTATGTCCCAGTAAAATCCCAAATTGTGTTAAAAAATGTGGTTTTATGATTCAAGTATGCCTGTTCCTGAAACCTGGGAAGATGGTGATTTTAGCACCGCAAACCATTTGTTGATGCCATTTTCAGGGGACAAACCACAAGCCTTCTTCTGCAGCCCTTTTTTCCAATTTTTGTGAAAAAAACAAGATTTTGGTGTATTTTTAATAATTATTTGGTCTCCTCCAGGGGAACCCACAAACTCTGGGTACCTCTAGAATCCCTGGGATGTTGCAAAAAAAAGACACAAATTTGGCGTGGGTAGCTCATGTGGACAAAAAGTTATGAGGGCCTAAGCGCGAACTGCCACAAATAGCCAAAAAAAGGCCTGCCACCTGAAGGGGAAAAGGCCTGGCAGCAAAGGGGTTAAAGAATTCATAATGCACTTGACATTAGCACTGACCATAAATGTATTTTTTCTGTTCTGTTTACTCTCTGTCATTTGAAATGAGTTCATTGTACTGTATGTAGAGGGATCATTAGTTACTTTTAGGCAGAATAGCTACTCCATCATAATGTGGAATATAGGGCATGCTTACAAATAAAAGTCCTATTTTTTAAAAGGCACTACTACCATAGTCGAGGCCCCCATTGCATTGTCATGGAATATCCGGGACATAAAAATCCACAAATGTCCCTTATTCTGGTTATAATTGCCATCACACAACACTGAATGATGACCAAACAACAACATGCACAGATTTTTGTGAACCATAAGATCTAAAATATTTTGCATGATTTGTAATTATTTTTACAATTTATTTCCTCTAAAAACAGATATCCCTGCCACTATATTAAATCAAACACTTTATATCATGCACTTGGAATACGGTGGACGGTGTTTCCATCATGACAGTGACTCAGTTACACATTAAAATGCCAATCACCACCAATGTATGCTCATCAAAATTATAACTTTATAAAGACTTAAACCACAACATTTTGTTTAAGTAAATATGATGGTTAATACGTTTTTCAGTTTTTCATTTCTTCTCCTAATCTCTCTAGGTTAGCCTCTAAAATGAACCTGGTGGGCCACTGCAGCGCAAATGCACCAGTCGGGGGTCCAAAAGCACTGCAGAATCCACTGATGCAAAAGGCACCAGGACCTTTGTTGGTGGATCTGCTAAATCGCTTTCTCAAAACTAGAAATGTGCTCCCAGCAAAAAAAAAGTATGGCAGGTGCTGACCAAAAGGTACAGTGCATTCTGGCTGTGTTTTTACTCATCATGGATGTGGAGCCGATGCCATGGAACAGTGACAAGGGGATAGGTGTATCCGCCTTAAAAAATATGATTTTCTTTACCCATTCTTTCAAGTTACTAGGTCACAATATATAATGCCAAAATTCTAAGGTCTTCATTTAGGGTAAAATGTAGAGTTTTAAGGTTACTGTGTAACAAGCTAATGGCTATTCTATTCACCTTTTATAAGTGCCATGGAATGTAATGCTCTTTGAAAGAAGCTGGTGGTATATCTGCCATATTTGTGATGCTGTAAAATAACTATTGATTTATAAAGGTGGGATAGTGGCAATACGGTAGTTGTAACTTTGTTAATGTCAGATTTATTATGAATTTAAAATATGTCCGCCCTCACCTTTCATTATGTGGTTCATGAAACTCATATTCCTGTAGTGCACATAAACAGCTTTCAATGTTTATATGTATATATTAAATATGATATTTGTCTTCATGTAAATTACCTGCATTGAATGTTTTCCCGTGGTCATAGCTTCAGGCTGTATTTTGTATTTGATATTCTGTTCTGGGACAAGCATATGAATACGGACGTGCTATATAAGGTGGTGTAGAAACTGATATACAATAATTGTGTTGTATTTTGCTCTATGTAGTGTTACAAGCATGATATCAGTATTGTAAGTGGTGGCCGTGATCTACGTTTATACACCATGTGCCGAACCTTGGTATGAACACGATTTAAAAGAGAAAGAATAATGCTTGCCTGAGTTCTATTTTGATAGAAGATAGGATAGGATAGTCCTGTGTAAAGATGTCAAAAAGGACATATATTATTTTCCAAGAGTATAAAAGCATGTATAAGCTAGCCAAAGAGTATGTCAGATATGGGAGTTAGGCCCTATTTTAGGGATTCTTTTAGTGACTGATAGACAGATTGTCCTGCCACAACTCTAATACATAGCCCGCCCTCTTTATAACAATTGAAAAATACAATGACACACTTGTAATCATACTGACCGAGTAATCTCAGGAACAGGGTCCAGACTGATTTCCATATGGCTGGCTCCAAACTGCTGTGGCATGATGAGCTAAAGAACAATGGATTTAACCCAGATCTGTGACTGGCTGTAAGTGTTTGAAAAGTGTCAGCACTCCGTCCGTCATCCTTTTGTGTTGCTAAAGTTGCCCTATGTGGCCAGGGTATGGCCAAACACTAGTCCCTTCCTCACTATGCCACTGGATCCAAGCTAGCCTGGCTGATGAGGGGTGATACCCTGAATCCAGTCCCAGGAAGCTTGTTTCCGGTCCTGGAAGGACCTGGCTTGGCAGTTCAGGATGGACTGTTTGCATTGGAAAGCAGGGTCAAGACTGATTTGCATATGGCTGGGTCTAAACTGGGATGGCATGGTGAGCAAAAGAACAATGGATTTAACCCAGATCTGTGACGGGGGTGAGTGAAAAGTTTCAGCACTCCTTCCAATCCTTTTGTGTTGCTAAAGTTGCCATACGTGGCCAGGGTATGCCTAGATGTGGGCCCCTTGCTCGCTGTGCCACTTAATTCAGAATAGCCTGGTTGGTATAGGGTAATACCTCAAAAACAATCCCAAGAAGTTTGTTTCCAGGGCCAGGGAGGATCTGGCCTGGCAGTTCGGTCTGGACTGGACTGTTCCCATGGGGAGCAGAGTCAAGACTGATTTGCACATTGCTGGTACCAAACTGGGGTGGCATGGTGAGCAAAATAACGATAGATTTAACCCAGATCTGTGACTGGGGGTGAGTGTTTGAAAAGTTTCAGAACTCCATCCATCATCCGTTTGTGATGCTAAAGTTGCCTTGTGTGGGCATGGTATGCCCAAACATGGGTCCCTTGCTCACTGTGCCACTTGATTCAAGCTAGCCTGGCTGATGAGGGGTGATACACCGGACTGGTCCCAGGATGCTTGTTTCCAGACAAGGGAGGATCTGGCCTGGCAGATCCAGCTGAACTGTTCCCATTGGGAGCAGGGTCAAGACTGATTTGCATATGACTAGGCCCAAACTGGGGTGACATGGTGATCAAAAGAATGATGAATTGAACTCAGATCTGTGACTGGGGGTGAGTGTCTGAAAAGTTTCAGTACTCCGTCCATCATCCTTTTGTGTCGCAGACCGAGTAATCTTGACATTTGAAAATGAGCAACTGGTCTTCCAAAATCACAATCAGGTCCTTTACGATGTCCATCATTTGCCATTTTATTGAGAATAATATGGTAAGATGCTTTATGTTTGGCATTCGCTGATGTATGTGTAACTCTTGTTAGTGACATCAGTAGTATGTAACCGATGTGTGCTTTCAGCTCCCTGTGGAGCAAGTAAGGTAGATGCTGCCCATATTTCTGAGGACACACAGGAGAGCCACTGGGATTCAGAAAGTAGAGTCACTAGCACTGAGACACCCAATGACAATGAAGGTAATGGGACTGCACTGGGGGCTAAATCAACATCATAATTTAGAGGCCTCCAACTCAGGCCAGACCTATGTGGTTCATTCAGCACACTCACTCATGTTCCCTCGTAACACGCCGACATCCAGTTTGTAACTGGTCTGAGGTTTCCTTGCCCTGTGGCAACTCTCTCCCAGTCTTCATTCTACAAGCACTGGTTTTATAGGAGACACTAGAAGTTCTCAAGAACCTCTCTATGGGGAAGACTGCATAGTTATATCTCATTCTGCATTGCTGCAAATGCTTGAATGAAAGCCAATGACTGGAGCCTGAAGTAAAAACAACTGTGTCAGAACACAATTTTCACCCCTACCCCTCGACTTTTATTTTTATTTCATTTGAGGACCCACAGGAGGAAGATTGTGTCTGTTGTTTAATTGAAGATATATCTTGTTTTTAAAATATTGTAATGTTTGCTTATGTGATTGCATATTTCAAGATCTTGCATATGTGAGTGATTTAGTTGCATTTCCAAATCTCAAGATTTACCACCTGTTGCATTGTGGGAGATGTTGTTTATTCCCTTTCCTCAGTGTGTTAAAGAAGTCCTAATTGTGTCTTGAGGGTTTAGCATGAATGACGTTCAGTTTGGTATAGTATGACTAAATTCAACTCTAATATTTTGTGTTAAATTTAAGAGTAGCTTGAGATATGTTGTCTCACATAGAGTCCATATCATATATTATGTATGCCTACACCCAGGCTAACAATATGAGTATCAATGTCTGGCATGTGAATGTGTGTCCAGCTCTTGGTATTCTGTGCAATATTTGATGAGGTAACACATCAGTGACCAGGTATTTCACATATGTATTGATACAGCATATGTTTGTAGAGTGTGTGGTAAGTGGGTAAAGTAGGATGAATGTTAAAATGCATAGTTTTATGATTTATGATAAACACTCCAAATGTGAAATAGGATTAGCTTCCTTTTTTGACAAAATTTTAATTCACCTTAGTTGTAGAGTTAGTAAAATATGCTTGTGTGGCAATGTACATGTGTTAAATCTGCATTCATTTACTGGTTTGAGGTGTAGGGGTGTAGTGCAATTATATTAAGTGAGCATATGAGACATATGGACAGAGAGGGAGACTGGGTAATATGCTGTTAGATTTAGTTTGACGTTTATAAAGTTACATTTAGTGGCATTGAAAGGTAACATATTGCATTTGAAAGGTCTTTTTTCAAAGTTGCATTTCTATTTTGTTGTGGATTGCTTTGATGTTCATCCAGCACTGTCAGATAAAAGCCCATGCCTTGGAGTACCAGATATGAAACACCATGTTTCCATATATTGAAATTATTCTTTAAATATGGCAAATGGAGCAGTGGTCTTGTAGATCTATGCTGACCACTATGCTGCTAAGGTGACTGCCCTGCCGCATGGCTGCCAGAAGTGCATGGGCATAGAGAGGAGAACTGGACCACTGCTTATTAGACATGGCACTTTTAATGTCCCTCCATTCATGCAGCACAGCAGCTTTGCTTGCTGCCCTGTGATCCTTGAACTCCTTGTAAATAAAGGCCTACATCTGATGGACAGACTTCAAGTCACCAGACACGTTCACAGATTATTTTTGACATCCTAGTTACATCCCCAAACTGTAAATTAGGCCATTAGTCAATATTTGAATATTCATGGTCTGAATATGAGTAAAGAACATTGCTGATTCGATTTATTGAGCTTTCTGTTTTTTTATCAATCTTTGTTGAATTTTTCCTAATATAAGATACATCATATGCTTATATTTAAACCAAGCAATTAGGCGTAGATCATTGTTAACTCAATTGGAGCAGTATTTGATGTACAAACATGAACTTTAGAATCGCATAATAAACTTGGTTAGGAAGTTCTGTGCTATTTTTGATACTTTTTCTCCCTCTTCACTTTCGACATAGAGGCTTTATTGCACGGCCTAGTCCCCAAACTTCACTGACACTTTCAAGCATACCCCAAAGTGGCAAATATCAACATGAAACTGCCAAGGGAGACTCAGCCCGTCTCACAAATTATGTCAAGGGTACCATTGATGTTTTTAACTGCCATGTTTTGTGTGTCTTCTCTAGTATTCTTAGCTGTTAGCAGGCAGTATCAAGTCTATCAAGGTGATCTATTGTTGTGTTTTTTTTCAGTTAAAGTCAACCAGATATGCCCCAAGTATTGTGTTAAACCAGTGGTTCCCAACCTGTGGTCCGGGGAACCCTGGGGGTCCGCAAAGCCTTCTCCGGGGGTCCGTGAGAGCCTAGAAAGTTTTAAAATATTAACAAATATTGACAAATTAGGTCCCCGGCTTCTAGTAATGACTCAGGTGGGGGTCCCCGGATTCCCATGATGATTCAGTGGGGGTCCTTGTATTCCATTAATGTTAAAGTGGGGGTCCACATAAATCAAAAGGTTGCAAACCACTGTGGAAACCATACCCATTCTCCGTCTTTCCAATGATGTAAGTATATTGTCCACTGCAGTAGCCCATCTCTTCAGGACTTTTAATTACAGACTAGCAGGCAAAGCCGTTGAGGTCTTCCAAAACAGTGCTATGCTCTTCTTTGCTAGGATAATAGAGATATCAAAATATGTGTTTGTGGTCCTATGTTTTTGGGTCTCGGTAACTGCACTAGAAGTCAGAGTGCTAGGCTGAATGTAACAGCAAAGAAAAGTCCGAACAACAGGCTTCTGCATTAGAGAATATAGAAAATACCCAATAGTGTTAAATATTAACAGTATACATGAAGATTCGTATTAATGCTTTTTAGAAAGAAAAATGAATTGCACAAAGAGGCGGGCAATTTAAAGAAAATAATGTACTTTAATTGTAAGCATAAAAATATCACAAAGCAGGTTAGGATCACATAGACATTAATTGTTCAGTCAGGAGTGTATATGCAGGCATTCAGCACGATTAAGGCGCAAGAACAGAAAGAAAATAATCCATAATATGCGTCATGTAGGTCTTGATCCACTCTGGCGGAAAATGATTCCTTTTATACAATGCATCCATTTGTAATTGTTCATAATCGATGATAATTACAGTCCTGTTTCCAATATGATTAGCATCGGAATTACGTTGATGTTTTAGTCCCCATAATAGTTGATAAGTGAGACCACCTTTAGGACAAACGTTTACAAGATAATTAGAGACCCTGTTTGATATGCTGAATTTTTAAACTCTTCACTGAGAAGGGAATATTTAGAGCTATTCAGCTGTTTCCCATGTTATGTTGTGTGCTAAAAAATACTTGAGTCAGAGTGTACATTTTAACGAGTGGTACTGAACACTCCAATCAAATTTATAAATCTGGTAGAACCCCCTATAGCACAAGGCTATCGGCTGCCTATATTTAGTAACAGACAAGATATACACAGGAAACAGCTTAGTTGCTGCAAATTCTAAATACTCATTCAGGAGTTTACAAACACAACATACAGTATTGCCTAAAATAAAACTATTTTCACCATAATGTATTTATTTATTATGACAGGAAGCAATTGCAACACACTTTTGGTCAGTACTTTCCTCTGTATTTAGAGCCTTAATTGAGTTTGTACAAGGAGAAGTATGACTTAACTTAATAGGGATCAGCGTCAGTTTTCGCATGCACAATGCGATCGCCTTTTTTAGATTGAAGCAGGGCACCCCTTTATACTGCAGATCTGTGCACAGACAAAAGATGCAGACCAGGTTTGCATACTATATTGCCTACAACTCTACCAGAAGCCTGTTTCATTCAGGTGTTTGTTTTGGATAGTTGGTTTATGGCTAATTTAATTACAGTTAGTGACAAGGGTTCCTTTAGGACTTCCCGCTGTAGTGGTGCTGTGGAGGGAAGCATAAAGGAATGCAAATGTGTTGGTATAAGAGATTGGGTGTGAATAGAAGGCACAGAATAGATGTGGCTATAGTATCACCAAACATCCTTTTTATCACTTTATGTGAGTATAACATTGTGGAGTTATCCCTGCATATGACACAAATGGGTGTTCTGGAGTTCACAGAGGAGAGCAACAATTCAAACGGCTTCCCAGCCCTTTCCCTTTTACATGTTAGTTTGCTTCGTGTTCCTAGTAATCAAGGTTTCTCACTCACGTTATGGCCAAGTCAGATACTCAGTCAAAACATCAATAAGGTGCCAGGTTACCTGATTACCATTTTGCATTTCAATCTCTAAAACTTGGATTCTTTGAGTATGAAATATTCCCATTTAGTAAGCTATATGACCCCATTCGGGATCTTATTAAATATCCCTCTCAACACTAGGTTCAGGCTTCTCATTCAAGGGTTGTGTTTTAAACTGGGCCTTCATTGACAGTTAAGTAAAGGTGATTGGACCACCATTCATTAATATTATTGTAGACATGTTCTTTTGCAGTGCATGCCAATAGGAGAGAGCCCACCACGCTTGGCCATCAAATACATACTTCCGATGAGAGAGAGGTCCAGGCTGCATATTTTGGGGTAGTCACCTGAGCAAGTCACAAGCCACTCACAGGCTAAAATGTAGGGGTATTCCAGGTCTGCCTTTCTGTAGCAAATCACTACTCATGTCTCTGCCGTTATCATCTCATAGGCCCAGCTATTCTCAGCTTTGAGGGGGGCTCTAGCGGTGGACCATATCGGGCTGATTGCTTCCCCACAATGCCCACATGAATGAGGAATTCATGAGGTCGAAAATTGCCTGAGGTCCCCTGCAACTCAGGGTACTTGGTAACTCAAAGGTACATCCCAGTCCTCGTTAGCTCACATCACCAAGATGCTACATTAGCCTCAAGAACAGGCAGTCTCTCTCCCACTTCAAGCCTCTCTTGAACAGGCATGTGGTGTCCAGTGTGGCCACTCCCACTTCTCTCATTCAATCTCCACAGAGCTGAAAATCATCCAGCTCTCTGTCTGCTGCGTTCATGTCAAATATCCTTTGCTCTGCTTTTTGTGCCCAGTGTCATCTTGTTCCTTCATTTCCAAATGTTTGATCAGAGACCCTCCATAATTGCATCACAATCACAGGTTAATTTCTGCCATACAGTGTTCCATGTCAACATAGCAGTGATTGGTTACTCAGTTATATTTGGTTTTGGGTGTAATATTTAACTCAGGATAACTGATTTCACATGCCAGAAGCTGAGGAGCTTTCAGATCACATGTCCTGTTTCATGCTTTGCCCGCCTTGCCCCATACTGGGTTTTGTAATCCTCCCTGGCATCTTATCCTATCAAAAGTGTTTAGACCTTCTCTTCTAATCCATTGAAGCACAGGGGAGCGGCCTGGAAATTACCAAAAAACACCCAGTCCCAGATTTATCGAGAAGCCACACAATGCAGTGCAGCAACTGAGTTGCATGAAAGGGAGAGAGCAGAACAGGACCATCTCCTAAAATGTGACGCTGTTCTGCTTGTTACCTGTTTTTGAATTGACTCTTGAAATTACTATCAGCTTACTAGTTTTATAAGTGTTTCTTTCACCTGAAATATTTCTTTAGCTTTATTCTTGTCTTTGCATCAGCTTCTGAATGAGGCAGCATTGCCTGTTGATTTACATCCTTTGTTTAGTTCTTACTTTGCCTATTTAAATGATGGCGAACACTGATATTGTTAGTTGACCATGGCACTTTTGTTGGAAAATTTGTTATTGGTAAGGGCAGGTAAGTACCTACACTTAGCAATGGGCCACTAACCTCCACTTATGTCCAGTTAGGTCTCAGTAAATTAAACCCAGCTCAACCCTTGGTAGCATGGCAACGAGCGTCAAGGCTTAACTTAGGAGACAAAGTTTAAAGCATTCAAATATCAAAAAACAGAAATTAAATAAAACACAGGAAATGGTTTAAAAATCCAAAACAAATTTATAACAATAGATTCAATTTTTATCTTTAAAATGACACAAAAACGAATGAAATCGCATAAGGGGAACCGGAGATATGAATTTTTAAAGAATTCTTGTTTTTTTAGTGCCTAGAAACAAAAAGCGCTAATCGGGTCATCTGGTTGCACCTAGACCTGGGCAAAGTCAAAGTTTAAGGCTGACCGCGATGGAGCCCTGCTCGGCTACAGCTCGCGGGATGCCTAGGTCAAAGGTTTACCTTCGGACTTAGTCTCTTTTCTGAAGATTTTCTTCAGCGGAACGAACCTGGAACTCAGCTCCGGATATGCATCGCGGGAATCCTCGTTGGAGATTTTTACCTTCGGACTTAGTTGTTTTTTCAAGGTGAAAATCCTTCGACCGGGGTAAACCTGGATCTTGATCCGACATCCCTGGAGCACTCCTCGGATACGCTGGCTGGGAGGTCCCGGTCAACTTTTTACCTTAGGACTTAGGGGGTTATTCTAACTTTGGAGGAGTGTTAATCCGTCCCAAAAGTGACGGTAAAGTGACGGATATACCACCAGCCGTATTACGAGTTCCATAGGATATAATGGACTCGTAATACGGCTGGTGGTAAATCCGTCACTTTTCCGTCACTTTTGGGATGGATTAACACCTCCTCCAAAGTTAGAATAACCCCCTTAGTCTCTTTTTTTGGAGATTTTCTTTACCGGGACGAACCTTCAAATCAGGCTGGGACACGGTTGAGGCAAGCGGGCTAGAGTTGCTGCGGCGGGTCGGTCCCTCTATGGAGCTTTTTTTTTCAAAAATTCTCCAAACTTCTGGGGCTTCTCCCAGATGTTCTTTTAAGGTTCTTTTGGGGTCCACGGCTTACCCCAAGGGTGCAGAAGCTCTGAGATGATCCTTGGGGGTGCGGACTACAACTCCCAGAATGCACCGGGCGCAAACTCCTTTTTGGCCACTGGGCAGTAGTCAGCTGGTTGATTTCTTCAGGAGTTGGTGCAGGGGACTCTGGTTAGCAATTTTTCACCTGTAGCAAACAGGGAGTCCCTCCTTGAACCAGTTGAAGCCAGGCAAAGTCCTTCTTGTGGTGAAGCCCAAGTGTGAAGCTGGAGCAGTCCTTCTGAGTGCAGGTTCCAGGTGCAGGCCAGGGGTCCAGCAGGGCAGTCCTTCTTCTCCTTTGGTTCTTGTTGGAATCTGATGGGGATCTGAGGTGTGGGTGCAGGTCTGCCAGATTTATCCTTGCTCCTGGGTGAAAAACAAGGAGGTCCTGATTCTCCAATCAGGTGCAGGGTCCTTCCCCCTGTGATGACCACTTCCTGGGAAGTGTGGCAAAAATCAATCCCAGGAGGCAACATTCTTCAAAAATCCATCATGGCTGAATCTGATTTTTGGAAGTTACATCTGGCCGAGCTCACCCACTGATGTGGCTAAAAATCATAAACACACCCCTCTCTTGCCCTCTCCTAATCTAATCAAGGGGGCACCTAGTTGTCTGGAGTTGCAGGATGTGGGGGTGTTGCTGGGTTGTTCCAAATGTCCTTCTCTGCCTTTGAAGACCAGTTTGGCAGCCATCCCCCTTCCTGCCTCACCATCTGCTGAGGGGAGATTTGCTCCCACAGGCACATCTCTTTGTGTGAAGCCAGGCAACTTCACACCCAATCAAGGCAGCCTGGCCAGGCTGCCAGAGGCTGGCCAATCAGAGCACAGCAGCAAAAACAATGCAGGGCTGAAATTGGCAGCTTTTCACCATCTGCTGAGGGGAGAGTCCCTCCCACAGGCACATCTCTTTGTGTGAATCCAGGCCACTTCACACCCAATCAAGGCAGCCTGGCCAGGCTGCCAGAGGCTGGCCAATCAGAGCACAGCAGCAAAAACAATGCAGGGCTGAAATTGGCAGCTTTTCAGGTAAAGTTAAAAACTCTTTACCTGAACAAGTTATATTAAATTCAACAACTGGAAGTTGTGGGATTTATTATAACAATTAAGTTGATACCAAACATTTGGTATCCATTACTTAAGGGGACTTTTAAAATTAAAATAAGGTCTCCCCATTCTAACCTATGGAAGCCATTCACTACAATGAGGGAAAACAAATGTGGCTGTTTTTACCACACCAGGGCCTATACAACTATTTTTATAAGGTCCCTGCTTATAGTAACATAGCACCCAGCTCTAGGGGCACATAGGGTACACCTTAGGGGTGAATTATATGGAGAAATAAGGTAGTTTATGACTTTGGAACTACTTTTAATTCCAAATTCGAATTTTCATATAACTTCCATTTAAAAGCAGCCAACAAGGCAGGCCTGCCTTTAAAATGACACTGGGCACCTCAGCAGTGCACCTTTGGGTGCACTACCTATGCTGTGGTCCCTAAACCTACATGCCCTACCATATACTAGGGACTTATAGGTAGGTTAACTTAGCCAATTATAATTACCCTATTTTGCATATTGATTTTACACAGAGCACAGGCCCTGGGACTGGTTAGCAGTACCCAGGGCACCATCAGAGTCAGGAAAACACCAGCAACAAGTGGAAAATGGGGGAAAAAGTTAGGGGGCCTCTGCAATCAGCCCTGTTTTCTCACAACTTTCCAAAATGTTGACTAGGATGCATGATTTACAGACATTTGCTTAACTCATCTTATTTAGCTTGCAACTGTCTGTGCTCAATTTCTTTTGGGGTGGTGAGTTTAAATACCTTTAATATAGCACTGTCCTCTTTATTGTCTGGGTATCCAGTGGTACTCCATTGTCCATTCATTCACATAGGGCCATATTTATACTTTTTGACGCACAACTGCGCCAACGCAGTTGTGCGTCAAAAATTTTAACGCCGGCTAACGCCATTCCAAAGCGCCATGCAGGCGCCTTATTTATGGAATGACGTTAGCCGGCGCAGCTGACTGGTGTGCGTCAAAAAAAATGACCCACACCAGGCTGCGCCGGCGTAGGGGAAAATGGAGCCTGGGCGTCAAAAAATGGGGCAAGTCAGGTCTGAGGCAAAATATTGGCCTCAACCCGATTTGCGCCATTTTTTTTTTACTCCCAACCCCCATTGAAATGACTCCTGTCTTAGCACAGACAGGAGTCATGCCCCCTTGCCCAATGGCCATGCCCAGGGGACTTTGCACAATGACCATGCCCAGGGGACATTAGTGGCATGTAGGGGGGCACAAATCAGGCCCCCCATGCCACAAAAAATAAAAATAAAAATACTTACCTGAACATACCTTAAGTTCCCTGGGATGGGTCCCTCCATCCTTGGGCGTCCTCCTGGGGTGGGCAAGGGTGGCAGGGGGTGTTCCTGGGGGCATGGGAGGGCACCTCTGGGCTCCTTCCGAGCCCACCGGTCCCTTAACGCCTGCCCTGACCAGGCGTTAAAAAATGACGCAAAAGCGGCTGGACGTCTTTTTTTTGGACCCGCCCACTCCCGTGCGTCATTTTTGCACGGGAGTTTAAATAAGGCGCACATGCCTTGGAGTCATTTTTTAGACGGGAACGCCTACCTTGCATATCATTAACGCAAGGTAGGTGTCCACGCTAAAAAATGACGCAAACTCCAAGATCTTTGGCGCTAGACGGGTCTAACGCCAAAGTATAAATAAGGAGTTAGCTTTGCGTCGGATTTGCGTAAAAAAAAATGACGCAATTCCGGCGCAAACAGAGTATAAATATGCCCCATAGTCTTTAAAGATAGTTACTTTGGTCGGCTTATATTTTCATATAACGTTTATGAAAGTAGAATCCAAGTCACACTTTGTTTCAAGTTTAATTCACACAACTGATTACCGATGTTTCATTTTTTCATCTGTGAGGACTGAATCCTGATCGATTTTGTGTTGACTATGTTAATTTTTGTAAGCACCTATATTTTATTTTATTTTATAGTTTCACTGTGAGTTTTTGTGACATATTTGTTCCGGTTTTACAATGAATTTACACAGTGGTTCTTCATTTTGTAAGTATTTCACTGTATTCACCCATGGGGCTTTCTTTACTCACTGTGTCCTATGTAGCTTATATGAAGATTTACTTACAGGTCTCTAGTCAATACTCTTAATTGAATTTTCTTTAACTTACCTCTAAGCTCGAGAACTGGATCAGCTATAATATTTAGCTTCTGACAATTTGTGACCACAACCATTATGAATAGGCATGTTCTACATCACTTTATGGTTTAACTCTGTTTTATTAGGTATATTGAAAAAGGACACATACACCCGCCTACAATTAGCAACCAGGGGCTGATAATTGTCCACAGAGCAGGACAGAGCTAAGGATCAATATAAAAACTCAAGAGACTTCGCTAACAATCCCCCCCCAAACTACCCCCTCTCCTCCTGTGGGTACTCCACTCAGCTGTGACCTAGTTTGGAAGTATATTATGAGGCACGGAAAGGCGGCCTTAGAGTTATTGCTAAATAGAGTTCACTCATACCTCCACCAACCAGAGGAGACATAGATATTTGGGGCAGGTCAACTCATGGAAGTTCTTCAAAATAGTGCTATGTACAGTTTCCTGAGGTCCCGGTATTGGTGCCACTGGGAGGCCAACACCAACAACAGCTTCTCCATACCAAGGATATGTCATAAATGGTGGAGCCATCCTGTGTGTGTTGGAATTCTATCGGTCCCCCAAAGGGCCAAGATTGTGTTGGGAATCGGGGTAATGTGGTGTTGAGGCAGTCGTCTATGTGATGTAGGAGAGAGTCCCAAAAGGGGGCTATTTTGGGGCAGTCCCACAGTAGGTGAAGCAGCATGCCTGGGTGGCCACAGTGAGGCCAGCAATGAGGGTCTTGAACAGGGTTGCCTCTGTGAAGCCGTGTTGGTGGGAGATGCCAGTATGAACTGATCTTGGTGGCTGTTTCAAGGTTCGCCATGTTTGTAGCTGTGTGTCATACCGGGTAGTAGATTTCGCTCGATTCCTTAGGCGTGAACTGTCTGCCCATTTCATGTTCCCATTGGGTTTGGCTGGTCAGTTTTGGGGCCAAGATACAGTGCAGAAGGAGACCGTAGAGCTCCATTATTAGACGTTTCTCATCTGATTTAGTCACAAGCTTTCGCTAGAAGGCTGTGAAATGGCAGCCCGCCGTGACGCAATTAGTGGGGTTGGTGAGCCAGGCAGACACTGAAAATCGCGACGGGTGCAACTGCACCCGTCGCACACCAGCAACTCCGCCGGCTCCATTTGGAGCCGGCATCCTCGTTGCTGGTGCTTTCCCGCTGGGCGGGCGGTCGCCCGCCAGCCCAGCGGGAAAGCCAGAATGACCGCCGCGGTCTTTTGACCGCAGTGCGGTCTTCTGGCGGTGGAACTTTGGCGGGCGGCCTCCGCCGCCCGCCAAAGTTGGAATGACCCCCATAGTCTTGTATCGCTCTCTGGAGGATTTGGATAGATCCCGGGGGTACACCTGAGAGAATAGTCTTTTTAACAGATGTGATCCTTCCTAGCCAAGAAAGGTGGTAAGAGTGTCATAGGGTAAGGTCTTTGACCACTTGCTGGTTCAGTCTCCCATAATTAAGAGCTACGGTGGCTGTCATGGACGGTGCCAGCTGGACCCTGTGGTAGGCGGTTGACTGGTCCGTCCACTGTTTGGGGAAATGGTGGGCAAGCTGTTCTTCTTGCTGGTGGGGAATGGTGATGTTAAGGGCTTGTGCTGTGTGGATGTCAATACGGAATCCTGCTGCTTCAATTAATCAGTTGGCTTCCTGAAGAAATGCCAGCAGAGAGGTGTCAGGGTCATTGAGAGCAACCAATATGTTGTTCTTGTACAGGCTAATAGTATGCATGCCCCCCCCAAACTGGAATTCTTTGATTTCTGGTTTGTTGCATATTGATTGGGTGAATGACTCCATATATAACTTGAACAACAGGGGAGACAGGGCGCATCCCTGTCTCATGCCCTGCTAAATGGAGAAGGCTAGTGAAGTTGAATCATTGATGCGGACCATCGCCTTGCAGCAGCTGTAGCAGCTGTGGATCTAGGCATGGAAATGCTGGCCAAAGCCAACTTGTGTTAAGGTTGGCATCAGATACGGCCACTGGACCCTATTGAATGCTTTCTCAGCATCTATTGTTAGGAGCATAGTGTGCCAATCTGACCGTTGTGTCCTGTCAGTTAAATGGAGAAGGCGTTAAGTGTTGTGTGAACATTGTCTATGTGGCACGAAACCGGCTTGTTCAGCCTCTATCAGGCCCGGCATAAGTAGAATCAGGCACACCTATGAGCCACACTGGTCCCTCTCTTTGCCCTGTTTTGGGATTACAGTTTTTGAGGCCTCTCTCAACTCTTGTAAAACCAATTGGGGGTCTTCAAGGGGGTTATAAAGTCAGGTCAGAAATAGGGTAAGGTCTTTGGAGAATACTTTATAAATTGTGGCCTGGAAACCATCTGGACTAGGGGATTTGTGTGATTTAAGGCGGGCTATGGCCTAAATCACCTCTTCTGTATGGATTGGATCGTCCATATCCTTGGACTGATCTGGGGTCAGATGGGACACAGCAGTCTTTTCAAGATATTGGGACATGGCCAGCTCTAGGAGGGTCTGGAATGTGTAAAGGTTGGGATAAATCCACTGGAATCATACCACAATGTCTCAATCAGACATGGGCATCTCCCACTTTGTCAAGGGCCACCACCTTTGTGGCTGCATGTTGTGCCTGGAGGCGGTTCACCAGAAGTCTACTGCATTTATTGCCTCCTCTAGAAAAGGTAGGTTTGAGGCGTAGGAGTGTGTACATGGCCTTATCCATAGCCAATCCAGCCAGCTGTTTCCTAGCTGTTTCCAGCTGATGCCAGACCAGTAGTGCTTCTGTGCGCTGATGTATGCATTCCAGTTGCCCTACCTGGTCAATCAGCTGCTTTCTTTACTCTTTGCAGGACCTGTTGTTGGCTGAGGATCCGGCCAAAAATTACCCCTGAATTTCTGCCTTCAGTGTGGCCCACAGGAATGAGATATGAATGCTCGGTGTGTCATTAAGTGTCAGATAAGTTTGGATGGTCCCCTGGATCAGATGGTTCACGTCAGGCTAGTGTAGGAGTAGGGTGCACAAGCGCCAAGAGCGACTGGGTGATGACTGGGGTGGGAATCCCAGATCCATAGATATTGCATGGCTGGACAGGAAGCACAGCTCTATATTTATTGTGCTCACTAAGTCCTGTACCTCTTGTGTCCCGAGGAGTGGTCCAACCGAGCATAAGTTTTGTGTGTGCATGAGAAAAACATGTAGACTCTTGTCCTCAGATGTCCTATAGTCTGAGATCAGTTAGCCACTGTGTCATTGCCTTTGACAGTGCTCCCGTGTCAGTGTGCAGAGCAATCCAGCTCATTATTAAAATTTATATTGAAGTCCCCCCAGGAGAACCCACGTAAGTGGAGTGCATGACTTCCTCTACTGCTCTGCATATAAAGAGCTCTTGGCCCTCATTTGGGGGCATACAGTGAGCTCAAAATCAATGCCTGGCCTCCCACTTGCAATTGATGGGCCAAAAGCCTCCCCCTGATATCCACTACCTTGTTGCCTATAACCCTTCTAAAGGTTTAAGAAAATAAAATCCCCACTCCACTTTTCTCTGATGGACCAGTTGATAAGAGCTGGTGACGGAATGAGCAGGAGAGAAGTCAGTGCCAGCGAGGAGATCAGGTGTGTTCCCTGTATAAAGCAAATCTGTTCGTCCGTGTGCTCTAAGTATGACTGGGTTATTCAGCCCTTAGCATTTATTGAAACTGTTCGAAAGTGGTCAGTCAGGTAGGGAATACTGTATTTAGGTGGCAATGCACTTAGAGCTCCCGGGATCTCCCCCGGCCACAGGAGAAAACTAAAAGACAAGGTAGCCAGCGTCTATGTGTAAAGCACTGCACATGTGGACTAGGTGTCATAAGGAGTACTCATAAACAATGTAAGTAACAAACAAACACAACATTAACAAATTCAATGTCTCTGGTAGTCCCCGGGTATGAAACATTACCCTGGGTAGTTGAGAGGAATCATCTGGAGTTGGAACTATGGTTAGACGACTTCTAAGATTCATTGTTTCTCCTTAGATCAGGGGGGTCCTCTACCCCAACCTTTCCCCTCCTCTATAAACTTTGGCCAGTTCTCATTCAGTACTCTCCTTTCCTGTGCAATGGCCTCTGGATCGGGCAGAAGCTCCCTAACACGGAGAGCCTCCTCTTTCTTCTGTGACGCTTCACTGCACCTGAACCCGCAGCCAGGGGCTCAGTGTAGCCATCCCAGGCATGAGCAATCCCTGAAGGTCCATAGCAGCTTTCAGAGAGCACAGCTGTGGAGCCTTCTGTCCCACCAGAAAACAAGATGGAAAGGCTGCCCCAGGAGTAGGATACATCATGCTCTCAGAAAAAAGAGGTCACAGGATGAAAGTCCCTGAGCTTTTGCAATGTGAGGGCTGATAAGTCCTGGTATAGTGTTACCGTGTGGCCCTGGAATGGAAGCGGGTGGAGTACCCTTGCTTTCCTAAGGATTTGTTCTATGGTGGGGAAATCGTGTACACAGGTCAATATGTTTGCCCAGGGGGAGCGAATCCAGGGTGCGGGGGACCAACCAAGTGTGTGCTGTCTGGTTGGATGGTTAGGCCAGTATAAACCTCCAGGATATGATCATCAGGGCCTGAACGTATGCCTTCACGTTGTCGTCCTCTGCCCCATTGGGCACACCATGAATGCAGATGTTGTTCCTCCTGGAGTGATTCTCCAGATCATTTGCATGGGCTTTGAGGTCTATTTGTTGGTCCTTGAGGTGGATGATTTCCTGCTGTAATTGTTTGATTTCTTCCCCTCCAATTATCTCCTGATCTTCCAGGTGGGAAGCGCTATCCACCACGTCCACGATGTCCTTGTGCACGGTGTTGAGTTCCTGTAAGAGGTCTTTTTTCAAATGTCTGCAAATCATCTCAATGTGAGGCGAATAGTGCCTCCAGAATAGAATGGGTGGCAGGGCCCTCCAGGTCCCCACGCTCGGTCTGTGCTTCACATCCAGCCGAGGTGGGACATTCATTATTGATGCCCAGGGAG